>NC_083356.1:5810000-6545000 GCF_030254825.1 Meriones unguiculatus
CGGAACCACAGCTGGACACGGCTGGACACATCTTCACCCACAGAGGGGAGTCTGGAAGAGCGGGTGAAGTCAGATTACGAGGGGCACCATCTAACACCTATCTCAGCTGGGGTTTCTCTTGTGATAAAACACCCCGGACGAAAGCAACGTGGAGAGGAGAGGATTCATTTCATCTTACAGCTTGTAGTCCGTCATTGGGAGAAGGCAGGGCAGGAAGTGATGGGGCTGATGCACGGAGGGCTGGATGCCGAAGCCAGGGAGCATGGTGAGTGCTATGGCTTGTTTATCACCCAGGATTACCAGCTCAAGGATGGCACCGCCCACCGTGAGCCGGCCCTTCCCATATAATTCACCAACCAAGAAAATGCCCCCACAGGCTCGTTCACAGGCCAGTCTGCTAGGGGGCATTTTTTTCAGTGAAGGTTCCCCCTCCCCAAATGACTCTATCTTGTGTCAAGTTGGCATAAAAGTGGCCAGCACAACACGGCACAGTATTTTAGACTTACTCGGAAAGCCACGGGGTCCTGTGCTGGATTTCAGCAGCTGGAGTGATGTACAAAGAACTCAGCATCCTAGAAAGAGGTTTCTGGATGCAGTAAAAGAAACAGGATATTCAGGGAATTCTGAGTCATCTCAGAAGAAACGGCAAAGGCTTGAACTGGATGTGGTAACAAAGATGGTAACAGGACACATATCAGAGAAGCCTTGAGATGGGAGGGTTGGCCAGACTGGAGCTGGGAGAGAACCAGACGGGCTGTCTGGCTTACTGTGTGAGTAAAGGATGGTGCTATTTTCCCCAAACGAGAATATGTTTGAGAGAAGAGAAGAAAGTGAGGTTTGTGGTTTGTTTTTTTTAAGATTTATTTATTTATTTATTTATTTATACATTATTCTGCCTGCAGACCAGAAGAAGGCACTAGATCTCAGTATAGATGGCTGTGAGCCACCATGTCGTTGCTGGGAACTGAACTCAGGACCTTGGGAAGAACAGCCAGTGTTCTTAACCTCTGAACCATCTCTCCAGCCCCCCAGAAAGTGAGTTTTATGTTAGCTGTGTTGCACTTGCACAGCCTGTGAGGCTTCAGCGAGAAACTGTCCAGCGCCAAGACAGATGAAGATGCCTGGAGCCCAGAAGAAAAGGCCGACCCGGGGGTGTAGATTTCTGCCACAGGCATTTAGCTAGGCCCAAGCGCTAGGAGTAGGTATAATAAATCAGAGCATAGGTAACCGACACAAGGACAGGAGAATAGTAGAGACATTCATATTTAAGCAGCTGGAAAGCTGGAGGGGGCGATGGGGTGGTGAATCTGTAAGGAACAAAACAGAGCTGATGCCTAGAGCCCTTGAAGATAAGGGGAGAGGAAGGTGGAACTCAGCAGGGGGATATTTCAAGGTAAGGAACGCCTGGATTGTTCCTTAGATGTAGGAGCAGGTGACCCTGGCAAAGGAATTATGTAGAGGAGGAAGCGGGATGGCAGAGTGCTGAGGAACTCCAGAAAGAAGGAAGGCCGGGCACGTCTTTCGGAGTTCCAGTGAGAGGGAAGAAAAGCAAAAAGAGAGGACTGAGCCCCAACTCTGAAGACACAGAATGCGGGAGGTGCACTGACATTTAAGAGCCTTGGGCATATTTACGTGGTTGGGCATATTAGGGTTGTTGGAAATTAGTATTCTTGGTGTCAGAAACGAAACCCACAACCAAAGAGAAAAGTACCCCCCAAAGCAACCTTTTTTTGTGAAAAAAAAAAAAAAATAAGGGGGGGGGCTATATCTCAGTCTACAGGCAGAAACATAAGGCAAGGAGGGGCTGACCTCCTCGCCTGGAGGGTTCAGCCTCAGTTCGTTCCAGACTGGCTAACTTAGAAAGTGATGAAAGCGGGAGAGAATCCAGACAGAACGCAGAACTGGCTACACCTAGGTGTTTAAACATTCCAGGAATTCCACACCTGCCGGGACAAGTTTATCTGACACAGCGAAAGGAGACTTGGGGGAGGGAATGACGTGGCAAATAGGCACCCCGAGCGGAAAAGCCAGTAGAGGAGGGAATGAAGGCCTACCTAAAAGAGGACATGCGCAGTGGAGCGCAGGAGTGACAGGAGAGAAAGCAGGGCGCACCTGGGAGGCATTTGGGTCTGGACGCGGCAGGATTCGGAGGGACAGAGCAGCACCTGAAGGATTTGCCTGGAAGATAAAAAAAAAAAAAAAAATTGCAGCTTCGTTGCCAACCTGCAGAGGGGGTCATTTTCTAGAAGTCTGGGGAACAGTGACAAATTGAGAGAGGCCTAGAGCACTGGTTCTCAACCTGTGGGTCACGACCCCAAAGCCCATCGAAAAATACATTATGATTTATAACAGCAGCAAAACTGCAGTCATGAAGTAGGAATGAACATAATTTTAAGTTCGAGGTCACCACAGCACGAAGAACTGTGTTAAAGGGCCACAGTGTTAGGGGGGCTGAGAGCCGCTGCTCTAGAGGAAGGGGAAACAAACGAAAGAGAATAAAAAAAAAGGCCCCAGGGCAGGCCTGCGATTACAGACCAGAGTGGTGTGATGGAAGGATGAGCTGCAGGGTACTCCCGAGAGCTCCTGGACCGGAGAAAGGACGCCAAGGCCAGAAAGGATGAGAGAAGTGAGTAAGAAAATGTGATCAGGCTGGAGAAGTGAGTCCAGCTGGGAAGTTCTAGGGACCGGCAAGCTGCGATTGAGGCTAAGTGGCCTGAAGAAAGGAAGCCAGGAACTTAGTGACCCTGGAAGGAGATTCGAGGCCTGGGCATTTGAAGTGTCATCCACCTGGACATAGAAGGCTCTTGGGATCATGGTACGACGTCACAACCACACGTGTGTTCGAGTCAGGAAAAGCTGTCACAAAAATCCCCAGTGAAATGGCTGACTCTCAGAGGAATTCGGTTCTCGACCATGTCACGGTCCAGCTTGGCGGCTGGGTTCCAGGCAGACGCTCAAACACTCAGAATTTGAGGCTTCTTCTTTTCCTGACTTCTACGGCCTTGTTTGTTTCTGCGATTACCTTGAAACAAAGACTTGGCGAAAGAAAAATACCAACTCAGGCATATGGATGCAAACATTTAAATAGAATGCCAGCGGTAATAAAAAGAAAAAAAATATACAGCGTGACCCAGTTGTGTTTACTTTAGGAGGGAAAGAAAAAGGTTATGCCTATGTGGCCTGGCGAGCTGGATGGAATGGAAACATTTACTTTGCTCGGCATTCCGCAGCTCCAGCCAAACATCCATATATCACCAATTCAGAAAAGCTGGCCGTACGCTTCAACAAGCAACAACCAGATAAATCTCATTGACATTCCGTTAAAAAAAATGCTCATTGTGGGTGTGAGGGATTTCTGAGCCTACAGTCCCCTGCCTCCCCCCCCCCCCCCAATGCAGGACAAGAGGTTTCTTGGTTTCTCTTTCCAGATCTTACCACCTGGTTGGGAGAGGTGAGTTGTGAAGATAGGAAAAGAACACACCATTGTGAGGGCTTACCAGAGCTGCAGACAGGGTGGGCGAGTGGTTAGAGATGAGACAGTCCCCTAAGGACACAGGGGAAGGGCTGTAGATCCTTACACGCTGTAAAACTTGCAAGCCACTGTCAAAGTTCCAGCACTCAGCTTCCAGAAGGCTAAATGAGCCATCCAAGGCTTCAGTAGCAGAAGCAGAGTTTGCGTCCTAGGGACTGAAATTCCCAGTTCCTAGAACAGAGATCTTTATAGTCAGCACTCCTCCCTCCCCAAGTTTCATCCTTCGTGGTCCTTTCCTAGGGTCTTCCGTGTTAGAGATAGAAATCCTCCTGATGTTGCCCTCATGAGAACTTAGCGAAACGGACTAAAGAGTATTCCAAGGTCCACTTGCTCTGTTTGGATGGTGTGTCTTTCTTTAGTCCCGTTTGTTGGTGATCCAACAAAAGTTCAAAAACAACTGTGGAGTCTGACATTTTATCTTCAAACTAACTTGCAAGTCTGCCATGCCCCCTGGATGCTGGGAAGATGTAAGTCTCTTGCAAAGGGACGAAGGGTCGCTTACTCTGCCATAATAATAATCGAAATATAATTTTTTTTAAGTTTTTCAAGTTTCACTATCCGACAGGCATGATGGGAAAGTTAACAGATGATGTTTGTACACGCAGGAGGGTGGCTTGAGAGAAAATTTGATCTTAATCTCCCATGGCAGGCTGTGATCACATCCGCTCCGAGAAAAAGTGCAGTATTTGTGTCATTACACAGTACATGACAGCAGACACGCGTGTTCTTTGCTCCAGAGGTGATCGCTGTCTCTGTTTACTATGGTTGCTCTGCACACAAAAACATCCTTGAAAAGGCAGCTTATAACAGGCAATCCGCGCTTCTGCAAATAGCCCGAAGAGCGAGAGGCTCATGGAAAATTCCCTCCCGACAGCATGATTCTACGAAAACCAGCCCTCTCCAAGTCACTAAGGATGGGCTATTTTTATATTTTCAGAGTACTTAAGGTAAATGAACTACCTGAAGATTCAGAAACCAATTTCAAATTGTTTTAGTAAGCCTTCCAACAGGAAAGCTGACGTTTTTTTATCCACTCCAGCAAGAGTAACTTAAAACTGAAGAGAACAGTGCAATGTGAAAAACAACAGAAATAGGCATTTCCTAGCATTCTTCTAGAAAGGAAGATGTTTTCTTAAATGTACAAATGCATGCGCACTATTTTCTTGTTTGGGAAGTGTCTAAGTAAGGGTTTTGTTGTTGTGAAGAGACACCACGACCATGGCAACTCTTACAAAGGAAACATTTAACTGGGGCTGGTTTACAGCCTCAGAGGTTCGGTCCGTCATCATCGTGGCGGGAAGCATGGCGGATGTGGCGCTTGAGAAGGAGTGCGCATGTGCAGAAGACTCCGGGGTGAGCGTCCATGCAGATATATGCAAATTGCTAACACAATGGGATTTTTATCTCTTTAAGATAAGAGAGAGAAATTATTAGGACTCTTCAAACTATGTGCATCCTCTGGAAACATGTTTAATGGTGAGAATGTTTTGCCATGTGTGTAGCAGTTTCTCCCCAGTGGACATCAAAAATATCAGCTATAACTTGTCATGTGCCCCATGCTCAGGTACCGTCATGGCTTGAGCTAAAACGTCCTCAACAGGCTCTTGACTTTAAACGCCTGGTCCCAGCTGGCAGTGTTATATTCGAAGGTTAAGGAGTTGTGTGGGGGGTTGGCCAGCTGTAGGAAGTGCTCCACAAAGGAGCAGGCTCTGAGAGTTCTAGTCCATCCCGACTTTGAGCGCCAGTCTCTCTCTCTGCTTTCTGGGATGCAAAGATGTGAAGAAGCATCTGCTTCGTGCTCCCAAATGCTGTGGAGCTACCGCCATGATGGGCCCTACCCATCGCACTGGAAGAATAAATCCCTCCTTTGCAGAGGCACGTGAAGGAATAGAGAGGGACAGTTATAGCCAGAGCTGCCAGGACTCAAAGATCCGCCTGCTTCTAACAGAGAGGAACAGCAGCCTCAGGCCTGCAGCGTCCCCTGCAGATGCTCTTACTATTTCCCTTGTCGTAGGGTTCTATTGCTGTGAAGAGACACCATGACCACAGGAACTCTTATAAAGAAAAACATTGGATTGGGCTTGGCTTACAGTTCAGAAGTTTAGTTCATTATTTTCATGGCTGGAAGCATGGTGGCAGGCAGACGTGGTGCTGGATAAGGATTGAGGGTTCTTCATCTGAATCAGCAGGCAGCATGAAGAAAGAATGAAGCTAGGCCTGGCTTGAACATCTGTGAACTCAACACTCATCCCCCCGGCCCCCCATGTGACACACTTCCTCCAACAAGGCCACAGCTCCTATGGGGATGATTATTTTCATTCAAGCCACCACACCCCTGTAAGAAGAGGTTCGGAAATGCTGCTCTCTGTGTCTCATTGCATCGTGCACACATTGTCCTAAGTCTGTTTTCTCATATTTTTCCTCTTCTACTCATGAAATCTTCCTGGGGGAAAAGGGTCTTCAAAGAATCACATTGAGCAAAGGACAATAATCTATGAGGTTATCTTTACACTTTTAAGTATTACTAAAATTAGAATACTCCTATCTCAAGTTCCAATTAAGTAAAATCATGCTATGAAGCACTAAATTATTTGAAGCTGACAGACTGAAATGCTTTGAAAGATATCAAAGCTAACAGCTATAGCAGAAGCCTCATTCTGGAGTTTTAGTGTGTCCACCTCAGCTTCCCCTGTTAGATGCTTAATTTCCTGTGTGATGGTCCTGGGACGGATGGCCTGATAGGAGCTGTTTGGGTCTGGAGGGCTCCACCTTCATGAGCAGGTTAGTAGCGTTAGAGAAAGGACCTATACGCACTGTTTCGTCTTTTGTCTTTTGAAGAACAGTGTCCCTCACCTCCAGAGCATGCTCACTTCAAGCCACCCTACCCCCTTAGAAACAGAGACTAGTCCTTCACCCCTCATCAGACTGCCCATGCTTCCATCTTGGACTTAGTTTCAAGAGCATGAGAGACAAATTGCTGATATGTTTGTTTTATTTTGATTTTTATGCTAGGAATCAAACTTAGGGCCTCATACCTCCTAGGATCCCATCTCCAGTGGATTAATGTTTTGTTTTGGTTTATTTTTTATTATTTGGTTTCTAGTATTGGCGTACAGTGTACTAACAGGTTCAATAGTGAGCAACTGTTGGGTAAACATTTAAAATAGTCTATGGAGAGCCGTGTGTTTTTAAATCTCAGCACAGAGGAGACAGAAGTAGGTCGATCTTTGAGTTCAAGGCCAGCCTGGTTTACAGAGCTCGTTTCAGAATAGCCAGGATCTTACAGAGAGATCTTGCCTTGAAAACACACACACACACACACAAGAAATAAAATATTCAATGGAGATGTAACCAGGGTTATTTATATTTGAACACTATGCTAGGCAGTCATGAGAACAGTCCTGGCATGTAATTTTCCTTCCTTAAAGCCATCATCTATGGCTGTCAATATTCTCTTTCCTTTGATCCATCTACATTTGTTACTGGTGGTTGGAGCCTGGGCTGAGAATTTCCAGGTTCTTGGTCTTTGATTGAAGAAATATAAAAGCCCATACAGACTGCAAAAAAAGCAAGAAAGACTTATATAAAGTGGTAGAGTCAGAATACAGAATACAGATAGAGAGAGCAGCCAGGGGATGGACGGATGGACGAACAAACACACACACATACACATGCGCACACACAATGGCCCCATTGCTGCTCAGGGCTTCCTTTTCAGAGGCTCAAGAGAAGGAGGGGTTTGCTTATTGTGGACATAGCGTGGGTGGTTTCTCTATCTTGATTGGTGATTGGATGACATCACATGTCTTAGTGAGAGTGGCTATTGCTGTGATGGAATACCATAACCAAAGCAACTTGTGGAGGAAAGGGTTTATCTGGTATGTGCTTCTACATCACTGTTCATTCCTGGAGGAAGAAGTCAGGATAGGAACTCAAATGGAGCAGGAATCTAGAGGCAGGAGCTGATGCAGAGGCCATGGAGGGATGCTGCTTACTGGCTTACTCCTCACGGCTTGCCCAACCTGCTTTTTTTTTTTAAAAAAAAAAAAATAGAAAACAGGACCACAGGGTTGTCTTTGTTTGTTTGTTGTTACATTTTTTTCTTTTACACTTTAGCATTTTAACTGATATACTTATGAAAGTTCAGATCATCAGAGTGGATCAAACAGCATTGCCGGAAAGTCACACCTTGATAATAAAATAATCATGATTTTGGAAGGTCCTACATCCAGTAACTAGCATCCTCATTTGAAGAGGGGTGAAGGGGGCCACACGAGAAAGAAGGTGGCATAAGATGGAGGCAGAAATTGGAATTGTGTAGACACAAGGCGGTGAATGTATAGCCATATTGCTGCCAGCAAAGGGTAGAAGAAAAGCATCGAATGAGCTTTCTTCAGATCTCCCAGAGCGAAGCTACCCCACTGGCACCCTGGGTTTGGATTTTCAGTCCCACAACTTCTAGAGAACACGTATGTTTCAGTTTATTCTCTCTCTCCCTCCTTCTGTCTCTGTCTCTCTGTCTCTGTCTTTGTCTCTCTTTCTCCCTCTCTGTCTCCCTCTCTCCCTCTGTGTCTCTGTCTCTGTCTGTCTGTCTATCTGTCTCTCTCTCTGTTCGTGTGCCCATGAGCACATGCTCCATGCATGCATGCAGAGGTCAGAAGACAGCACTGTGGAGTGGGGTCTGTTCTCTCCTTCCATCTTTACCTGGAACTCAAGTGGCCAGGCTCAGGGGCAAGTACCTTCTAGCCACATCTCCGTTATTTTTAATCACCATGTTTGAAGGAAATTGTTCTGACAATCTTGGGAAAGAAAAAAAAGCAATATGAAAGCAATCTAAGAGAATGAGAGTCATGTTTAGCAATAAGTGATATGATGATTAAACAAGATAAGTTGTGAAGGGTAGAAAAGCTTGCCTAGCAGATGTTGCTAGATTTGAAAATGGGCTGCTGCTAGTACCACTTTAACTCAAAAGGGATTTTCCTCATTCAAAGCCTGTGAAGGCAGAGCGGCTGCTTGTCCTGCTGCCTTCATTGTCCTTCCTAAGTCAGACTCCATAGCATGAGC
Source organism: Meriones unguiculatus (assembly GCF_030254825.1). Taxonomy (NCBI): domain Eukaryota; kingdom Metazoa; phylum Chordata; class Mammalia; order Rodentia; family Muridae; genus Meriones; species Meriones unguiculatus. Next base: position 5,818,597 of record NC_083356.1, read on the forward strand.
TGACCTTAGTCAAGGTTCTGTGCTCCATGGGGCAGGGGAGATGGCTCAGCAGTTAATACACCAGCTGCTCTTTCAGAGAACCCAGGTTTGATTCGAGCCCTCAACTGTGGCTCACAACTGCCTATAATTCCAGTTCCTAGAGATCTGATGCTGCCCTCTGACCTCCCTGGGTACCAGGCGTGCACATGGTACACCAACATACATGTAGACAAAACACTCATATGCACTAAAAAGTACGTATGTATCTTAGAAGAATCCTCCGTGTCTCAGCTCAATGGCTGGCATGTGGTCAATCGCTGTACTTAATCAACAGAGTGGCTGTTCCCAGGGCTGGATAAGGCTGCTCTGACTTCCTGATCTAATTAACAACAGTGTCGTCTGCATTGTCATTACATTGACGGAGGTTTCCCGCATGTGTGACGGAGACGTGAAGCCGGGCTGTGGGAAAGGGCTGTGTCTGAGGGAGAAGAGGATTTCCTCAGCTCAGGAATTAGGGTGCCAGGTGGCCAGGGTCACGCAAAACTTCCACTGAGTCAGTAAAAGAATGGAATTCACAGGCCACAAGGAAGGTCAGTTTGAAAGAGTTTTGTTATAGAGAGTTTTGTTATAGAAAGCTGAGCTCCAGAGGGAACCCAAATGAGGGAGGGCTTGGGAAGAGGGGACCCAAAGTGGCAGGGCTTTTTCCAAAACCTGTGGCAGAAATTGGACAAGGCTAAGGTCCTTTCTGCTGAGATTGGCTAATTCTCTGAGCATAGAGCAAGCCAAGCCCATTGGGAAGCCCTGCCCTCCATGAGTGTTCCTTGGTCCTGGCAGGGAGATAGTAGCCTGCTGACCACCTGATGCTCTTTCAACTAGGGGCCACGGTCATGCTTGAAGCCCCCTGCTCAGCTTTGGTTCCCTGTTGACCTTGACTGGCTGTTGGCAGCTTGCCCTGGCTGCTGTTGCTGCACTGGACCTTGTAGTGGTTGCTGGTCTTGGACCCTGGTGGCGTTCTCTGCCAATTTCTTATTCTGTGCTTTCTCCTGCCATCTCGCAAAGCCCTTGGTGGGAGCTATCACAGCTACCAAGATATACAGCTGCTGTTTTCCTTGGTTACCTCATGTCTAACTTGTCTAATCAGGGGAGGTATCCTTCCTGGAGAAGGTGGGAACCTCTGTCTAGAAGGGGTCCTTACCCACAATGCTCTGCGATGGTCTGTTACAATCAGCTGCATTAGAAGCAAGAGTCAGTGAAAGGCAATGGTTCTGTGCGGGGCTTCCTTGGGGACGTGGGGTTCTGTGGTATGACTTTCTTCTCGGAGCTCTGTCCTCCCTCTTACCTGGCCAGCGCAGCTCTCTCAGACCCAGCAGCAAACCCTTTATTTCCCTGCCTGGGTGCTCTATCTTTGTGTTTTCTCTCTAACATTCTTTTTAACCCCAACCTCTGTTTCCACTGTAAGGACAGTCTTTTCTCTTGGTTTCAATTACTGTAGTCAGTTACACTTTGAAAATACACTAGGAAAATTCCAGAAGTGACAACTGATAAGTTTTAAGTTGTGCACTGTTGTGTTATAATGAAGGTTGGAGATGGTACCCTGAGACGCTTTGAGAGAGCATTCACCGTTCTCACTGTATACTGTTATCATTCTTTTATTTTATTGTTGTTGGTAACTTTACACTCTTATGCCTTCTTATCAAATTAAGCTTTATAATAAATATATCATTAGGAAAAAGCCTCCTACATGTTTTATCATCCACTAGGGTGGTGGTGGAATGTATAGGGAGGGGTATGGAAGACTGGAAAGACTGCCCCACTGTTCTGGGTCTATTATTTGACCCAAATTACTCTTTCTTGATTCCTGGTTTCTTAAACCGTGAATTCTATGCATGTGTTAATGCATTTAGGGTTATCTTATTAGATCGCTTTATATCTTTCTCTCCTTTGTTCAAACCTTTTTGTTTTTCCCGTTTTGTTGAAAGAATAACCAACAAGTCTCTGCAATGGTCTGCATGATGCCTCAGAAGAAAAAAGAAAAACCCACAAAGTCATACTAACAACAGTAAAATAAAGAAAGCAACAATATATTTTAGGTTAATAAATTTGATGACCTGAAGAAATGATTTATACAAAGTGATCACCTTATTCCCTCTTTTTCTAGTTGTTAGTGTTTTGCCCTTTTTTTTTTTTAAATAGGGTCTCATGCAGCTCCACTGCTCTTGAACTCACTAACCTGACCCACAGAAGACAGAAACAGGATTGTCCCAAGTTCAAGAGCAGGCTGGGCTACCCACTGTATTCTAGGCCAACCAGGAATATGTTTCCAAGGGATGTCTCAAAAACAGAACATAATAGTAATAAACAAACAAGATAAAATCACTGGTGTTTTCGTTAAAATTCTACTAGTTTAAGAAAAAAAAACGCAGTCATATTTAAAACAGTAAAATAGAGGAAATAATATATTTTAGGTTAATGAATTTGATAACCTATAGAAATGATTTATACAAAGGGATCTTTTTGTCTGTTTTCCTAGTTGTCAGTGTTTTCTTTTCATTTTGTTTTAGTCTTGAATTCACAGAGATCTGCCTACCTCTGCCTCTTGAGTGCTGTGATTAAAGGTGTGAGCCACCACCTGGCTTGCTTTAGAATAAGATCTCATGTAGCCGAGGCTGCCCTTGATCCCACTATGTAGCAGAGGTTGGTCTTGAACTCCTTCTCCTGCTCCCTCTACCTCCCAGAAACTGGATTACAGACCACACTGAGCTAAAAGTGGCTACTTGAAAGGATAAAAATTCTAGCAATTTTGTCCAAAAGAAACGACAAAGGTATCAGCAAACAATGGCACATAAAGGGCACAGTTATTAAGGGTTGTAAAACTATAGAATAACAACAACAACAGAAAAAAAATGATAACAACAACTTTTTAAAACATCGGTGAAATAGATATTTTAAGAAAAATATAAGTAACCAATACTGGATCAAGAAAGATATTTTTAAAATGTGAAAATACCAGTATCTGTTATTGACAGACAGGACTAAAAGCTTTCCCTCCCACACAGGCATCACATTCAGAAATTTTTGTTAGTGAATAAAAGATCAACCTTATTTTTTTTCACAAACGGTTGTAGAAAAGACGTATTTGCTTTTACGTCTTGTATAATTTTGATAGCCAAATGAGATCAAAGAGCGGGAGACTATAAAATGTTTGCGAACCTAAGGGTTCCGGTAGTGGCTCCAGTACAGTGCTAGTTATGTGACCGTGAGGACCCGAGTTTGATCCCCGGCACCTGGGTTTGAAACTGGACATGGTGGCTGACACTAGAGTCCCAGCTCTGGGGAGGCAGAGACGGGAGGCGCCCACCTCCAGGGCCAGTGAGAGGCTCCATCTTGGAAACCAAGGTGAAGGGTTGGGTGCATGGCTCAGCAGGTGAAGAACTTGCTGTGCAAGTGTGCGGGCCAAAGTAAAGCTGGCTGGGTGTGGCGGCCCCCCTCTAATCCCATCGTGCTTTCCTTTAAACCGTACACGCGTCCGTTACCGCCGTAAAGGAGAACAGCTCCGCGGTCACCCAAACGCTCTCCCCTGGGTGCAAAACACGCACAGTCTTCAATCAGGGCGGTTCTGATGCCCTGCCCAAGACGCTCAGAAGACCGGGTCCCTCGGCGTCTCCTTGTGGAGGGGGTTAAGTAAAAGGAAAAGCCAACAGCGGGGCATGCTGGCTACTGGGCAAATATGGGGCATCTGTGCCAAGTTAGAGCCCCAGGGAAAAGCTGCCGAGAGCCAACTGATGTCATTCCCATGAATTGGGCGCCATGTGTAAAATCTCAGCATTGCAAACAGATTTTGAAGCTTATATCAAAGGGCAAAGCGTCAGTAACCACCTGGGTTTTTCCATTGGGAAAACTGAGATTTTTGTATCGTCTTATTACAAAGTTGTAGTCACAACACTCGGTCTGGGCTGGGGCTTTGTCAGTGGATGAAGAGCTTGGAGCACAAGAATGCGGATCAGAGTCCGGATCCCCAGAATCCATGAAAAGCTGGGCAGGCAGGAAGGACTCCTGTGATGTCAGAATTCAGGGTGGAGACAGGGAATCCCTGGAGCAAGCTGGTGAAACTATCTAGAATTGGAGAGTTCAAAAAATGAAACAGACAGTGACAGGAAGAAGCCTGTCATTGACTTCAGCCCTCTACATGCCGGCATATGGATGCACATGTATGTTTGCACACATGTGAACACATATACACCACATACAAATACACGTGCCAGAGACCAAACATGGATTTATCAATGAAACATAACAGAGAGATGAGGAATAGATTTACCTATATATTGACAATGGTCAATGCTAAAGAAACGCTGTCCAAAGGAGAAAGGTAATTGATGGAAACCCTTGGCTCTGAAGCTGGCTAGCAAGACTAGACATATTGGTGAGCTCTGGGTTTGACAGACAGAGCCTGCTTTGATGAAGAAGGTGGAAGAGCAATCAAAGATGACCCCCAACATTAGCCTCCAGCTTCCAGATGTCTGCACACACATGTACCTGCCTGTACACATGAGCCCATACACATGCCTGTACACATAGGCCCACCGCAAACACAAAGAATGAAAATAGAAAAAAAAATGAGTCTTCAACATTTAGAAATGGACAATAGTGCTTCTTTCGCATTTGAAACACATATGCAAAAGATGTGTGAAAACATTTCAAGATGAGGAGATTGGAGAGATGCCATCGGCTGCTCTTGCAAAGGATCCAGCTTGGTTCCCAGCACACAGTGGGAGCTTGTGAACTGTCGGTTCTGGGGGCTCTGGAGCCCTCTTCTGGTGCTGGTGTGCACCCGGTATGCTCATGGTGCATCAGGTATATGAGGCAAAGCACTCATATTCCTAAGATAAAAGTCAATAACTCAGCAGGGCGTGGCGGCACACACCTTTCAACACTTGGGAGGCAGAGGCAGGCGGATCCCTGAGTTTGAGGCCAGCCTGGTCTGCAGAGTGAGTTTCAGGACAGCCAGGGCTTCCTAGAGAAACCCTGTCTTGAAAAATAAAATAAAATTAAGAAGTCAATAAATCTTTAAAATAACAACAAACGCAAAGTGAACATTTGTAAGTCAGCATCCAGGTTGAGAGATCAGACACTGTAAAGAGACTAGGCGGGTATCTTCCCTCACTGATACTGCATTCTCCCCCCCCCCCATTAGTGATTGCTTTAGTTTTCTTTATTTCTTTCTATAACCTCTTTGCTACCAAATACTATATTGTTTAATTTGGCTCGTGTCAACTCATCATAAAGAAAATCACATGGATTGTTCTTCACTGCTCACATCGCTGTGTTTTTGAGGTTCTCTTTTGTGGGTGAAGGTGTTAATAGTTCATTTCCAGCCTCTGCTTCCAAGCACATTTCACTATGAGAATAAACTGTTATTCCGTGGCCCTTTTCTAATGCTAATGGCGCCGGGGTGTTGGGTTATTTCTTGATCTCTAACAGTTGGTACTTTAATCAACTCCATTCTGATAGTTGAGAAATGGCATCCCTAGGTGGTCTAACCTGTAGCGTGCTGATTACAATGGGGCTGAAGTGCTTTTCAAATGTTTATGGAGCACCCGTGTTGTCTTTCACAGGGCTGTTTGTGTCTTCTGTTAAATAAAGATAATACTTGCCTCTTACATACTTGGAAATGGGCTCTTACATACTTGGCAATGGTCAAAGCATTTTCTTTAACATCTTAGAAATGGGGATATAAAGTGTGAGTAAGTCACAGTTCAGCCTTCATGTTAAGAAAGACCAGCGCTGTAGTTGTGTTGCGTGATAGAGCATTTGCCATGCATGCCTGAAGCCCTGTAATCCCAACATTGCAAAGAGAAGGGAGGAAAGGACTGATGGGCAGGATGGGAGAGGAGAGGGAAGGGGAAAGAAAAGGGGAAGAGCAGGGAGGGAAGGGTGCGTACCCTGGGATCCACGGGACTTCTTGTTAAATAAAAATTGTTCAGAATTTAAAAAGAGAGATGCTGAAACCAAGTGGTGGCTCATATCTGTAATGCCAGCCCCTCCGGGGAGGGGGGGAATGTCATGAATTTGAAGCCAACCTGGGCTATATAGAGAATTCCAGACCAGTATAGGCTACAGAGTGAGAACATTTCTTAAACAAAACAAAACAAAAACCAAAAACAGCCAAACACACGCAAACACAAACTCACAACCCTAATAAGTTAAAACTAAAATAATGTCAAGACAGTGACAGCAAACTCAAATGTGGGGTTCTCTAGGCCTCAAAGTGTGTATCTACAGACAAATAATTCTGTAGATTTTCTCAATTTGTTTGTTCAGAAATGCTTTCTTAAAACACAGTTCTGAGAACTCAGGTGAGTACTTTAACTTTTCGTCTATTACTCAAATAAATTTCCTGTTTGCTGCTCTCCTACAGCATTCATGCACCAAACTGGAAGAGTAATAAAACCCTTTACAAGGCAATGCCGCTTTTGTTTTAGTTTGCCTTAGTGTTTTTTTTCCCCCTTTTGGACTTTCAAGTACAATGAATGTTTAATAAATGTTTAATAAATTAATGAAGATAGGGCAACTATGGTATAGTAATATGAATATTTGATATAATGCATGAAACTGATTTTCTATAATGGTATTCGACAGAACCACACTTGGAATTGGTTCTCATGAATTTATATATATTCATATATATATAAAAGCTTCTCTACCTTAGGAAAGATCTTTTGGAACACATAAGTGAACACAAGTGTCTACAACATTAGCTTGGATTTTTGAAAGAATAACTGGATGCGTCTTATTTAATATCATGACATGTTCAGTGATTCTACGTAAGAAGGCTTTCTGTGTGCACTCAGGGTTCAAGTTCCGCTCTATGAAGGTGTGCGGGAATTACTTACACACGCGGCGCCTCCGAGGCTACTTGGAACAAAATCCATTGCACGGTAAAATTCCCAGGTAGATTGATTCACGCCAAAGAATTCACACACAGACTACCCTCAGAGACATCATTCTACGAATGACTATAAACTATAATTACTTTTTTTTTAAAGCAGAGGAAATATCGCAGAAGATTTCAGATGAAATTTTTTTTTCATGATTTCTCACTGAAGATCCTGTACATGGAGCTATACCCAGTAGCTGAAGAGTTAAAAAGAGGATTGGAGTAGCCTGTGTTTGCTACTTTTATTGTCTGTCTGTCTGTCTGTATTGGGGATTAAACGCATGAGTTTTGCAATACTTGGTGAGGGCTTACTGAGCTTTGTCCTGAGCCCTCCTTTTTATGTCACTTCTGAGACAGGGCCTTGCTAAGCTACTCAGGCTGGCCTTGAACCAGCTCAGCCGCAGCACAGTAGGCCCTAACCTTGTGAGCCTCCTGCCTCAGCCTGGGATTCCAGCTCTGTACCACTGGGCCCAGCCAAGCAACTTTTAGATGAACATTTCTGTGAGTGATTTTATTTGACAGCATCGCAACAGATTTCCTGAAAATACGGGTCAATGGTTGTCCCCTCCAGAAAAAGTCAATGTGTAATTTATATTTTCCGCAGTGCTGTCCCACACACTGGCAAATCAGCCGCAGATCTCTGCTCAGCTACCAACAGCATGGGCGGAGGAGACAGGGGGAAAAGCTTCCTCAAGTTTCCACCGCTGCTCTGACTTGCTGCCTACAGAGGACCCGGCTAATGGCTGCAGGAAGGAGCTGGCGTAAGGGAGCGGAGCTGTGCTGAAACACATGTCTTTCGACACATACACTTACGTCTTTCCTGCTGCTTGCGTTGATGTGCTGTGACTGTAGCCTTGTAGTTTTGGCAATCAGAAGTCCACTGAAATCCAAAGAGCACTGGGAAGCAGAGCACATCCTATTAGCAAGGGTTGGACTTGGGGATAAGCTTGGGGCAGATGGCTCAGGGGTTAAGCATACTTGCTTCTTTTCCAGGGGAACTAAATTCAGCTCCCAGCACCAGCATTTAGTGGCTCACAGTCACCTGAAATACAAGCCCCCAGAGACCCCATGCTTTCTTCCGGTACCCACAGACTCCTGCAACTATCTCCATTTCCTACAAATAGAGATAATTTAAAATATAAAATAAAAGTGTACTGAAACAGTCTTTTAAATTGCTCTAAGTCTGACACATCTGTAACCATAAGCATTCAGGAGGAAGCAAGAGGCTCCTGAGTTCAAAGCCAGCCGATGATGGACAATGACACTCTGTCTCAAAGAATGGGAAAATAAAACAGAAAAGTGAAAATAAAGGTAGTGGAACTTTTTTTTTTTTTACTAACTAGAACCCAGATTCTTGAGCTGACACAGCCTTATGACCCACTATCAAACTGTGTTTACCTCACAATTCTTATTTATCTATGAGGCAATATAGTGGTGGAATTCACTCGCCATTTGAATGGGTCCTTCTCTCTCTCCTCCTTTCTTTAATTTCTTTCTTTCTTCCTTCTCTTCTTCTTTCCCTCCTCCTTCCTTCCTTTTGTCTTCATCTTCTTTTTCTCCTTCTCCCCTTTTCTTCTCCTCTTCCTCCTCCTTTTTCTTCTTCTCCATGAGCAGAGTGAACGTGATTTATGGAGTGAAAGGGCTCCTGAGCGTGGGAGGGCTTCAGCGGAGGAGCGAGCAGATGCCTTTTTGAACGCTGTGTAGGACGATGGTAGAAGTTCCTCATGTGGTGGGGAAGAGCCTTCAGGTGTTCGCTTTACACACACGCTGTCTTGCACGCTGGGCTTCTCCTTTCATTCTGGAGGGTGACTGTTGCCAAGCATACATGACCCTCTTCCCTGCAGTTCAGTGTGTAAGCTTTGCTTTCAGGCTGCTTCAGAGTTGGTGTCTCCTATAATCTGTTTAAAGCCTTTTTAAACATTTAAAATCATGGAGATATTTTCCTGTCATGTTTTCTAAAAGGTATTTAATTTCCGTTTTCACATTTATGCTTTAAGATTGTCTGTGCTCTTGATTATTTATTAGATCTCTTTTATTTTATGCGTGTGAGTGTTCTGCCTGTACGTATACGGGCTCCATATGCATGGATCAGAAGGGGAACATCAGGTTCCCTGGGACTGGAATCACTGTGAGCTGCCGTGCACACACGGGGACTTGAACCCAGGTCCCCTGGAAGGCCAGCCAGCTTTCTGACCGCTGACCCATCCCGCCACTCTCCCTGCTCCCATTTTAAAAAGTGAAATTAATGTCTTCTTGGGTCATCAGGGATGGGTAAAGTTTATTTTTATAATAATTGTGTCTAATTACCCCAGTATTATCTATTGAAGAACCCCTCTTTTCCTCCATGGCTCTGCAACACTGCTTTTCTCACCAACTAATGTCTGTTTGGCTCCCTTTTCTCTTTGCCTCTCCCATACCCATCTAATTCCCTGTGCCAGTATCTTCCTACTGCAACTCCATGGCCTTGGTCACCAGAAGTGCAGCTTTAAAACACTACCCGCATCTTCCTAGACCTTAAATTTTCCAAGTGTATTTTGAAACAGTTAGTCCAGTTATATTTACCAAAAAGCAAACAAAAAAAAAATCAGTGTTTCCTTTATTGAACATTTAGATACATTTGGAGTTATTTTTTTACTGTTTTGATATCTTAAATCCATGAATATATTATATATCTCTCATCAGTTTTTAGGCCTGATTGTATTTATGATCGTTTTTCTTATTTTCTACAGAGCACTTTTACATATTTGTATAGATTTTTTAAAAATTATTTTTATTTTATGTATGTGCTAGCTAGTTTTTTTTGTGAACCTAACACATGTTAGAGACACATTTGAGAAGAGGCAATCTTAATTTAAAAAAAAAAATCTCTGTAACAGTCCTGAAGGCAAGTCTACAGCACATTTTCTTGGTTGATGTGGGTGGGCTCAGCCTATGTTGTTTGGGGCCAACCCTGTATAGTGGTCCTGAGATGTGTAAGAAAGCAGGCCGAGCAAGCCAAGGGGGTCAGTCACCGGGCAGCACTCCATGGCCTCTGCCTCAGTTCCTGCTTCCAGGTTCCTGTTGTGTGTGAGTTCTTGCCCTGACTTCCTTCAATGGTGGACTCTTACCTAGAAGTATAAGCTGGCAATGTATATGGCTGTTTTGCCTGCGTGTATGTCTGTATACCATGTGGGTGGAGACCAGAAGAGGCCATTGGATCCTAGTCCTGAGGCCGAACTTTTGGCAACCTTATTAGGTTCGTTTTCCTCCCTCCCTACACCACCCCTATCCCTTCCAACTCCCCAACACTAGGGAGGAGAGAAAGAAGGTTGCAGGGGAAAGAGTGGGCATCAATATTGCTATATTACTCGGTGCTGATTAGGGGGGCTGAGTTCCTTGAGGTGAGTTTGATCTTCATCCTCAATATATCTCCAACCAGCAACAGCAGCAACAGCAGGGGGAACAGCAGGGGCAGCAGCAGCTTCCTCAGTCCCTCTCGGGATTCTAGCATTTATCTGTCCTCTGAGAAGTCCCCAAAATTTCAAACATAAACTACCCTCAGCTGGCAAAATCATGTCCCTGCCAGAGCATGAAGCAAATCATAGCCAGCTGCTGTGGACAATCTGAAACAGCCTCATAGCCTAGACCTGGGATTAAAACAAACATTTCTATGCTAAAAAAAACAAAAAACAAACAAACAAAAAAAAAACAACCAAAAATTCTCACTACACAGTTCCTCCTTTAAATTCAGATATTAATTCTTCTGATATGGCTGTAAGTTCTTTTTCATTGTCTATATGCATAATTTTTAATCATAGCATCCACAAATAACATTTTTCTTTATTTATAATAATTATGCCATTTGCTCATTTTTATTTTCATATTGCTCTGGCTAGGTTCCTCAGTGTCCTTTCTTGAACCTCTCATTCTATCTATCTATCTGTCTATCTATCTATCTGTCTGTGTGTCTGTTTGTCTGTCTGTCTATCTATCTGTCTGTGTGTCTATCTGTTTGTCTGTCTATCTATCTATCTTTATATAATTTTTATATAAGAATATAAATTATATGTAAAAATATATTTAAAATATGTTTATATATACATTTTTTGGGGGAGACAGCCTTGGCTAGCCTTAAACTTACCATGTAAACCACCAGGTTGGAACTGAACTCACAGAGATCTTTCTGTTTGTGCCTACAAGTGCTGGAATTAAAGGCAAACACCACCATGCCTAGTTGAATAATATCTATCTATCTATCTATCTATCTATCTATCTATCTATCTATCTATCTATCTCTTTATCTATGTATGTATGTATCTATCTGTCACGTCTGTGTGTGTATGTAATAAAAAACAACACATTTTGCAAGCTTAAGAAAGAAAATTTGCATTTTGTCTTTAAGTATAGTGTTCACCAAAGGCTGTTTTGTTTTGTAATTATTGCTTATTAAGTTAAGAAAATTCTTTGTGGAATTTGCCTTTTAAAACTTGCATATTGAATTTTATCAAAACTTTCCCCCAAATATTTTCCTTTTTTCTGTTAATGTGATGTGTCTATTCACCTAAAGCCAAATTCAAACCTGCATTTTCAGACTGAATCCACAGTGGCATGAAACATTCTTGGGTTTTTACTTTCTTTAATGCCACTAGCTTCTGTCTATAGTAACAGAACCCAAGTTTAAGAAGGCACATTTTTGTTGCCACAGCATCTCATGGCATATTGTTGAATGAATGGATGAATCCAGCAGGATCCTGTTAGCTCTGTGGTGAATAGCGAGCAATGAGCTCTGGCTGCCTGGATTGGAGCTGTTTCCTTTCTGCACAGGGCTTCTGAAGACTCAGTTGCTCCCCAGAGGGCATGCCCAGAGCCTCTGGGACTGTATGCCTCTTGTCTGACTCCTCATCAAGGCTTTGCTCTCCTGTAACAAGGCGCTGAGAAATCCTTGTGTTCTATATCCAAGATTTTGCAGTGATCACTTGAACACATGAAATGGGCACAGACACCCAGGGGCATGAAGAGAAGGTTGAGAAACTGGACAGCAGTCTTTTCTTGACCCAGAAGTCAGTGTCCAAAATCCCATATCCTGGCACGACTACTAACCTGTCCCTGAAGATGGACTCTGAATAGTATGAGTTGAGGTATGTGCCTTTTGTCTGTACTCTTGAAACGAAAACTTAGACCAACAAGCATTTGTTAGGTAACAGATATTTACCTCATTCCCTCCATCCAAAGCATGAGAAATGCCTTCAAGAATCAAGAAATTTATTGCCAAACATTTTGAAGTTAATGAGAAAAAAACTCCCCCTCATTTTTAAATGCTCAGTGTACCGTGGAGCTAACAAGCTGCTCAGGAACAAAATGGCAAGAACTCTGCCACGGTCTCATTACTAGGGAGTCTGTGGTTCTGCTCGCAAAAAAAGCGAAATCCATAAACAGAACACTGAGCCTTCTGTTATCTCCAAAGGTCACAGCTCTTCACGACTCTCTTTCCACGGCGTTCAGCTCCTTCAGCTTCAGCCCTAGAAGTTTCCTACTTCATTCCAGTTCTCCACTAGGCCTGGCTCCCTACCAGCTTCTTGGTTTAGCAGTGGCAACCCCGCAGAGGGCTTAACTCCTTTCCCTAGATGCATTTTTTTACCTGCTTCCCACGTACCTCCTCATGCCTTTCTTGCTGTTGTTTTTCTTTTTTTGTTCCGTTCTGTAATTTACTTGGTGTTGTTTTACATGTATGGGCGATTTGCCTGCACTTAGGTCTGTGTACCATGTGCGAGCCTGGTGACAGTGGAGGTCAGAAGAAGGTGCCAGATCCCCAGGAACTGGAGTTAGGAATCATTGTGAGCTTCTGTGTGGGTCCTGGGAGTCGAGCCCCGGTCCTTGGCAAGTGCAATAAATTCTCTTACGCCCTGAGCTATCACCGCAGTCTCCCTATGATGTACTTTTGCAATACTTTGAATGTGTCTCGAATGTTATGCAGTTGTCTTCCTTGGGGTGCTTGGGGAGGAACCAGGTGGTCTTGCTCTCTGATGAATCCCAAGGCCCTGGAGCAGTCCCTAGCAGGCAGCGGGGCTCCCCAGATAGCGAATGAATGAGTAAACAGTTAAAGCCTTAAATTCTTCATCATCATTAGCTCCGGCCTGTGCCTTTCTCAGCTGACCTCCACCAGCCACAGGGTTCTCCATATACCCTAGAGCTGCAGGGAAATGTAGTCTCCTCTGCCGTCAGGAGGGATGATTTAGGACTAGGAAGGAGCCTCTGGTGAGTTCCCAGCACAGAGCGGACAGTCTGGGCTTAAAGCCCACTCCCTCCGTTGCTCAGTGTGTGGGCTGGGACAGGTGAATGACTTTTATGTGCCTGGGCTACTTTGTTGATGGTCCAAGTCATATGGTTGCTGTTGAGGGCTCTGAGGCGTTCAGTACAGCACCTGGATCATGGATAATAGGTTAGAGGATCCTTGCTCCTGTGGCAGGTGGCTTTGGTGAGGGACCGTTCGGTCTTCCTGTGATCTGGTGGTGGGAAGAGCAGCTGAAGGGGTGAGGTTCCAGTCACTGGTCTCAAATCAGGTCACTGGGTTCTCAACAGCCTAAAGGAGACTCCAAGCCCCGGAGAGTGGAAGAGGGATGCGTTTAAAGAGACACGGCGATCCCTCTTCTTTGAATTTCTGGCCCGACACAAACAGACTCAAGGGAGCAGAGATGTCTTTTGAGAGCTGAACTCCCTCTCACTCTTCATCTTTCTCCGGCCAGCTACACTGAAAGAGCACTAGACACATATGTACCAGGAGCCACACCCAAGCCTTCCCTGCCAAGCCTCACAAGACCTAGGCCCGCAAGGGTTCCCTGAGTTGATAGAAGAGAGCACTGGAGATGAAGAAGGCCCCACACTATGTGGGTGACTAGCTTGATTCTTATCCCAACACTCCTTTTACTAGCCACCTACCAGCCAAGGTGGCCCCATGATAAAACTGACGGGCGGGCGACATATATGATAACACCATATGCTATGTTCTCTGGCAAAGTTTTGCTTTGCTGATTTTAAAAAAGAGAGAGGGAGGGAGGGAAGAAAGGAGTAGTAGCAATAAGATAGGAGGGAGGAAAGGAGGAAGAAAGGGAGAGAGGGAGGGAAGGAGGAAGGGAGCACATGGCTGGCATGACTCTCCCTCTTCTTCCTGCCATTTTGCATGACAGCCTCTTACAATCATAAGGAAATGGGTATGATAGCAAATGTTTCCAAGCTGGGGAAGGTGAGCTGGAAGAGAAGAGCCCAGGCTGGATGTCAGCACAGAACAGACACAGCTGTCTTGGGCTGCCAACCTGCCCTTTGTGGCTGGAGAGACCAACAGACTCATTTCTGTTGAGTGCCTTTTCTCTGCGTTTCTGAGCCTTGGCACAGACCCCCGACTATGGAACTCGAGCACAGCCCAAAGCTTTGCACCTCGCTGCCCCGTGAACAGTAGTTCTCTTGCTGCCCTGCTGGGTCTGTGTTCCTTGTAGGCAGGGCTCTGGCTCCAGGGCTCTGGTTTGCTCGTTTCTACTGCATTGGCATACAGTAGGCATCCCACAGACGTTTGATGAGTGACTATCCATTTCATCTGAGTTACACTGTGACTGGTGAGGTGGTCACTGGGGCAGTGGAAAGATCTCGAGTTGCTGGCCTAACAGTCTTGCCAGGAACGAAGACACTCAAGGAGCCTCGCTTTGGCTAAGCCGGCTGTGAAAACAATGGCCTCCTCACAATTGGACATTTCCCAAGGGTCTCATGCTGAGAGCAGGAAAAGAGCGATGCATGTGCCAGCCAGAGAGTGATCTCTCAGGAAGAGATCTCACAGTTCTGGCAACTTGTCACACCAGACTCTTGCCTGAGAGATTGGAGCCAGGCAGTGGTGATGGCCAGGACTGTGTCTGGATCAGAACTGCTTAATTATGCAAACCTGTGGCCAAGCCTGCTTATTTCTCATACTCTTCTCTGCATTTCGCTATTACCTGTGGGCAGATGGCCCATTCTAGTGTGTTAAGGCCACCAAGGTCTAGGATGTGACCCTAACAGTCTGGTAATGTCAGGTCTAATCAGAGAATGGTGTGATACGCTTCTGGGCAGAGATAAAACCATGATTCACAAGCCAACTCCTCTAAGCCCTTCCATTTCTGCATGCGTGATAATGATGAGTGAAGCCTTTTAATAAATAGAAGAGCTCAGGCTTTTGTCTAGCTAACAACAAAGCAGGCTTTTCTGAGACACAGAATTAGCCTCGATCAGAAAAGAATGGAATGTTAGTAAGGGCGCAGTGGAAGGCGGAAGGATGATTTTTCTCCCCTTCCAGCCTGGGGGCTCATTCCTGGGACACATCAGGGTGCTCCTGACATTTGCCATTTGAATGTGTCCATAGCAGTGACTGATTAAGAAATGTGGCTCTTGGTCTCCTGGCTGCTTTGGGGCTATTGAGAGGCCCTTCCACAGGCGTGCTGGTGGATGATGGCTTCTCAGCACTGTCTTTCCTCATCTGCCTTCTCCGTTGCCCGTGGCAGTTTCCATTTCCTTCAGCCTGGCTGGCTACTGAGCCAATTACCCAGAACCTTTCTGCCATCGGCATTAGCTGTCCTCGCTCCTCCACAGCTTCAGCATTGCATAAGCATCTTAATGCTTACAAAACAACCTTAGGTCTGTTGGGGTCTTTGGGCCTCAGAGGATTGCAATGATATTGGCCTGAATACTCCTCTCATGCCCTGTGGAAAGACTGATACCTGCTTCAAGAGTTCTTCTGATTCCCAGCAGACTTCCCTCTGATGGGAAGGGGCTTGGAGGGTGGAGGAAGATGGAGGGGAGGGTGGGAGTGGGGTGGGACACATGACACATCACAGACAGGGCACCTCAGCTTCTTCTTCCTTCTACAGAGGAAGCTCTGCCTTCCCCACTATTTGTGTGCTAAGCCCTTCTCAACATTGCCTTCGCAGGATCAAGGCACTGCGTGATTTCATTTCACCTGTATCTCTCTTTTTCAATAAGACAGTTTATAGCACTAAATAGAAATAACGTGTTAACGCTTCCACACAGCCCAGGAACAGGTTCTTGGTGAGTAGCATGTGTTAAGTATCTGTTCTGGGCTGGGCTTTCTCAGGTAAGGGATACCTGAGTGACTTGCTGGAGCAGTGAGGGAGGAAGGACATGCAAGCGGAGAGCCCCAGTCCACATCCGTATAGAGCACTGGGCACGTGCTGCGGTGTTGTGTTAAGGGCTACAGGAGCAGGGACACGCTGTGCAGGCACAAGGTTCTGAAAGGTTTCCTGTGGCATTGTTTCCTATGCTGGTGAGTGGGTTGCAGCCCCGCTTGGACCCCTTACTTCCTTTACAAAGCCTTCCCTTCTTGTGGAGCCCCCAGCCAAGGGTTCCCCGAATTCCGTCCACACTGCAGACAAGCCACTTGTGCATTTGCACTAGGTAAAGCCTCTCGGGTGGAAGAGAAGTTGGTAAGACCTATGCGACCCCAGGAAGGAAAGTGCCGCTGTGCTGAAGGTTAAAGTTCGTTCTTTAAACAGTTAAGTAAGCCACAGCAGGGATCTTGCCTTTACATATTTCCCCCTAGAATATGCACATTAGCAAATGTGTATATTAGGTTAGGTTTGTTTGTTTCTTTTTCCCTGCTATTGCTTATAGTGTGTATGTGTTTGTGTGTGTAAATGTGGGCTTTAGCACCATCTAGTGGCATCTTTTTTCCTTGTGGTTTCTTGAGTGTAAAATACTAAAAGTTACCATTAACCCAAAAAGGAAAAATACTTTTTATTTCCAAATTTGCTTCAAAGCCATACTTTCGTCGGGTTTGGCACCCTGACACCCAAGACTTTCCTCCAACATTTGTACTTTCTGTGCTGTCCAGTGTGAAGGAAATCAGCCCGCGGCCGCCCTCAATTGTCAGTGCTCCTGAGGAGTCTAAGGCACACTTACGCCCTTCTCTCCTGAGCTGGGTCCTTGGATGTCACCCACACAGCTTGCTGACTAGACAAACCTGTTTGTTGCTCACCTCCAAGCTTTGGTATCATCTGAGTGAAGGGTAAAGTGAACTCTGGCTTTACTGAGAATTTATGGAGAATCAGCTGGGTTTAAAAAAAAAAAGGCTAAGGATTGAGTAAGGTTCAGAGGAGAGCAGACCAAGGCTGGTGACCATATCAAGGCATGAGATTTCTAGAATTTTAGGTTCAAACTGCCGGATGATGCTGCCTTTGGAAGTGAGGGCCGTTGGGCAGCCTTCTGGAACAAGCCACCTATAGCCATTTGCCCAGACAGAAGATGCACGGAAAAGCAGTGGCACTGACGAGATAGCACCAGGAAATCCTGTTAATACAAACAGGGGAGTGGCTACTGCTCTCACCGTCCAGGCTGAGTGTCAGGGGCGGCCACCTCTGTCCTTAGTGGCCTTCCACACTTAAGATGCCGTCGTAGCATCAGGCAGTGTTAGACCTGGAATCACCACCACAAACTCTCACAAGCAGGGCTGGGGGTGTGGCTCAGTGGCAGAGCACTCGATTAGAACAGGTGAGGCCCTGGGTCCAGTCTCCGACACTGGGCGCCTCATATGTTAGAGTCCTTGTCTCAGGGGTGATAGAAATAGCTCAGTCACTAAAGGCTAGGCTCACAACCAAAACAGAGTTGTGTCCAGACGTTCAGGTGAAAACAGCGCTAGTGAATGAACAGGTTTGAAAGTGTTCTGCAGCAAGTCATGGGGACAGTGTGGTAACAGGACACAAGCACAGCACAGACCAATGGAATGGGTCTAGCCTGTATCACTTCTACATGATGGGAGACCTTGAACTCATCTCTTCTAGTTGTCCATAAATATACCAAACCCTCGTCACCCTACTGAGCTGTACAACACTGGAATGTGTCTCTGTCTGAATGCCTTTGGGTGTCTGTTTTCTAGGCCCCTTTTCTCCCCTCCACCCCCGTCTTTTTAGCATCCAGAGAATACTGTTTCCCACTCCTATTAGATCAGTTTTTCTTTAAGTCTCCATATATGAATGAAAACGCACAGCATTTGTCTTTCTGTGCCCATCCTGGTTCACTTAACATAATATCCTCCATTTGCATCCAGGTAGCCAAACTGTCAGGACTTCATCCTGCCCTGTGGAGAACACGGTCCTATCTGAGTACACACTACAGTTTCTTTATCTCTTCATCCACTGATGGAGCCGGTTGACTCCGGTTGACTCCAGTTCTTGGTTGTTGGAACAGTACTATAAAAGCCATGGGAGTGCAGGCGTTTTTGTTCTCATTTCTTTTGGAGGTAGACCAGTAGGACAACTGCATCCCATGGCAGGTTCATTTTCAGTTTTGATGTTCTTGTCGTTTTGTTCTGAGGAGCCTTTGTAGTACCTTCTGTGTTGATTGTACAGATCTTCATTTTCCCCAAGAGTAGAATAGATTATTTGGTGAGCTTTGGTGAAGGCCCAAGCTGAAGAGAAGGGGGCTGGTTGATGACCCAGTCTGGGAAGCACTTGCCACACAAGCATGAGATTTGAGTTCACATCCCAGTGCCCAAGTGAAAGCCAGATTCAGAAGCTTCTGGCTATAGTTCATGACTGACGGAGACAGGAGGGTCCCAGGCCTTGCCGGCTAATTAGTCTGGCCAAATTAGAGCTTTCTCAAAAAGCAAGGTGGCTAAGGGCTGGAAAGATGGCTCAGCAGTGATGAGCATATACTTTCCTTGCAGAGAGCCCAGGTTTGACTGTGCTGGGCAGTCCACTCCAGCTCCCAGGGGAAGACAACAGTTTTGGCCTCCAAAGCCACATGCCCTCCTGTGCATGCACACACACAATTAAAAATAAAACAAATCTTGACAAAATGAGGTGGAAAACAATTGAAGAAAAGAACCCATGTTGACCCATGTTGACTTCATATGCACTGACAACACACAAGTACACATGCACCCACCCCACATGTGTCCATGCGGACATGCACACATACATGCACACAAATATGTATACATGTGTATACACACACACACACACACACACAGTAGAGAGAGATGTCAGAACATACAGTTGGCAGATGAGCAGAGGGCTACAGTTCAGGGGTCTGGGACTGTTGGCTGAAGTATGATTGATTCCCCAACTGAGCCTTTTGTGCTGAGGGATGTTGTGAAAGAAGCAGTGAGAAGGGAAGATGCTGACTCCAGTTTCCTCAGTGCTAACCTTTGCTCTTAGCGATTCGTGCCGCTTTACCATGAAGTGCCTGGTGCCACCACTAGTGAGGCCCTGCCCTGACCTCTGGTGTGCTGACCTCTCTCTCCCAGTCCCCATTCTGAAGCTCATGTTCTTTTTCAGTCTTAAGTGTGCTTGTGTTTTTGAGAAAGGAAGAGTGCAAAATGTCGAAGAAATTGCACTAAAATCTTGTTAAATGTGGCAAGGCAGGTCTCCTCCAAGCACGGGAAAGAGTCGTGAGGAGCTAGCACCAGCCCAAGCAGTTTGCTGCCATGCCCCTCTCATCCCTATCCCCTCTCTCCCTGCCCAGCCATGATGGGTTTTCTTTTTTTTTTCTTTTGAGACAGGGTTTCTCTGTGTAGCCTTGATGGTCCTGGAACTTGCCCTCTAAGACCAGATTGGCTTCAAATCGTAGAGACCCGAGTGCCTCCCCAGTGCTGGGATCAAAGGCGTGTGTCACCCCAGTGGATAATAGATTTTTACCCTCCTGGAAGCATAAGCCCAAGTAAATTATTTTGCTAGTTGCCTTGGTCATGGTGTTTTATCACACTAACAGAAAAATAAATAACACAGTTACGAAAGTGTGAAGGAGGCCGTAGCAGAGTTCAAGGCATTCACAGAAACCTTACAGGAGGGATAGAGGGGAGCTGACAGCCATGCTGGGCGTCACTGCAGACGGTCAGGCAGAATAATAACCCAGCTCCTCATGGCCAAAGCCACGCTCAGGGTTGAGCGAGGCATCGGAGTTGAGATGATCTAGAGAAGCATAGGAAGCAGGAGACAAAGTGCAGGACCAGGTCTGGATGGATGGATGGATAGATGGGCGGGCGGAAGCTTGAGTGGACTGTGACCAGCAGTGGCTCCTGTTGTACCCTTTGCTGGTCTGGTGTTTTCAGTTCAATCTTGGGCCTGGTTGTTGCTGTCCTGATGTGTTTTTAACACACCATGTGCTCACACGTTCTCCGTGTACTGTGATGTCATATGTACGGTAACTTTCTACTGCCAGGAATGAGCTTTTCATCATCCTGTGCCTCATGGGTGATGCTGGGCACAGGGTGGCCTCTAGGGAGATACACAATGAGGTTACAGAGCCTTCCTGTCTCTGTGTTTGCACTCAGAATGGAGCCAGATGCCTCCTCAGAAAATGGAGTCGCTCAGGGCAAGATACTTCAAGAAAGCGACTGCTTTACACAGTATGGAGGAATTACAGCAGGGCACAGCCTGAATGAATGTTTAAAAATTAGATGAAGTGGAAGGAGAAGATAAAAGGATACAGTGGGGGGGGCAGGGTGTGTGTGTGTGTGTGTGTGTGTGTGTGTGTGTGTCAGAGAGAGAGAGACAGACACACACACACACACACACTCACACACACACTCACACACACACTCACAGAAAGAGAGAGAGAGACTCGGCCAGCCAAAATGAAGTATTATGAATTTGCCATAAGGAAATCTGCTACTTTATGAGCTCATTACAGCCAAATAAAATGAAAATAAAAAGAGACGGTGACCTGTACAATTAATTTATGCTAATAAAATGTTTAAGAAATGTCTTGACGTGTGACATTAGATGAAAGTGTGCATGTGGTGTGTGTGTTCGTGTGGTGTGAGTGTTCGTGTGTGTGTGTGTGTGTGTGTGTGTGTGTGTGTGTGTGTGTGTTATTTATAATACTGGGTGGGCTGATTTCTGTAGGTTGCTGGTCCCAAGTGGAAGATAAATACTTCATCTTTGGCTGCAGCAGGACTGACTGCCGTCACTTTTAAAAAGCCAATGACCAGTGAAAAATACAGGGTTTGTTTGTTTGCTTGTTTTTGTTTTGTTTTGTTTTGTTTTCTCTCTTAGAGGCAACTGATGGAGTTAGGGGACAGAAGAGTGAGCTTGAAAGACTCACTTTAATTCAGGTTTGGCGTCCCCTGACTGCTCACAGATTTCTCTTTCTTATAAGGTCTAAATGGATCAACAGACAGACATATCATTTGATTGTCAGTTTCCTAATTATATGCCTACCCTCGTGTCTTTGTCCAATCCCTACAAAGATAAAAGGCTGAATGAGTAATGCATCCGTTCCTAACCGTAGCTCTGACTACCACGCACAGTAACAAAAAGCCAAACCCTGGCACAGGCAGTGACGTGCTGGCCTTGGAGCCAGCCATCAGCGGACACACGTGTCTAACCCTCTGTTCAGTGACCTCAAAAGGACACGTTGAAGTGGGCCAGAGGAGAGAGAGTGTAGCAAGTGTGCTGACCAGTCAGATTGCCCCTGGATGATTCTCCTTACCAGCACGCCATCGATTAAACGTCAAGAATACCTAAGCTCTTTTGTTCAATCTTCTTTAAGTGTTTCCAGGAGGAACGATAGGACAAGAAGATTTTGACTGCTGGAGAAGTAAAACGGACTTGAATGTTGCATCAATACAAAAAACTGGTGCAATCATATAAAACTGCTTCTCTTTACCATTTTTGATTTACGAAAATGGCCATACCATATATCTGGTCTACAGTCCAATCTAATGCACAATGTTCAAGCAAAAGAAAAATCTACGGTCAGCAGTTTCTGTAAATAGACCTCTGCAGAAGAGATCAGTCTCTGAGAGAGCCCTGTCCTTCTGCAGCTGACCTTTGCCCTCATGCTCTCCAAGTCACAGTCACAAATGTCTCCTGTGCTCTCCAGAGATAGAGGCTTTGGTCCAGGCAAAAGAGTAGGCAAGGACAAAGTATTTGTTCTTTGGTTTTACCCATGTTAACCAGGAAGGCACACTGTTGTGGACGTTTTGTTTTATGGTGTGTAAACATGGTTTTGTTTTCATCTTAGGAGTGGGATATGGGGCTGATTCAGATTGTCCACAGTGGAAAACTATTTGCCTCATGTGGGCTCTGGGAGGGGCTTTTTGTCAGCCGCAGATAGTTTAATTCTGAGGACTCTGAGGGAATAAACGCCAGAGCCCAGAGAAAGGCAGGCAGCTCTAAGGAAGAAGGCTCCTGGTTGCTGCTGATGCAGCGTGAAGCTGAAGAGGTTGCAGATCTCCTGAAAGGAGGATTGGACTTGCTCCAAGGAACCCGAGGACCCTAACCAGAGGAAGCAGCCAGGAAAAACTACACCCCTTTTCCCCACTAACCTTTTCTCTCTCCTCCCCGGTATTGGGGTATTGGGGTATTGGAAAGGATTGGGGAGAAGGGAAGTAGAGAAACATAAATAAAATAGTTTTAAAAAGTAATGCTACCAGGCGGCACCCAATGTTTTGTTGTTGTCATTTGGTTGTTGATTTTTTTTTTTTTTTTTTTTTGCATATCTTCACCTGATAGCTTCCATTTCCCCATGGTCACTCCCAGAATATTAGGTGGGTGTAGGCCACTGACAATCCATCTGTGGCCCTAGGGTGGGTGTCTCCTGGCCCAGGGAGGAAGACACCTGAGCAGCCAGCTACCTTCAGGGAGCTGATGATCTTTAGGATACTTCCGACCTCTACCCACCTACTCTCTGGTTGCGCTGCATAAT
Organism: Meriones unguiculatus; assembly: GCF_030254825.1. Taxonomy (NCBI): domain Eukaryota; kingdom Metazoa; phylum Chordata; class Mammalia; order Rodentia; family Muridae; genus Meriones; species Meriones unguiculatus. The sequence continues at coordinate 5,841,176 of NC_083356.1, forward strand.
CGCACTCTGAGTCATTTATAATCCTTTCAGCCTGGGGCTTAGCATCATGCCGAGTTAGTATGTGGCTTAGGAAAGTGTGCGGTACACATGAATACATCTCATAGAATGTGTATGATCAGCATAGAGCTTTATCCCTGGGCTCTCAACCGTCACACTTTGGTCACTGGATGGCACGGCTCTCACGTGGGGTAAAATTACTAACTGGGCATCTTGGCCTAATGGACCATTGATGGAAACAGCGTTGTAAGATCATACATGCTATAAGATGTTCTGAATGGAATCCTGATGCTGGTCATTCGGAGGAAACCCGAAGGAGTAAAAATGTGCCTCTGAGTGGCGATGATGGCATCCTTTAAAAGCCCTGGCAAAGCAATTTACCTACCTTGACGTTTAAAGACCATGTTCCCCAAGTGACTCTCAGCCCGCCTTCTGCCACAGACGGCAGGCCAACCATCACCGACCCCAGTGGTAGCCAGGCCAACTTTAGTTCCATTGCTGCTCTGCTCTCCTGCTGACTGGATTACAGCACTTGGGAAAGGCTGCTTGACTTCTCTGCTCCTGACTGTTCTTCATTGAGAATTTTGTGCAGTGTTTTTTTTTTTTTTTTTTTTTTTTTAAGGTACATTTGGCCTTCAGAATCAAAGACACTTAGGTCTCATCTGGAACTGGATGTCACTTAACTCCAATTGCTTCCCTTGTCAAGGGCTCTTTGCCAGGTTGCTGGGGAGATCAAAGGAAGCCAAGCAGCAAAGCACTACCCCGTATTAAGAACGTTAAGTCAAGAATGGGTTCTGGCCTCCGTTTCCCCATGTCTACCCAACAGTAATTCTCATGACAACTGTCGCTTTAAAAGTAATAATTGCAACAGATTTCATAATAAGAGCAACACAGCAACGATCCATTCTGTGCTCTGCCTGTTCTCTGTACTATCTGTTGCCGAATGTGATTTTGCAGTTTTAAACTTTTGCACAGCGGCTACGCTTTCCCTCATAAGTTGTCTGTGAAAAAGTTTGGAGCTCTGAAAGGAACCCTGTCACCCTTTATGTAGAGATGAAAAACAAAGGCTCCAAAGGCAAGTTTCTAACAACAACCACAACAACCCACAAGTTGCTATCATTTCTCTCTCTGTCTTTATTTAATATTCAGTAGGAAAAGCCAATGTACAGGAGCATGTGGATGTGGCTACAAGTCTACAAAGGGTCAACCAAACTGACAGATGTGTCGTCATTCTGACCGGGCTCTGTAGGTTTCCTCCTTGGCAGCTACAAGATCACCTTTCATTTTACATTTAAGCAACCAAGAAGCTCTGACTCACATCTCGATGCTGTAAAATCAAGCATTTCTATTCAAAGTTTATTCTGGGGGTACTTAAAGGATCCTTCAGTAGAAAGAATAAAATGAATTGTAATTGAAGTTCAGTGTCAAACACATCTTACCGTGTTTTGGCTCTCGGCGGATTGTTAACATACGCATGAATTTCTGCATTGTGTGTGATCACTTAACAAACGCACTGGCCGACTTGTTCTGACCGCTCCCTTCCTTAATTATGTTGGCCAAATAAGAATTTCTGCGGGCTATCTTGTAAATTTTTGGATGGCCCAACATTTTGTCCCTGAGTTCTTCCAAAGAGAGGTCCCTGGGTCTCTGCCCCTGTCATTCACTAAAAGCCCCAGAAAAGCCTAAGACAAAAATAAATTTAAAAATTAATTAAAATCTTTTGACATGGCCACTAGATGGCACACTAACAACAGTGATTCCCCGGCATGGGGGAGGGAAATCACATTTTTGAAATCTACAAAAAAAAAAAAAAAATTAAATCAGTAGAGAGCATGAATGTGCTTCTCTGTTACTTTTGATGTTGCTTAATTTTTAAAATGTGGTTTATGCGTATGAGTGTGTGTGTGTGTGTTCCAAACGCAGAGCTTTCTGCTTGCCTCACAAAGCCTTGAACGGCCCCGACACCTTTCTTAACTAAACAGATGTAATCGCCAAAAGGTTGACTATGGGACCTGCGCGATGATGGCTCAGAAGGTAAAGGCGCCGGCTTCCAAGACCGACAACTGAGTTCAGTGCTTGGAGCCGAGCCGGTAAGATGGAGGGAGGGAAGCAGCTGCTGATGGTTGTCCTCTTCCATACGTGTGCCATGGCATGCTCGCACACAGTAAACAAACAAACCAACAAACGAGTGGAACTAAAGATTAAAGTTGACTGTAGCGGAAGCGTCGGTTTCTTTAAAAACTCCGTGATGTTACATAAACATGTTTCTTGTTTCAATCCCAAGTGTGGGGTATGGGCCTGCCTGAGTTTGTCCACAGCTGGCAACTACCTCCCGCAGGGCGTGGCCTTTGCCAGCTGGTGACAGCCTCGGGTGGGCTCGGAGAGGTGCATGATCTTTGCCAGCTGTCGAGAGTTCAGCTCTGAGGGCTTGGTGAGGGTAGAAATAGGAGAGAGAGAGAAAGGGAGAAGGGGCAAGGGCTTTGAGGACCCAGACGGAGAAAGAAGAAGGTTGCTGGTTACGTGGACCGCTGGGTATCCTGCCCACTGAGATCGGTGTCAAACCCAACCCTAAGCAGCTGGAACTAGGTCTAAAGAGGTCTCTGTCCCCTTTTCCTTCTAATCTTTCTCTCCTGCCTAGGGTTGGGGAGGTTAGAAAGGAAGCAAACGAACAGAAACTAAAATAAAATAGTTAAAAAAAACAGTGCTTTCGGTTGACTGCAGGTGTGAGTTTCTATGAAGCAAATTTCCTTTTCCTATTGAATTGTATTATAAAGGCAAAGTTTTTTTTTCTCCCCTTAAAAATAGCGAATGCTGTTGAAGGAGATGTAATAAATTATCACAAATCTTATATTGACATATTTTAAAGGAAATCTTATTTTGGCATGTTAATAAAGGCGTCAAAGTGTCACACTTGAATGTGTGGAGAAGATTAATTTCGTGTTTGGTGCAGTGTCATACAAGTCTAGAGCAACAAGCGACATGTGAATGGCACTGAGTAGGTGGGTGAAAAATCCCGGAGCTGCGATGGCTGCACTGTAAGGAACCCCAGCTTTCACGGGGGGAGGGGCGGGGTGCAGGGAAGGCTGAGGAATTTAGCAACAAACGGTCAGAAGAAAGGACGAGCGTCCAGGGCCGCACAGACAGCGATAAGGCAGCCAGCAGGCCCAGCGGTGCTCTGTGGCCTCACAACCCACCACTCACACGCACTGACTCATGGGGGGAACTGGAGAGGAAGCGGGGTTCTGTGAAGAGCCCTTAGTGAGGCAATGGCTCCTTTTCTAAATCTTGAGTTTCCTCGTTAGGAAGGCATTTGTGAATGAGAACCAGGTGTATGGTAGAATTAAATGAACGCTTTTTTTTTTTTTGTAATTTTTAAAGCTCCAGCCTACTGAAGTTTAAAAAAAAAATCAGCATCATTGTTTATCAAATACTTCTTCAAGATCTGATTCAGAGCTATCTCAAATCGAAGTAAAAATCTTAAGAAGTGGGCGTGAGTCTCTCACAAACTAGCTGCTTGTCCATGTCGTAATTGCTTCATCTGCCAGGAGCTTCCTTGACAAGCCTGCTTGCTGTCTAGGGTGTGGGCTCTTTCTCCAATTGTACTATGCTTTAGTACCGATGACTTTCCACCTGCACACACAGATTCTAACCTGTGTTTCTAAGCCCAGCCCTCCCTTGCAACCCGCTGGGACTCTGAATACTTCTCGCTGGTGGAACATGCTCTCTGGACTGGAGGGGGGGTGATTTTAGAGGCCCCGTAAAGAAAATCCTGGGGAAATCTCTCTTCAAACGACAGGTGTTTCTCCATCTCCGCCCTCCTCTCGCCATGCAGCTGGCAACACTTGTTTTAGATTTTACGTGAGAAGTGAACTTTCATTGTGCTAAGACCCGGGCTTCTGTTTGCCTCCTGTTTCAGACCAATCGTGTGTACCCTACCAGCCGCTAAGGCAACGCACAGCTGCGTGAGGAACCGCAGGCTTTGAATCCTAAGCAACTGAAACATCCCTGTACGTCTAATCGCTCTGCCAGCTGAGTGGGGCCAGGAGAAACACGTTGGTAGGGCAGGAAAAGGGTAAAAGAAGCTAAGGGCCGTGTGAAAGTCCTGAAGTGTCTGCCTTATATTCAGCATCTGAGGAGAGGCCATCGTCTGAGGAGAGGCATGCACAGTTGGAGGACAGTGTGAGTCATCTTCAGGGACCTTGAGCAGTGGTTGTCTGTCTTCAGCCTTGAAGGCTGCAAGGTTTGAGGGAAAAGGGCCCTGAGTATTCTGACAGAAGACCGGGGACTGAAGAAAGGCGGTGAGCAAGAGAGTGAAGCAGGAGAGAGGAAGGTGCCTGAGGATGACAGCGATTGATCGACCTGCCAGGGAACTTGTTAAGTTTCATAACAGGATGTTTGACACACAGATTAAAAAAAAAAAAAAGATTTATTTTTATTTTCATGCATCTGTGGGGGCCCAACAGGTGTTAGATTCTCTGGAGTTGTGGGTGCTGGGAACCAAATTCACGCCATCTGGCAGAATCCACTGAGCCCTCTCTCCAGACCCCAAATTTGGGTTTTTACACAGATTCACAGCAGACGAAATTTTCCAACAGTACTTAAATTTTTTTCTTCCTTTCTACTCTGCATTGTGTTCCGATGTACATCTGTTTAAAACACATCTCCTTCTATAAATATAATTCTAAAAGTAGGTGCTTCACACTCAGGAGAGATTATATTTGGAAGAAATGGGGATTTGGGTCTTTCCATGTACCAGTACCTTCCAAGACTCCCTGTGTGTCCAATGTGGATGCCACATTTATTCTGCAAAGCTATTTGTCCCTGTAGTGTGGGCACTGTCATGCTGAAATTTCAATCAATATATCAGATTTTTGGGGTATTCAATTTTTGGGGTAAAAAAAATTAAAATTGAGTTTATATACAACTGCCTTTTGCTGCCTCTAAGAAAAAATAACTAGTGCTGGGCATGGTGGCACCCACCTTTAATCCTAGCATTGGGGAGGGAGAAAGAGTCTATCTGTCAGTTCAAGGCCAGCCTGGTCTGCATAGGGAGTTCGCTTGGACAGACGAGGCTACATAGTGAGACCCTATCCTCCCACCCCTGACACACAAAGAAAGAGAGAGAGGGGGGAGAAAGAGGGAGAGAGAAGACACGTAATTCGTAAGTGATCTGAGACTAGAAAGAGCTGTTTCTGAATTACTAGATTTCTCCTCCTGCAGTGGAAAATTCCATCATTCTCGGTATGTTTTCTGGCTGTCTCCTTTGGGTCTAACGTGACTGTAAAATGCCGATTAGAAAACTGCAAACAGTGGGCTCACAAGGCCTGGAAGAATTCCCAGCCACTTTGTGGGCTTATCAGGCCATTTTCTGAACCACGAAAGGAGTGTGGGAAACATGCTGGCCTCCTGACAGAACACCGTTGTCCAACCCGGAGCCGCCTTCTGCTCAGTGGCGACATGCTTGAAAATCCATAAAATCAGGTCATCTCAGGCTAGAGAGGAGCTGCCGCACTGTCTTGGCCTGCCCTTGCTCTCCCGCTTCATCTCTACACAGAAAGATATCACCCGAGTATGAAAAGTATTTACCTCGTGCAAAGTACCCCTGTACTGTTCCCTAGTAGTAAGACGCGGAATAAAGTTCCCATGTTGAAAATCTACCAGGAGGCTAATGGTCTGTCATCCAACCTTCACATAAATCTTGGGAGGTTGGGATTTACCGATGGAGCGTCCTTTGAAGCAAATGACTTAGTCAGTGCTTAGGAACTACGTTTAGCTCCGTATCTGTAGCTTATGCGTGGGGGTGGTCTTCAAGACGCTTTCTTTTGAGTTCATTTGGGAGAGAAAAGCAAAACAAGAACAGAAAATAAAAATACCAGTTGCACACAGACCCAAAGGGAAACAGAACCCTAATGAGCTATCCCCAGAAGGTATATGAAGACTGTTTTTTTTTAAAGCTTCATTTTACTTTTTATACGTATATGTGTTTTGCTTGTGGGTATGTCTGTATCAGTTGTGCCTGCCAGCAGAGGCCAGATAAGAATTACAAAGGTTGTGGGCTGCCATCTGGGTTCTGGGAAGTAAACACAGATACTCTGGATTAAGAGAACTGGCTTTTAACCACAGAGCCATCTCCCCAGCCCCTGATATTTCTTCATAAAGAACAGTGGTTCTCAAGCTGTGGTTCTCACAACATCTTTGGCAAGCCTTTATCTCCAAAGCCATTTACATGAGGATTCCTAAGAGAAGCAAAATCACAGTTATGTAGTAACAACAAGAGTAATTTTATGGTTGAGGGTCACCATACATGAGGAACTGTGTTAAGGGGTCACAGTGTTAAGAAAGTTGAGAATGGCTGCTACAGACAAATGCAGTGCCCTATGAAGAGCCTGCTGCATTTCCCATGTAAATATTCACTTCTTGAGACAGAATTCTCTAGGTAGCCCAGGCTGGACTGGAATCACGATGTGGTCCTCTTCCTCAGTCACTCACAGGCTAGGGTTACATGCGTGAGTCAGCCACACCTGACTCTAGGAGTATACTTAGATCAATGAGGACTTTTAAACATTTACCCTTGCAAGGTTCTCTGAGTATTTGTAACCACCACTATGCACCCAGTCATTGTCTGCAGTAGCCAACAAAGCCTTTCCAAGGCAGGTGGGAGGTGAATGAGGGTGAGGTGGGGAGTGTGAGCTGTGCTGGAGGGCATGTGAGGCAGAGGGAATGAGATGCAGAAATGTGCAGAGGTGGCAGAACAATGCCAGCCAGTGGGGTATCAGTGCACAAACGTGACCTGGGCGCAAGTCACACAGAGAGCAGGGGCTGAGGCGTAGCTGTGCAACTATGAACTGCCAAGCTTCCCACGGCTCTGGACGCTTGTGATCCCACAGCTGGTGACCCCACAGCTGGTGGGCCCCACAGCTGGTGAGCCCCACAGCTGGTGAACCCCACAGCTTCTGAGCCCCTCAGCTGGTGAGCCCCACAGCTGGTGATCCCCACAGCTGGTGAATCCCACAGCTTCTGAGCCCCTCAGCTGGTGAGCCCCACAGCTGGTGAGCCCCACAGCTGGTGGGCCCCACAGCTGGTGAACCCCACAGCTGGTGAGCCTCACAGCTGGTGAACCCCACAGCTGGTGATCCCACAGCTGGTGAAACCCACAGCTGGTGATCCCCACAGCTGGTGAATCCCACAGCTTCTGAGCCCCTCAGCTGGTGAGCCCCACAGCTGGTGAGCCCCACAGCTGGTGAGCCCCACAGCTGGTGAGCCCCTCAGCTGGTAAGCCCCACAGCTGGTGACCCCACAGCTGGTGATCCCCACAGCTGGTGATCCCCACAGCTGGTGATCCCCACAGCTGGTGAGCCCCACAGCTGGTGAACCCCTCAGCTGGTGAGCACCCCACCTGGTAAACTCCTCAGCTGGTAAATCTTACCCCAAAATGAATCCTAAGCTTCTTGCCCTGCCTTGGTGGCCAAGGAATTTACTCACAGAAAAAGGAAATATGATATGGAAATGTGATACTAAGGAAAAATGAAGATTCCGAGCTCAGAAATTATGACTCTCAACAGCCTTGTTAAAGAAGTCCATCCTGGTGATGAGTCTAGTTTGTTTGATGAACTGCACATCGTAGGCTCATTTCTAGGAAACATACCAATTGGGTGTCACATACTCCTCACCACTGCCAGCCCACGTGTCAGAAATAGAAGCAGCAGGCCAAGGGCAAATTCATCAAATGCCAAGGACATAGTCTTTTAGGATGGTGCTAAAAATGGGTGTGTGATAGACCGGAGAGAGGTTGGATTAGTTTGTTAGGCTGTCATAACAAAATGACAGGCCGATCGGCTTAGATGACAGGGTTTGTTTCTCATAATCCGGAGGTTAGAAAGCTCAGATTAAGGTGCTTATGATTATGATATTTAGTATGGGATTACATGGATGCTTTCTTTCTGGTCTTCAAATATCGAAGAGAAAACAGTATCACCATCATCACTATCACCATCATCTTCACCATAATCATTATCGCCATCATCACCATCATCATCAACACCATCATCACCATCATCACTGCCATCATCATCATCATCATCATCATCATCATCATCAACACCATCATCGCCATCATCATCGACATCATCATCATCACCATCATCCTCTTTCTTCTCCTTCTCCTCTTCCTCCCTTCATCCTTCTCTTTTCCTTCTTTCCCCTCTTCTCCTCAGGCCATCATCCTAATCAGACTAGACTCCATCCTGTGACCTCATTTAACCTAACCACCCAGATGTATTCTACTGGCCATACAGTCACACTAGGGGTTTGGGCTTCACCATCACAAGCAGGGCTTTAGTTGTGGCCATTGAATCAGCCAAACAGAGACTGTTTCATTAATTCTGAACTTTGGAGACTAGGTGGAAATGGGAAAAAGCAAGCTAGCAGGTGATAATATCTGTCACCTTCCCTCCACATTTGTAAAGTTTTTTAATCTACAAACTTCTAAAAGATTATTCTGTTTCTATATTTAAATTAGGTAAATCATGACAAAATTACTGAGTTCTTCTGGACAAATGCTTTATAGCTGTATGGAATAAGGAAATAGGCTGTCAGATTTAAATTCTTCTAAGAAGGTCTATTGGATGGATCATTGAGCCTGTGTTAGGAGTTTACATATGTCACTCATTAAGTACTTCCATTTCACACAGGAGAAAAACGGAAGCTCAGAGAATTTAGCTGATAGTGCAAGAAAGAGCCAAATTTCAAACTCAAACTTGGCTGCTACAGGTATTTTTATAAAACTGTGTTTGTTTCTCTCTTAACCCGGCTATCCTATAAATAACTGAGACTCTCATATTTAATAATAAGCTGCACAACACAATAACTGAGCAGATATTACTCTATTCTTAGTCCTCTATGCTGATTTGGTTTCCTCCCAGACTGCATCCCAGTGATAATTGGATTTTGTAGCTTTCCGACTGCAGCTCCTCTCTCATCTTTTCTGGACCTCTGCCAGTGGCTGACTTCCCTCACTGAATACCCTACTCCTCTCCTAACACCTCCTCCCCTCTCCCCCCCCCCGAAGCTGGCAGAATGTCCAGCCCTATTTTCCCTCCTGCTCAGCGATTGGCTGTAAGCTGCTTTATTGACATGTTAGGGGACCATTGGGGAGCAGAGTTTATACACCATTAAGACAGGAGATTCTCAGAACAAGGCTTGCAACCAGATATGGGGTGGGGTGGGGTGGGGTGGGAAATACAGAAATCAGCATTTGAATCACTAAATAACCTTATGCCTGCATTTGGCTGACTCCTAAGCTAAGAATTTCCCAACATGCTATTCCTTTTTTTTTTTTCCAGACAGCCTCTCACTATGGCACTCCTCCTGCCCTTGCCTCTGGAGTCTATATTGCTTTCTCCATAGAATGCAAGAGGAGGAAGACACCTGGCCTCTACGGGCCACCTGTCCACAGACATGCACACACATGGAAACATACATATTAAGCACACACACACACAAACACACACACACACACACGAGAGAGAGAGGGACCCTCCACTAAGAGAAGTGTTGACATGAAGTGGAGGCAGTGGAAGGAGGCACCCTGCTTTGCCTCAGCAGGTACATGCCCCTCTCTTCTGTTCCCCGTCAGCATCCCTCCCAGCGATGCGCGCTTCTCATTCTCCAGAGAGGCAGAGAGGAATGCACCAGCAGTCAACCTGATTGAAAACCACGTGCACAAGCCACGTTACTGCAGTCTTTTTGAACATCGCACAAATTTCGCTTTTCTCCTCACTGGTTTTAATTCGACGTCATCCTGTGGAAGGCCCGGAGCTGGATATGGGTGGTCCTGCAAGCTGAGTTAGTTAAACAAAGACGTCGGACTTAGGTCCTAGTTTGTTGCTGTGAAAACATTAATGTTATGTTGAGCCAATTCAATTCTTACTATAAATAAGGTCTTCTGGAATCATCCTTGCACACTGCCTTATGAAATTATTAGTTTGATTTCTAGCCACAACAACATTTCTAAACTTCAGACTGGCGACCTTAAATTCCACAGAATGTCACTTGCCATCCCTGCAGGATAACTGGATAAACTTGGCCTTTTCTTTCTCCAGACTCGCCTCCCCTTCAGTCTCTCCGTTGGCAACCTGTCCACTTGCCCATTTGATCAAGTCAGGAACTCGGAACCTTTGGTCTTTGGCTCATGTAACCATCTTCCCTAAAGTCACTGGCACATCCACACATCCTCTGGAGAGAGCCTTGGGTCTGCTGACACGACACCAGCTCTCAACTCAAAGGGAGTAAGAGGTAGTTTATTCTGGAGGGACAAAGATATGAGTGACCATGGTCCAGGATTGAGGAGCTAGGTCACCCCAGGTTCCATGAACCACTATGGAAGTAATTTTATGATGCTATATAGTAGCAGAATGAAGAAAGGCAGAAACAAGGCAACTTGAAAATACGTTGGTGGGCACATCAAAGAGAGAGCTTGCAGCCAGACAGGTGGACTTCAGGTGCTGCTGGTTTTGTTGCTGTTGTTGTTTTTAATGTGCACTGGCATTTTGCCTGCACGTGTTATCTATGTGAAGGCATCAGAACTCCTAGAGCTGAGTCACAGACAATGGTGAGTGCAGGTGGAGGAGCAGCCAGTGCTCTTAGCTGCTAAGCCCCTCTGATAGGATTTTGGCCATTTGACTGATGAAGATCAGGGTTTTTTGAGGTACCGTTTTCCAAAGGTGGTTTTTTTTTTTCATCTTTATCTTCTTGCCAGGATGCTAGGTTCAGCATTATCCGCTACTTGCAAGATCTGGCACAGAGGTGGGCAAGGGATGGCTATTTGGTAGCTAAAGATCACCCGAGAGAAATTGCAGTTTAGTTCTGGAAGTGCGAACTTCTGACCACTCTGGAGTCATTGGGGTTCCAGTCAGTCTACCAGCTTTTTGCATACACAGCTTCTTTCCAGGAATTTTTGTTTAGGGATTGTACCAGTTCATTTCTGCCTCTCTGTCCCATCATTTACCGTCATTTACTGGACTTGCCAGTCTCACGAGTTCACTGGCCTCAGCTCATTCTCTACCCAGGAACCGGAGTTCTAACATATTAATGTCCTGATGGTTCTAGATTATTTTTATGAAGGATGTTTTGTTGTTTTTTGTTTTTGTTTTTGTTTTTCCTATAAAAAGAACTTGCCCACCGAGGGCTGGTGGAATTCCATAAATCTCTGTACCTTTAATCTTCCCCATCTTGTAAAATTTTTATGCAAATCTTTACATCCTTCCCACCAGGTAAAAATTTGTTTGTACAGAGCCCTCCTCTCCCTGCATTTTCAGAACTTGGTTGCCTAGAGCAACCAACCTGGTTCCCCTTTTCTTTATTTCCTTTGCTCCAGTTCCTTTAGAGCTATCCAAAGGAGGAAGCTTCAAGTCCAGATGCTAGGGAAAAGACACAGTCACTATCTTCATCAGAATAAAAGCAGAGTGCACTTTCCAGTCCCGTGCCTGCTTTCATACCACAAGAAGAGAAGGAGGACACAGTCTTCCTCACAAGAATTCACTCCTGAAAGTGTACATCTCATTTCTGCTCACATCCTAATGGAAAGAAATTAATTGCATTATCACACCTAATTTTAAGGGAGGGTTAGAAATGCTATTTTTATTCTGTGTAATCATATGCTGGGCTGGATGTTAAGATTCTATCATAGTAACAAGATAGGAATCTTATGGTAGATCGTGTCATGATACCTAGAACCAAATATGTTCTGGTTCAACAGAATGGAATTTAATTTGGGGGCGAGTGAACTCATTTTTTGCCAGACGTTTTTGGTGTGACCATGAGGATTGCGGCACCACCTTCAGCATGTTAGTGTGAAGACTTTCACTGATGCTCTATTCCTAAGAGCAGGAAACGAGCAACAGCCCAGAGATGAATGGGACCATTCTAGTGTCCAGGCTCAGACGCAGGCAGCATCCCGTTCCATCAGCTGTCCTCAGTCTTCTCAGCACACACCCAGGAAAAGGAGAGCAGGCGTAAATTTGTGTCTGTCCCCTAGAGTCGTTAGGATTGTGTCAGACATGCGCAGTGTGTGTGACATGTGGTCGGAGCCTTCCTAACATGTGTGAGCTGTTGCTGTTTCATACCCACCCGTGGCAGACCCCTCATTGCCTATTAGGAACTAATCAAAAGTTCCAAAGGAGGAATCCTTCAATCATCAACATAGTCTTGAAACGTTCTTTACATTTTAATATTGGTGTGTGTGTGTGTGTGTGTGTGTGTGTAAATTGTACATATAGCTGGGCTGCCCTAGCCTTAGCAGTAAAGTAAAAATTGCCCAGTTCTGAACTTCTTTCCATTTGTTCAGATTGTTGCTTATAGGGGAATACCCAGACCCCAGACCTCCGCAGCACTGGTGTGATTCTTTAATATAACAGCTTAGAAAATTACAGCCATTCTTCCTCTGTGTCGTGTTGAGGAGAGAGCAGGACACAGCCTGTGCTCTGTCTAATGCATTATGGAACATGGCAGGGATTTCCACTTGGTTTTTACTTTCAAATTAGGAATGCATTCCATCATACAGCTGACAAATTACCTCCGAGGCTCTGCAGTTGACAGGGTCTACCAGAGGTGCTGTAGTTAGGCTAGTTAATCTGGTATATTGGAGCATTACCATGAAAAGCCATGATCAAAACAGCCTGAGCACAATCAACCAGGAAATGGCTCTAGAATGCCCACCCAGCCTGAGAGCTTTCCATTGGTAAAGACGTTGAAGCAATTGCTTCATAAATAAAGGCTTATTCTATTTGCGCTTGCGGTGGTGATTTGAAAAATAAACCCTCCCTTGAGTCTTCAGTAAAAATATCTTGTTCTGGAATGTTATAAACTAATTTCATAGGTGGAGAATTGAGTTACCCACAGGCGAGGCAACTGATACGGCCACAGGCTTCTTCACCGGCCACTCGGGACTGTTCGGATTTCTCTTCTGACCTATCCAGGGAAGGTTAAAGGCTTCGTGTGTGATACCTCAGACATGGCATCCCAGAAAGGAGTTGAGATTTCTGACAGTCGGAGACTCGCAACTGTATGAAATTGATTACAGGGAAGACGACACGTTACCACCCGGGTCCCCGCTATTTGGCAGTTTCCAGGGCGCTCCCTGAGCCCCCTTCTCCTCAGCGCTAAACTGCTCTGCACTCCCAGCAGCTTCTGGCCGACTGTTCACTGGGGCGCGCAGTCTCTGAAGGGGCATGGAAATAGAACTGCTGATGGGGAAGAAGAGGAGAGGTTTTGCCTCCATGCTGACCCGACTTCAGAGGAAGCTGCTCCTCGCCTCGTTACCGCTGAAGTTCTAGAGTTAAGGGCAGAGGGGGAGTCACTCTCATTCTTGGTTTGGAGTCGTTTTCGCTGGTCTGGTTCAAAGCGTCATCCAAGAACATCTCTCTCCGTTAGTGGTCAGTCGGTGTCCATCTGAACTTTGACCTCTCCTCTTTAGCTTACTGCATCGGGCTAATTGTCTTTTTAATCTTTCTGCATACTCTTGTGAGCATTTTAAGAAGTCAGAAGGAGGGGCTGGAGAGATGGCTCGGCAGCTAAGAGCATTTACGGCTTTTGCAAAGGATGCCTGATTTGGTTCCCAGCACTCACGTGACAGCTCTTGTAATCACCCTTAACTTTAGTTCCAAGGGATCTGGCACCCCCTTCTGACCTCCTGGGAGAAGGCATCCAGGTGGTAGGCATACATACATACATAAAAAAACCACCATAGATAAAGAAAATAGGAGGGCATCTGTAAGGATTGCCACTTTATTGAGCTTGCAAGCTTAGCTAGCTTGATGTTATATATTATGATGGAAAATCCATGACGCAGAATGTTTTTAATCTAGCTGAATGGAGTCAAAATGATGGCATAAGAATTAACTTCAAGTACACAGTCTCTTCAACTACCAGAGAGAAAGGAAGCAAGCCATGGTCCAGCCTAAACTCTTATTTTATTTTTAAGAATCTGAGACCACCCGGTTTACTGAAAGACAAACCGGGACATTTGGAGAGCTGAGCAGGTGCTCCTACTCACTGCAGTATTAATGTCCATTTCTGCTTTGTTATTGCTGGAAGCAAGGAGAGGTGAAAGAGCCGTGAACACCAAGCACTCCCCAGGGGTCAGTCTCATGCCAACACACTGAACACGTCTGTCCTCACCACAACCTACTGAATGCCTGCTTTGCTAGTCACATACCCAGTAAACGTTGCTTTTCTTAAGCCAGGGACTTTTATTTCTAATGACAGCACGTGTTTCTGGCTGGGCTAACCCCTGGGAACTCTGAGGTCACTGGGAATTCTAAGGCGAGAGAACAGACAGTGGGTAAAGGGGGTATGGAGGCGTGGCCTGCATTACTCCTCCCCACAGAGCACAGATATGAACATACTTTGATCTGTGTTCAGTCAAATTCTCCTCACTCCTGGGCTTCCTCTTCCTGTGGTTCACACTAACTGACCGACCGGTTTGGTCCACGAGGGCTGCCTCCAGGTGGGTAAGGAAAACTGACTAGATTCTCCCACCCCTCACTGCGGTCTTTGTTCCCAGTAGGTACCCTAAAATCTATGGCTTAGATCAAGTATGCCTTTCCTCTTCAGCAAAAATGAGAAGCCTCTCACAGAAGTTGCTTTGAAAACTCAACCGCAGCTGATAATTTTAGACAGCGATGCCTATTCACGCCACACACACGTTTGAACACAACGTTCCAAATTTAACTATTTTCTCAGCAGCTTTTTTGTTTTGTTTCTCTCGAGGAGGTGTCCAGGGGAAGAGGAATGCTGCAGGTTTGTGGAGTGGAGCGAGCACATGGGCAACGAGACCAAAGTCAGGCAGTAGCTGAAGCTGGGATGGCGCAAAGGGGTGAATTCAACTAAAGATGGGCGTGATGAGGTCAAGGGCAGAGCCTTTTAACAGTCACGTGGATGTGGGTCTGTGTTTCCCACCCATGTTAGACAAACCAGGTGTCCATCCCATCAAGAGAAAAGCAGAGGTGAGACTTCAGGGGGCCTCTCTGGGAAAGGAAGGCTGTCCAGGGCAGCCCATGCTTCTGTTGGCTCCCCAGAGCACAGACAGCCTCACAACCTCTTAAACATTCTAGAAGAATCTCTGCTACAGAGAGAGAGAGAGAGAGAGAGAGCTTGCCAGGGGTGTGTAAAATGCTCTGGACACCAGCAAGCCATGAGACCACCTCAGTGGAGCCAAGGCTAGTTTTGTAATTAACCTCATGGTCAGTGTGTTCCTCCTCTAAAGGCCTCTATGGAGAGCAGAGAGGCAATTATTTCCTGAGTCTTGTTTACATGGCTGAGTGCACCCTTTGCTGAGTTCCAAAACTTTTCCCCACAGTCTCCTGAGACAGTGAAGGAAAGCCAACCCCAGCAGGTGCTGGGAGGACATTTTCCTCTTCCTTTCCCTTCACCTCTGACCTCAGCAGCCATCCAGGCTGAGATTTATGGGCAGTTATCCCTTAAGCCAAGGGACATGGCCTGCTGCTAAGACAGCCAGTTCTCCATTTGCAAGAACAAGCTGCTCGCTTCTCTCTGCTCCCTGTTTATTTGTCACCTGTTTTATGTTAGATCCTGGACCTGCCCTTTATGGTGTTGGTCCCCCTAGGTGTCCATCCCACAGCCTGAAGACATGTTGATGCACTTACCCCTGGAGTTCTCTCTCTCTCTCTCTCTCTCTCTCTCTGCTCATATGTTTGAATGCTTGGTTTCCAGTTTCTAGAACTATTTGGGTAGAGTTGGGTGTGGCCTTGATAGAGTAGATGTGCCCTTTTAGAGAAGGTGTGCCACTAGGGGTGGGTTCTCTCTCTCTGTCTATCTGGGACAGAGAGTTAAGAAGCCATATTGTACTATGCCCCTAATTTACGATCTTATCCAGTTGCTGTTCCTTCATGCTCCTTGTCACATAGGCTATCCCAGACTAAGTCATGTGGTTTAAAACTCCCTACCACCTCCTGAAAGGATATGAAAACAGGGACATTTCCATGAAGGCTCCCTTCTGAGCCTCTTATTTTGTCTTGGCCATGGCAGCCCTCTCTTTTTTACCTCAAGGCAGTGGTTCTCATCCCGTGGGGTGTGACTCCCTTGGGGATCGAATGACCCTTTCAAAGGTGTCTCTTATCAGATATCCTGCATATCAGATATCCACATTACGATTTATAACAGTAGCCAAATTACAGTTACGAAGTAGTAATGAGAATAATTTTATGGTGGGGGGGTTAGTGCAACATGAGGAACTATCACAGAATTAGGAAGGTTATGAACCACTGTTTTAAGGTATTCTCTCTCCCTCTTTCTCTTTTGCTTGCTTTGTTTTATTTGTTTGTTTGTTTGTTTGAGATAGAGTTTCTCTGTGTAGTCTGGGCTGTCCTGGAACTTGATCTGTAGACCAGGTAGCCTCAAACTCAGAGATCAGCCTGACTCTGCCTCCTGAGTGCTGGGATTGAAGACAAATGCCACCTGGCCTGGCGGGATTCCTTCTTAATAAAGCTCTTCTCCAGGTTTTAAAGGCTGTTGTACTTTGAGGCTCCGTCCAGCTTCCGTGGTTACAATCTCCTCTCTCCTAATTCAGCTTACATTTGAAAGGCCATTTGCTGCCAACTGCTTCCCGAAACCAACTGCTGATCTCTTATTTTTAACCTCATTGAGAAATGAGGTTTTATTTCAAGGTAGATTTGCCTAAAACTTCAAAGCAATCATTCTGCAGTCACTGGGACACAAGAAACAAGAGACCAGTGTTTGCAGCCTCAGCCATCAGGGAAATGTAAATTAAAACAACCTCAGGATTCCATCTCACTCCAATCAGAACAGCTATCATTAAGAAAACAAGAAGCAAAAATGTTGGGGAGAGTGGGATGGGGAACCCTCCCACACAGGTGCCGGGGTGTAGGCTAGAGCAGATGGTACTACAGACCTCTAAAATAGACTCAGAAGAAAACTTGAGGATGCTTTCACTGAAGTTTGGGAGAAAAACAATGGGTCTGGCAAGCTCTATGGCTTAGCAGGTGCCTGAAGGACGGAGATAGAGATGAAAAAGAGGAAAACCCGACCCAACCGTAAGCAGATGCTGATGGAAAAAGCAGGAGGGCAGAGCGAGGAGGAGAAAAGTCCAGATTGTCAGAGAGAACATGCTTTGATTTTGGCACGTATCACCAGGAAAAAGAGATGATGAGGAAGGAAACACTTTTTGAGAAGCACAGAAAAGGGGACAGGGACACCGTGTCACATGATGGAAGGCCTGCGAGTGCCTTTGCCAAGAGAAGGGCTTCTGGGCAGGAAAAGATTTTACTTCAATTAAGAGAGAATTGTTCCTTCCTTCCCAGGGGTGGCGTGGGGGCAGTGATGGTGGGCTTCTGGAGAAGTGATTGACAGGCACAGATAGTTAGCCAAAGTACTTAATGCTGAGGTAGCTTAGAATGTCAAGTCAGATCTCCAATTCCAAAGAATTTATTCTTTTTAAAGAAGATTTGTTTGGGCTGGAGGGTTGGTTTATTGGTTGAAAAAAACAACTTGTTACTCCTCCAGATGACACAAGTTTGATTCCCATGCCCACATGGCAGCTCACAGCCACCTGTAACTCCAGTCTTAGAGGAGCCAACACCCTCAGATCTCTTTTAAACAATGGGCACCCATGTGCTACACATACATACATGCAAGCAAAGCATTCATACATACGAAATAATAAAATAAGTAAATCCAGAACAATTTTAAAATTTCTTTTATTTTTAATTGTGTGTATATGCGTGTGTGTGTGTGTGTGTGTGTGTGTGTGTGTATGCCTGTATGCCTGTGTTTGCGGGTGTGTGCACACCTCCAGAGGGCAGACACCTGCACAGACCATGAGAAGGCGCAGTGCCCTTGCGGTTGGAGTTACAGGTAGTTGCGAGCTGCTCGCCTGAGGTGCTGGGAATTGTTTTTCCTATTTCAGCGTCTGTGAACCTCCTAAATACCACTGCCACTCAGTGGAGAGTAACCGAGCTGTTTGTAGGGACAAGAACGTCAAATCAGTCATACGAGGAATTCTCGCCAATACACCATTAATGATCATAGGATTGAAAATGGCCAACTTCTGTAGAACATGCTGTGAAATTAAGAAAAAAGTTTAGGATTAATCCGAAAATAGTAAATGAGATGTTAAATATTACATGAGGTAAGGATCAAGTGTTTAATAAAATAAAAGATACAGTAAGATGGGAGGAGAAAAGAGAAACAAGGGGCTGGAGATAAGAGAACTGGCTGCTCTTCCAGAGGTCCTGAGTTCAATTCCCCGCAATCACATGGTGACTCACAACCATCTATAGTGGGACCCAATGCTATCTTCTGGCACAGATATACACGCAGACAGAGCACTAATATGCATGAAATGCATAAATCTTAAAAAAATAAAATAAACAAACAAGAAAGAGAAACAAGGCTGAGCAGAGAGAGAGAGAGAGAAGCAAGAATGGAAATGAAGAAGGATATCAAGAAGGAAAAGAGAAAAGGATTGGAAAAATATTTTTAATAAAAATAATGCGATTTCCTAACAGTGAAAGGTTCAAAAACAAAATTCAATGAATGCAAGATGAGAAATAAAATACGAAAATATAAGAGGATTTTAAAAAAATGGCAATAAGGTAAAGTTAAAATACTACAGAATACAGAAAGGGGTAAATGATGATACATAGGGAGCAAAGAAAAAGAAAAGAAACCAACAAAACAAACAAACAAAAAAAACTGTTCCCAGATGGGAAAATGCGTAAAAAAGTCAGATGAAAATATGAAAGGGATAACAAATAAAATCAATTTTAAAAACAGAATACAGGGTTAAAGAGCTCTCTCAGTCAGTAAAAAGCTTACAAAGCAAGGGCCTGAGTTGGATCTCCAGAGCAAATGTAATCCCCGCTGTGTGGAAGCAGCAGTCTCGGTCCGCACTCTAGAGGTGGTAGGACCTGGGGGATGGAGCTGAAGCGTGAGGCAGGCTACAGTCTCACGCAATAGCCGACTTTATTACCGACCCAGACAGGTTACACTCTGAGAGTTAAGGAAGGTCGCACGAGTAAAGTTATCATGAGTTCAAGTTGTACACAACCACACGGACAAGCTGCATGAGGCAAAAAAAACAAAAAACAAAAAACAAAACACATGTTTTTCCACAGAGGCGGAGGACAGTTTAAACAACTGTAAGCAAGAACGAATACTACGAAGTAAACTCACTCCTGCACACCGCGCTTTGCACACTGACTTTGACTTATGTGGGTATTGTCTTGGTTTGCCTTCTAGTGCTGTTTAGCATGATCAAAACAACTCAGGAAGGAGTTACAAGTTACAAGTTCCTCACCACGGGAAGCCAAAGCGAAGTTAAGGCAGGGACCTGGAGGCAGGAACTAAACAGAGCTCGAAGAGGAACGGTGCTCACTGGCTTGCTCAGCCTGCTGTCATACACGAGCCAGCTCGGCTAGTCAGGGGTAGACACGCCCTCAGTGGGCTGAGCCCTCCTAAGCCAATCATCAGTCAAGAAAATTCCCCCACAAACTTGCCCACCGGCCAGTCTGATGGAGGCATTCCTCGATGGAGGCTTCCTCTTCCGAGATAGCTCTACCTTCTGTTGAAACAAAGCAAAGCAAAGCAAAGCAAAACAAAACAAAAAACAGCAAAACAAACCCAGGAATAGCTGGGTAGTTCTGCTTTTAGGTCTGTAAGGAATCTCTACACTATTTCCATAGTAGCCGAGCAAATTTACATTGCCAGCAACAGCGTAGCCGTATCCTTTCCCCATCTACATCCTGGGTAGCATTTGTTGTTTTATGTTTTCATGATCATGTCATCTGCTATGTGAATAATTTCACTTCTTGACTTCTTCCTTTCCTATTTATATCCCTTTAATTTATTCCTCTTTATTTCTGTTAAGAATTCCAGCATCACATTAAAAAAAAAGCATGGATGCCATTCGTGTTATGGGAATGTTGAGGATTTGCTTTCTGCTTTTCGTTGTTTCTTATAATAATGGCCACTCATTCATCATCAGTAGCCTTTATGATAATTCTGTTTCCAGTTAGTTCAGGTCTTATTCTCATGAAGGCTTGGGTATGCCTGTGTGATTTTGGTCCCTGATTATATCTGTGTGCTGCTTATTGTTTCATCTTATTTTAAGCCACTCTTGCGTTCCTGGAATGAAACAAGCGGATTGTGGTCTGTGAGCTTTTTAAATGTGTTGAGTTCGGCTGAGACCGGTCCAGTGGAGGGTAGCTGTCAGCCTCAGTGCTCTCTTCACTCCAGAATCCTCCCTCTTTTGCATATCAGGAGCTGCCTCTGGCTTCAGTGAGCTCTACAGCCTGTGGGCTGGGCATATCCCTGCTGTATCTAGAGACACTCCAGTCTGTGCATCTAAGGGTAGCAAACGGCTGAACTGAGACTGTCTCCTCAGTGTTCCAAAGAGCAGGAGAGAAAACAGAACCCTGAGCTCTGTGCCTGAGAGGAGAGAACTGGGGGGATGGGCACTCAGCCTGCAAGTAATTTCAGGCCTGGTCCACCTGTAAAGCACTCAGGAGGGACGGGGAGGCTGGGTAAATCGAACAAGCCACTCCCAGGACCTGGGCTCCAAGCTCTGAGTCCCACCAGGCAGTGGACCACACAGAGCAGAGAGACAGCTCAGGAGGCCAAGCAATCTGCCTCCATGGGCTGCCAGCCATCTCCCCACCCAAGCTCACAGCTGCTATGCTTCTCAGCAGGTGTGGAGGTTTGAACCAGAATGGTTCCCATAGGCTAATGTACTTGCATGTTTGGTTCCCAGTTACTGGAGTGTTTAAGGATTAGGCAGTGTGGCCTTGTTGGAGGAAATGTGTCACTAGGCCTTGATCTTTCAAAAGCCTACACTAGGCCGGGTCTTCTGAGCAGCACGCAGCTTTTCATCAAAGTGGACACAGAATTGGGAGCCTTTTGCATTATGGCCTGCCAGGAAACACATACTCCTAACATATGACTCCCAAGCTTTCCCTTGTGAACATTTTTTGTTGCTTTGTTTTCCAAGACAGATTTTTCTCTGTGTAGCCCTGGCTGTCCTGGAACTCATTCCGTAGACAAGGTTGGCCTTGAACTCAAAAATCTGCCTGCCTCTGCCTTCCAAGTGCTAGGATTAAAGGCTTGCTCATTCTTTCTTTTAATAATTTATTTACTTTCATTTTATGTGCATTGGTGTTTTGCCTGCACGAATGTCTGTCTGTGTGAGGTGTTGAGTCTTAAGAGTGACAATCAGTTGTGAGCTGCCATGTGGGTGCTAGGAATTGAACTCCAGCCCTCTCGAGGAGCAGTCAATGCTCTTAACTGCTGAGCCATCTCTCCAGCCCCTGTTGTAAAGTTTCTGAGAACACTCTAGACCCCCTTCACCTTATCCCAAGGGTGTCGCTCTATTTCCTGTCATTACCACAATGGAGAATGGTTCGGAAGATGATTAGGGAAGGAGATCACACTCACGGTACTCTAATCATGTCATCACAGGGCAAGAGAGGGCAGAGGTGCCTCCATCTTGTGTTCTGGCTGAGGCCATTCAGGTTTAACTTGAATTTGATCTCCTTGATGGAGACTCCAATCGACCTCCCTCGCGCTCGTGTGTGTGTGTGTGTGTGTGTGTGTGTGTGTGTGTGTGAGACATATCAGCTAACCCATACTTCAGATGTCTACATTAGGATTCACAACAGTCGCAAAATTACAGTTGTGAGGTAGCAACAAGATTTGTGGCTGGGGGTCACCACAGCACGGGGAACTGTATTAGAAGTTTGCAGCACTGGGAAGGTTGAGAACCGCTGGCTTAGATAATGGTCTTCAGCCTCCATCTCATCTTTCTTCACGCTGCAACAGGCTCCAGGCTGGGCAATGACCGAAGGCTCCTCGGTCTTACATGTTTTATGTCAAATAGAGGAAACTAGGTAGATTATAAACCTACGGCAGTGGAAACCCTTGAAGTTCGACTCTGCCAGCAGCCCTCTGCCGGGGACAGCCCTGGCTGCTTGGTGGAATCCCTCCCTCGGGAGCCAGGCTCCGTGTCTGAGCACCCGCCAGCTCTTACTCGGCACAAACTGACCCTGTTGCCACCCTGCATACTTGACAAGGTCCTGGTGTCCTCACAAAGTAAAAAAACACTAATTTAAGATCCTGGCTGTGCTGCTGGAAGAGCTGCAAGGGTCATGGGACAGCTCCTGGGGCCTTCCAGGACCTGCTGCCAGAGGCTTCCCAGAGAGCTGAGTTAGCTTGGCCGCTCCAAGACAAAGGCCGACTGACAAAGGGCTCAGCGCAGGTTCCCTGTACTGCCTCAGCCCTTCACAGTTTCAGGCTCACCCCCCTGTGCGAGCCAGGCCGCTGCATGACGTGAATACACAGGAGAGTCCAGCAGCACATTCTAACCACGGAAACAAAACCCAGAAAACCAAACAATCCGCAGTTTTAGGGAGGACTCAGGAGAGGGCTAAGCCACAGTCACAGGTTGCTCAGTGAGAGAGTGGCCCTCCCACACTGAAAGCTTTGACGGGACTGAGTGGCGAACTTTAGCCGCGCCCGGTTTTGCTCTGCGTGGGTTGCGTGGGTTGCGTGGGTTGTGTGGGTTGCGTGGGATGTGTTCGGAGCGAGTCTTGGGCAGTAGTGCCTACAAAACAGCATATGCCCGGTCGAGAAGCTTCTAGACTCTCCGGGTACCAGCGGTTTGTTCCTCTGTGCCCCAGAGCACGTGGCTTGTGTGTTAGCGTGCACACTGCTCACGGTGCATGCTGGGAACTGCACCCTGGTGCACCTACTAAGTGCGGGTCCCAGAACCCGAAGGCTGTCCTCCTCCGCTGATCTTCGGCTAGAAGTGTCTGCCACGTCCTCAGCAGGTGTGGAAGGACTGCTGTTCCCTCGGCAGAAACTCCACACGGTTCCCAGCTCCTCCCATCGCTTCTGCACACACAAATTCAAGCGCTCTCAAAAGAGAGGAAACCAGCTTAGGTAATTGCTCACTACCGCGGAGCGGCATCTGATAACAAAGAAACATCCTTTTCACTAGAAGAAAAACTCCGGGCCCGATTGCTGCGCAGTCTGAAATGAGACGGTGAGATGTAAACGAAGGTTCGGTGGCAGTTTAATTGCTGAGAATAGATGCATGTCTACGGTTGACAGAGACTAAGATGAGCGCAGGCCGTTCAGGATTGCTCCCCCTGACGTTTTCTGAAAGCTCGGGTTAATTTTTCCAGTCAGCCCAAGGTTCGGTTTCCTCCCTAGAGCGAGCCGTGGGTCAGCTGGGGAAGCCTGTCTTTCTGAGGACAGCTTTCCCGGAGCAGTCTGAGCGGGCCTCCCCGCTGGGCTGCCGTTCAGAGGCCATCTCGCAGGGCTGCAGGGATGCTGGCCTGTGCAAGGTGCGCACAGCAGGGCTGCGCGGCAACTTCAGGCTGGGTGACACGCAGCCGCCGTGGGCATCGGTGGGGCAAAGCGGCACGGAGGCTGCGTGTCACCTTTGTCCACGCGACTGCACAGTGAAAACAAGGAAGTTCGCTCCACGCCTCAGGGAAGGCCGAGCTCACGCAACACCCTACGCACACCTCCTTGACAAGCGTAACTCACGCACGGCTCATAGCGAAATGGAAGCCGGGAACAGTAACACGTTTTGGCGCGAACCCTTTTCTGTGTGCTCCTGGCAGAGCCGATGGGACAGAGTCCACACAGAAGCCCCCACCTTGGAGACAGCTCCTGAGAGCAATCGCTGCCTGTCGATTGACTCGTTAGCTGTAGCAGCCGCCGACCCTAGAGAGGACGGCAAGCTTCTCGTGGGCAGAAGGGAGGACTAACAGAGGAAAAGCCTGCCAGGGTAAGTCGTCTGGAAGAACGCGTGTGTTGAAATTGTTTCCAGCACTAGGAACGCACGTGAGCCTGGGTGGCGCCAGGGAGTCCTTAGTGTCCTGGCAGCAGCCCTTTTGCAGTCTCTGACCTCCCATGTCCTGACAGGCACACATGCCAGCACATTTCAGACGGCTTCGCCTGACACAGGGAGATCTTCACCTCCCCTTCACCCTCTCTCTCTTATTGTTACAGGAGAAAAGAAAAAAGAATGATAAACAAAAGCAGAATGTGTACAAGGTCATTGTCAATCCTGAAGTCAGTGGCTCATGAGTGGGAGTGAAAGGGACGGTGACGTAATTTCAGCTGATGCTCAACATATTTTATTTTTACTTAACTTTGTGTTTATTTTATGTGTATACAAAGCATGTATTTCTGTGTGCCACTTGTGTGTGTGTGGTGCCTGAGGAGGCCAGAGGAGGAAGTTTGGTCCCTTGGAACTGAAGTTACAGATGGTTGTGAGCTACCATGTGGGCACTGAGACTCGAACTTGGGATCTCTGGAATAGCAAGCAACAAACGCTTTTAACCACTGAGCCATCTCTCCAGCCCCTGGAGATACAATTTTAATAGTCCACATGCAGCCATAACTCTCCTCTGTTTTCTTCACATCTGCACTGCGCACGTGCTTGATCTTCTACTAGATACCGCTGCCTGACAGCAGGTTCTGTCCCTAGACTGGAAGTCACACAGAAAAGATGATGAGAGGAGAGTCAGGTGTGGTGGTGCACACCTTCAATCCCAGCGCTCAGGAGGCAGAAGCAGGTGGATCTTCGTGAGTTCAAGGCCAGCCTGGTCTACCTAGTGTGTTCCAGGACAGCCAGGGCTATGTAGTGAGACTCTGTCTCAAAAAACCAGATAGATAGATAGATAGATAGTCAGATAGACAGACAGAGAAACTAGAGGGTAGTTCCTCTGCCAAGCGTTTAGGAGAGAGGGAACAACACATCTTCTCTCTTCCCAAGATGCATTTAGAGAAAGAATGTTGACTGAACATGTCAAGTACCCAGAACAGAAAATTTGAAAATTTTAGGACAGCAAGGTAATGTAAGAGTGTTTTTTTGTAAGTTCTGTCAGCAAGCACACAGCAGGAACACAGCTACAGCCATCTAACTGAAGTAATTTATATCCTATTTTTAATTGTGTGCGTGCATGGGTATATGGGCAAGAGGTGCCGGATCCCCAGAGTTGGAGTCTCAGGTGGGTATGAGCCACTTCATGATGCCGGTGCTGGGAACTGAACTGGGTTCCTCCACAGGAGCAGTAAGTGCTCTTAACCCCCAAGTCATCTCTCCAATCGTCCCCACTGATTGTTATTCTCCGCAGAGGAAATGAGTCAGTTCAAACCAAATTAAAGCATAAAAACAGGTTAGTGAGGGCAGCTCTCAGGTAGACTCGGACCTCACAGGAGGGGGTCAAGGAAAGTCTCCATGCAGAGAGAGACAGAGAGGCAGAGTGGGGTAGAGAAAGAAAGCACACACACACACACACACACACACACACACACAGAGAGAGAGAGAGAGAGAGAGAGAGAGAGAGAGAGAGAGAGAGAGAGGTCTGAATTTTATAGTGAAGAGCCTCTGGGGGAGAGGAAGGCCATCCCTGGGCTGGAAAGTTCAGGGGAGAGCAAGGCATGCCATTCATGCCCTGTAACAGGTAGGGAGTGAGGGATGCTGGGAGAACCTGGAGGCCAGGTTGGCTTTAGTTATATTGGACCTCAGCTGCTTGTCCCGGGTCTGAAGCCTTACACCTGCATATTCCAGTTGCTTGAATTTCTCTTTAATTCTTTAAAATCTACACTGGGTTGCAGGTGGCTTGTCTCCTTTTGTTTGCTGCCTTTCTCCACCAAAGCCAGTCTGTGTGTCCACAGGTAAGGCAAATGCAAGTTTTGAGGGCAAATTCCAGCAGTCATGGATTTTGGACATAGTGTAAGCCTACGGAGGAAAGGAATAGCTGCTTCACATTTATCCTTGATTTCCAAAGGAGCTGACACTGGGGCAGAAGAAACTTCTGTTTCTGAGAGATGAGACTTGGCTCATTCAAGCCTTGACCTTCTTAGGAATCTATCTTCCTAAGGCCTTAAACTAAACAGCGGGAATGAGGGAAGATAGCGGCCTTCAGGATGCATGCAGGGACAGTCTGATCTCTCTCTCTCTTCCCTCCTCCCTGCTCCCCCCTCCCCTCCCTCCTGGAGTTCTCACCATCACACCAGCCTCATTTCCTCACCTGCACCTGCTTCTTCCTGAGCAGCAGGGATGATGGGGCCCTCTTCTCAAACCTGCTTCACAGGTCTCACTGCCACAGCTACTTACGTTACAGGTGAAAAAAAAATGTGTTTCCAAAGAGCATAACATCAGCCTTTGACCAGTTACTCAGCAATGTGAAAGCCTTTGGCATCAAGTGAGAAAAGTCTTTAGCCTCTAGAAATGTGTGCTTTCCAAACACAAGTTTCATCTTTGTCTTCTCGCCATACTTTTTGGCTGGGACTAAGAAGGGATGTGACCTTATAGAGCCACCAAGATGCAGGTCACACTTGAATGTGAAAACAACAAGCAGTGCTAGTTAACAGAACTGACTCCTCATTTCTTAAACATAGAACCCCAGGCACTTAGGAGGTGAAGGCAGGGGAAAATGGTTAGTTAAAGGCTAGCCTGGGATGCACACACACCCTCTCTCGACAAGCAAACAAGAAAGACACTGCATTCTGGCCTAGAAACTGAGTGAGTATCAAGTACCTGAAAGGTATCTGTGAAAGGTAGTTAACCCTTTCTCATACTTGACTAAATTCCACTGGCCCACAGAGACCCCAATGGGAAAGAAATCTTTCCTTCCAGCTTTAGAACTGAATTTATATGTTGATACAAATGTCGATTCTTCGAAAGCCTTTTGGGTTTATTATCTTTAAAAAATCAAGTTCTAAGAACAAGTCTTATAAACAGTAAAAAAAAAAAAATTAGGACAATTTACCCTATTCTGATCACTATGTTACTGCTCATATTTGAAGTCATTGAGCTAATTTATTTATTTATGTTCTGATAAATATTAAAGCACATATGCTTTTAAAAATAGAAAGTCAGCAGTGATTATTTTGGTTACAGCCCCACTGGCACATTTTTTTTTCCGCTCAGTTGTTTATTTCTGTATCACTTCCTCAGTGTTACATGGGGACACGTCAGTTCCCATCCACTCTTTCCTGACTGTCACCTGCCTGCCTTCTCCAATTTCACGAGTGGCTGACTCAGGCCACTGCTGATCTTCCTTGAAATGTAGCTTCGGCAGACATTTCATGTTGCTATTTTTATGAGACAAACCAGCCCACAAATAATAAACACCGACCTGCTTATTCCACACAGGGAGGTGAGTAGGACAGAGGAAAGGAGGAAGGGTAGCCTGTGCTGGGCGAGGGAGGTGCCGCTAGTCTGTGACTCCTAAGAAATTGAGCCATTGATCACCCAGGCACTCAGGGAATAGTGGAAAAGGCTGAAAGCGGGAGATTTATTTCCGACATCTGTTCTACAGCAGGAAAAACCAGCACTAAGGTTTTCACACATTGCTCGCTCCTCTGTTCCTTCATTTATCCAAGCCCAACCACTGAGCACGCACGGAGAGCAGGGGCGAAGACATCACCGAGTGTACCTCCCGCTCTGCAGTTCTAACCCCCCGTAGAAGAATAACACGCGAACTTCCACAACGGGCAGACCTCCACGGCACAGGAAGCCGAGGGCCTCCTGGTGTCCTTGCCCTCTGTGAACGCCATCTTCTTCAAAATGCTAGCAGGCCTCAGCAGGCTGGCCAGGGCACGTGGGGCAGAGCTGCAGCCCGAGTTCCCCCGCTGAGCAACAGTCCTGTTGTCTGATTAGCAGATGGGATTGCAGAGATAATCTTTGTACGGGTAACGGGCCCTAAAGTGTTACACAGTTATTTTATTTGGACGTGGGAGAATTCATATTTTTACAAATATCTCCCACCTTTATCCCAATATTAATCATTTTAATAGTCAAGGTCAACCTGATTCTCTTCAGCTAAAAGGGCACAGTTGATGATTGGTGAGTCAGGAGCAGCTCTGAGATTTTGAGGTCAGGGAGTGTGTTCGGTAAGGGAATTCGGCTGTAGGTGACCTACACACGTCGTAGGTGACCTATACTCCTAGTAGGTGCCTATACACCTGAGCCCCTTTATTTTAAAAATACACATTTACCTGAAATCCTAAAGTCACTGAGCTACATTAGCATAGGTCACCAAATCATAGGAAGCTTACTGCTGATTTCAGAGTTGACGCTGACTTGAGCATTTGGTGCTTTGAAATATTTACTGGTCCAATTGGAAAAGCTGAAAAGTCGGACCACAATTTCTGATGAGATAAAGACAATTCACAAAGGTCCCTGTCAAAAACCATTGTTTTTTCCTTGGGAGGAAGAGCCCTACAGAGCCTGCTTGCTTGGCTCTGCAGATGAATTTGGTGTGACAGCTATAGAACTGCATTAACCAAGAAAGCCCAGCAGTCATGGGGAAATTCTTGAGGTTGGTGAGCTCCCTTAGATAAAAAACATGCAGGTCTGCTTATTATTCATCCATAAAATTGCCCAGAAAAAAAAGGTTATGATGATTATATTTACATACGGTCAATGGAAAAGACTCCTATTGGTCTATCTGGTTGCTTTCCCCTTCTCTCCTTCCTCGTTTGAAACATAAAATCTGCTATAGCAAGCGGCTCTCACTCATCCATAGGGTTGAGCCCCTACAGAATTGAGCGGACAAGGAATGGAGTGAACTAGTGAAAACTTGCCCTGCAGAAGAAGGCAGATCCAGCGGATAGAGTTGGTGGCGACCGCTGACTTCCTGGTCCGCAGCCGCCCTTCTCGTGGTGCCCTTATCCACGTGGTGGAAGGCTACATAGGTCTCTGGTTTCTCTTTCCCATAACCTACTTCTCTGACACCCTTGTTCCTCTGTCCCATCTCCTACCCCCCCCCTTTTGAGACAGATTCTTACTGTTTAACTCTAATTATTATTAGAGCTAATACCTAATTATTCTCCTACCTCAGATAAGTTATGGGATCATAGTCATGTGCCACAATGACTGGCCTTGGGGGTCTCTCTCTTTTCTCTCTCTCTCTCTCTGTGTTTGTATGCATATGCTATTTGTATGTGTGCGTGCATGTTGTGTGTTGGTATGTGCAATGCACTGGCGTGGAGGCTGGAAAGGACACTTGATGTCCTCCTCATTCCCCTGAGGTAGTTTTTCTCACCAAATCTGGAGCTGGATATAGTGGTCTTTTTAAAAAGAGGACTCTGTTCTCATGATCTGATCAATTTCCATTCTTTGACCTTAGAAATGCTACCTTGTGCTAACACAATAAAAAAACTGTGACATAAGAAACATAGAACGGCAATCTTTTAAGTTTCAAAGAAAATATAAATGTCAAGGAGACCTCACGCTGAAGTCAGTCTGACCAGGGCACAGCGCGTATTCACTCTGGGGAAGAGGAAAGAACAGGCAGAATCAGTCCTGTGAGTACACTGGGTAACACCGAGGCTGGCAGCCTGCCTTGCACAGGGCACACTGCACAGGCAGGCTGCACAGCTCACTTCTGGCCATTGCTCTCAGATGCACAGCCCAGGCTCATGTGGTCAGCTAGAAATGAGCATTGGAGAGAGATGCTCTCCAAAGGGAAGGAGTGACAGAGCTTTGCTCTCAGGAGAGAAGTGCCATGGAGGGTAGTGGTGTGGGCACAGGGGTACCCAGGGAGGCAAAAGAACATAAGGGGTTTAAAGAGAAAACGGGGAAGATTCCAGAG
Organism: Meriones unguiculatus; assembly: GCF_030254825.1. Classification (NCBI taxonomy): domain Eukaryota; kingdom Metazoa; phylum Chordata; class Mammalia; order Rodentia; family Muridae; genus Meriones; species Meriones unguiculatus. The sequence continues at coordinate 5,870,821 of NC_083356.1, forward strand.
ATTATCTGTTAGTCAGGGTTCTCCGGAGGAACAGAACTGATGCAGTGAGGATGGACTGAGAGAGTTGACTGGGTTGGCTTACACGATATGGTCGGAGCAGTCCACAGTGGCTGCCTGCACCAGGCAGGCTGACAGTCTGGTAGTTGCTCCATCCACAGGCCTGGCTGCTTCAGCAGTCTCCATCTGGCACCCAAACCTGGAAAATTCTGGAGAGCTGCTGGTCTTCAGACCACACAGTAGAAGCTTGGAGAATATGGTTCTCATAGCAGAGAAAGAATTGTGACCATCATCATCATCATCATCATCAGCAGCAGCAGCAGTGTAGATGAACTCACCTGTTAGAGTAAAGAGCAATAGGAAAAACCCAAAGATTTCTTCTTCAGGGCCTTCATCTGGTTCCCTATCAGAAGGTGCCACCCACACGTAGCACGAGTCTTCCCACCTCAGCTGACAACCAGGACGGTGCCCCACAGACTCACGCGCATGCTAACCTGCTCTAAATAATTCCTCATTAAGACTCCTTCCAGATGACTGTGTCAAGTCGACAGTTAAAACTGACTAGCACAAGTTGTTTTGTAACAATTGTTGTTGGTGTAAGGATCAGTGACAAGGGTGACATCAGTCCAGGGATGAAAGGCGGCTCCTGGCAAAGCCGGCCTTTCTGTAAGCTCGCAGCTCATTGTGAAAGTCTGCGGTGGTCCTTGTGTGAGCTTGTGGTATGGCAGTCTTCTTTGATAGCTCTTTTGTCAGGGGTTAGGTGTGCGTGAAGTGTCCCTGATGGCCGCTTTCACTCCATTTTGTTTTTGGTTTGGTTTAAATGACTCCGTTTTTGTTCTGACAAAGTCTCACTGTTCTATGCGATCTTGCTGTCATGCTAGGTTTCTTTGGTAGTTTAGTTCTCTCAGAGAGCCGTCTTCCCTCCCTTGTTTCCAGTTGTTGGTGACTACCGTGTTATCCCCACAGGCAGTGAACCAGACCTGTGGTTGAAGCAACACCCAGACAGGACTGTGTGATGCTGGCATGTGACCATCAAAATCCAAGCAGCATCGGACCCCAAAAGACCAGAGACACAGACAAATATGTGTTGGAAATTGGCCTGATGCTAATTACTGGCCCCGAGGATCTGATTGCTGCCTGCCGGATACACCCATCCTTGTTTGTGAAAACCCGCCTAAGACATACCTGGCTGGTTGATTAAACAGCCTATGCCTGGGCAGGGCAGAATGGGGTAGGCGTAGCTAGGGTTCCCAGGCTGTTGAGGAGAATCACTGGAGAAAGATGGAGAGGAAAAGAGGAAGAAGAAGGAGGATGCTACCATGGGTTAGCGTGGAGAAAAAAAATCATGTGGGACTGGAGAAAGGACTCCAGATGGTGGCGCGGAAAGGCCCAGATAAAGAATAAAAGCAAGTGCCATGGGATTACGGATGAAAGGTAGACCAATGAAGAGCATTAAAGTGAATGGCACTGTATGGGGCTAGGGGATGGATGGTGAGGATATTGAGACCATGTAAATGATATAGGTGCCCAACCCAAGGTAAATAAGGCAATTATAAATCTAACAGGTGTCTGTGTCGTATTATTTGTGATAGTGGGTTAGATAATACCTCCATGATAATCATAGGGCAAAAAACAAATAATACATAGTCCACACTCATCGTTTTTTAATTTACTGCAACAGATATGGCAGGTGGCACGTGTGCTTGGTTCAGAAGTGGCTCCCGTCATGGAGGCAAATTCTGTAAGGCGAGGAAGACTTCAGGTGGCTTCTCTACATTCCTCCCTGGGGCAGCGTGGGACGCTCAGGCCGATACTGAACAGTCTGCGGCCGTTTAAGCTGCAGTTACACAGGACTGTGTGCATCCTTCCCTAGGCTCCCCGTACCTCTTCCTTGACTAGGAATTGAAGCCAGTGCATAGGGAAAAGCTAGTCAATTACTTGAAATCAGGAATCTTTCTTCTAAGAACTGAAGTGGACATTTATGTAATTTTATAAATACAACAAAAATGTCTTATCGTTCTGACTATACTATAGCCAGCCTGACAGGAGAGGAGATATTTTAAAGAGTACGCTTGTACCATCAGACTCTTGAACAAGGAGATTCCAACAAGTTCAATTTTCGGAAGACTCTCACGTTGGGGGAAAGGAAAGGATGACACCCTCAAGGCAGCCAGAGGAGGAATTTGACTCCTGGGAACTGGTCTCACGAAGTTCTGACCACTTGTCAGACTGACTTTCAGGATAGACTGGAGCCAAGGCAGTGGGAGGGCAGGGCCGGCCGTTGCCAGAGCGACTTTGCTGTGCACACCTCTCCTTCGCTAAACCTCACGTTAGTCTCCTGAAGACAGACCGCTTTGTTCTTCCCCCCAGTGCGGCCATGCTGAATAACTCTGTCCTTGCCTTCCATTCACCGTTCCTTGGTGGCTTGTGTGTGTGTATACTTGTGTGTGTACCTATGTATATGTGTGCCACCCAGAGGCAACAGTGGGCGTTTCCCTCAATAGATCTGTACATTATTTTTTGTTTGTTTTTGAGGCAGGGTCTCACTGTGTAGTCCTGTGGCCCAGAACTTGTGGACCATGTAACGCACAAACATCCACCTGCCTCTGCCTCCCAAGTGCTAGGATTAAAGCTGTGCACCACCACGTCGTTCTTCAGCTTTACATGATGATGATGGTGGTGGTGGTGGTGTTGGTGGCAGCGGTGGTGGTGATTTTGAGGTCTCTCCCTGAACCTGGCGCTTAGCTGATGTTAGCCAAATATGTTAGATAATTTTAAAAATGTAAATTGTTATAGCATTTAATTAATTTAATTGCGATACTGTTGCAATCAATATATTTTAAGATCTTTATTAGGGAAAGATTCAAACTAAGGAAACATAATAGAAAAAAAGTAAGAAAACCTGGGCTGCTCTGGAAACCAACTGGGAATGTGGAATGGCTCCGCGCCACGCTGCAGCCTGCAGCTGTGGGATTTTAGACCATCGGTGGCCTCTGCTGCTGCTCCAGAGCAGTTGGAGTCTCTGGAACTTAAAGAAGTTCTAGAATGGGCACCACCTACTTACTTTTTACAAATAAAAACATTTCCACCCAAAAGGAGGAAAGAGGTTTATAGCCAAAGATACGCAGAAAATATACACACAAGCTCAGAACACAAAAAGAAGAGAGTTACAAGATCCAGGAGGCTCTGCCCAGGGCTATCTAATGCAATCAGCCTAAGCAGGGCTGGGAAGAGTCTCAGGGAGCTATTGGCGGTTGGGTTGCAGCTTTCCTGGTGCCGGCAGGGCTTTCAGTGATGCAGGGATGGAAGTGAGTCTCCCCACGGGCTGGAGTGAGAGAGCTAGCTGCTCAGGCTCCTGTATGTAACCCATTAAACTCACTCTTCCCCAGATTAGACTTGGGTCGAGTCTTTGCTCTGTCCACTGTGTCTCTTCTGGGTTGCACAGCCGTTTGTTCATTCACACCTCCCTGGGAAAGCCACCCAACAATGAATAAAGAAGGGAGAGAAAGCCTGCAGCTCCAGTGTGAGATTTTAGACTCCAGACTCAGTGGAGCTGGTGTTGGAGGCACAGCCCAGGCAGTAAGAGGTCATGGGAACAGAAACAAACGTGGCTATCGGATATTTCGGGTATTTGCGCTAAGACTAGTGGATGACTCAGGGGAGTACTGGGCGCCGCTAGATGATAAGGGAGATTCTGGTGAGAGGGAGAGTGAGCTCCAAACTGATGGCTCAGAGGATGAGCCCTGTGACTCAGAGCACAGTAGTCACACACACCCACAGAATGCCAGGCAGGCTCTACTGCAGATTGCAGCTGCACCGCAGGACAGGTCTCCTCCTGGGGCACCTCTTTTGCTATGTCAAAACCATGGTGTCCTTAACTATAAATGGGGAAAGCAGCAATGTTGGTCCTACAGGACTGTCCTTTGTAGCAGGTGCCAATAATTATCTATCCTGTTCCCCTTCTCTTCATCCTCCTCTTTATCTCTTCCTCCTCTGCCTTGTCCTCTGTTTTTCTTTTACTTCAACAGAACAAACTCTTCCATAAAACCAATAGCTCAAGCAGCTTTTCCTCAGGCTGGGTCCTACCGTGCACATCTTGTTTTGTCTTATCCAACTGGGTCGTCCTTGTTTCCTTTCCAAACTGGGCATGAGATGTACAAGCCAGACAAGATGACTTCTTGGACACACTGTTATAAAGAAGGATGAAAATTTCAACTGTTCTATTTTACCAGTAAGGACTCAGGAGCCAGATGCTGGGGTGAAAACCTGCTAGCTCAGAGAGGCGGAAAAAGTACCCAGGTGACCCTTTTCAGCTCAGGTCTGGACAGAAAAAAATCCAAAAGGCTCAGTTGTACAGCCCAACAGCCCAGAAGGAAAAGGCCAAAACCCCAAGGCTGAAGACTTGCTAGTTCAAAGCCCCAAAAGCCAGGGAGCTGAGGAGCTGAAGCCTAAGCTAAAGCCAGAGGTTGAGTCAAAAGCTCTTTCTTCTCCACACTGTCTTAAATACTCCTCAACTCAAAGTCCCTCTTACTCTTCAATCCTTGTCAGCTGGTTCCCTGCTCCACCTCTTGATCTACGGTTAACTTTATTAAATCTTGTGTACAGAAAACTCTTGGATTACAGGTGTGTTAGGGCTCAACCAAACCAAACAATAAACACGGTTTTCCAGTTCACAATTTTTGGAATCACAATGGGATCAAATATCCTGCAACTGGAACACGCCTTTTCTATGTTCACATCACTTATGGACACGTGATACCAAGAGCCACTCTAGCCACCATGAGGAAAACTAGTGGGTGAGCAGAGGATGCCACCCCAAAAAGGGAACAGGAACCCTAAGTTGTTGGGCAAAATCAGTGGTAGAAGGCACACTTGCTCTGAAGGTGAGCTGGGAACATGAGGGTGTAGACTGAAATATAATCTAGCCATTGTTTCTTCCTTTCCATCCCGATAGGAATTGAATCCTTGGCATTAGCAGGACAGTGGGGCGTAAGAAAGATACTTAAACAAGCAGTTCACATCGACGTCTCTTAAAATCAGCAGTGACTGGAATTTTATGAATAAGTATTTGGATCTCCTCTACTGCTGTGTCTGCAATTGTCATGGGCCCTAAGAGGCAAGTTAGTTTGGCTTGGGAAGTACAAATTGAGTCATAGGAAGAGAATTTAGTTCATTTTGAAATGCATTAAATTTCTACGGTGATAATTTAAAGTCCCTTTCCCTAGAGTTCACCTTTTGTGTAGAATGAGTCAGACAATGTGAATTTGCTCACAAAATTCCCTGCCATTTGGGACAGCAAATGAGAACAGGATACCTGGATTCCTCTCCTCAGGCCCCTCCCCCCTTCATTCTTGAGGGGTGGGGTAGAGGCTATTTGACTGACTTGATGGAACTGTTCGTAATTTATTAATTTATTAAGTCTTTGTCCAACTTAAGCTGAACCAACCTGTACTTGCTGAGGAGGGGAATGCTGCCCCATACTTGTGTTTGGATCTGCACAGAATGCAGCTCCGTATAAAGAATGCTTAGTAACCACAGGACACCTGAGTGACACCCAGAGGACATGTCATCTGTGTGTTGGGACCCTGGGAGAGCCGAACTCCTCCAGGCATTCACCATGGAGTAAAACCAACACAGCTTTCTCTGATTAGCTTAGGGAAACCAAGCATTTAAGCCTAACTTTGGAATTTTTATCTTAAAATTGGTGTCATTTAACTGTTCATTCGGAGTTAATGTGACTGTGATAAAAAAGAAATTCTGGAGACAATTGGGGTTGTGAGTTCTGCACCAATGTGAGAACTCAGCACCTCTGGGCTTCTGTTTTCCACTCATGAACTTGGACATAATAACTGCCTCTTTCTGTCATCCAGGATTGTTGGAAGGGGCTGGGAAGGGGAGGTTCTGTGGCTTGATTAGGCTTGGTACCCACAGAGACTCCTGCTGAGGTTTAGCCTTCAGCATGGTAGTGTCAGGAGGTAGGACTCAGTGGTAGTTACTCAGGTTATGAGTGCAACTCCAACGAACAGGGACTCTCACAAGAAGGTGAGACCCTAACCCTGAAGCTTCTAATCTAGTCCTTTTAAACCTCCAGAACCATGAGTCTAAAATGACCTCTTTTTATTAATTTACTCAGTCTTGGGTGTTGTTTTGTTACAATAGAAAATGGACCAAGACGCACTATTGGGACCAATAACTGCTTTGTTGCTGGAGGTTAGCTGACATGGTAGGCAAAGCTTTGGGCCTGAATAAGGGGAAGTTGTTGGGTGCAGGTTTATATTTTTAAACACCTACTTTGTTTAAGATCCTTAAATGCCTTTACCTGCCTTCCAACACCCCATCCCACCTTAGGTAGGTTAGTAGGGAACGGGGCTGTGGCCCTCTTTTATCTTCTTCCTGCTGATTAGGGTCCATGTCTCCTTAGTGGGATTACCAAACTCAGGAGACCAGCAGTCAGTCAGACAGCAAAGCAGCTGAAACACGTCAGCAGTGGAAAAATTCAGTAGAAATGGCTAGACTCCACCCAAATGGCACAAGTCTGCCAAAGCAGCAAAGCTCCACCAAAGCAGCCTGAGAAGTTCTTGGGAGCATTTTGCTCTCTGTGAAGGAGGATGCAAACTGCAACAATGCAAAAATATAGAGATGCAGAAAGCGTTGTCTTTGTCTGTGGGCTTCTATTTCACCCTTCTCATAGTCCACATGGGGATGTTTTGCAACTCAGAAAAACCATGCCCCTTGCACGAGGGAGGTTTCAGCTGACCAACATCTTTTACATTTTCACGGGGACTGTTTTCCCTAGGGGAAAAACATTCCCACACCCCATACCTGGGACCCAAACAAAAAAAAAAATATAATCATGTCACACAACTGAGTTTCTAAAGAAACCAGAAACTTCCACTTCAGTTGGGAGAGCAAAGAACCAGCTATTAGAAGCCTGTCCTGGAAATGGAGCATTGAGTGCAATTCCAAAGAGGTCTCTGAGAATAGAGAGACCGGGGATGTCTGATCTTGGAGATGACTTCAGTGACTTTGAAAAGATGCAGATAGAACTTGGGACAGTAAAGGGAATCCTGATGAGATCTCTTCCTAGGTAGCAAGCAGAGTGTCTTACTGGGAACTATGTGAAAGGCTGTCATTGTGATGCAGTGCAGGCCTTGTGTTCATGCCCTTGTGTTCAGGCCTTGTGGTTACTCTTCACTTGTGCTAAGATTCAAGAGCGAAGCAAATAATTACCTGAACGTGAAATGTATGGCTAACAGGAAGCCGAGCATTAGAGAAAGGAAAAGGTTCTCAGCCTGGCTGTGTCAGGAGGGAACATCCCTAAAAAGTGTCACCAATCCACAGGTCACTAAGAAGACTAGCACCCGCAGGGAGCCAGGCAGTTGTCACCAAGAGACCCTGGGTGCACCTGGGTGCTCAACCTTGGCAGTGTCCATGCACACACCATATTAGCCTGCAGATTGTACCTACCACTCAAGCCCTGGGCGTGAAGACCTCATCTAGATTCCCAAGGCTGCATCTCAACAGTGTGAGGTCTGGTTGGAAGCCCGCCTCCCATCCCCACATCTCCCATAGGACTTGCTTTGGCAGAAACTCCATCTCGCATCTCCATACCTTTCTACCTGCACTCCCAGGCATTTTGATCCTGGATTTCCAAGCACCTGGTACTGTAAGCCAAAAACGAATCTACTTCCTGCTAGAGGCAGGTGGGGAAAACTAAAGATTGATTCACAGAGCCAGGTCCCCTGTTCGGCATCCCTCTCCCTTCCTCTTGCTTCCCTCTCCTGCATGGCTGGGGTTGAATTTAGGATCTTACACATTGTGGGAATGTGCTCCACCTCTTGTGCCACAGCCCAACCTCTCCCTTGTTCTTAGAGCCTCCTCCAGTAAGGTCGCAGCCAGTGTTTCTCTTACAAAGAGGAATACATGAAAACAACGGCGAAAGACAAAAACCCCACAAAAACAAACAAAAGGCAATGACCAAGCAAGACCAGGAAAAACTCCTTTAGATGTGTTTCAACTCATGCTTTCTAAAATTGACATACAAATTAAATAGTAGGTTTTATTTGTTTGTTTGGTTTGGCTTGAAAATGCAAAGACATTTTCCCAGGAAGTAGAGCGTGGTTTATCAGGATTCCACTGGATTCAATCGATCGTCTATCTTGTTTATCACAAGAGATACTTCAGTTTCTTACCAGCTTCAGCATTTCTTAATGGGCTTCTTTTTCAAGGGTGGGCCCCTCGCTGCACTGGCCAGCCCTGTTTGTGCCCCGCTGATATGCCTGCAGAGCTCAGAGGCAGTTCTGTGCTAATATTCATCAAGCCAAAACGCAATGCTTCTACAAACCCAGCATTCCACAGTGAGGAGATTATCTCCTGAAAGGCTTTAAAGTCCAACAGATAAACTACAAATGGCTGGACAGCACGAACGCTCAGGAGCGTAAGAGGCACAGATAGTCCCTGGATAGTCCATCATCATTCATCTTGGCTGTGGGTCACATGACGGACTCGGATCGCATGAACCGCCCTTCTCAGCTGTTCCCGAGGTGGGTAGGGAGGCTGCTCTCTCAGCCTAACAATCAGTGGTAGACGAGATGGACATTTAATACGTGTTAAGAGGCTCTGAAAGAGCCACTCTTAGGGAAAAAAAAAAAAAACAAAAACGGGAAGAGATTTATTTCTAAATTCAACCAAGAAATAACCACCGTGCAACAGCTTTAAAATGGTATGAAAATGAGCTGTCAGTACTAGTTTCTCATTAAGATGCATTTCAGAATGCCTCCGATTGTTCTCTGGGCACTAATGAATCCATATTTAAAACCTGCACACAGAAGCATCTCTCCTGCTTCTGAGACAATCGCTGAAAAATGCACCAGTCTGTGGTTTGCCTAAATGGAGCACAGTTGTTACCAAGCTGCACAGCCTTTTTATCTGTACTAGCGCTGCAGGAAACCTCCCTTGCGTGTGTGACCTGAATACATACTACCCAGTGGAAAATTCCGGGAGTGCAGAGGCGCCCACAGCACCCAACAAATGCTGTGCTTGTCTGCTTCATCCCCCACCCTCCCCTCCCCTCCATCATCAAGCACAAGGCATTGCTAAAAAATTGTTTTCCAAATCACTGGGCCTCTTCATAGTTCTCTGTCACATTCACCTACCTACATTAATTCTTAAACAGCATCATTCAACTGCTATGATTCATCCCTGAAAAATGTAAATACCAAAGCAATTATGAAACTGTATTTTCCAATGGCACACACTTAAATGGGCAGCCCGGATGTCAAAGGCTGATGTTACAAAGTAGCCAAGCGAAAGAGGCTAACCCAGAGCTCACACTCCCGGACTGTAAGGACCCTCCAATGTAGTGACTCAGAAGCAGTTTGCCATTAGAACGTACAGAGTGGGAGGGTCGTCCATTTGCCCTCTCCCGTCTCAGCAGGACTCACAGGACAAGCGGCTAGGAGGCAAGAGAAAGGATGTGCCTGTAGCTTGTTGGAGAGAGATTCGGCGCCCAGTTAGGATGCTGTTCAGGATTAAAGGAAGACTTAGAAAGTCACTCTGAAGCACGGCTGTGGGGAACCGGTAGAGCGGGGCTGGAAGGATGGCTCAGTGGTTAAGAGCACTTGCTGCTGTGCTGCTCTTGAAGTTGACCCGGATTCTGTTCCCCGCACCCACAGGAGCCACACAACTGCCTGTAGCGCTAGATCCAGGGGGATCTGATGCCCAATTCTGGATTCTGCAGGCGCTGCATAGATGAGGTACACATAAAATAAAAACACATAAATCTTTTAAAACAATTTAAAGAGCTTTGAAGACGCAGCAATCCTTGTTATCCGTAAATCAACTATGCCTGCCTCGCCCTGCTTCCTGCTTTGGCTTCATTCTTATAGACATGCTCACTCCTAACTCTCCCCTACACTCCCCTCGTTCAAGTCTCTCTGAATGAACATTTGTTTGTTTGTTTATTACACATACAGTGTTCTTCCTGGACACCTGAGGAGGGCACCGGATCTCATTATATATATAGATAGCTGTGAGCCACCATCTGCTTGCTGGGACCTCTGGAAGAGCAGCTAGTGCTCTTAACCTCTGAGCCATCTCTCCAGCCCCCAGATACTAACTTTTAGTTCAATTGCTATGATTCATCAATGAAGAATGTAAGTACCGAAGCAATTATGAAACTGTATTTCCCAATGGCGCACACTGTCATAGTTTACGTGAAAAATTTCCCCCATAGTGTAGAAAGTGACAGAGCATGGCACCTGATGGTCCTGATGTCCACTCATGGGCATGCCCACCTGCACACACATGAGCACATGTGACACACACACACACACACACACACACACACACTTAAGCAATGCTTCTGTATATATAGGTGTCATCTCAACAGGTGAATAGACTCACGACCTGACAGCAGGTTTGATGCCGGCACTTATTTCCGCCTGAGCACACGCCGGACGCCGTGGCTTCTTCCGAGGAGCTGCCTGTCACGCAGCCTCAAGCGTCCAGGCAGCCGGTGCCTGATGGGAGGACGCCGTGTTTAACGGTCAGACTTCTGAGTCCCTAAGACACAGTTCCAAACACCTCCAAGATGTCCTCTGTGTACTACCTCCTGTGACAGTGCCTCTCCTGAAGTTCGGCTCCCTAAAATGATGAAAAGGCAACTGAACATCAGTTGGGAAGCAGGAACTCAGCTCAGGCTCAGTCAGGTGACTATCTGATAGTCACCAACACACCCATTGTACCCTGACGATGGCGTATGGGGCAGGATGCTGACAGCCTTTCCCTGACACGCATGTTCAGCTCTGCTGCCATATCCTCCAGAGACCCTTGAGTGGACCAATCTCTTACCTCTTTCCTAAAGTAAGACTTTTTCCTTAGCCATACTGATGTGATAACTAACCTCACAAGTTACAGTTTGGTCAGTGTCTTGGTTAGGGTTTTATTGCTGTTGAAGAGACGCCACGAGCAAGTGACTCTTATAAAGGAAAACGTTTAACTGGGCCTGGCTTACAGTTCAGAGGTTCAGCCCGTTATCACCATGGCTGCATACAGGAAGACATGGTGCTGGAGGAGGAGCAGAGAGTTCTCCATCTTGATCAGCAGGCAGCAAGGAAGTGAAGTAGCTTGAGCTTCTGAAACCTCAAAGTCCACCCCCTAGTGACAAACCTCCTCAAAGTCACACCCACTCCAGCAAGGCCACACCTCCTAACAGTGCCGCTCCCTGTAGGCCTGGTGGGGGGGCTTTTTCCTTCAGAGCCCCACAGTCTGTGGGCTAGTTCTGGAAGCCCGTGCCAACATGAAATGAAGCTCTCGTGGGCTGTATTAAAGAGGGGAAGAGGAGAGGCTGGATAGACACTGGGTTGTAACACAAGCCTGACCCTAAAGAAAGGAGAAAAGGAAGGACAGGAAGGGGCCTTGGGGTGGGAGCAGCCCTGGGGATCTGAAGACTGCAGGATTCAAGTTCAAGCCGGCCCTTGGGGCTGGAGACATGGTAAGAGTGCTCACTGCTCCTCCAAAGGACTGAGCAGCTCACAACTGCCTGTAACTCCAGCTCCAGGGTGGGTCTGACGCCCTCTCCTGGCCTCTTTGGGCACACACACACACAGACACGCGCATACATAAGTAATAACCAGCAGCCAGCTTTTTCTCTAAGGGGAATGGTTGCATATCTGGGTAACATGTTGATTTAAGATTTAGCCACCAGAGGCAATTTTGTTTCTAATGTATTGGAAAAATAGCATGTGGCATGACCTCCAAACACTTATAGTGTTTATCCTAATGGAGTTCTCTCCCTCTTTTTTTCCCCTCTTCCTTCTTCCCTTGACACACACACACACACACACACACTTTTTCATACTGATCTATTTTTTTTTTAAAGAATGAAAACCGTTTCCACAGCTCTCTGAAATGGGAATGGAAAAACAAACCGTGCTGCCTATGATTGCTGCATCATTCCAGTGGTGATTTCAGGAGTTTCCTGAGCCCTCCCGGCTTGAGAAAACACACCTGCACTTCTATTTATTTACTGACATTTTTGTTTTGCTTTGTTTTGAGACTTGGTCTCTCTATGTAGTCCTGGCTGTCCTGGAGCCGGCTTTGTAGACCACGCTGGCCTCAAACTCCCTGAGATCTGCCTGACTCCGCCTCCCGAGGGGGCTGGGATTAAAGGTGCTATGCCAGCCACACCTAGCTCACAGGCATGCTTCTTTATTTGGTGTTGTTTTTTTTTTTGTTTTTTTTTTTTTTTTTTTTTTTTTTTTTAAATACATGGATACAAGGTCAGGAAGAGGTGGAAGTAAAACAAACAAACAAAACTAGTCTCCAAAAATTGAGCCCAGAACTGTTGTCTGGTTTATCTTGAACCCCGAGAGAAATTTCTTAGCTCATTCATGACTCATTCCTCTTTCATTTGGGGTGCTTTTTCAAAAGTCTGTGAGGAGGTGTAATTTAATCACATTAAAAGACTTTGACTTAATGATTCCCCCTCCCCCCCATAGTATCAATGCTACATTATTGATCATTTTTTGGACATTATCCAGTATTTTCCATGATGATTTTTTTTTTTTTTTTAGAATTTGTTTTCAATGACTTGTTCTAAATTGAAAAAAAAATCTGTCTGGAAAAAAACGCTGAAAAAGATTTTAAGCTTTTATTTTAAATCGAGGGAGTGGTTACTCTTTGCAATAAAGGAAAGAGTCAGGCATCATTTGTGTCAAGTTCACAAACCATGAGGCATCTAGAATAGTAATTAATGATAAGAAAAATAACTGGAACCTGTAAAGAAGAGAACTTTGTTTTTCACAATGGATTGTTCTAATTTTATGGAAAAATTGCAAATAAACAATCAATCATAACAACTCATGGGATGGGTTTTAAATGTCCTTTGATTCTTTGCGATTATTCTAGCACTGTGGTTATTTTATTGATTAAGCCTAGAAAACAAAAGAATATGCATAAAAATAGATATAACGAGAGAAAATAAGAACAATTCTGGTGTTCAGTTAACTCCTAATAAGAGAGAGAGAGAGAGAGAGACAGAGACAGAGAGAGAAATTAAGTAGGGGCTTTTCTGTGTTCAACAATATGGAAAGCACACTACCTCTTAAGAGACCGAACACTCTGAGCCTCTGAGCATCACTCACTAGGAAGCCTCAGGAGCATCAACTCCCTTCCGGCTATGTCCACTTCCTGGCCCAGTGGCTGCCCTGGCAGAGGTAATGAAAGAGGCCATCCCCAGACCCAGAGCTCACTTAAGAAGGACGAAAGCGCTGAAAGGGAAGGGAAAGGAAACCCCCACACTGACCCTGCTTCAGGTCAGAGTCCTGAAGAGAAAGGAGGGGTAACTTTTCCGCTCTCTGGTATTTCTCCCTTCATCACTCGGCTCCCCACATTCCCCCCCAATGCTGCACCGTTCTCACGGCTGCCCCCCTGCTCACTCATTAGTAGGCTTTGCACCTGGATCGTGCTCCCCGGCTAAGGAGGTCACATCCTGGTGTCAGGGGATGATTTGCCTCTTTTTAAGTCTGAATCACTTCCTCTGGGTGTCTCAAAGATCCCAGGCTACCGGGAATTGCTGGGCTAGGAATTAAGATGATCTGGACTCTAGAAATTCTGGGAAACATCTACCGAAGCCTGGGTTTTCCCGTCTTCCACCTTGGATTTAGTCCAGTTTTGTAAAAGACCTCCAGCTCTTCCCTTGGTGTTCCGTCTGCCACTTAAACTTTATGGATGCTTTAAACTGGATTCCTGATAGAAGTGAATGTGCAGTATACACCAAAGCCATCCAAAATTAAATTCTGCAGTCCTAATTCCTACTCACTTATAGTAAAAATAAGTGCAAACAAAAAAACAGAAAACATTAAAACTCCTAATTGCACCATCCAAGAATTAATCAGTATTTATCTGATCAATGTTGGTAAGTGTGTTAGCAGGTCATGTGCAGGTGCACACGTGTGTATTTATATGTTATTTATGAATGCGTGGTATTTCAGTCTAAGCTGGACAGCGGGACTCAGGGATCCCGTCTCTGTCTCCTGAATGCTGAGATCACAGGCAGCTTCAGCGCCAGCCCAGCTTTTCTGCGGGGACTGGAGACCGGAGCTACAGACCTCATACTTGTGGTGAGCAAGCACGCCCGTTGAGCCGTCTCCCGTTGTGAGAATTTTCTTAAGTAGCTTTTCAGACTTTTTCTATACACATATCCATGTTTTCCTAATATTGCACACACACACACACACACACACACACACACACACACACACACACACAGGCTCCTATAACAAAATCTTATACTTAACCATCTTCCACATTTTCCACATCAGTGAATGTTTCTCTACAACATCTTCAGGGGCGGGATAAAGTGAGCCGCTCAGGTAGAGAGGTGTCGTAGCATATTTAAGCATCTTCTGCAGGGAGCAGGCTGTTTTCAGTGACGTAGCATTATAAGAAGCTCCGTCATAAACATCGCTATCTACCTACTCGTCTCCTCAGGACTAATGCTTGCCTTGTGGTAAATTACTAAACATAAAAACACTGCTTGGAGAAGAGAGCCTTGAAAATGCCTTTGAAGTGGAGCAACAGAAACGCTGTCTGGGGAGAACCTTGCTAGGAACGGCACCTGAGACTTTGAGAAACTTGAAGGAAAAGCATGATCAGAAAAGGTGTTGAACTCGTCCTGTTTCCCATGGACAATGAGGTAGCCGAAGAAATATTTGGTTCGCCTACAAAAGATGCATCTTCATGCTAAGGGCCAATGTGTGCCCACCGTGGCTGGAAAAACGTAGGCATGTCAGCGGTGCAGAGGGCATGTCAGGCCAGTGGGCTTTGTCCCGAGCCACCGGGACACGAGGTCCTACCCCATGGGCTCCCAACTCTCTTACTTCATCTCTTTCTTTCTTGTTGGTCAGGTAAGTTGTTTAAGCTCTGATACTACAGGCCTGGACAAATTCTCGCAAGCTGAGTACATTCGACTGAATATGTTTTACACACACACACACACACACACACCACCCACATTCACACACACAGTCACACACAGTCACATACAGCCTACATACACACACACACATTCACACACACACTCACACGTACACTCACACATGGTCACACTCACACAGTCTCTCTCTCTCTCTCTCTCTCATATACACACTCACACACATAACTCTCAGCACTTCAAAAACACTAGCGTGCATGCAGCGTAAAGAGCTTTGGTTAAAAGTGAAGACGTAGAGGAGCATTCTGATTTCCAGTTCCGCCTGTGAGGAGTGCAGACGTCATTCTTTCCTGCCCAAGCCAAAAGCTGCACAGACCCAAGACTGGTCTTCTGAAACCTATGAGAGAAGTGAGCGCACAGCACAAACTCCTGTCCTGAGGCTGGACAGAAGCTCGAGTTGCCAGAAGAGACCTGCATGGAGACCAGAGCCAGGTTAGAAAAACTGCAACTCTGGTGCATTGCAGGAGATGCAGGGTGGAGAGGTGTGAGGCTGGAAGGAGCCAAAGCAGGGGAAAGGGGGTTGCGAGTTGTACCTACGGGAGCACAGTCTAGTTCCATAAGAAATACCAAGAGGAAACTTTATGCTTTTAAGTCAGAGCATAGGGAACGGAGCCATTCTGGGTGCCTCCAAGGGCCGTTTTAGCAATGTCCTCCCTCAGAGGAAGACTACAAAAGAAGAGCCCCTCCATTAAAGATGCTCTACCATCCCAGCAGGAGAAGGAGGTGCATGGCTCAGACCCCTCCAGCATTCTGCTGGGAAAAGAGGACATCTAACTCCAGATTTGTAGCCACCCCACCTCAGTTGGAGGCTTGGGGATTCAGTACCACTTGTCAAGGTCATGGTCTAGAGGCCCAGGCTTGTTCACAGAACTCCAGGTCTCCTCTGACCACCACACTCTTAGTTAAGGTCTGAAGGGCCTTTGCACAGCTGTTCCATTAGCCCAGTACATCATGTTCAGAGAATAAAAACCACAAGGCATACCAAACGGTAAAGCGTGATTTGAAGAGACAGCAAGCATCAGAACTAGACAGAGCAGGGAGGTTGGACCTATTAGACTAGGAATGTAAAACAGCTAAAATTATTGTGTTAAGGCCTCTAATGGATAAAGCAGACAGCATACAGACATAGCTGGGTAATGCAGGCTTCAAAATAAAAAATCCCAGCAAAGAGCCAAGCACAAATTCCACAGAATGAAGAAGAAGAAGAAAAGGGAAAAAAGAAGAAGAAGAAGAAGAAGAAGAAGAAGAAGAAGAAGAAGAAGAAGAAGAGATCACTGTGACAGAAACAGAAATGAATAGTTCTGTTGAGATGGGCTTATTAGCCAACTGGACAGAGCCAAACAAAGTCTGAATCTGAGGACATATCAAGAGAAACTCCAATACTAAAAGACAAAAAAACAAAGGCGAAGAAAATTAAGAGGATATCTAAGAAAACTATGAACGACGCAATATACACACAAAACAGCGGACTGAGAAAAAAACAACAAAAAACTGAAGCAATGCTGAGTGAGACTCTACATCAGATACCGTGACTTTGTACAGTCTCTTTTGAAAACAATTTGCTTGGAAATGTATATTGTGTCAGTCTCAAGGACATAAATCTTGTGAATTTGGAGAAAATAAAATGGAATGAATCCAATCCCTACCCAAAAGCAAGGCACAGAGACATGCCAGACATATGCAAATGATGAGAAAAAATGAAGATGAAAAAAATTATTATTGAAAGAGAAAAGCATCCACACCTTACCTATAAATAAAAAAGGCAAGGATATATTGACTTCTCCATGCATGCAAGAAGTGAAGTGAATTATTTCAAGTGTTGATAGTGAAAAATAACATTAGCTTAAAATTTTGTATCATTCAAAATCATCTCCTAAGAAAGTAGTAAGAAATGAAGGCCTCATGAACAAACCAAATTTGAAAATATGTTGTCTGTAGACCTGACTCGAGAAATGTTATATGAAGTTCTTTGGGAACTTGTCTGGTATTCAGGAAGCCCTTGGCTCCATCCCCCAATAGCACACAAACTGGTCATGGCAGCACACTCTACAATCATTCCCAGCACTTGGGAGGTAAGATCAGAATCTTGAGGCCAGTTACAAGGCAAGTTGGAGGCTAGCCTGGGCTACCCAAGACCCTAATCTCCCATGTTGGGGAGGTATTGAGATAAAAGAAAAAATAAATGTTATAGGTTAGAAATATATACATATGTAAAGGAAGAGCACGAATAAAAGATTAAGTGAAGGCAAAACCAAAACATTTTTTTAAATTTTACTTTAAAAAATATTGTACTGTTTTTAATTGTTGTAATATTAACCATTTGAAATCATAACAAGTATGCATTTGATTATGTATACGCCATATATGTGCTTATGGCTACAGAGTGCTTATGAATAAGTGAAATGAACTACAAACATGATTTAAGGGCAGAGGGAGGAATCAATATTCTTTTGTTATATATAAAGTCATCAAATATCATGACGTAGTATAGTCTTACTTGAAAATGGACTTGTCTACTTGGAAATGTATATTGTGTACTCCAAAGCACATAGTTAAAGGGTATAAGGAAGGGGGTATTATAAAATGATATGCTAAGAAAAGAGAGAAAATATATTTATGTAAAATGAGCGGTTAAAACGCAGTACCGGGAAAGACCGCTGGTAATTCCATCCCCCAGAAGTCAGAGAGAGGCAGAAGGGTTGCTGCAGGTTCCAGGCTAAAAAGCATTTTAAATCCACAATAAATGAAATCAAGTAAAAGTTAAAAACGGGAACAAAATTTGAGTAACAGGCAGAAAACAGTCATGAACACGGTAAACACAGACTCAGCCTTTTCAGGGGTATGCGAGGTCAGCGTATACCTATTTCAGAAGATACCTATTAAAACACTGGCAACTGGGGGGGGGGGGGCGGACGACACAGAAAGAACCTGTCGACTTGTGAGTAAATGGTGGTGGAGGGGCTGGGGGAGAGATCGGGGTGGAGCCAAAACCACATTGTCTACAAGTACAAGGTTCTCAGATGAAAGGTCGCTCTTTCAGAGAGGGCGGAAAGGTAGTTATGGGAGGAGCTGGGGGAAGAGAGTGAAGACGTTAAAAACACACTCCAAGGAATCCTCAAAGAATAAAGATATTGTTTAAAATAAGAAACAGACACTGCAGCTAGCGTCACGGTCAACAGGGAGAAACCAGAAGCTTTCCCACTCACTGAGGAGTGAGGAAAGGACTTCCCAGCTCGCACACTCTTTGCACTGGAGGCTTCGGTAGCTCACTGGGACAGCGGTGCTAGAAAGGGAAAAAACAAAACAAAACAAAACAAACAAAAAACCCCACCCATTCACAGATGACATAGCACCCACATAGAAAATTCAAGGCGTGGGGACGGTAAGTCAGCGGAAGAAGTTTGCTTATACAAATAGGACCACAGATTCAATCCCCAGCACAAACAGACAAAAACCACCAGCCAAAGCAAGGCAAAAGGAGGAGGAGATTGGGGAAAAGGAAACAAAACAAAACAAAACAAAACAAAACAAAACAAACCAGATAATCCCAAAAGGGACTTTTCTGTCTTCCTCAGAGAAGGCTTAAGGGATGTTAACAACCCTAACATCCCCATATTGAGAGTGAGATCCTGTTAATCAAGCATTTTCTAAAGCCAGCACTTCCTAATCAACTAAATGAGCAAGGGGAGCCAATGAGCTTGTAACTGAGAATGTGCAGAATTGCCAAGAACAGGCCTAGGTGTTTGTGGTGGTCTGGATAAGAATGGTCCCCATAGGCTCACGTATTTGGATGCTTGGTCACCAGGCAGTGGAGCTCTTTGATAGGATTAGAAGGACTAGGAGGTGTGGCCTTGTTAGAGAAAATGCGTTGCTGTGGGTTGGCTAGGATCTCTCTCTCTCTCTCTCTCTCTCTCTCTCTCTCTCTCTCTCTCTCTCTCTCTCTCTCTCTGTGTGTGTGTGTGTGTGTGTGTATGTGTGTCAAAGCTCCTATCCTCCCAGACCTGCTCAAACTTCCTTTGAGTAGACAAGGATGAATACTGTCGGATACTGACATTATTTTTGAGTCTTGTAGGAATTCCTGCCCGACAGTTGTGTCCCACGGGGTCCTTAACTCGGCTGCGCAGGGTTGTGCTTCCACGCCCTCGCAAGACTACATTCTGGGTTGCTTCCCAGCAGCCTACGTAACAGCTCTTCCCAGGACACCCGGGTAACTGTGAGGTGACGAAGTGCGGGGGCCTCACATGATGCACAGCTGTTAAAATAGACGGCGTGACATAGTGCAGCAGCCAGGACCCAGGTTATCTCGAGAGGGAAAGCAAAGATGGCTGAGAGAGAGCCAGGTTAGAATGGAGAGCAAGGTGCCAGGGCAGGAGGACCTAGGTCAGGGGAGCTTGCTGGACTCCCCGCAGCAACAGTTCCGAAGCCCTGCAGTGCTGTTCAAGGGGCCACCGACAGACAGAGACACAAGATAAACGGAGCTGGGGTTTGCTAAAGGACATCAGATCCCCGGGAGGGCGCCTGGCTGGGAAACCGGGCAGCTCTCCTGAGATCTATCCTGTTTCCAGCATCTTCCACGTTTATCCCCAAAGTTTAAGTCACAGGCCCGGCTCTCCCGAGCAGGAACGCAGCTCAGGCCCTCGCCCAACAGCAGGTGGCAGCACGAACCTTGTTCATTTCCTTCCAGCGTCTGGGAGAGCAAGCCCAACTCGGACTGATTGCTGACCGAGAGAGTTTAGGGATAAAACGTATTTAAAATGTTGTTGTTGTTTTCCCCTAAAGAATATGGGCAGTCGGGTGAGTAACGTAAACATGGCAATGAGCAGCCTGGAGAAACTGCCCACATTTAGACACGTTGAAACGTGAGGCGGAAACCTGGCTTCCTTATAAGGATTGTATGTGTTTACTTATGTATGTGTTTATTTAGGGAAGGTGGTGAAGGGGTGTATGTGGACGTCAGAAAACAACCTGAGGAGATCGGTTCTCGCCTTTCACCACGTACATCACAGAGACCGGCTTTCGGCTGTCAGCCTTGGGGCAAGCATTTTTCCTCACTGAGCATCCCTGTCGGCCCTGGCAACCTTAATTATGCGTGCTTTAGACAAAACCAAAACAACAAACAAACAAACAAACAAACAAACAAACAAACAGACAGACAGACCTTCCTTTGGAGGAGCAGCTTTAGGTCAAAAGCAAAGCCGAGATAAAAGTGCGGAGACTCACGCGCGCCCTCTGGACCACCCAAAGCTGTGAACGCGCTGCCGGGTGTTTCACGTGACCTTCGTTGACACGTTGGCGCCTTCCCAAGTCCAGTGTGCGCTCGTGCCCCCTCGGAGCTGTGCGTCCCGGGGGTCTGGGAAAACGCACAGCGTGGTGTTTCCTCCCACACTCCATATGGAGCACCGCCACTGAGGGTCTCTGCTGCTTTCCATTTGTTCCCCTCCTCCCCCTTACTCCAACCTCTGTCAACCGCGGCTCTTTCCAGAACGTCCCACAGGTGGGCCCTTCCGGCGCACAGCGCTGTGTGGTTGGTTCTCACTCATGAACTTGCAGGTTTCCTCCTCGTGCTTTCACGCCATGCTAGTTCACTTCCTTTAGAGCCAAATACAATCCCACCATCTGGATTGTACTCACAGTCTGTCGCCAATTTACCTGAAGGCCGCTTGGCTGCTTCCAAGTTCTGGATCATGAGGAAGGCAGCTGTAAAGTGAGGGAGTGTTTAATTTGGTGGAAGCGATGAATCCGTCTCCATAGTTCATGGTATTTCCCGATGCCCCAGCAATGGGGGAAAGCTACTGTTCTAACCTCTAGTCTCGGACATTGGGTTTTCCATTTGTCCGTTCTAATAGACGCGTGAAAGTGCTGGAGAGATGGCTCAGCAGTTAAGGACACTGACTGCTCTTCCAGAGGACCTGTGTTCAAATCCCAGCACCCACATGGCAGCTCACAACTGTCTGTAACTCCAAGATCTGATACCTTCACACAGACATACATGCAGGCAAAAAACCAATGCACATAAAATAAAAGTTAAAAAAAAGTTCTCCTAGATGTGCGATACGATTGCGCTGTTGGCTTAATTGGCATTACACATATCACACAATGCTTTTCCTGGGCTTATTTTCCTTCTGGATGTCTTCTTGGGTGAGCTGTTAAAGTCGACCTATTTTTTAATTGAGTCATTCGTTTTATTGTTGACTTTTAAGACTTCTTGGAGGAATCTTGTCGATAAGATAGATGCCTCGATGCCCACCTCCTCCCACAAGGCCAGGCTGTGAATAATAAGCCGCACTCTGACAGGCTGTAACAGTGGACTCTCTCGCTTCTGTGTACATCTGCCACAGCTCCTTTGCGTAATTAACATCCTATCGTTAGGCGGCTACACACAAATTGTTAGGTATTCTCCACGAACTGAGCCCTTGTCCTTGTTCAGTACTGTCTTCATCGCCAACTTCCCCTACTCTGAATTTGGTATAGAAGTACATTTAAATTTTTTATCTCCATTTATTCTTTCTCTGACCCTCTTTATCTCTGTCCAAGTGCATTGCTTATGTGCTTTTCTTTCTCTTTCTCTCTTTTTTTCTAGCTTGTCTTTTGAGACAAGGTCTCTCTACAAAGCCCTGCCCGTCCTGGAACTCACTGTGTAGACCAAGCTGGCCCCGAATTCACAGAGATTCCCCTGCTTCTGCAGCCCAAGTGACAGAATTAAAGGTGTGTGCCACCATGTTTGGCGATTTTCCTTCTCCTTAAACAACTGATTTTGAACAGTTCTTGGAAGGTGAGCCTACTAGGCAGCATGACGCCTCATTATTTGTCTGAGAAAGTCTTCATTGCTCCTCCAGTTGTGAATGATGGGCTTACAAGGTAATGAGTTTAGACTGATGAAGCCTTTTCCTCAACACTGCAAACATTTCTTCACACTGTATTCTTGCTTCCAAGATTTCCAGAAGTAACAAGTGATTTGTTCCTTAGTAGAGAAGGTCTGTAGTTTAATGTCCTATATTAACTTGGGGGTAATTCTTAGTAAACATTGTGCCAGCCACTGTTTGTGTCTCTTTTGGTATTGATGTGGCTTGTACAATATCTGCTCTGAAGCCATCTCGCAGCTTCTAGATTTCTGTTTTATCCCCAATCTTTTTTTTTTCTGGTTTGAAAAAAATTTACTGACATTTCAAGCTCAGACATTTTTTCCTCTGCTGTATCCAGTCTGCTGAGTCCACCTAAAACATTCTCCATATGTCTCAGTATTTTCCCACCACTAGCATTTTCTCTTATTTTCATTAGATTTTTTTTTAAAAAAAATTCATACAATGTGTTTTGATCATATTCTCGAAACCCCTGACTCCTCCCAGAACTACCTTCCCTACAGACCAGTCTTAATGCCCTCCCTCCCTTAATCCCTCAAATCTCCTTTCTGGTGTCCATATCCTCTCGGCTGTGTGGCCATCCACTGGACGGTGGTCATTCTACCTTGGGCAACGCTCCTAAAGAAAACGGACTCCCTGTCTGCAGCACTGTCACCTACCAACAGCTCCTTAGTGACCATTTCTGCGTGTCTTCTATCTGGATGTTATATCCCTTTATAATAAATGTGTAAATGTAAATAACCCTTTGCTAACTTCTGTATTCTGAGAACATTTGCTAAGGCCATCCTAAAAAATGTCTGAACCTGAGGTAGGGGGTCGTTCTAAAGTGTAGCTGATTGGTCAGAGGTTCTTCAGTATTTGAAATATGATGCACCCTTGAGCCCTTAAACTGGGGTCTGACTCTAACTCCACATAGATAGTGTCAGAATCTAATTAAACTATATGACAGCCTTCTGGGGGTGAGCCAGAGAGTTGCCTAGTGTGTAAGGATACCATCCCTGTACAAACTGATGTCAGGACAGAAATGCAAAATGCCTGTGTGAGATAAAGAAAAGTTGTTTTTTTTTTTTTTCTATTACTGCCGACAGTTGGCTTTTAAAAACCAGTTTGGGCTCAAGCAATGAGCTGCTCTCCTTACTACTTGGTGATGCCTTGATGGTTCCAGGAGGAATGAGACAAACACTGCATGATATTGAATAAATGAAGAAAAGATAAATCCAAAGAAAGCCAGAACCTTTCAGCAGCCCTTGGGCCCGGCCTGTCCCTCTCTGGGTAACTAGCGGTTCTGCTGTGGGGGTTTCCATTTCTAAGCGTGGAGGATTTGCTCTCTGACCTACTCAGCTAAGCTTAAGTCCTCTTTCTCTATTGTTCTTTATGAACACGTGTGGCTAATTGCTTCTAGCCGTTACCAGGATCCTGGGAGTGTGTCTTGACGAGATTCCTTTGCCATCACTCAATTTACAACTAATTGGGAGCCTTTCATTTATGGCCAATTATAACAGTTAATTAAGCTTCAATAATTTGATTTTTCAAAATCTTTTTTTCATAAAATGAATAAGAACTCAATTTAATAAAAACAAACAATGTCTTCTTTCTCGCCTATTATCTGCAGCTTCAATTTGGAAGCGTGTCTGAAATATGAAAACTACTTATTTTCTTGTTTTGTGAAATTGCAAAGGGCTTTTCAAATTATTTAAGCGATTCTATTCTGAGCCATTTTAGGCTGCTCATTTACACTTTACAAATATTCATTGAATCCCACTGTAGAATCCTAGCAAGGGACCTCACTAAGTACTGCATGCAGTTTCTGACACTGAGTTGATTAATTGCTGAAGCAGGAAATCAGCTAGACAATTATAGGGAACAGCATCTATTTAATACACTGTAAAATATAGCATTTACTGCAGGAGATGCGATGCGAAGGGAAAAGCCACAACTGGCTGGAAATGTGTGTGGTAGATCAGAGAAGACTTAAAGAGGAAGGCAGAAGCAAAGGAAGAGACAAGCATGAGGCTAGAGAGGGCGTTTTAGGTGGACAGAACAATGCCGACAAAGGGGTGGGGTGGGAAAGAGCCGACCTCCTCACAGAGAACCTGGCCGGGCCAGGTGCTGGATGATGTGGGGGAAAATGGCTGAGCCTGTCATTTGGCTCCCCTCGTGAGGATATCGTGTTTGTACCAATCAGCGTGTGCTTGACGCCATAGTCTGTACGGAGCCACCGGGACACTGCTATTGTCAGTGTGGCGCTCAGAGAAGCTTCTTAGGTGGCATTGATTACAGGGATGGCTATCAGGTTATCATCACCCATGAGGGCATCAGCACGGCCGAGCGAGTGGCGAGCTGTGGGCCAAGTGAAACCCTTCTATGAGGAATGAATGAGGAACATCGTAAGTGCTTGAACTTTTCAGAAGTTGAGACATATTTAGTGACATTAAAAAAAAATTATATATAATACTCAAGTAACAACACATGAAGCAAATATTGAGCAACTACTGTATGCTAAGCACAGTTTTAGGTTGCCGTCGTACCTGCTTCTCTGGGCCCTGTTCACTCTTATGAAGATGGCTGTCTCGATTCTTTTCTTATCTGCACTGGTTTTTCTCCACTGGCTAGTCCTACACTATGGGAAATTGTAATGATCAAGTGTAATGATCTTCCACTGGAGTTTTTAGACACTAAATCCAGGGGATCTTTCTCTGGCCCAACAGTCTTTCCTTCAGTCATCAGCTGAATTGGATGCAAACCATATTGGCTTTAGGGAGGGAAACCAGACAATCTTATCTCTGGTAACAATGAATCTAATTTGTCCAAATTTGTCTACAGGCTTTAGTCATGGAAAATGTTAAGACTCTTCCTTAAGTGCAGAAGATTCTAACTTCTTTCTCCAATAGCAGGATTACACTCTACAAATGCTGATGCGTTCTGTGTGAGGGAGACCCAAACACACACTGTAAGACTATGACACAAGGTAAAAATTTACATAAACAAACACAAATCTTTAATAACATATACAGATAGAACCACTTCTGTATAAATCTGCTTTTAGATGGACTCCAAACTATTTTTATTTATTTCCCAAGCAATAAAAGTGGTAGGATTCATGATATCTGTATACATATATGTAATAGTTGGTGGAAATACTCCATTTTTTAGGTCGAAGATAGTTTTCTATTATGTTTTCTTCCTTGATTTAAATATGAAGTCTGTCCCCTTGAAGAATAATGGACAAGAAGCACATGTTGCAGAAATGAATCTAAGAACTATTATCTTCCATGCCCTAATAAACTGAGACTCAGTGTGGTGGTAAATTTAGATTGTGGCTGTGATGTCCTTGCGAGGGGCTCTGGGGCACCAGGAGAAAGATGTGCCCTGGAGAGGGAGATAGACTTGACACGAGGGTGTGGATGCTCTCACCCACATGGAGGAGAGTGGGGAGAGGAGAAAAAGCTGAGCATTTAAGGGAAGAAATCACACACTGAAGGTAAGAAAAGGGAGGGGTTCCTAAATCATGGCCGAGAAGACGCTGGGTGAGTAGAGGAAAGCTGAGAACTGGCATGCCTTTTAAAACAGTCACCGGGAGAGTATGCTGAAGGGTGAACCCACACTGTCGAGAGCCCAGCCTGAGATCTGACATAGAGGAATGCCCAAGAAGTGTTCTCTGGACTAAGACAAGCTTGTCCTCATGCTTCCAAACAGTGCTTCCACTGGTGTGCTCATGTGTAATGCCAGGTTCACGGGACCCTCAGAGACCCCCAGGAGACAACTCGATGCAATAACAAGAGAGCTTTATTACGAGAGAGCTCAAACTTGTGACCTAAGTCTCACTGATACAGCAGTAGAGAAGTGGGACCTCGAGCTCTGAGTGAGCAGCGTTTTTAAAGGGAAAATCTGTGAGCAGGGTGTTTCCATGACAGCAATCAGGGGGGCACATGTTTCCATGACAGCAAACTGGGGGGGGGCACATGCCTTGACTTTACAGGATTAGGTAAAAGTAAGAGGGGCGAGGTGACCTTCTCTGAGGCACATAATCACAATTGCCTAAGGCATATAATCACAATTGCTATCCTTCTAAACTATATCTGAAACATTGGGGAGAATTTTCCCACCTGATTCCCAGCCAATTCTTATTGATTATTGCCAGGGGGATTGTCTCTGTTTTCTATGAAGCATTTATTCTGTGATATTTGCTGGAGGCTGTTGCTAGGAGAATTAACTTTATTTTCTGCCAAGTGTACATTCTGTGATATTTCCTGGTACCTGAGTTCAGCTCCCAGTCAAGATGGCTCTTTATTTCAAAATGGAGTCACCCAGGCTAACTTAAACTCTTCACATGCAGCCAGGAGGTGGGGAACAGGAAGGGGGAATCGAGGACTCGCTGTGCCATGAAAAGCCACGCCCTGCCCACACACATCTCATGTCACAGGAGTGGAAGAGAAACTAGCAAGATCGCAAGTCTAGCTCTCGTGGAGAGCCTGAGAGGGTGCTACCAAAGCAAACCGAAGGCCCCTGAGACTATCAGAGGCAGAAACGTGAGGGAAATGTTTGAAATACTGGAAAGTACCCAGGTAGAGGTGTAACTGGGCCGCAGTGTGTTTTGATCTCTTTTTAGAGAAATTAGGTAAGATTAGCCAAGGCATTCAGGAAAGGAAAATCTGGAAGTAGGAGCCCCGAGGCAGAGTTGCCTGAGGTGCTCTGCTGCCATGCCACTTAGACCTTCCAGTCCGTCTCGTCTCCAGGGCCCCTGGTAGGACCACAGCACAAAACCGCCGTCCACAGTCTCTTCTGCACGTAGCTGAACCTTCTGAAACGCTTCCAGGCAGGGACACCTGCCTCACTGACATTCCTTCTGGGTCAGCTTTGGAAGCTCTTATTACTTACTCCAACTTGAACAAAGCTGCATTTCCACGTACGTATCCGTGGAGGCAGAGACGCGGGCGCGGCGTGTGGACTGCCACCTAGCCCAGCTATGCAGCGCACACAGGGCGGCTCTCTGGAGTGGTTCTCTCCGCCCCGACTGGCGGTCACCCTCAGTATCTCTCTTCCCCGTTTTCATGTCATTCAATCTCCAGCCTTTTCAACATTTCAGACATTTTTTTTTTAAGTTTGGTCTATGTTTGTCCTCTCTGTTGTTAAGTTTATCCCTTTACAACAGGACCTTGAGGAGAACTAATTTTTTTCTTTCTTTTGAAAAATTAAAAAAATTGACTATTCATTTTACATCTTGATTGCAACCCCTTTCCTTCCCTCCCAGCCCTCCCCCCTCTTCCCACCCACCACATTCTTCCCTTTCCTCCTCAGAGAAGGGGGGAGGTTCCCCCATGGGTACCAACCTACCTGGCACATTAAGTCGCTGTAGAACTAGGCACTTCCTCTCCCACTGAAGCCATTCAAAGCAACCGGGTTAGAGGAACTGGATCCAAAGGAAGACACCGGAGTCAGAGAGGGCCCCATGGGAAGACCAGGCTGGGCATCTGCTACATGTGTGCAGGAGGCCTAGGACCAGTTCATGCATCCTCTCTGGTTGGTGGTTCAGTCTCTGTGAGCCCCCATGGGGCCCAATTAGTTGACTCTGCAGGTCTTCTTGTGGAGTCCTTGACTCCTCAGACTCCTCGAGCTCTATATAATGTTTGGCTGTGGGTCTCTGCATTCGTTTCCCATCAGTTGAGGGGTAAAGCCTCTCAGAGGAGTTATGCCAGGCTCCTGTCTATAATCATAGCAGGGTAGCATAAATAGTGTCAGGGGATAGGTCTCAAGTAGGACCAGGCTTTGGTTGGCCATTCCCTCAATCTTTGCTCCATCTTTGTCCCTATACCCCTTGTAGGCAGGACAAATTTTGGGTTGAAGGTTTTGTGGGCAGGTTGCTGTCCTCATCCTTCCACTGGAAGCCCTGCCTGCCTACAGGAGGTGACCACTTCAGGCCGTGTATGCCCTGCTGTTAGGAGTCTCAGTTAGGGCCCTATCCACAGTGTCTTTTGCCTTATGGAAGCTTTTCAGTTTCATGAGGTCCCATTTACTAATTGTGAGTGCCTGAGCTGTTGGTGTTCTGTTCAGGAACACTGAATAGCCAATGAGTTCAAGGCTATTCCCTACTTTTCTTCTATTAGGTTTAATGCATCTGGTTTTATGTTGAGGCCTTAGATTTATGTTGAGTTTTGTGCAGAGTGATAAATATGGATCTATTTGCATTCTTCTACGTGTAGACATCCAGTTAGACCAACACCATTTGTTGAAGAGTCTCCCTTGCCAGGAAAGTCACACCAGGACATTCTTGGTAGCAATTAATTTGTGTGGGTTGCTATAACAAAATAGATTAGGAGGCTTACAAACCATGTCAGGCTATTTCTCACAGGTCTAGAAGCTTGGGAGTGTATGAAGGTAAAGGTGGTATCTGATGAGGAGATCTTTTCAGTGTCTTCACACAACAGAAGGCTGACGGATTCTGGGCCCTTTGGTTAGGACACCATCCTCATTGCCTTTTATCATCCAATGCCTGAGGAGAGGGAGAGAGGGAGGGACACAGTGAAAGAGAGAGACACAGAGACAGACAGAGACAAAAGCAGAGACAGAGAGAGAGATCTGACCACATTAGCTCTGGAAAACTAAGTACACCAAAATTGTTGGTGTCATGGTGTCAGCACACCCAGATGAAGAACTCAGTCAGTTTTGCAGATGCCAAATAGTCCCATCTGTGGAAATAGCAAGAGATATTTTTTTTTCAGTTTGTTCTTGAGTGCTTTGGCAGGACTGTG
Organism: Meriones unguiculatus; assembly: GCF_030254825.1. Taxonomy (NCBI): domain Eukaryota; kingdom Metazoa; phylum Chordata; class Mammalia; order Rodentia; family Muridae; genus Meriones; species Meriones unguiculatus. Next base: position 5,899,422 of record NC_083356.1, read on the forward strand.
GCCCAATCTGCCAAGTTAATGAGCCCAAAACCACATTTTAAAATTTTTATTTTTTTTATTTTTTTATGAGAGGTTGTCAGGCTAAGACTGGAAAGTGGTTTTTCCAACCATGAGATTTGTAGATCTGTTTCTCTTATTTTTCACGCAGGAATGATTGCTCCCACTCTTGTTACTTATTTAATCAAAATAGAAAAAAAAAAGACTCAACAGTATCAACAAACCCTCATAAACTGCTACAGAATAAACAAGCATGCATTCTTAAGAAATTACCGAAGCCAAACCTCATCTGCAGCCCCATAGCAGACCTCTTGCAGGGTCTTCTTTTCCCATCCTACCTCCATTCCCAGAGGACTCTGTCTAACCCGGGTGTGCACCCAGCTTTCCATCTTCCTGCGGACCCTCCCCCATCCCAGCCCATTCCCATTCGTTCTTGTCATCCCCCTGATATCTATAAACTGTTTCCATCCAGCTCCGCCCCAACCCTACCCCCCACTGTGGTCACACCTGGCAGGGACTCTTGTAGGTGAGCCACACTGTCCTTCCTGTCTTCAATTACCATCTCTCCATTCTCACCCTCAGCCCTATAACAACCAGTTCACAGGTGCCCCTGTTCCCACCTCAACACCATTCCCATGAGACCCTGACTCATGGTTCAGACTCAGGGTCCCCCTCAGCCACCCTGTTCCCACTGATTATTCTTCGCTGTATTGCAACCTGCTTGCAAGATCCCATCTTCCTACCACACCTCCAACTTCCTGGTGATGCCATCTCTTGGTGTAGCTGGGATCCCCTTAGCTCCCTCCTGATGCCCCTCTCAAAGTTTTTCTCCATTGCTCTCGGCCATCCACAGACCCACAGAAGCACTCTCTGTCTGGCAAACCAAAGCCAAAATCCTATCCTAAGATTCTTAGAGGGCAGCAGAAACCAACCAGCAAAGACAGGACCAGATAGCAACACCTACCATCTCCTTGGTCACCCCAACCCCAAATGCCTAGACACCATTGCAAAACCACAAACATTGACAGCCAGGACAATATACCTCCAGAAGAACCTTATAACCCTGCTGGAGCAGGCCCGAGAAATGCAGTCTAGTGAAGCAGAAAACAAAGGCCTCAAAATACCAGCTGTGAATACATTCAAGAATCTTAAAGGAGATATGAATGAATTCCTTAAATCTGTGAAAACACAGAGAATGTGATGGAATGCTGAAAACATTTCAAGAGATGAAAGTAGATCATGTCTTGAAAAATCACTAAAGAAAATCAAAACTGAGATAAAACTAGAAATAAAAATCTTGGGAAGTCAAACAAAAAACTCAGAGCTAAGCCTTACTAACAGAGTACAAGACATGGGAGACATGATTTCAGACACTGAAAACAAAGTAAAAGAAATTAATACCTTAGTCAAAGAAAATATTAAATAGTATAAACTCCAAGCACAAAAATATCCAGGAAATCCAGCACACTATAAAAAGACAAAATCTAAGAATAATAGGCATAGAGGAAGGAGAAGAAACTCAGGTCAAAGGCACAGAAAACTTTTTTTTTTGGTTGTTGTTGGACAGGGTTTCTCTGTGTAACCTTAGCCATCCTGGACTTGCTTTGTAAACCTGGCTGGCCTCCAACTCACTGCGATCTGCCTTCCTCTGCCTCCCTTAGTACTGAGATTAAAGGTGTACACCACCATGCCTGGCCTCAGAAACAAAATCATAGAAGAAAAAATTTCAAACCTAAAAAAAAGATGCCTTTCAAGGTATAAGAAATATACAGAATAACAAATAGACAGGATCAGAAAAGAAATTTCCCATGACACATAATAATCAAAACAATGTACAGAACCAAAAAAGAATATTAAAGGCTGCAAAGGAAAAAAGTCCAAGGATCATATAAAGGAAGACCCATTAGAAGACCTGACTTCCCAGTGAAGTCTCTGAAAGCCAGAAAGGCCTGAGTGATGTTTTACAAATCCACAGAGGTCATCCCACACTACTCCACTCAGCAAAACTATCTGTTACTATTGACAGAAAGACACATATTTCATAATAAAACAAAACTTAAGCAGTATCGACCTTCAATCCAGCTCTACAGAAGGCACAAGAAGAAGAAATTCAGTCTGAAGAGGTTTACCACACTCAAGAAAACACAAGAAGTAAATAATCACAGACCAGCAAATCAAAAGAGGGGAAAACCCCACAGTGTAACAACCAAATAACAAGAATCAACAAACACCACTCCTTGATAACTGCCAATATTAATTATTTCAATTCCTCAAAAACAATAACAAAAAGAGACACAGACTAACAGAATGAATTAGACAATAGGATCCATCTTTCTGCTGTATCCAAGAAACACAACTTATCACCAAGGATAGACAACACCCAGTGTAAAAAGATGAAGAAGATATTTCAAGTTAATGGACTTCAGAATAAAATGGGTGCAGCCATTATGTTATCTCACAAAACAAGAGTTTAAGCTAAAGCTGCTCAGAAGGGATGGGAAAGAACATTCCATATCATCAAAGAAAAAAAATCCACCGAGAGGGTATTGCAATTTTTCACGTCTATTCACCACGCACAAGGGCATCCGAGCACATAATGAGACACTACTACAGCTTTAATCCCATATTGACCCTCACACCCTGATAGTGGAAGACTGCAGTCTCCCCACTCTCGCCAACACACAGGTCATCCAGACAGAAACTAAACAGAGAAACATTGGTGTTAAAGAATGCCGTAAATTAAATGGAGCTAACAGATATTTACACAACATTTCACCCAAATACAAAAGAATATACCTTCTCGGGAGCTCATGGAGCTTTCTCCAAAATTTACCTCATACTGTGACACAAAGCAAGTCTCAGTAATTATAAGGAAATTGAAATAACACCCTGTATCCTATCTGACTAAGATGGATTAATGCTGACTATTAACAACAACAGAAAATGTAAAAATTCATAAAAACTGAACAACTCACTACTGAATGAAAAATGGATCAAGGCAGAAATAAAAAAGGCAACTTAAAATCTTTTAGAATTGAGTGAAAATGGAAACACAACATACCCAAACCTATGAGACACAATGAAAGCGGTTCTAAGAGCCAAGTTCATAGCACCAAGTTGCCTAGAACAAAAAGAAGATAACACCCAAAAGGAGTAAATGGCAAGAAATAAACTCAAAACTGAAATCAATAAAATAGAAGCAGACAAACAAACAAATACAAAGAATCAATGAAACAAAAAGTGGGTTCTTTGAGAAAATCAATAGGATGGATGAAATTTTAGTTAAAATGTCTAAAAATGGAGAGAGAAGATCCAAAATAATAAAGCTAGAGATGAAAAGGGACATCAACAGATACCAAAGAAATCAGAGAATTATATGGACAGACTTTAAAATCTCTACTTCACCAAACAGGAAAACCTAAAAGAAACAGAGACATTTTAAAATATGTATGGCCCACCAAAGTTAAATCAAGATCAGATAAGCAACTGTGAAAGACCTACAAACCCTAGTAAAATAAAAGCAGTGGTTAAGTATGTCTCAACCAAAAAGCCCAGGGCGAGATGGATTCAGCTCATAATTCTTCCAGATCTTCAAAGAAGAGCCAATGCCAATACTCCTCAAATTATTCTACAAACTGGAAGCTGATGGAACATTGCCTAATTCTTTTTACAAGGCCATAATTATCATGATACCTAAAACTGCACAAAGAATCGATGAAGAAAGAAAATTACAGAACAATATGTTTTATGAACATTGAGGCAAAAGTTCTCAATAAAATTCTTGCAAACCAAACATAAGAACACATCAAAGATTATCCACCATGAGCAAGTTTGCTTTGTCCCAGAGATGCAGGTCAACATACATAAATCAATAGATGTAATCCATCACAAACAGACTGGAAGACAAAACCACGTAATCATCTCATTAGATGAGGAAAAGACCTTTGATAAAAATCCAACCCCCTCTGTGGTAATAAAAGTCCTGGAAAGACTAGGAATACAAGGGACATATCTCAACATAATAAAGGCAATATACAGGGTTTCAAGACAGGGTTTCTCTGTGTAGTCCTGGCTGCCCTGAAACTCACTCTGTAGAACAGGCTAGTCTTGAACACACAGAAAATTTGCCTGAATCTGCCTTCTGAGTGCTGGGATTAAAGGTGTGTGCCTTCACCTCTTGGCTTGCAAATATCTCTATTTGCACATGTTATGATCTTATATACAAAACTCTACCAAGAAACTTCTACAGCTGATAAGCACTTTCAGCAAGTTAGCAATCAGATACAAATTAACACAAACAGTCTGAGAGAGAAATCAGAGAAACACCACCGTTAACAAAAGTCTCAAAGAATAAAATATCTTACTGTAACCCTAACCAAGCAACTGAAAGACATTTGAAGGAAGAAATTGAAGAAGTTATCAGAAGATGGAAATCTCTCTCATGCACATGGCTTAATAGGGTTAATATAGTTAAAATGGCCATCTGACCAAAAGCAATCTACAGATGCAATGTAATCCCTATCAAATTTCCAACGGTTCTTCACAGAAATTGAAAGAACTATTTTTAGGCTTTAGATTGTAACACAAAAACCCAGGAAAGCTAAAATAACCTCGAAGAACAAAGGAACTGTTAAAGGTATCACCATGCCTGATTTTAGCTTATTCTACAGAGCTATAATAACAAAAACAGCATAGTTTTGACATGAAAACAGACACATTGATCAATGAAATCAAATTGAAGATTCAAACATAAGTCCACACACCTATAGACACCTGATTTTTTTTTTTTTTATAAAGAAGCCAGAAACACACACTGGAAAAGAAGCAGAATCTTGAACAAATGGTGCTGGTCTAACTGGTTGGCTGCATGTTGAATGATGCAAATAGATCCATACTTATCATCCTGCACAAAACTCAACTCTACAATGGGTCAAAGACCTCAATAAAGATACCCTGAATCTGATAGACAAGAAAGTGGGGAAATAGCCTTGAGTGCATTGACGCAGAGAAACACTTTCTGAACAGGACACTGAGAGTAATGGCAGTAAAAACAACAATTAATAAATGTGACCTCATGAAGCGGAAATGTATTTCTGTATTTCAAAGAGCACCACCATTCAGACAAATTGGCAGAAAAGGAAAACATCGTTATCAATTATTTATCTGATAACGGGTTGACATCTAAAATATATAAAAAACTAAAAAAAAAAAAAAAATTAGACATCAAGAAAACAACCTAATTTTTTAAAGGGGACAGAACTAAACAGTTATCAAAAAATGAAACACGAAAGGCTGAGAAACACTTAAAGGAATGTTCAACATCTTTAGTCATTGGGAAAATGCAAATCGAAACTGCTTTGAGATTCCATCTTACACCGGTCAGAATGGCCAAGATCAAATGACAAATGACAGCTCGTGCTGGCAAGGATGTGCTGTGCAGGGATCACTCACATCTGTTGCTGGTGGGAGTGCAAACTTGTGAATCCACTGTGGAAATCAGCGTGGTGGTTCCCAGGAAGCTTGGAATGTATTTATCTCAAGGCCCAGCTGCACCACTCATGGGAATGTACCCAGAGGACTCTCCATCCTGTTACAGAGAGCCTTGCACATCCGTGTTCATTGCTGCTCTAGTCATCAGATTCAGAAGCTGGAAACAGCCTAGCTATCCCAAGAGAAGAACGGCTAATGAAAATGTGTTATGCTTACACAATGAAATATTATTCAGTTCTGAAAAAACAAAACAAAATCATAAAATTAAAATAAAAAGAACAAAATTACAGTAAATTAATAAATCTAAAAAAATCATCCTCATCCAAAAAAGACAAATATGGTATATATTTGCTTATATGCAGATGTTAGCTTTTAAGCCTTCAGCAATCCTGCTATTATCCATATAACCACAGAGATTAGGGGGAGAGAGAGGGACGAGGGGCAGTAGGAGAAGGGGGAGTAGAGCATGTAGTTATGGACAGACAGGGGAAGACTGGAGTGGGAGGATTAAAAAGAGAAGGGGAGGGCAGAGGTGGCTAAGGCACAGCTAACACTGAAGGCCACACGAGGGGTCAGACGGAGGCCTAATACAGTGGGAGCTATTTACAGTGTGTACGTATGTGAAAGAATATCAGTGGAGTCACCAAATAAAGAGCGAGACAAAGCCCCACGTAGATAGTGTTGCTCTAAAGTGAAACTTCTAGTTCCAGGAACGGGTCACATCTGATTGAGTTGTTGGCCAAAGGGGCCCAATGGACCTCTTCACACTCAGACTGTTGCCAAGGCTATTGGTCGCTCTCCACAAGCTGGTGGTAAGAGCCTATTGCTGAAGACAACTTTTATAGCTCATGGAGAATTCGAGCTGGTGACTAACTAAAGCAGCAGTTCTTGACCTGTGGGTCATAACCCCTTTGGGGTCAAACGACCCTTTCAGAGAAGTTTCATATCAAAGATCCTGAATACCAGATATTTACCTTATGTTTCATAACAGGAGATGAACTATAGTTATGGAGTAGCAACAAAAATAACATTATGCTTGGGGGTAAACACAGCCTGATGAGCTGTATCAAAGGGTCACAGCATTCAGAGGGTTGAGAACCACTGAACTAAAGCCTTCATGTCTTCTGACTAGTTTTCATGGTTCTGGAAGGTGCTCTGCATGCTTCCAGAGGAGAAAGGAAGCCACCCACCTGGCTAGAAATCCTTTAGTCTGCAATGGTGGCATGCCTGTATGAGATACTGGTGACACAAATGCTGTGGGAGTAGGTAACCAGTACTTGGTGGGACGTAAGGTCCATTCCATGAGGCTCAGAATCTGAAGCTAGGTAGACTACAGCCCTAGAGGGAAGCTGTTGCTATTAGTTTGCTAAATGACTGTAGCGATGAGATGACTCCTGAGGACATTCTGACATATGCATCATAGATCAGTGTCCCATTCAGCCATCTTCAGGGAAGCTTCCTCTTACAGTAGATGGGAACCAACACAGACACTTACGACTGGACAACTTATGACTACTTACAATTGGACTTACAACTCACAAAGAGTGGAGACCTCGGAACACTCAGTCCTAAATAGGGCGTCTTCATCAACCCCCTCCTCTCTGGGATAGGGTAGCTATGCAGAAGAGGAGGTGGAAAGATTGTAAGAGCCAGAGGAGATGGGTGATACCAAGGAAAAGTGGCTTCCAGACACAATAGGACTGACACACATGAAGTCACGGAGACTGTGACAGCAGGCACAGGACCTGTGCAGACAGGTCCAAGCTGGATGAGCTCCCTGTGGTGAGACTGGAAAGTGGACATGAACTCCCGTTACTAATCGAGAAGTTATCCCCAACTGGCATCTGCTTACAAAGGAAACAGCTGCTTGCTTCAATAGGATCTCACTGGGCATGCAAACCACTTAAGGTCTGTCTTAGTCAGGACTTCTATTGCTGCAACAAAGCACAACCAAAGAGCAAGTTGGGGATAAAAAAATTTATTCTGCCTACACTTCCACATCACTGTTCATCACTGAGGGAAGTCAGGACAGGAACTCAAGCTGGGCAGGAACCTGGAGGCAGGAGCTGGTGCAGAGGCCATGGAGGGGGCTGCTGACTGGCTTGCTCCTCATGGCTTGCTCATCCTGCTTTCTTATAGAACCCAGGACCACCAGCCCAGGGATGGCTCCACCCGCAATGGCAGGGCTTTCCCCCACTGATCACTAGTTGAGAAAATGCCCTATGTGAGACCCTTCTGGGTGTCATGGAGGTGTTTCTTTAACTGAGACTCTTTTCTCTATGACGCCTCTAGCTTGCGTCAAATTGACACACAAAACCAGTCAGTAGAGGGTCAGTCCATGCCCAGTAGTAGATGGGCAACACAAGACCAACTCCGTGGTATTTTGGAGACTGTTTTGTTTTGTAGTGCTTCCTTTGGGCATTTTGGTATGGTCTTTTGCTTGTATTTCGTGGTTTCTGGTTTTGTTTTTTTATGGGTTTTGTTTCTTATGTGTGTTTCTCTCTGTGTGTGAAGATCTGGGAGGAGACAAGAGAGGGAAAACAATAATCAGAATTTATTGTGTAAAAAATTATTTTAAAATGTCTCCACACAAAGAGAACACAAGAGACAAAGCTTCTGTAGATATGAGTGATAAGCCGCACTGCTCTCCCTAGAGAAGAAGAGAGGTGCCCGGAACCAAGACTCCACTCGTCAGAGCACAAGCAAAGGGTGCATGAGTAACGAATGAGCAGAGCCAGTTGTTTCTAGTTTTTTATGTAAATTCATTTTGTGTGTTAAAGTAGCCAGAATTATTCTTGCATTGCAAAAGAATCCACATGCTATTCCTCTGAGGAAATAATTGTGAGAATTGCCTACTCTTTTAAATTCTGTTGATCCTTAGTACAATAGGAATTAAGCATGCTGATCACCAAATATATTTGTTAAACTGATTCACTTTGAAAATGTGACTTTCTTCAAATTATTTTCTGGGGTAAAGGGTTTCTGTAACCAGAATTTTTCCCCTATTTTCTTCAGCTTAAAACTAAAGCAGATCATTCAGTTCTTATATATAATAAGTAAGTTTTACTGCCATACACTAAAAATAAATCCTTCCTTTCCAAAGCATCCATGAGTCATTGCTCATTTAATTCTCAAACAAGCAACCGGTGTTAATATCATCTGCACGTCTGATGTAGAAAAGACACAGAGAGACTAAACTATTTACTTAAACTCACTCAGTTCCTTCTGAATGCCAGCTTGGACTTGAACTCTAGTGCTACAGTTGGACAAGTTTGTAAGTTCTGCAGTTGCAGAGGCCAAGACCGTTCTGATATCCAGACACTGTGTAGAAACATTTTTGTTGTTGTCGTTCATACTTGGACGAACAGCGACAGAGTTCTCTGTTCCCCGGCAGTCCACCAGCTCTATCTGAGAGTCTAATTTATGAGTGTCTGCATGTGGGCTGTGGGTGTGCGTGCACACACATGTAAGGTTTGGTCCTGAGTCAATAACCATAAAGTATGACTTGTGTTTCAAGCCCGAGTCTTGCCAAATTCCCTGCATCTGTAATGACAGGGCCTGGAATGCTTTGTGAAGCCTCCGGGTGCATGCCTCCCACCCTCTCCAATTTGTAACCGCGTAAGTTGATGTCTCTGTACCAGTGCCCCATTCTTAGTTACCCACCAAGTCCGAACCCATCATTTCCCCATGGAAAGGACCCCTGCGCTCTTCTCCTCATTTCCCTGCATCTGCTGTGCACTGGTTTGATGCGCATCGTCCTAAAACAGTTCTGACCATCACATCAGAACATTACTCTCGAAACTGGGGAGATGGCTTGGTGGGTAACAGTGCTTGCTGCTCAAATGCGAGGACCTGAATTTGGATGCCAGCACCATGTGAAAAGAGAGGTGTGGCTGAGTGCCTGTAACCGCAGTGCCGTGTGGGGAAGATGTAGGAGGGCCATTGGAGCTCACTGGTGGCCGGTCTAGTTCCAGATTTAGTGAGAAACCCTGCCTCAAAGAAACAAGGTGGGGAGTGAGACAGTGGACATGGACCTTCTCCTCTGCCCTCTGAATGTGCTCCCAGGTCCACGTGCCTTCGCACATATGTGTGCATATAACACATACACACACACACACACACACACACACACACACACACCAAATAAAGATAGATATATTTTTGCATTGTTCCCTACATTTTCTAAGACACCCTGTGATGATGGTGTCCCCACATCCTGTGTTCTCCTTGTGCAGCTTTGGCCTTGCACTCGGTAAGCACTCTCTGTCCCACGTGATTTGGAACATTGGAAACCCCTCCTCATGGTTCCCCCCTGCTGAGCCCTTGATCATGCTGGTGCATGCCCTGCTTCAGCTTTTCTGTTGGCCGGTACCAGCTGTACTTTGACTATCTGTCCCCTCCAAACAAAATTCTGTTGAGCTTTAATTGTCAGTGTGACAGTAACGGGTGGGGACATGAGGATGTGGGACAGGCCTCTCCACGTGTTCAGTGTTATAAAGGATTCAAGATGCCCAGTTCTCCCTCTCTCTCTCTTTCCCTCCTTTCCCCTCTCTCTCCGTCCTTCCACTGTGCTGATAGAGATAAAGGCTTTTGCCAGGTGCTGATGTCTTCATCTTTTCAACCTCTAGAGCGGAGAGGAAATGAATTTTTGTCCTTTATAAATCACCCGGTTTCAGGCACTTTCTTTCTTTCTTTTTTTTAAAGTAGAAACTTTAAATGGATTCAGACAGTGGCCAACATGTGTTCCAGCTTTGTTCAAAGACCTTTCCAAAGCTTTCCCTGACACTGGCAGCCTTATTCCCGTCTCTGGGAGGGTGGCTGCCTCCTCCTGGACTCTGGCTGTGCAGCACATGCTGGCTTTGCACTGTTAGTTCCTCCAGCTCCTCAGACACACAGAGCCCCTCAGAGCACAGCAGGTGCCCCACAGCTACCCTGGAGGGTGGGGGTGAAGGCAGGGAGGGGCTTGTAGCAAACTCAGCGCAAACCTCTTCGGAGCCACTATGATCCCTTTTCTGCTGTTTCATCCCTGCATCCTTGTCCAGTATCTCCCACAGGGTAGGCACAGCTTGATGCTGGAGGGTCCTGGTTTACACTCACAGAATGCACTTAGCACCTGCTGAAGTGAATGGATGGGAAGAAAATCTGTTCCTGTTCAGAACTCTAAAGGCACATACTGAAAAAAGAACAAAGATCCCTTAGTTCTCTCTGCTAGGCCAGGTCCCTAACAAGCCCACACTCCCCGGGGTGGGTGGTGGGGTGTGGAGATTTGCTCCGGTGGCTGGGTCCCCAGTGTGGCGCTGGTAGGTGTGGAGGCTTGCAGAGGTGGAGCCCAGGGGGATGGCTGCAGTCCAGGGGCAGGACTCCTGTCCAGCAAGGTCCGCTCTTTGAGCCCAGCACCATCTACAACAACAACCACAGACTCCAGAGAGAAGGGAGGAGGCCGTGAAGGCTGTACTCTGTTAAATGGTTTCATGTCTCCTGTCGGGTTGTTAAAAAACAAAAAGAAAGTCAAACAAACAAAACAACTGACCCCTCTATAATGTCTAGTCTTCTGTGTTTCCCTTTTACTTCTCTGCAGTGTCATGCAACCAAGGAAGGCTGACCGGGCACACCGTCATGCTGTTTGGAATTCTCAGGCATCATAACCATGAGCAAAATAAACCTCTTTGCTGTATAAGGCATGCATCGTCGGGCGTTACGGTGCTTGCCTGTAATCCTAGCACTCAGGGAGGCAGAGGCAGGTGGATCTCTGTGAGTTTGAGGCCAGCCTGGTCTACAGATTGAGTCCAGGACATTCAAGGTTACACAGAGAAACCCTGTGTCAAAAAACTAAAAAAATTTAATTTTTTAAAAAAAAGCATGCATCATCAGGGGTTTTTACTTAGCAGTGTAGATTTAGAGAGCCAGAGAATTGCACCTGTATTATAATATGCCCCATTTCATGTTGAGAAAGCCACACTGATAGGTATAGCATTCTTTTTAAAAACTAATTTATTTGGGGTGTTTATGGCTCTACTTCCCTTCCACCAAGCTCCCCCCAAACCTAGGTAGGAGAGAGAAGGTTACTGGGGAGAAAGAGCACAGACCCTTTCACTTCTCCTAGCTGTTTCAGGTAGATGGGTTCCCCTGGGGCTAGACCAGTCTCCACCAACAGCAAACGCAGCCACCAGTTTTCTCCAAGCCACTGCACCCTGAAGCGTCTCACTGTCTGTCTGCTCCAAACCGCCACACTGTCCATCTCTGGTCTCTCTAAATTGCCTCTTAACAAATGCCACACTACATACTACACTTTCTCTTTCTGGGCTCTCATATTTCTATCCTCAGAGCCCTAGACCACGCCCCTCTACCAGCTGTCAAAAGGCCATGCCCTGTACAAGACAGGTGGACAAATTAAAGCCCAACTAAAATCCCACACTTGGGATTAAAACAAAAACATATTTACATAACATAACTGAGTTTACAAAGAAACCAAAACTTCCATTACAGTGAGGTTCCATGGGTAGAAGATTTGGGGCACGTAATTAAGCCCCACCACATTAATAACAATAATACAGTGAACATGGCTTCTCTCATAGGGGGACCCAGGAGTCCCAGGAAGAAGAAAATAAGATTCTACCTGAGAAACTCAGTCTTCTGACCAAAGGGGATTAATCAGTGTTTGGGACCAAGAACAGAGGATGCCTCAAGATGATAGCATGTGACCTTAGTAAAGGTCATAGATAGGTGCCTTCAATGAGTGTGGGACTCAAAGAACTAGGGGCTAAGAATGTGGACAACTCCCCTCTGGGCTTAGGAGCTGCTGAGTAGCTCCCTGGTCACAGCAGAGTGGACCTGGAGGTTTCAGGTCTGGGGCTATGTGAATGGCTGACGGGAATTAACAGCCAGGTTAGTGTGTGAGCCAGCCGTGGAAGCCTTCATTCTCGTGAGCTGCAAATGGTTTATGCAATGGAGTCCCTTGAGCTGTGGGAGAGCTGACTGCTCATGCACAGGGACATAGCAGACAGGCTGATAAGATGGAACAAGATTTTATGATGAGGGAATGTGTAGATAAATTTTAATTCAGAACATGGCTGCTCTAGCAAGAGATCACATCCAAAAACCTTCTTGGCCTGTGTGATCTGCCTGGAATACAGACATGGAAACAGAGGCAAGCAGATCTCTGAGTTCAAGACTAGCCTGGTGTAGAGCAACTTTCAGGTAAAGAAAAGCTTAGGTCCAGGTGTGGTGATATATGCCTTTAATCCCAGTGCTCAAGAGACAGAGGCATGCTAATCTCTGATATCTAGTCCTGTTCAGGCAGTTCAGTTGAGCCAGTGAGTTCAGAGGCAGTGTAGTGGAGCTGAGTTCATGATAGTTCGATTCGTGAAATTCACAGGCAATTTTACAGAAAGGTTGAAGAGTGAGCAAGCCAGACACAGGTGAAGACAAAATGAGCCAGAGACTCAGAAGGATCCAGAAGTTTGGAACAGATCGCTACAGTTAGTTTGAGGCTAAGCAGAACAATTCAGTCAGAAGCTGAGAGAAGCCAGTTTGAATGAGTCAGCTTGGAGAGGAGTTTGAGCAAAAACAGCTGAGTTGAGCCAGCCAGCCAGTGTCCAGAAAGGGCTAGAAAGCATGTGCTTATTTAGCAGTAAGTCTCAGAGGCTGAAAACATGCTAGGCTTAGATTAGATTGTACGGAGGCTAGATGCTTCCAGGACTAGGCCGAGGTTAGCAGATGGAGGCAGTAAGCCGCTGGGATGACAATTATATCAGGTGAATAAAAGTGACCATTAACAGAAATGCTGAAGGTTTGGAGAGGGTAGTTCATTGCCTCCAGCAGGAAGAGGTTGACCTTTGATCTGCAGCTTTGGTGCCTTTTACTCACAGTCCAGCACCGTGATTCAATGGACTCTTCTCAAAACCTGGGCTACCCTGAGCTCTTCCATGCTCTCCTTTCTACCTAGAAGCCCTGAGATCTGAAGCAGGGAGCAGCATCTCTTTTTTTTTTTTTTGTATCCTCCTGGCTTTGCTCTAAGGCACACTTTATGGGAACACCTTTCCTAGTTGTAAAACTTAGAGAGAAGATTCTTATTTCTCATAGAACATCTCTCTTACAAGAAAGATCTGCTGCCCTAGGATGTCAAAGAAGCCAACGGAAGTGCTGTCTGGGCCCGGGGACCAATAATCCAGCTACCTGAGCAGCTGAGGCAGGAAGATGAAAAGTTTAAGGCTACCCACGGCTGCAGAGCAATAGCAAGTTCAGCCAGGATTGATGGTAGTGAAACTCTGCCTCAAAACTAAAACAAAAAACAAAAGCAGGAAAAGGGGACAGAGAGTGCTTGCATAGCATGTACACACTTTTCAGTCCTGAGCATCAATAATAATAATAATAATAAATTATAATAATGATATATAAGTGAAATTTAAAATAAATTAAAATCTGTGGAGCCTGAGGCGAAGAACTTGCCCTAGCACACACACACACACACACACACACACACACACACACACACACCCATGTATTATTTTAACTCAGACTATCTCAGTCTGATTTTCACTGGCAGCAGTTTTTAAAATAAGGGAACAAATCTCTGTATTCCATGAAATCTCTGCCAAGCTGTCTGCTCACACGGTGGTTTTTCCCCAGAGATCTGATCCCATAATTGATTAAGGAAAGTTTCTCCAAATTATTATCTGCTGCATCCATATCTTACTGGCACCACTCCTTTTTCATCCGAGCTCATCTTGTGTCTTGTTTTCGCTGCTGTTCTTCATGGTGGGGGCTTTGTACAGGACTTGGATTATTTATGGCAGTCCATCTTCTTAAAAAAAAATCAGCCTTATTGAGCTCTATTTTTTGCCCATTTAAAGTGTCCACACCAGTAGTCTGCAGTTACTGGGCTGAGCAATCGTTATTATTATAACCTTACATCTCTGTAATAATTCATTCACTTGCAGCACTTAGCAGCACATTGTTAAATAATTCCCTTTCCATTGTTAAATAATATTCCATTGAATGGATCTACCATTTTTGGCTTATCCATTAATTTGCAGATATTTGAATTGTTTCTACTTTTTGACTGTTGTAGAAACAACTGCCGGGAACACGCATGTACAAGTCTCTATGTAGGAACAGTTTTCATCTTTGCTGGGTATGTATTAGAAGTGGAATGGCTAGACTCTAACTCCCTACATAACCTTCTAAGGAACTCTGGGAAGGGGGGGGGGCGCTTTCAAATACTGAAAGCTATCCCATACCCATCGACATTTTCAATGGTTCCACCTCCTTGCCAATATTTCTCATTTTCTGTTGTTGCTGTAGGCATTGGAGAGGGTAGGGAATGGTGTCCATGAAGTCCTGATGAGCATTTCCCTTGTGGCTAATGATGCTGGCCATTCGTTCATGTGCGAAATGAACATATGTTCGTTCTCTTTGAAGAATCATCTCAGGATACAATCGTCTGTCAAGTTTTAACTGGGCTATTGATCTTTTTACAACTGAGTTGTAAATGTTTTTAATATATTTAAAAATACAAGTTCTTAACCGAAATATATGACTGCAAGCATCCTCTCCCACTCTGGGTTGTTCTTTCATCGCCTTGACCATTTGACACGCATGATATGAAACTCTGGTGACATCCAATTTAGTGTGTTTGTGTGTGTGTGTGTGTGTGTGTGTGTGTGTTTATGCACAAGCATGCATTTTCTGTGTCTCCTATTTAGGGAAATCTTCTCCTAACTTGAAGTTACAAAGCTTGACTCCTATGTGATTTTTCTGTAACTTTTATAGTTACGCTTGGCTGTATTTGAATGTCTCCGTATGTGCAGCATAGACAAGAGCCAACTTCATCCTTGTGTAGGTGGGTATCCAACTGTTGAAAAGACAACCACTCATGGAAGTGCTACATGCCCTGGGGAGGAGGCTGAGTAACCGGCAGGCTTTATTCTTGGGTATTGACAATGAGCTAACCTTTTCTCTGGACGCCATGACAAGGTAGTGCTCCAAGAAAAGCCACTGTGTTCAGCCCCGTAGCTTAATTCCCTGTATCTGCTGCTTCTGAGTCCAGATCATCCCTCAGTTCTGTCAAAGAATCAGCGTAGAGTCTTTCAGCCGGAAGTGAACATAGGAGGGTAGGGAAAGGCCGCCACCCATCCTTGTGGGTGGAGAGACCCTCAGGTGTTAGACCATCGCAAACACGGACTTCCTTCCAGCTCGTTCTCGATTTAACCTCTTGCTGTTTCCTCACCTGGGTGCCCCTGAGTCCTGAAACTTGAGTTTTGCGAGTTTCCACAGAGCCACGGTGCTTCCCGCCTCGCCTCTCAGCTGCCCCAGCTGGCTAATCGTGGCCCACACTGAAGGTTACATCACTTAAAGATGCTGGCAGTGCTTCATTTACGTTGATGCCTCGTCCCTTCCGGGTTTGCTCCCTCACTATTTTAGCGGTGTCCAGGAGCAATGGCTGCGCGGTGTATGCCACAGTTAGGGGTCTGTTTCTCTTCAGGTCTAACTGAGATTCAAAGGGATCTCGTTCCACTCAGATCATGGCTCTTGGCAGAAGGAAATTCTGTCTTGACAAGCACCCTCCCACAGTTAAGGGTAGAGAGTAACGGGACACAATTTTGATAATCCGAGCCTACCTATCTGCATTTAGCTCCCTGATGGCAGGCACCAAGTGTCTGTTTCCCCATTGATTTCTAAGCTTGATATGGCGCTCCCACATAAATGCTTGGCAAATGAAGAGAAGGATTAACAAGCAGCTATGTAGCGTGGTTGCTTACACACTAATTCCCTGAGCACTCCAGTGCTCATTTAACTCATTTTTATGTCCTGACTTGGGAGAGGTGGATAAAATACTGCGTTTCTTTCAGCCATTGCTCCTAAGTTAAACTTGTGTGTTACTCATACACACGTCACCACGGGCTAATTAGATGTAAGAATTTACTCCTGGTTCAAAGAAATCTGACTTCAAAGCAAGGCTGAACTCGCCTTTAAATCAATCATCTTAAATTCTTCCTTCCACCAGTGGAAAAAGACTGTTACTGTTTACCAGCATGGTGCTAAAACTGAGTTTAGTCAAGCCAAGCCGTCTGGGTGATACGAAAGATAACTATCTTTGTAAAGGCTATTGGTATGTTGCATCAATATTATTTGTCTTATTAGAAAGCTTTATTTTATTTTACATGTGTGAGTATTTACCTGCATGTGTGCCTGTGCAGCAGAGGCATGCCCAAGGAGGCCAGAAGAGGGTTTCAGATCTCTTGAAACTGGAGTTCCTGTCAGTTGTAAGTCTCCATAATGATGCTGGGAACTGGACCCAATCCTCTGGAAGAGCAGCAGTGTTCTTCGTTAATGAGCCATCATGTGACCGCCCTTGAATTATTTGCTTTTCCGTCTGATGATAAGACCATGCCTCTTGAGTATGTTTCGGTTCCGTTTGATCACCATGACACACTACAACATCCACGGTGATTTTTTTTTTTTAAATTTTCTTTTGTGGTGTTTATAAGGCTAGAGGGTGGATACGGAAGACAGGGAAATGGGTTGGTTTGGGGTGGATGATGTGAAATTCACAATGAATCAATAAGAAATTGTGCTAAAAATTCTGAATGCTACTTAGATATATGCCGCCTAGAGATGTTTATTAGAACCTTGATATTCTGATTCCAAGAAACCAGCAAAACACCATGATGAGTCAAATAAGTCACTCTACACTGACCAAGCAGGAGAGCAAGAAGCCATCACAATGTCATGGTGGAGTTCCCCATGGTTCTGTGCACCATATGCACAGCCACGTGATTCGACACCAGAAAAGTCAGGAAAGAGAAAATGCAGGGTGCGGTACAGCATCCCTTCTGGTTTGCTTCCTCACTATTTTAGCGGTGTCTGGGAGCAATCGCTGTGCAGTGTATGCCACATTTGGGGGTACGTTTCTCTTCAGGTCTAACTGCACAGCTTCAAAGGGATCTCTTTGCACACAGAGTATGGCCCTTGGCAGAAGGCAGTGCTGCCTTGACGAACACACACCCCTGGTTAGGGATAGTCAAGGCGGAGGCAAGCAGTAGTCGTTTGACTTCTCAAAATGCTTAGTTTGCAGAGAAAGTTTCCTACGCCATTTCGATTCATCCCGTGTGAACAGTTAAACCGGCCTTGGCCACCATCTGTGTCTTGGATTGTTGCCTGGCGATTTCTCAGGATTGCTGGAAGGTGTTGTTGCCTGTCTTTTCAAGAATAGTTGAGACATGATCAAGAAGGGAAACATGCTCACATTATTCTGGAAAAAAAAAAAAAGTCAAACTAAAGTGTTTCTTTCCAAAGGGAGAGAAAATTGTTTGATCTGAACTGAGCTTGGCTTACTAATTACAAGGCATTTTGTCTGGTGTTAGCTGGAATCCCTTTCTAAGTGGTGACACCTATTAATTTTCTCTGCTAGCATCCAATAGGTATGTTTCAAAAGTAGATGACCATGGTTTTTAACTGCTCAGATAATCATAGTAATTTAAAAGGTCATTCATAATACTGTCATTATGTAAATATTTGATTCACAAAGCCAAGCACTGAGCTTACGGGGAGAGAGCGAAATAAACGCTTTATTATCATTTATAGGGAACTGGACACTCTCGGAAGCGCCAGCCTGCTAGATTCACTTTAGCTTCGTTCTAGAATACTCCTCGTCTGAGTTATACTTAAATAGGTTTCCCATATTAAGGGGAACAAGGACTATTTCTAACAGGATCTCAATGACTGGCTCTTTGACCTCCCCACCCCCCAAGGGAGGAGCAGTCCTGCTAGGCCACAGAGGAGGACTTTGCAGCCAATCCTGAAGATACCTGATAAAGCAGGGTCAGATGAAAGGGGAGGAGGTCCTCCCCGATCAGTGGACTTGGAAAAGGGCAGGGAGGAGATGAATGAGGGACGGTGGGATTGGGGAGGGAATGAGGGAGTGGGATACAGCTGGGATACAGAGTTAATAAACTGTAACTAATAAGAAAAATAAAATAATAATAATAAATAATATTTATTGTACCTTAAGTCACCTATTTGTATGTGTGTGTGTGAGAGAGAGAGAGGATGGTGTGCACACATGTGTGTAGATGCCCATGCTCGTAGGGGTCAGAGGCCAGTCTGGGGTGCTGTTCCTCAAAAGCAGTCTTCCACATTGTTTTTATTTGCCCGTGTATTAGTTTACTTTGATCCGGGGCAACCCTGAGACCCGGAGCTCATCGGGTAGGAGAGTCTGGATGCCCAGCAAACCCCAGAGCTTGGCGTGGCTCCACCTCTTTAGCCCTGCGGCCACAAGCATGCATCATCCATGCCTCACTCTAAAAGTCGGCTCTGGGGATGAAACTTGGGCCATCATGTTTGCACAGCAACGCACTGCCCGGACGAAGCCATCTCCTCAATTCCCTCCTACTTCATGGACTCATTTTGTGTTTTGGGTGGAAGATCTTATGAGCTCTCCAATAACTGAATGCTTTTATTCCCCTCAATGCCCGAATGCCTGGTTATAAAATCCTTTAAGAAATATCCATTGACAATTTTTCTCTATGCGCGCACACGTTTGCAGTGCTTGTTGGGCGAGAGGTGTCGGGTTCCCTGTGGCTGGGGTTGCAGGTAGTTACGAGACTCCTGACCTTAGTGTTGAGAGGTGAACTTGGGTCTTCAGGAAGAACAGTTAGCCTCTCTTTAACTAGAGAGCCATCTCCGCAGTCCCTGAGTGGAGAACGCTAGATGCCAAATGGAAAAGTGCATAAGTCATTTTAATGTTGATGTGTGTGTGTGTGTGTGTGTGTGTGTGTGTGTGTGTGTGTGTGATATCTGCTGCTCACCTGCTCACAGACGATGCACCTGGTTTGAATTTAGATTTTTCTTTTAGAAAATGTTTGGGGTGGGGACACGTGCCAGAGCTCATGTGCAGAGGTCGATGGATAACCTATGGGCATTGTTTCTCTGTCGCCAGCCCCTGCTTCCTCCAATCTACAGTTCTAGAATTGTACAAACATTCATCTAGATTTTTTTAAAAAAGTCTTTCTTGGAACCGACCAGGAACTTTTCTCTACCTGATAGTTTCTGTTCTTGTTTCTCAGCGATTTTCTTGTTCTGTTCATCTGCTTCCTTCTAATTAGGTGCGTATTGAACCTTCTGAAGGTAACTTAATTGCCTTTTATCCATGTGTGTGAGTGTGTGTGTGTGTGTGTGTGTGTTCCTGTTCACGTGTGAGTGCAGGTGTGCACATGCCACAGCACCCAGGTCGAGGTCCGAGGGCAGTCACAGGTTTCTTGATCCTCGGCTTCCACCTCGTTTGAGACTGAGTCTCTTGTTCACCACTGCACATGCCAGACTAACTGGCCTTTGAGCCTCTGGGGATTCCCTGGCTCTGCCTCCCATGCTACCACAGGAACACTGGGATGGGAGATGTGAGCATCCAGCTTTACTTGCTTTCTGGAGGTCTGAACTCCAGTCTTCCATCTTGCACAGCAGTTTCTTTGTCCCAGCTCCTTGATTCCCTGATCCTTAGGTGAAGTGGAATACTAGTTGTGAGAGAAAGCTCTTGGGTCAGAGTCCCTGGATTTGCATGGCAGCTGGGCTGTCATTGTGGTACCAGGCTGGCATTTCAGGAACTCCCTTCCCATGTGTACTGCTAGTTAGTTCTCGGCTAGATGGTCCTTGTTAGGCTTATACAACACACATAAACCCAACCGTTCAGGAGGCTGGGACTGAGTGTAGGAAGAGCTCAGCATTTGAGATTGGCCCAGGCCACTTGAGGATCCACAGTAAAAAAAGTATGAATGGAAATGAGTTACACGTAACATGCTTAGACTAGCCTGGTGATGCTCTGTTGCCCTTATTTTCAGCCTTATGGGGCTCCTGGTATATTGTTCTGTGAATTACTTCCTAAATTATTTTGTCTGGTTGTCCAATTTATATTCAGCCAACTCATTAATTCATTATTATGAGGGAAATTATGTCCAGAGGCAAATCCTTTCTTATTGATTGCTCCATTTTCATTTAAATTGTACACTCTGGGTTTCATCTATTTCATCACAAACGGAATAAACATTTATTTACTTTGTATGTGTATGTATTTGGGCATGCACATGCTGTGGCATGTGTGGGTCTTAGCATCATGCCCCCCTCCCATTACACAGAGTCATGAACAGAGATAAACAGCCTAGAGGTAAAATGGCCTTCAACATAGACCATCAATGTGAGGCTGTTCTCCAGATGCACTCCAGACTCGTCACCTACCACGTCACTACTTTGAACAATTTTAGTTCCCCTCTCTGAGGACCTATTATCCCTCCATTGGCCTGGGAATATCAGAGAACAACTTGTCAGAGCTGGTTTTCTTTTTCCATAATGTGCACTCCAGGGACTGAACTCAGGTCGCTGGCCTTGACGGTAGGTAAGCACCTTTACCCAATGAGTAGTGTTGCTGACTCTTGGTATCAATTTTAAGTGTGAAAATTATTGTTTATTTACCAAATGATTACCACTCCCCAGGGTTGTTTTTTTCCTTTTTGGCCTTAGTCTTTTGGACTGCTGGCTTTCCTCGCAGCTGGTGACTTGGTTCTTTTTTTGTTTGTTACTAGCTTGGCCTGCAGCTGTGTTCAGCCATATATCACTCTCTTGGTTTAACCTCCTCACCAACGGCATCCAAACAGGAACCACACTAGGCATTAACCATGGAAACAGTGCAATTTTTCTCAAGGTCTTGAGCACACAAGGCTTTACCACTGAGCCATGTATCCCTGAGCCTGGGGCAGGTCGAGTTCAATGAGCAGAGTCTTTAAAGGCTCTAGGAAGGTTCTAGAAGAGCAAGCATACTAAAGACCAATAACTATAGGAAACATATTTGTCTGGGCCACTGAGGCAAATTTAAGCGGACAGACAGACAGATGGACTGGGATGCCGAAGCCCACTGCTAGAACAGGAACCCAGGGATTTCATCTAGACCACTAGGGTTGACCACTGCAAACATAGTCGGTGTCTCCAGGGCTGGGAAGCCTGGTGCTCAGCGAAGCAAGCAGACTAGAGCAGTCAGACTACGAGGGTAGGGAACCATGACTTGTTGGTCAGTGTGTGCTCTGCCACATGTGTCACATGTGATTTTTACAAGCTATGTGTCAAACAGAACTAGTTTCAACTAGATTCTGTGTTTCCTGGAGTCCCCTCAGAAAATATCTAAAGAGCCATTTTAGAGAAATCTTTATTTTTGCCCTTTAGCACACTTTTTTTTCTTTCTTTCTTTTTCTTTGAGACAGGGTTTCTTCCTTGTTCCTATTTTGGAACTCACCCTGTAGACCAGGCTGGCCTTGAACTCAGAGATCTGCCTGCCTCTGCCACTTGAGTGTTGGGATTAAAGGCAACTGCCACCACCCAGCAAGCACACTTAAAACAAACAGAACAAACAAACAAACAAACAAACACTTCCCCAGGGAGAATTGATTTAGTCCCTCCCCCCGAGTGTGTGTGTGTTAGACTGTGAATGTAGTTAGGTATGTACGTGGCTACACAGAACCCTAAGCTCATGCACTTGGCTGGGCTGGCTGGCCAATGGGGGTCACGGATGTGCCTGTCTCCCCAGTGTGGGGATTGTAGGCACATGCCGCCATGCCTGGCATTTTCTGTAGTCTCTGGTGATCTAAGTCCAGGTCTGTAGGCTTCTGTGGCATGCACCTCACCAGCGGAGCCTCGTCCCTGGCCCACAAGCTCAGGTCTATTCTTATGGTTGACATGAGCAATCTGTGCCCCACTTTATCTTCTTATTCTAACTGTATATTCCAGAGGGCTTTGGTCACGCTGATCTTAGTATCCAGCATTTCTGTTGTGTCCTCCGGAGTGGACAGTGATAGTTTTATTTTCTTCAGCGTTTTGTTTTCTGTTGTCCACAGAGCTGCCAGACACGGGATAAAGTATCATGCTGACTTGGATGCCCTCCAGACACGAATATCATTTTTCAGACCATAAAAGGAGCCTAAGAACTTTTGGCAACCAGGGTAGCGCTGACTCAGCCTCAGAAGGGCAAGCTTCATGCTGACTGGAAGAGCAGAGAAAAGAAAACACGAGAAAGTAAATGGGCCATCACAAATCACAGTTTTCATGTACACGATGCCAAGATGAAGAATTCATCCGCAACGTGGGGTTTTGTGTCCATGTTGTATACGTCATTATCCCTTTCTTAAGTTATCTGCTCGCTACACGCAGGCACTTTAACCCACATTGACAACGAGAAGATGGAGGCTTAGTACATTTAGGCAACTTCACCAGACAGATGTGAAAACAGTGGCACTTCAGAAGGTCAAACGCAAGTCTATTTTATCCCAACACTCAGGTACGTTCCTCTGTTTCGTCTATTTACCACATCCGAAGTCGGTGAGAAATTTCAGATAACACAGAACCTATCAGCAAAGAGAAACTTTTAAGAGCTGCCGATCTTCTGTTAATGTGCTGAATGTGTTACAATTTTCGGTATTAACGTGTTGAAATGTGTTACAGCTTTCTATATTTCACCGGCTGACGTGCAGGAGAGTAAGTCAGTAGGTTTCTTCCAGCTTTACGGGGACTTGAGCAGCTGCAGGGCCAAGTCAGGCTTGGCTGGTCCCCCAGCAATTTTCACCCTGTGCCGCAAATAGAGCAGCAATGCTCCACAGGCCTGCAGCTGGTACTAACCACACACTTGTGGGCACAGCCTGAGCTTACCGCTTCTCTGGCTGCTGACAGCCACATCTCAAATCATAGCTAGGAATAGAAGAGGGCCAAGAAACCATACACGGCTCTCACATTCCAGAACTGTCACAGGAGCATGATGGGAAAAGTAGAGCAGCCTCCAACAGCCAACTCAAAGTCAGCTCTGACCAGGAGAGTTCATGGTCACGAGCTATTGGTTCTGCCCCTGCCTTGGACCAGAGGCTCTCGAAAGCCAGGCACGTGGCTTTCTTATCTGAATTCCTTCCCAAATCACAGATCATTGATGAGTGTATTAGAGATACTGCTTAATACCACTGACTGTCACTGAATGCCAATCCCGGGCCTTCTTCCTTGTGCGCTGTCCAATCACTCAGTTGGTTAATTAATGCAGCACTGCTATTTGGAAAGTAATTGATTTGGCCGTCTGAGTTTGCAGGTGAGGCCCTCGATCAAGGCGAATAGCCATTACCCACAGAAGCCACACCTCGGCCTTCCCTTTGCCACATCCTGTTTTTAATTGAAGTACACCTGGGAGGGAGGGGCTGGTCCTTCTGTCTGCTGATGGAGAATGCAGGCATCCCGTCTCCCTAACATCCTCTCGGGCTGTCTGCCTCTGATCCAGGATATCCTCGGCATGCATGCAACCAGCCTGCATCCTCATCTGATGCACTGGGTAACACACAGGTGGCCGGTGCCACGCCCCAAGAACATCCCTTTCACTTATTCTCGGATAGCGCCCAAGACCTCTGGTTGGTCCTGGCATTCACCGCTGCAGTGCCTCAACAAAGCAAGGCCTTCTTCAAAGACTTGGCTTTGCCAGGGAAGACATTAGGAGCTTTGTGAGAGAAACAAAGAAACACCCAGGTGCCCTGTTTCCCCCTTTGAAGTGAGTGAAAATGTGGAGAAGCTACAGTGAGCCCCTGATTTAGAGTCTCTCAGGGACTCCTGGGTCAAGGTCAGCCTTACCTGAGGAGCTGGAGGGCTGCAGCAATCAGGCCCCACCTAGGCCCCAGGCTGCTAAGGGAGCTCCATAAGTTCCCAGTAATAAAACGTGGGAAGCACTGTCTTAGGCCCATGCTCATATCTGTGACTTCTGCAGAGCAGCTCAGCAGTGACAGCAGAGGCAGGGGCTGTGTCTACCTTGTCCAGTGTGTAAAAGCCCTTATCACCCAGGCAGCTTCGTGTCCACAGAACCAGTCAGGTCCCCACGCTATAAGGCTCCTTCAGTTTGTCCCATCTCCTCCTCTCTCTTCTCATCTCTGTCAACGGCACCTACTCATCTGCTTTCCACTTCTGAATTGTCATCTTCTGAAAGAACGACATGTGTGGGATGGTGAGCTGGGCGGCCCAGTGGGTAAAGCACCACCACACAGGCGTGAGGACCCACATGCAGACCCCTGGCACCCGAGGAAAAGCCTGGTATAGCACCATGCATTTAGAACTAGCGTGGGGGGGGTGACTGACATGGGAATGGGGGGTCCTGGGCAGCAAACTTCCGAGTCTGAGCTGCATCCCTGGCCCTTCGGCCTGTTTTTATTTTTTCCCCCTAATTTCAGTATTCTGTTGATGTTCTCAGTCTGAGTTCTGAAATTTCTTTATAGCTCCTCAATGCCAAACCATTGGATGTAGGGTTTGCAAACAGTTCCTTCTAGGCTGTGGCTTTTCGTCACTTTCATACTTCTCTCAGAATAAAAGCGTTTCCATTTTGATGACGTTCAGGTTATTGAGGGCTGCTCTGGAGGGAAATGGCTCATAGAAACTCACACCGAAGCATGACAAAGGATGAATGACAGTGATCCCTCACACCTTTCCAGGGTAGCCTGTGAAGTACATGTTTACATTGCTTCCCTAAAACAACTTAGTGGCTTCCTGTTGCTTCCAACATTCTTGAGCCCTTAGCATGAAGTTTAAGGCTGGCATCTGGAACCATCACTCTTCACTGCTTCCCCACAAAAGGAAAGATACCAGAAGAGCTGTCATCCTTTCCTCCCATAAATCCTTTTGGGGTTTTACTGCATTCCCACGCTTCCCCTTCCTTGAGCCTCCTGATACTGACAACTCTGGCCTTGAAGCACCGTGGGGGGGGGTGAGTGTCCATCTTTTCCTGCCCCTTTCTCTCTGCTCTTTGAATATGGACGGACTGTTTCTTTACTTCCTTACTTTTGTCATCCCGCTGCCCTCAGCACAGGCAGCCCACACCCACCTGCCTGGCTTCTGAGTCACACCGTCCTCACAGCACCACCCTGCAGGGAGAGAAAACAGAACCAAAACAAAATGTTAACTCACAAATCAACATCACTCAGGGCATCTCCGATCAGCTTTCAGAAGATTCTGCAATTACAGAGCGGCCTTTATTATCCAGACCTGTGTGGTTGGTCTTCGGGCAAAATATTTTATAATTAGCTCATCAATTGTTTCTCTAACTCCTTAGTGAGAAGTGTTTTTCCTGTCTTAGTGATGAGGGAATTGAGCCCAGATAGGTCAGAAGCCACATCTAAAATCGTCTGCGGCCTCATCAGGAAGTCTCCCTGGCTTTGCTTCTGTTGTACAACTACACAGGACGTTGGGGGTGTTCCCCAAAGCCAGACAGCGCAGAGAGCACCATCCGGCACAATGTTCTAAGTTGGACCGTGACAAGCAATTGAATAATGACCATTTGGAAGGTCTGTTCAATGAAAGAGCCAAACAGATCCGTCCTTGCCTTCAGAGTCCTGCACGGCATGAGCTCACTGACTCACCAGCGGGTCTCTGACAGTGGGACAAACTCTCCCGGTCCTACAGCATCTCCAATACTGGGAGCAGACAAAACTCACCGTAAGCACCAGCAGCAGTTTCCCCTTTTTGCATAATTTGACCTGGGTCTCTTTCTCTGTTGGTCGAGAGTCAGTGACGATAAGCATTTGGGCTGGTCTCATTCTCTTGCTGTGATAAAACACTGGCCGACACAAGTTAGGGGAGGAAAGGGTTTATTTGATTCTTGGACCAAGACTGCTGTTGGGTCCCCACCGATCTCTGTCTCCTTTTCCAGTAGACCATCGACCCCCAGGTAGGTCGCAGTCCATCACTGAGGGAAGTCAGGGCACGGACTTGAAGCAGGAGCTGTGGAGGCTGCTGCGTGCTGGCTCGCTTGTCTGAGCTCATGTTTAGCTAATGCTATTATACAGCCCACAACCACATGCCTCCATATGGTAGTGCCCAAGTGAGCTAGGCCCTCCTAGCATAATTAGCAATCAAGACAAACCTGACTGACACGCCGGTGAGCCAATGTGATCTGGGCAGCTCTTCAATGGAGACTTTCCTTTCAGATGACTAGACTGTGTCAAATTGTCCATTAGCACTAACTAAAACACTGTTCTAACCTTCTCACATTGTCAGATTGACTTTGCTCTCCAATACTGTGGCCTGTTAAGAAGCAGAAAGACTCGATTGAGGAGAAGAGTGGATACCAGGGAAAATTCAAGAAGATGGATTCCCCCCACCCACCCATATAACTTCCTTTTCTGCTTCTAAGGTAGGATAATCAGAGTACACAGTCTTCTTGGGAGAGCTGTTATTTGCAGATGTTATAGAGTTAGGAGACCTTCTTGGACCAAGAATATCACCAGATTTGCACTCATTCTTGTGCCCTCGTCCACTGGGCCATGGCCAGGATGTCAAGAGCATACCCAACTTTTCAGAGTAGACGAGTAACTGGGTTTTGTAGCTGGCAGAGTCTTAGTGGATATGCTGTGGCCCCAGAGTCCCTGAGGTGAATAAGAGAGTTCTTAGCTCCTGGGACAGCCACAAAAAAATGTGTATCTCGGAGGTCCCTGCTGTTGGGAGCTTAATCACCAAGATCCCAGCTGCATCCACCGAAATTGCACTGGAACTTACCAAGTCCTGGGGCCATCATTCTCCTGGGATGTTTCTAGAAGGAGTGTAACACCAAGCATGATGGGAATGCCTGAGTAGATTCTGTAAAGGGAGGAAGGAAAGCAGGAAGAAGGAGGAGGAAGGAAAAAAAGAAGGACAGGAAGGGATAAGAAGAGGAAGGGAGGAAGGGAGAGAGAGAGAGGGTCTGCCCTAGTCTTGGCTTGAGAGCTTCTCCATTGCTCCAGAATTTAAGTGTCTCTACCCAACTTCTTGCCCTTTGGTTTACTTTGGTTCTGACAGCTCTTCCAGCAGCCTCAGTTCCTTCTACCTAGAGAATTCCTCTAATAAAATCCTCACACATGTGGCATCTGTTTCTCATGGGGCCCAGACCAGTACACGAACCCATATTAAACTATCCCCACCAAGCTCTGACTCACTATGACACCAATTCCAAGAACTCTCCCCATCCCCACACTAATCCCATAATTATATACTGCTACTGCGGTCAATGTTACGAAGAAAAGAGCAAGACACTCATTGAACAAGTAAAACTTTGTGGCATCAGCGACTGTCACCCACAAGGAAGCTGCCTTTAGACGGAAACTTAAAGAATAAGAAATACCAACCCGGCCCAGGAAGCAGGTAGGCTAACTGCAGACCTGCACCTCTCCTCAGCTCCTCCAAATCAAATCTGCAGGCCTCATCCAAGCCCTACAGCAGTCCACCTGCCACAGCCTCCCTTCCCCACTTGTCTCTTCTTGAGTGGATCATACAGAGCTTCCCCCTCCTCACATCCCTCCTCCCTACTCATGGCTTTATCCCAGTGCACAAATACAGCAAACACTCCTTAGGAACTCATCAGCCATTGTGACCCCCACAACACCTCCTCCTAGACCATCCCCATTCTTAACTGTTGGCTTCCAATACTTAGAAGCACATTTTACCTGGACTCCTTAGCAGCTACAGCTATCAGGGTCCCAGAAGAATTTCCTACAGGCAACACAGAGCCAACACTCTCCTCAGAACCAGAGAGGGCTACGGAAACCAAGGAAAAAACACCCACCCAACAAAGACAAGACCAGATATTAGCACTTAGAATTACAGTCTTCCCAAATCCAGATGCTTAGACACGAGCATAAAAAGACAATCAATAGTAGCCAGGACAATTTGTCTCCACCAGAACCCAGCAGCCCCCAAACAGCAGGCTTGAGTATTTTAACATAGCTGGAGCACAAAGCAAAAACCTTAAAATAGTCTGTATGAATATGATAGAGGAAATGAATATATCTCTTATAAAGGAATCTATGAAAATGCAGTTAAAGGAAATGAAGAAAATAGTTCAAGACCTAAAAGTGGAAATAGAATCAACAAAGAGAACCCAAACTAAAGAAAATCTAAGAACTTGAACAGGAACTTCGGAGGCAAGCTTCATCAACAGAATAAAAAGAGATGGAAGAGAGACTCTCAGGCCTTGAAGACAAGATAGAAGAAATAAATACCTTGGTCAAAGAAAATGCCAAATCTAAAAATCTCCTGGCACAAAGCATCCAGGAAATCTGGAGCACCATGAAAAGACCAAATCTAAGAATAATAGGAATAGAGGAAGGAGAAGAAACCCAGGTCAAAGGAATTGAAAATATCTTCAACAAAATCATAGAAGAAAAAAATGCTGGAGCTAACTGAGTATAAACCAAATGGACCTAACAGATATTTACAGAGCATTTCACAAAACGCAAAAGAATATACTTTCTTCTCAGCACCTTATAGAACTTTCTCTAAAACTGATTACAAACTGAGACACAAAGCAAGTCTAAATGGATAGAAGACAGAAACAGTAGCCCGAATCCTATCTGACCGCCAAGAATAAAGCTGGTCATCACCAGTAACAGAAACAGCAGAAAGCTTCCAAACTCATGAAAATGGAACAACTCACTACTCAATAAAAAAGTGGGTCAAGACAAGGGATCAAGGAGCTTGACCTTCGACAAGAAGGAAGGGACACAAAGCTCCTGTATGACCGTGGCTGGAGTTGAGAAAAGTGAGGAGACATGAACCGTGCCAGATGCTGGGGCAGAGAGGACATTCTGTGAGCTCTTAGAAGGCTGCAGAAGGCTTTGTTGCTTACACTGAGTGAGAGAGAAGTCAGTGAAGCGTTACCGGTGTTCTGAAGTCCATTCTAGTCTACGGCAGCAGAGTTCCATGGGTTACCCTCCTGAGCCCGAGGTTAGTCTAGGCACTGCTGTGAAGGGACTTCACAGATGGAATGAATGTTACCAATCTGTAGACATGACAGTAGATTGTCCTAGATTGTTTGGATGGGGCAAATCGAATCACCGGTGGGGGAGCAAGATTCTGTCTGGAGAGAAAGAAGGAATAACAGAGGGAGGCAGAGGAACTAAGTGAAGCTAAGGGGGACAGTGGAGAGATGTGAAGCTTAGACCTGATCTTCTTTGAGGACGCAGGGAGCCAAGGAATATCAGTGAACTGTAAATATTGAGAACTTCCCTGGGAAAATGATCAAGAAGGAATCAGGGCTTCAGTCTTATAACCACACCAGACTGAACTCAGTCAATTACTTAGGTTAGCTTAGGAATGGAGCCATCTGCAGTTTCCAGAAAGGTAAGCAGCTCCGTCAGCACGGACTCTGAGACCCGTGGCAGCAGCCATGCCAGTGGGGATTGCTAGGGAAACGAGACAGTTTTCAGCTGGTGAGTTGCCAATAATTTGTAACAGCAGCAACAGAAAACTGATACAGGAGTAAGGGCATCAGTTAAGAAATGAGAACAAAGTCTATCAAGCTGATGGTGGCGGGGGCCAGGCAAAAGTATGGAAACATACAATGTTATTGGCTCCTGTATGTATTTGGGAGGTAAAGGCAGGAGGGTTCTTGGTTTAAGAAAGGCATGCCACGACACCAAAAACAGCTGAAAACCAAAATCAAAGAGATAGTACTTAAAACAGTGCAAAGGAAAGGGGAGATACATGATAACAAACAGAACAGAAAATAGGCAAGTTCATTATAGATTACTGTTATTGAGGGAAAATTAATTACATGCAAAGATAGATCATAATTGATTAGAAAATACAATCTTTTATAGAGTTCAATCTTTGTAAGTTAATTTAATCAGAGTCTAGTCGTGTCCTCACAGGCAGACTTTTCTAGTTTCTGAAAAATTGCAGGCTGGTGAAACACTGTATATATTCAGGAAGCCAAGAAATAACCAAGATGTTATGATAGGAAAAGAAAAAGAAAACAGTTGAAGGATACCCCAAGTAAAACATACCTTATACAAGGCTGTGGGTAGCAAGGCATGCCACTGAGGCTGAGCATCCCAGGGGTGGTGCATGGTGAGTGTGTGTGTGTGTGTGTGTGTGTGTGTGTGTGTGTGTGTGTGGTGTCTGATATGGCTATTTTTCCCTGTGTGGTGTGTGATGTTATGCCCTCTTGCTGTGGTGATGGTTCTATGAGCCTCGCTGTGGTCAGTGAGATGGATAAGGAATGCTGAAAGATCAGGAAGTAGAATGTCGGGAGGAGGAGGAGTATTCCAGGGTAGCCAGCATCTTCTGTGTGGTACAGAGTGATTCTTCCTTAAAGAATGGGATCAGCTGTGACTGAGGGGGACACTCTTGACAATAGTTAGTGCAGAATGAATTCAGCCCACCGTCTTCATAGTCTTATAGTTCCGACACTGTTCAAGTTTCAAAGTCTCTTCTGACAGTCAAGACAACCATTTAAGGGTCCTATAACATTAACAGATAAAAGCCAAATCATGTCCTGCCGGTGCACAGTGGCACAGATGAGACATTCCTGCTCCAAAGGAGAGGAAAGGGAACACAACAGGGAAAGATCAGATCAGAGCAAGAGTGCAGCTGAGCAGAGCAAATCCCAGACAGTGGAGCTCCACTATGCAGGGCCTGTAGCAACGGGACACCTGTGGTGGTTGCTCTTCATTGTCCCCTTGATTGCATTTATATTTACCTAGGAGACGCCCTCTGGGCATGTCTGTAAGGTGTGTTCAGAGAGGCTTAATTAAGGAGGGAAGACTTGCCCCATGTCTTAGGTTTCTATTGCTATGATGATAAAACTCCAGGACCAAAAGCGACTTGGGGAATTATTTCCAGTTACACATCCATATCACAGTCCATTGCTGAAGGAAAACAGGACAGGAACCTGGGAGCAGGAACTGATGCAGAGGCCATGGAGGAAGGCTGCTTAAAGGCTTGCTCTCTGAGACTTTCTCAGCCTGCTTCCTTAGACACTCTCTAGGACCATCTTTCTGCAAGTAGCATGACCCACAGTAGGCTGGTACCTCCCACACAGATCATTAATTAAGAAAATATATCACAGGCTTGCCCACAGGCCAGTCTGGTGGGGGGCATTTTCTCAGTTGAGGTTTTCTCTCCCCAAATGTCTGTAGCTTGTGTCGAGTTGACATAAAACTAGACAGGCAGCACACCCTGAGTATGGAGCCTGTCGTGTAAGTTTTCTCTGAGATTGAAAAATTTCCTCCAGCGGAAAAGCCCCTTTAGCATGAAAGTAAATAGCTTCAAGAAATCCCCGAAACTGACCAGATTCAATAGGCCTCTCTGTGCCAGAGTATGCAAACCAAGCTACAAAGGAGACTCTGAGACCAGACCAGGTTCCCTGAAGGAGCAGAAGCCAGCTAAGCTGTCTAGAAGAGGTTTAAGACCAGAATGGCTTGGAAAGGTTACTCTCCACCCTGTTGAACTTCCTCCAGGCCGTGAAGTGTGTTCCAGATTTCCATCTTTGTGAGCTGTCATCCATGCTGGGGTGGGCTTTGGTGATACAGCTGTCTGCCAGTCATATCTGATCCTGTAAGTAACCCCTCGTCCATATTCTTGTAAGCAACCTCAGTAAACCTTGATTCATCATGTTGGATTTGGATAGTACCCATACTTGGGTCTATCCTGGGCTCCCTATCTGGGGTGAGTAGGCACGAAGAGTGTCACTCCAGGAAAAGTTTTGTCACACAACAAAGTCTGAAACTGAATACAGAGAGGAAAAGGAGGAAGCCAGCCAAACACCCACATGCGTTTCTTGCTGCACCTGAGTACAACTTCAGCATGACTTTGCGTTCCCGCCGCCATGAGTGACTGGACGTTCAAACTGTGAACCAACACAAACTCTTTTTTCCTTATGTACTTTGTCATTTCAGGGAGAAGAGTAATAAAGAGACCGCAAGAAAGAGCAGACAAAGACCAGCAGGAAAAATACCAGACTCTGAAATTCTGAGTCAAACACGGAAAGGTTCGCAGTAGTATCACTGAGGCTCCAATTATACCATCAAGAGCACATATGGACTCTTTCTTGGTGTCCTAATTTGCCTTCCAATGCTGCGATAGAAATCACGACCCATGGCAAGTTGGGTAGAAAAAGGGTTTATTTGGTTGATGCTTCCATATCTTTCACTGTTATCAAGGGAAGACAGGGCAGGAACTCAAGCTGGGGTCAGGAACTGAAGCAGAAACCGATGAGGAACGCTGCTTGCAGGTTTGCTCCTTGTGGCTTACTCAGCCTGCTTTCTTATGCCACCCAGGATGACCTGGCCAAGGGTGATGGCACCAGTACTTGGCTGGAGCCTCCCACATCAATGGCTGATCAACACATCCTGCAGGCAGTATGATGGCGACCATCCCCAGCTAAGGTTCCGTTTACACACATAACTCCAGCTTGTATCGAGTTGATCAAAAACTAACCAGCGTGTGTAGGCTAACTCTCTCAAGTCCCTGCAGCTTTCCTCTGTGACATTCCACATCTGTGGCATCTCCCACACTCTGGGTGGTTCTTAAAACTTCAACTTCTCCTTAACAGCTTCACAAAGGCCTACTCCAGAAGTCTGTGTGGAGATTCTGACCCTGCTTGGCCTCGGTAGCTTTCCGGGTCCTTCACACAAGACTCCATGACTTTATAGAACTTATATTGGGCATGTTTGCAAAACCAAAATCATATAGATGACATCTAACTGTTCTGTCAGATCTGTCAAGATGTTATCTTGAGTGCCTTGGACCGCAGCGGCAGCAGCTTCTGGTACGTCGCCAGCTGAATCTATAAAGCCAGTTCCTTGAGCAGCCATGTTCTATCAGGGTACTGATAGCATCTGTCTTATCAAGCTCTGTCTTCTCCTCTGTTCCCTGCCAAATTGAACATTTTTCACCTTCTTGCTCCACTTTCTGTTCTCTCTCACTGGAAACTTGGCTAAGCACAGCGAACAGTATTCAGGTCACAACCTACATGTTATATCACCTTGAATTAGCCTTGCTCACACAATTTAGTTCATTGGTTTAAAATTCAGTGATACTAGGATTTTCAGGACACTGAACTAACACAAAGTAGTTTCTTTCCTACAATATAACACAACCAGCCTTTATCCCAGGCCCCAGTACTATTCCTGTTCCCCTCTGAAGCTCCATAAGCCTGGCATTCATTGTCCGCATTTCTATCATCATTTGGCCTTGAACTTCCACCAGAATGGCCCACTACACCTTACAGAGTTCTAGGGATTCTGTGGCCCACAGTTCCAAACTCTCCAACAGCCTTACTGTGGAACAGTTCTGAAGGCCTAGGAACCATAGCCGTATTTCCAAGCCACATCAGTGACCCTACCTCTCGGTACCAGTTCCTGGCGAAAGAGCTGTTTCTACTGCCTTGTTCTTCCACCGTGATTGACCATGAGCCAAGATCATTCCATCCTTCCTTAAGTTGCCTCTTAGAAGGTGTATGATCACAGATCTAAAAAAAATTTAAAAGTAAATACAATACAACTGGTGCTGAGATGTAGTTTTATTGCCTATGGCTTAAACACAGCTGGCCGTATGTGGCAACAGAACCATGAGGCTGCTTCCCTACCTCTGAGCTGGACCAGGAGACAGAGAAGGGGGCTAAGCTATAAACCTCAAACTCACCCACCCTCAGTGACCTACTGTTTCCTGCAAGGCTCCACCTCCTAGAGGCTCCACACACAACCTCCCCAAATAGCACAATCATCTGTGGGCCAAATGTTGAAACGCAGAAGCCCTTGGGGGGACATTTCACATTCCTTCTGGCTACCAATAGTTCCTTCACAGCCATCATGGTGCGCATTGGAGGTGTGAAAATTCAGTTCATTTTAAATGAAAGCATTAGATCTAGGTTAGCTTGACTGAGCAGTATTCCTGATGCTTACTATATCTCTGATGAATGGGATGTGTGCCATGTCCTTACATAAAATCACTTGCTTCTCATTTTGCTTCTCTCATTTTGAATTACCTCTTATTTCTTTCCCTCCCTTCTCCAGTACCTGCTGCCATAGCAACACCTATCTCAACCATCTGTCACATGTCCTTGCTCTGGGCTCAATTTAAATGAATTCAATAAATATTTATTATTTGCCTAGTGGGCCTGCAACCCATCAGAGTTGTTATTTAAAAAAAATTAGGCACAAATCTTTCCTCCCACCACCTTCATCACAGCTCAGGATACATCAAGCTGTGCCAACAAGATCCTTGATAAAAACAAATTAAATCAACAGGAGGATAAAAGCGAGATGCAGGCAAAACACAAGACCCAACATTATCTAGAAAACATCAGCAGAATATTTCATCACAGCTTTTGTTGTCATTACTTTCAAAGACACCTTTATTTTGGTGTGCAGTCCAACTGAAAACTGTAAATGCAACTGGGATCCTATGTGTAGAAGGTGGAGCCTTTGGTGGATTCATAAGACAAAGCACACATGCGAGGGAAAATATTGTATAGTTCAAAAGAAAAACTCTTTCCTAATTATCAGCATACATTCTAAGGTGTCACCTTAAGAGATGTGCATTTGTGGTGGTGAGTTTTCAAAGTTCTGAGACATTTAACGGAGATCTGATCGTTTACACATGCTAGCGGCCACTTGTCAGTAATACCGTAGCTCAGGTGCTCAAACAGAGCTAGAATGCCTACATTTTTGGAAGGCGACGGCCCGGGAGCTTCTCAAAGGCCAGAGGAGCGGGCTCACCAGCTCTGATAAGCATAGTGTTAAAGAACCTCATTAGGAACCTACAAACACAACACAGTTGTAGCTTTTCATGCAGGCCTTCATCTCCTCACTTAGTCCCCAAGGCCTGGTTGAGCAGTTCCTGGTCTAACTGCTGCAAGTGGAAGACATCTCTGTGAACCATGGTTGTGGATGATTTACAAGGAGAGCTGCAACTCACAGACATTTAGGCGGCGCACGTCACGCGTGGCCAGCTTAAAGCCGAGTTCTGGAATTTTGCGTTTGGAGACATTGAAGAGTGTGTATAATCTACTATGCTCCAAATAATGTCTTCCCGCCTGGCCTCCCCGTCCTCGCAGCTGCCCTTCCCACGTTCATTCCTCTTTCCCAGCCTCTTGCTTTTTAGTGGCCCCATGTGTGTGGGGCAGAACCCTCCCTGAGTCCAAGTTTCATAAACTCAATTGAATGTCTTCGAGTTTCTCCTGCTAACAGCACCACAAGGTTAGAGATGGGCCTATTTTTATCAGGGATGTCAGTGCTCAAGGAGGTGGTTTTCCTGGGCTCAAAAGGGAAATAAACCCACGGACTAATCTGTAATTATTTGAAAGCAGAAGCTTTATTTGAACATAGTATATTACTGTGATAAACCCCTCTAAATGTGCCACGGTTGATCAAAGGAAATGCAAAGTGTGATGGTTGGGCCTCCTCTGACACTGCACCGATCTCACCTTCTTCAGCTAACGCATTTTAGAAGTGGCTCTTCCTTCCCTTGTGTCCTGCATCTTGTCATCTGTGTGTGATCCCCTATAGAACTCACTTCTGGGACTGCCTGGGCAGTGGGGGAAGAAGCCTAACCCTACAGTTCCTAAGAGTGGCTGAAATGTGCCAGTGCCAGGCTTTTCCACACGCACACTTTTTCTTCTACAGGACTGGAGATTAAATTCATGGCCTTATATATGCTGGGCAAATGCTCCATCACGGCACATTCTCCCGTACCCAGCACATAGATAAGCTAATGTATCCACTATGCACCTCCCGTTCATTACCCAAGTCTCTCACAACTTCCTCATCACTGCCATTGATGGGATATATTTGTTTCCACCTGAGTCAGCTCTTTATAGCTCACCTTCTCCTCACGGGGCCTCTCCAGCACACCTTTCCGCCGGTTCCAGTCTCCCTGAGGCTTATCTGTTCGTTCATTTTGTGAGACCGTATTCCTTACTTGGCTTCTAGTCGTCAGTCAACATCGTACGGTGGAGAACTGGTGATGCGTGTCTGCCTTGTCCTCCACAGTTCGTCGGCCTTTTTAGCATGGGATTTTAAAATAAAGCCTGCTCAGGATTATCGCCCAGGATTGCTCCACTACCTAACCTAGTCCTAGATTATCTCACTTCTTCCTTTTTAAGAAAAAAATGTCAGGAGAAAGCCTCCTTGTTGGTTATCGTATCATAGGCTGATAACAATTATTCCCTGAGTACGTTCTGTTTGCTTGGCGCCCTGCTTGATATTTCACTTCTAGTTACTTCTTCAGATTTGCTCTGGTTTGTAAGTATTTCTTGTCATGGTTGAGGCACTGTGAATATATAAGACGAGAGTATATCATGACATCACAGACGATGGAGCCGGGACTTGGCGTTTTCCTCCATGGCTATAGAACACACAAGAGATTCATAAGAGATCTGGTTCACTGCTCTTTCTATTTCTTTAAGACACTTTCAGAAAGTGTTATCTTTCATCAAGCAGCTTTGCCAGATGCATTCCCACCCTTCATCTCACTGTGCCAAGTCAGACCATGAGGCTGTGGTTTGATGCTAGATTAGAGGCGCAGGAGGGAGGGGGAGAGATATTCATAGCAGTGGAAGCCCAGAATCCCACAACTATGCTATCAGTACCATCAAACACGTTCCCACAAGATCCTAACACAGCTACCAGTAAATCACAGAGCTTGAGGCTTGCTAGTTCATTTGTCATTTTAGGGAGCTTATAATTAGTAGTAGGGTGTGGGATTGGAGATACTCATTTACATCTGAGATCAGTGTCAGAAAGAGAAAGACCAAAGTCGGATAAGAACTGATAACAAGGGATTCTGATCCAGATTGAAGAGTGGAGGTGGGGGGACTCCCCTAAAGAAACACCCCTCAATGGTGGTACACACCTAAAAATCCCAACACTCAGGCAGGTGGATCGCTGAGTTCTAGGCCAGCCTGGTCTATGGAGTGAGATCCAGGACAGCCAGGGATACACACAGAGAAACCCTGTCTCAAAAACAAACAAACAAATGAATAAACAAACAAAAATGGAAAAAACATGTGAGCTGAGATCTCCCTGCACATCAGCCTCATGAGAAAGGACAGGAA
The DNA here is from genome assembly GCF_030254825.1 of Meriones unguiculatus. NCBI lineage: Eukaryota > Metazoa > Chordata > Mammalia > Rodentia > Muridae > Meriones > Meriones unguiculatus. The sequence goes on from NC_083356.1 coordinate 5,936,767, forward strand.
ACACGTGGGGATTTGTGTTTTGAAAAATTAAATCTGCCTTCAATGCAGTGAACCTGTCAGGGGCCCTGATTTGGAAGTTGTAACTGAAGTTTGAACAAGATGCGACAGTGGTTTAGCTGGTGTGCAAGTCATAGAGGAAGGAAAAAAGGATCAATTTGATATGGACTACGGGTGTTCTCCCAGGTTAAATAAGATAAGTGATGGTGAATAAGGTCCTAAGGTGTCATTCTAGGTGTCTTAGGTACCTAGCCAGGTTGATGACATCATGTGTGGAGACAGGAATAAGCAGGAGTCGGGGAAGTCACAGTTCGGGAGGGCTGTGTGGTAAACTGAGAAATTTTGGCACAATGCAATGAACTTTATCTACCACACTGGAACTGCAAGGAGACAGAGAAGTTGAGGGTAGGTGCCTGGAAGTCATTGTTATAAATTAATCATTCAGCTCTAGACATGGGCAAGATGAGCCAGAGAAGATAAAATGAGAGAAGAGGGCCCATGACTGAGCTATGCCCTCTCTCCCTCACCCCCTCCCCGTTTTAAAATCCTTAGCTCAGAGACACTTTAAGAATGTTTCATTTTGCTGACTTTAAGACAAAGACTGCCATGTATTTCCTGACGCGGTGGAGACTGTAACTGGTCTTTGTACTTTATGTACGAATGAAATATTTCACAAGAAAGCAAGAAGAGCAACAGCAACAGCAGAAGTAGCAGGGAATGAAGCTAAGCCAAGAAAACACCAGAACGGAAAAGTAGATGCCACAAGCAGTTCAGTGAAAAACAAAGGACTTGAAGAAGTGGCCAATGAGCTTGTTGGCCCCAGTATGGGAAGGTTTTGATCCCAACATGAGATAGAGAACTAAGAGCTTTGGGCAGGTAGGACTTTCTTTCTTTGCTTTTCAAATTGGAATGCTTGATGCTATAGTGTTAGTATGTTAGTATGTTAGTATGCTTGAGCATAGTGTTAGTAGCGACAGTGAGAACAAGTAAGGTCAGATGTGAGGATAATACATTGCAGGGCCAAGGCTGAGAATAAAAAGATACTTAGATCTTCCCCTGTAGATTACCCTCAGTCCTGGAGTTGAAAACATAACCCTGAGAACCTTTCCCCAAAGTTGCAGCATCCCATTAAGGAGCAAGGAAGTCAGGCTCATCCTTCATCAGGATCTCGTTGCTGTCACGGTCACTCAGCAGTCCGGAGCAGCAGAGGACAATTGGGGGAATAGGCAGATTGGACAACAGAGCTTTGTGGTAATTCTCGTTTGCAAACCTAAACTCAATCTCCTGGCATGTGGGCGAGACAATGGCATTTATTACACAGCCGTAAGCATAAAGGCCTTTCTTCCTGGTTCTGGAGTGTCTATGCGTCCACCATTGCTCCTTGCACAGCCCCTATCCCTGGTCTCACTTCTGCTGTGCTACACCAGGCAGATGCCTGAGGGGCTGCATCCCTGGTTGCCTTTCATGGTGGTCTGTTTAAAGAGGCACTGGTTTTCTAGAGGAGAGAAAGCCACCATGGCTCCTGGTCTATCCTACCCTGCGATAACCAGCTGCTGTGTTTGGTCATTTTCTCAGGAAAACACCAAGAAGTAGATGAAAGCCATTTTTCCTGTTTACCACCAATCAAAACTAGAGAACACCACACACACACACACACACACACACACACACACACACACGTTATTTTAAATCCCAATCTTTCAATTTTACCACTGAATATTCGGGAGCCAGATGCTGGGTGAAAACCTGCTAGCTCAGAGGGGCAGAGAAAGCCCCCAGCTGACCTTCCTACTCAGTTCACACCCCAGAAGGAAAAAGCCAAAAGTCCCCTGTCCTCCACACTGTCTTAAATACACTTCCAGCTCGGTGCCTCTCCTTTCTGTCTGCTCCAGGTCAGCTGGTTTCTTGCTCTGCCTCTTGACCTAGGGTTAACTAGGTTTAATCCTGTATGCAGAAAGCTCTTGGATCAAAGGTGTGTGCTAGGGCTAAGCCACACCTTAACCACCTCTGCTGATGATTATTAATATTTAATATTGATTTATCTTTTAGTTAAATAGCAGTTATTACTTAACCAGCTATATACCCAAATCACCACACAGAGACTAGGATTTATTTAACTAGTCTAGATCACAATGCAGGGCAATAGTTAGTCCATCCTAAACCTCAAAGCCTGCATAGTTTCCTCCCATTCAGATTTCCCACATGATACTTGCTTTCAGTCATATCTTAGGTCTGGTCCATCTCTCCTGCTGTTTCCAAGTCCTCTCCTCTCTTATCTCTCCTTTCTTTCTCCTCCCCTCCTGCTCAGAATGTCCCACCCTACTCTCTCCATTGCTCAGCATTGGCTGGTTGTTTTTATTGGCAACACAAAGAACAAATGGTGGCATGTTTACACAAACTTGAGACAGGTGATGCTTAGAATGCACATCACAATGCAATGTCCATATTGAAACCAGATAGTGAGGTAGAGAAATGAGCATGTGAATGAATAAGAGTAAATTGTGTACATTCCACAAGGACATAATACCAACACACTTGTCTACAATAAACAGAAAGTTCTTGGATTAAAGGTATGTGTTAGGGCTAAGCCACACCAAACAAGAAGGTTTTTACAATTCACAATCTCAGGGCTCACAAAGGGATCAAATATCCTGAAACACACACACACACACACACACACACATTCTTAAGCACACACACACACACACACAGTCTCTCGTACATACTCCCAATTACTATTTCTCTCACACTCTTGCACACACACTCACATACATGTTCATTCTCACACTGCATGCACTCCCATACACACAGTCACTCAATTTTGCTATCTCATCACTAAGGGGCATGAGCTCACTCTCAGTACCAGGTCCTTAAGGCAGAGCTAAGCGGATGTGCCCTGACACTGCGTTCTTGTTACAGCTATCTATAACACTGATTTTAAGGTAATGCATTTTAACAATACACTCTTTTCTATTTCTTTGTATGGCTACATATTCCAAGGGCTATGCATTCACATGTGGGTAAGCACTTGGATTGCTCTAGTTTTGTTTTGTTTCTTGTGTGTGTGTGTGTGTGTGTGTGTGTGTGTGTGTGTGTGTTATAACTTCATTTTACACCCAGCAGTCAGTTCTCATCCACACTGACTGTATTTTTGGACACGGCAGCATGGACACAGGCCACCAGTGTCTAGAGCCCGTTTGTAAAACCTCACCCCCTTTATGTTCTCTGAACAAATGTACAGGATATGATGTGGAACACTCCTCATCCCTGTGGCCCGGATGCTTTATTGGGCCTGGCATCAGTGCACACTCCTGGAGTCCTCGTGCACACAGCTGGAGTCCCCTCTGCTTCACCACACATTTCTTGATTCCCTGGAGGACCCCGGGAGTGCTTGTGACTGCTGTTGATGTATTCTTGGGTCACCTCTTTGTTGATGGCAGGGTGGCCCTTCTCACCAACTTCCTTCACTGTTGCCATTCTTCCTGCCCCACCTTGGAAAGGGACCAGTTTTTTTTTTTTAATTTTTTTTATCATATTTTTTACTTATTCTTTAAGAATCTCCTAGAAAGTATTTTGATCACATTCAACCCTCACTCCTCCCCCTAATTCCTCCCTGATTCCTTCCCACCCACCCTGACTTCGTGTCCTTTTTCAAGAAAAATCACCAGCTGAGTCCTACTTGCATCCCACATACTCATGACTACAGTGTCACAGTGGGGGACGGTCTTGTACCAGGGGTCACATGCTTAGCGAAAACCGCCTCTCCTTCCCTCAGAAGTCAGCGACTGTCAGCGGTGACTAAGTTAGAGGTGGGCTTGTGGAGCTCCTCCTCACACACGCGGGAATGTTGACTGGCTTCATCTTGTGCAGGTCTTCTGCAGTCAGCCACAGCGGCTGAGAGTTCAGGAGCGCGGTGGTCCTGCCAAGGCCAGAAGACACTGTTTGTCACTGTCCCCCCAGCCTCGGGCTCCTTCCATTTTCCCACAGACACACCCTTTTACGACAGTCCATGGGTTCTGGGAGGGGCTGCTGATACAGATGTCCGGTCTGTAGCTGAGCGCTGCACTGACATTTATTCTCTACCCTTTGATTGGTTGTGAATTTCAGAGTTAATCGCCATCCGCTGTACAAGGAAGCCTCTGTAGTGAGGGCTGAGGGCTTTGCTGTGGGCATAGAGATGAATTTAGATGCTGGTGGATTGATGCCGTGTCTGTTCAGCAGAATAATCACCCCTGGGTTTCATAAGGGACCCAGCCATGGGTAGGTTTAGGAGGTAGGCTTTGCTGGAGGAGGTTCCTGGGAGCAGGTGGGCTTTGAGCTTTTAAAAGTCACATGCCATTTCCAGATTCTTCTGTTTGTGGTTTGAGATGTGTGAGCTCTCAGCTCTCAGCTCCTAGCTCCAGTTGTCATGCCTCGTGCTGCTATGCTTCTCCACTGTGATGGTGACGGACTCTCATCCCTTGGAACTGTAAGCCCAAATAAGCCACACACACACACACACACACACACACACACTCACACACACACACTACATATCATATACAAGTTGCCTGGGTCATTATTTTGTCACATCAATAGAAAGTAGTTAAGATACACAGTCACAACCAAGGAAGGTGACTGACAGCCAGCTTAGTAAGGCAGTGGACATGGGCAGGTTCCAGCCCTTCTAAAGCACCGAGCCTGCTGGCACCTCGCTCAGTCCTTCAGACCGGGTGGTTGCTGTGCCAAGCCACCCACTCTGTGGTGCTCCGAACAGCAGTCCTAACAAAGCAATGCGGAGAAGGTTGTTCACATTTCCTCGAGGACTGGAATCCCTGAGTCTGGGGCTGTAAAGAGCAGCAGAGTTGACTGACAGGTGGAATAGGGGGGAGGGTGGGCTGGGAAGAGCAACACTGATCAGTAGCCAAGCAGACTGCTGTCTGTGGCTTGGTCTCACTCAGGAGCACGTGTTAAAGGATGGTTCCTCAGGGTGGCGCCATTGTCTGATGGTGCTACCTTTAAGAGGCAGGGAGAGCCTAGGTCACTGGAAGGCATGCCCTTAAAAGGGATTGTGGGACCCAGGACTTTCCCCAGCTTCTTGGAATGGAGGGGAATAGTTTTACTCAGCTATGGTCGTTGTCATCTGGATTCCCCGTCAAAGACCTGACAGTAAAGGTCTGTCTGATCATGCCTGGAAACCTTAAGGCTTTGAGCCAAGACAAACCTTTGTCACTTTGTAATTCTGACAAGTCGATTCTCTCTGGCATTTGCTGCAGGAACGGAAAGCTGACTAGTACACTGCCTAGAATCAGACAGGAGTAGTCAGCGCTTCCTCTCCTTTTGCAGGAGGCTATCAGGTCAGGGAGTTCGAGGCCGAGATGGACTCCTGGACACCATTGTACTCTTCCTTCAGATTGCTGGGCAGTGGTGCTCACCTTGCCTTTCTGTCCTCTCAGAACTCAGTGCTCGGCAGAGCTGTGTGACTTAGCCATGCCCACATTCATCTTGCTCTGACAAGTGTAAGCAACTTGGGATGAACAAACTTAGATTCCTAGAGCACCATCTAGAATTTCTGAGCATTGTCAGATGGAATACTCTTTTTGTTTGCTTTGTTTTGTAGTTTAGAGGGGGGTGAGGTGGGTGAGCGGGGACATAAAGGCATTTGCCTCCAAGTCTGATAACCTGAGTTTGATCCTTGGAGCCTTCTTGGTGGAAGGAAAGAATTGATTCTGGAAAGCTGCTCTCTGACCTTCTCATGAGGGCTGTGGTGTGTGTGTGTGTATGTGTGTGTGTGTGTGTGTGTGTGTGTGTGTATGAATAAATGCATGCACACACACACTAAATAATCTGGGTGGGGGTTGATATAGGGTTTCTCTGGGTAGCCCTGGCTGTCCTGGATCTCACTCTGTAGACCAGGCTGGCCTCAAACTTACAAAGATTGACCTGCCTCTGCTTCCCAAGCGCTGGAATTAAAGGTGTGTACCACCACTACCTGGCTAATAAATAAAATTTTAAATAAAGCTTTAGTGAGATCTTAATTCTCAGACCTAATTTAGCCTATGCTTACTAATTTATATAATTCAGTGTTTTTGAGTTATAAATTTATATGTAAAGTTACATACAATATAAAAATAAAAATAATTATACATTTATATAAATTATATATAATATAAATATATAGTCTATAATATAAATATATATAAATATATAGTATATAATTATGTATAATTTTATTTATACAATTTCAAATAAAACTTGTAAGTAAGACAGAGGACTAGGAGCCATCTTGTGACCTAATGAGGTAGCATAGGATAAGAAAAATGGACAGTTCCATTTTTTTTTTTTTTTTTGTACAGTGGTGGTGCATGCCTATACTCCCAGTTCTCAGGGCGGCAGAGACAGGCAATTTCTGTAAGTTCAAGGCCAGCCTGGTCTACAAAGTGAGTCCAGGACAGCTAGGGCTATACAGAGAAACCCTGTCTCGAAAAGCCAAAAAAGAAAAAGACTGTTCTCAAGACAGAAGGGGAGGAAAAGCCTCAGAAACCCACAAAGAGGTAACAGATTAGCTGAAAAAAATATGGGAAAACACGCAGGTGAATCCCTGAGAAGAAAGTCCAGCAATAACAGCAAAAACTGCTGAGCTCCCCAGGAAGGGTGGCCACGTGCAGGGGTTGGCTATGGTGGTGGTGGGGCAGAAGTGGCAACCGACAGGTGCCTTAGGTGACGTGGTGATTTCAGGTGGCTTTGGTGGAAACAGATCAGCACATAGGACAGGCCCGCAGCGCACAAGCCTCAGACTCAGTTGTGGTCTTTCTAAGGCAGTGACTTTTTCCTGTGGGCCGGGTCAGCAGTGTAGGAGGTCCCTCCGCTCGGAGAGCTGTGTGTGGCTGGATGGATCCCGGGGGATGCTGAGAACAGGGATAGTCCCAAACCCCGGACTCCTGCATTCAACCTGTGGGAGACAGTTATGGAGAGCGGGAAGTGCACAGTGCTTCCCTGGGGCAGTGACCTGTATGGAGGGGCGCGAACCTACTCTCGCGGCTCCTGGGAGCGGAGTTCACCCAGGAACAACTGTGGCGTTGGCTAGCCCTGCCATTGAAGTACACAGGTAGATTAACCTCTGGAGCCGGCTGCCTGTCCCGAATCCACTGCTGATCCCTGACGCCCCAGCGACACCCACAACCACAGACAGGGTTGTTGGTGCCCGTGGGATTCTGAAAGGGCAGAGACAGGTCCAGCGGCACAGACCCCGCTGCCATGGCAGCCCCCTCCACGCCCAGCACACACGGGAGACATCCCACGGCTGGAACACTAGCCACCACGCAGGACACAGGCTGGAAAACCTCGTCCAGGACACAACCTGTGAAGATGAGTGTGGTTCGCAGAGCGTCCCTTACTCAAGGAAGGGGAAGTTAGAAGTGAGGACAACTATGAAAGGCACCAGAAACTGATGCAACACAGGCTCAGCTCCAGCGTAACTCCCAGGACAGACGGAAACTCGCAAGTTCCAACCTTTCCCCACTTAAATACACGAGGACATCTCCAGCTTTGGGACTACACCTCCAACTCATTCATTTCCAATTATTTATTCTTTCCCCTTCTGCTTCCCTGTTTCCTCTTTTCCATGCTTGTAACAATGTCTTTGCTTCATCATTTCTTTACACGGTGTTTTGGTTTTTTATTTCCTGCCATACATTTATCTGATTGCGCTGACACTTACTTTTGTAATTGGTCAATCTTTTTCTTTTCTATTTTTATCATTTTCTCTGTTTTGATGTCTGTTATAGTTCTATAATATTTTGATTTTAAGTTGTTATTTTCAGCCTTTATGTCTTTGTTTTGTTTTGCTTGTTTTTGTTTTTCCGTTGTGTGATGGTTAGTGCTATCAACTTAACAGGACCTGGAATCATCTAAAAAGCACGTCTGCAGACACACCTGCAAGGTATGACTTACCTGTGAGGTGGCTTACCTTCTGGGCACGTCTGTGAGGGACTCTGTTGCTTAGGTTAACACACGAAAGGTGGCTGGCACCATCCCTGCTCTTAGAGCTCAGGTTGTGCAAAAAGGAGAGAGGTAGCTGAGCACAAGTATTCACCGTTGCTTGTGGACACTGGATGCAATGCGCTCAGCTGCCTCCAGCGCCTGATGCTGGGACAGTCGTGATGCGCTGTAACATTGAGCTATGGGCTAATGTAAGTCTGTCCTTCCTTCCTTCCTTCCTTCCTTCCTTCCTTCCTTCCCTCCTTCCTTCCCTCCCTCCCTCCCTCCTTCCCTCCTTCCTTCCTTCCCTCCCTCCTTCCTTCCTTCCTTCCTTCCCTACTTCCTTCCTTCCCTCCTTTTCTCCTTCCTCCCCTCCTTTCTTCCTTCCTTCCTTTCTTCCTTCCTTCCTCCCTTCCCTACTTCTCTCCTTTCTTCCTTCCTTCCTTCCTTCCTTCCTTCCTTCCTTCCTTTCTTGAGTTGCTTTTTCTGTTTTTGTTTTCACAGCAACAGGACAAGTAACTAAGTCAGAGAATTGAGGAGCAGGCGGTTGCTATGACAAACCTTACTGTGTGGATCTTTGACCTTGGCGACTGATTTGGAGGAGGAATGTGAGAGAGTTTGGAACTGCAGGGTAGACACCCCTTGCTTCTGCAAGCAGGGCCTTGGGGGACAGGAATGCTGACAGTGGACATGTGGACAGAGGATCATGAGCTTTTGGAGGGGAGTGAGGACTCTATCCGGAGCTCACGTGACACTTTGGTCAAGAATCTAGCTTTGTTCTGCCAGCTGTCATGAGGAGAGGAATTTAAATGTCATGGACTAATTTCACGATGGGAACATTGGCGGGTGCTGAGGAGGCTGCTGTGAACGTCAGGGAGACTAAGTCCATGGCAGAGGAAAGCCCTTCGCCACACTGGAGCGGAAGAGTGGCCTGAGGGCAAAACCCTACCTTTGGAGGCTCCTTCCTGATGGTCCAAATTCATTTCAAAAAGGAAAGCCTAAACTGAAGCATTGCCCTGAAGTTTGAAAGCAACTGCCCAGGAAAGTGTTTGCCCAGGTTAGCACGCAGACGCTGCTGCAGCTGTGGCCCAAAGGAGTGAGGCCACATCTCGGCTGGTGGCAGAATCTGGCAACATCAGCTACACGGCACTGGTATTACAGGCACGGAAACGTGAGGTTGCAGAGGTCATGGAGTCTTGCGGCCTGGTTTCAGAGAGCTGCCAAGGCCAGGAACCCCTCCCGGCCACTGCACGGAGCTGTGAAGGTGTGAAGGGGAAGCTAGGTAACCACGGAGACCCCTGATGTCATGGACGCCTGCGGAGAAACTGCCCGCCCAGAAGGGAGCTGCTGGAGAGAGAATCTGTGTGAGCTGCAGGCAGTAGAAGGAAGGGAGGGAGGGGAGGACGAGGATGGAGAGCTGGCGGGGTTACCTAAGCCTTTTGGGGCTCTGTTCATCCTATCAGGAGTCCAAGATACCAGATAGAGCTGTGGGACTTGGTGTTTTTCCTGCCAGATTTTGGTTTTCCTTGGTGGTTTATTACTCATTTTTATGGCACCCGGGCCTATTTGACCTTTTATGTCCATTATTGTTTGTTTTGTCAAATTACAGGGAAGCAGGAATAATAAATTCATATCCTGAAAATGACACAACTGAAAACAATCCAGACTCTCAAAGCAATCCTTGTCAAAGTTCCAGCCACAGTCTACAAGACTGGGAAATCCAATCTTAAAATTTGTATGGAAAAAAAAAAAAAAAAAAAAAAAGGACCCAAGTAGCCAAAGCAGAAATGTCAGTCGGAGGCATCACAGTCTGACCTCAAACTACACTGCAGAGCCATAATCATGAAAACAGAATGCTACCGGTACAGAAATAGACATGCAAACCAATGGAACAGACTAGAAGACCGTCACATAAATCTGCACAGCTACTAAGCTTTGGCAAAGATATCAACCATATACAGTAGACTATACAGAGCCTCTTCAAGATGAAACCATGACACTGCTAGAGGAAAACCCCAGCAAGCACCGGGGTCTGGGGAGGGACTTTCTGAGTAGGATGCTAGGTACACAGGCAATGATTCTGAGAACTGACAGATGAGGATTACATGAATGAAGAATCTTCTGTACAGCAAAGGAAAAACTCAACCAAGTGAAAAGATAGCCTATGAATGGGACAAAGTCTTTATCAATTATAAACCTGGCAGGAAATTAGTATGTGGGATCTATAATAAACTCCAAAATGAAATGCCAAGTCACACTCTGCATATAGGTTAATGGGTTGAATAGATAGTTCTCAAAGGAAGAAATACAAACAGGTGCTAACTACTTGCAAACGTGTCCAGCCTCCTTAGCAAATTTAAATGTCTTTAAGATCCTGATTCATCCCCCACCCCCCATTAGGCTGGTTACCTTAAGAGAATCAGAAAAACTAAATGTTTGCAAGGATGTGAAAAAAGAAGTTTGATGAAGATAAATGAAAGTGGGGTGTGAAGTCATAATAAAATGTTATTGAGCTGCAAAGAAAAATAAAACATTAATATTCACAGAAAAATGGATGAAACTGGGGATTGCTATAAAAAAATAAAAACCCACAGAATCAGAAAGGACAAATGCCATGTTCTCTTCCATATGTGAGCAGCGTGTGTGTCCTGCATATACAAGACACCAGAGTAGAAAGGGGCCGTGAGAGGGAAAACAGGGGTTAAAAAGAAGGAAGGAGGCAGAAAGAAGAGATGACAAGGAAACATGTATACTGAGAAAGCATAGGAGGTGTTCAGCAGCAGAAACCACAGAACAGCGCTGCTTCCTGGCCTTCTTGGCTGGCTTACATAACTTTCTCACCTGCCTAGGGACGGCACCACCCTTAGTGGCTGGACCCCGCTCTATCAATTAGCAAGTAAGAAAATGTCTTATGATAGCCACAGCCACAGGTCATTCTAGGCAGTTCTTCAGCTGAGCTTTCCTCTTCCCAGGTAACTCTGTTTGTGTCAGCTTGACAGCTGAAGATGACAATGACAAGAGGCAAGTATTTGGGGTGCGGGGCAGAGGACCAGGAAGAGGGAGAGATGCATAAGAGAAAGGACAGCAGGAATAGGAGACCAAGAACAACAAAGTATAATATCTATCTGCATGTGTGAAAACGGCTCAGTCAAACCCAGTTCTTCGTACACTAGTCAAAAAATAAACCTTAAAAGTTCTCTTAATGAAACACCTTGCTTTTCTTCTAGAAAGTTTTATGTTGTATCTTCATTTTCACTTATTTTAAACATTTCCTAATTTCCCTTATGCTTTGTTTTTAATGTACTAAGTATGAGCGAGTCTATTAAATTTCTGTTTCTGATTTTTAATTTCATTTCACTTTGGCTGAGGAACAAGTTTTCTGTCTTCTCATTGCCTAGAACTCTATTGGCACCTTTTCAATTCCTCTGCTATAGGATCTATTCTGGAGAATGTTCCATGTGTTCTTGGGAGTTTTCTGCTGTTGTTGGGCCGTATTCTTTATCTATGTGTGTCAGGGGAGTTGACAGCTTCAGCTACTAATGTGTGGTTACTGCTTTCTCTCTTTACTTCACTCATTTCGGTCTCTTTTGCCAGGTACAGACAGCCTTGGCTGTCCTGGACTTGCTTTGTAGACCAGGCTGGCCTGGAACTCACAGAGATCTGCCTGCCTCTGCCTCCCCAAGTGCTGGTTTTATTGTTATTGTTATTTTTATCACTTTTTATTTTATTATTTGTTCTGCCGGTCTTTTCAAGATTATCCTATTATCCGTTGCTTTTTTTTCTCTTACAGTGAGTAAATATCTTATAAAATGTTTCACGTTCCTTAGTTATCTCTAGAATTCTAGACTCACATTATATATCCTGTCTTATTAGAATCCACTTGAAAATAATACTAAAGAAACTCAGAGATTCACCTCCTGTGTATCTTTAATCGCCTTCCCATTTTCATCTTTCTTCTCTTCTTCCTCCTCTTATTTCATCTCTCAATTTATTATTATCATTAATCATTATTATTCTGCATAAACTTGTCTTTGTAATAAACTCAGAGAATGAAGGAGAATAAGAATACTTATAAAATGTACTCTATTAATTACATCTTTTATTTCAAGTTCTTTTCATTACTTACTGTGGGTCTGAGTTGCTATCTGGAAAAAACTTGCATACAGCTTTGCTTTCAACTGCTTTGTGCTGTTTTGCCAAATTTATTATATCTGTATATTTTTAAGATATAATACACATTTTTGTATACTACCATCTTTTAGTCTGTTAAGAAATTACAAATATGCATTTATACTAACTTTAAGAAGTGTATAAGTAAGCAGACAGTATCCTTAAGTGCTGTGTGTGCATGTGGGGGGGGGGGCGTGTGAGAATCATCGCTGCCTCGGGGTACCCATTGTTTCGGTGCAAAACAACTCTCCTTTTTCATGCTCCTAGGATTCTTTTCTGAACTATGGAGCTATGGCTGAGACAGGTTTACTCTTCTCCCCGTCTATTCTTTATCTTTGCAGATCCCTACTTATTTCTGTTAATGCTGGAGATTTTAGGTGGCGGCTTGAGACAGTCCTGGGGCTGCTTTTAAGGTCAGCTCGCCATCAATTAGAATCACCTGAGTAAAGGGTCTTACCTGAAGAAGCGTTCTGATTGCCTTGATTGGATGTAGGGGCCCACCTGGACTGTGGGCGGTACCTCCCGTAGCCGGGCGCAAAGGATGTGGAAAAAGGAAGCTCTCTCGTTGGCTCCTTGGCCTTCACTCTTGCCGCCACGTCAGTCTGTCCCTTTGCTTCTGTGATGATTCCTGGTTCCACAGCAAGCGTCTCCACTCGTCCATCCCCTGCTAGGGCTACCGGCTCTCCAGGAAACTCCCAGGATTTTGGAGGCAGATTCGGAATGCGAGGGCTCCAGCCTTGTGGACTGGGCAACCCCGGGTTGTCTGCCTGCCTCCCTCTGGTGAGAGACAGCCATTGGGGGGCTACTCTGACTGCTGAGGAACCCAGCCTCAAGGACTGGGCTTTTGGCTTTCGGGTGTGATTCTGTTCTTGTTACTGTGTTAAAGTTGATGTAATCAATTCTTTCATATGTATTAAATATACTAAATAATCACACACACAGTGTTCTCCCCTTCCTTGGGTAACCTTTCCGCACGGCTTCCTCATTTGTGGAGTGACTTCGGTGGGATCTTCCGGTGCATTCTGTCTTCCCCGCAGTGTAAGCTTTGACTCATTTCCACGGCACCACGCTGGACATACCCCCAGGCTGGGATGCCACTGGTTTTCACAGAGCTCTCTTTGTCTCTTTCCCGGGCCCTTGAAGCTGTCTGCCTTGCTGGTCTGGCATCCGGGTGTCACACTTTCTCTAAGGCCTGGCTGGGTGTTCGTGTTTGACCAAGCCCAGCAGCCTACATTGTTGCAGTGTTCCTGAAGAAATTCAGGTTGTATTCAGTCGGGAAGTCTTTGAGGCCAACCTCTGAGGTTCACTAAACCAGCGGAAGGTCTGTCTAGTCATCCCTTTCCCTGATTCTCTTAGAAAACCAGCTGGTCTGTAGTTTAACGTGTTGCTTTCATGAAGCTATCTACCTACCTCTTCTTAACCAACTGTACCCAAACTCCCATGGCTCTTGAGAGTGAGGTGGCAAACTCCCCTGGGTGTATTTCTTAGAGATTTTTAGTTTTTTATCTCATGTAAAGAATATTTTGCCTGCCTCCAGCCAGGGTTTAGTGACGACTGTGAATGCGCTGCTTGCCTGCGTGGTGCCCAAGGAAGCCAGGAGAGGGTGCTGGCTCCTCAAGGAGCTGTAGTTACTGATGGCGTGACCTTCAGGTGAGTACTGGGAACTGAAACCCAACCTTCCGCAGACCCGAGAGTGTGGCGGGTCCTTAGTCTAAATGTGCCGCGTAGCTCTCCCCCGGCCTGTTTCCGCGGTTCCTCCCTCCTCACCTTCCTTCACGTGTCTGCAGGAACTGGGGAAGGAAGATGGTTACTGAGACTGCCATATCTACCACTCCACCAGGGGCCACAGCCACGTGGTTTGCCTTTCTTCCGGAAGCAGAGGTAGGTGAATACCAATGACGATCGAGGACATTATAATCTCTGGCTAAAGAGTAACCAAGAAAGGAAAAAAAAATCAACCCCCCCCCCCCAAGAAACCCCACACAGAAAAGGAAGACATGAGACTGTAGTTTGATTCATTGTTTGACAAGTTCCTGGTACCTCCAAGGGCCCAGCACAATGGATTCTGGTCCCTGCCAACAAACAGCTTGACTTTAGGTTAGCCTTACCTTGATGGACCTTAATTTCCTCACCCGGAAATGATGGGATTAGGCTAAATCGCTTCTAAGAACTCCTCCTGCTCCAGTGTATACACTTTTTTAAAAAACACGAATCATCCCTCCAGTACTGTTAGCCCGATCATGCATTTACTAACTAGAATTAAGTGGATGTCTACAAGCCTATGTGCCGCCATTAAACGGATAAGCAAGATGCGGTCTCTTATCCCAATGAGTACACAGTTATTAGTAGTAGATATGAAAGTAACTCTAATACAGTTTAATTAATGATATTAAGTATGCACAGAACAAGTTGCAGCCATGACTCAATTGTTGGCCCACACCTCCCGGGAACGGTGTCATACAACAAGAGCCAGTCCCCGAGAGAGAGCACTGTCATGACAAAGCCGTTCCCACAGTGGTCATTGGTTCATAACTGTATTGATGAATTGATACACTCATCACACACCCCTGCTCAGCGAGCCTCATCTCTCAGAACGGCTCCACTAGGAACCAGGTTTCTATCACATGAAATTTGGGGAGCAAATTCCAGGACTCACCACTCTCGCTGTTGCTGTTAGTCATTTCCTTCTGTCCTCCAAAGTCAGCCATCTTTCCTTCCAAAGCTAGCTCTTCCCAGAGGCTTTTCCTGTGCTCTGTGAGTCTTCACTCATGTTCAGAACTGTGACATCTTTCCTGGCTCAAACTGTGTTTTGGATGACAATGCACAGAAGTCAAAAACCCCAGAATGCACCGTGCAGCCCATAGGCAGCCCAAACAGACTGGTAACTGTCTTTTCCCAGGTGCTCTGAGCCAGACAGCTCAAAATTGCCTCTTCTGAGCAGCTCAGCTGCTCTCTGTGTCTTCTAGATGGCTCATCTAGGCTTGAGAGTGTCCCTTGGCAGTCTTTACTGCTTATAGGCTTGGGAAGGAGGGCTCTGGGGTCAGTTTTGGGGACTAAGATATAGAGTACTTATTACATGCAAGGTACCATTTTATTGTATGTTAGGTACATGACAGCCGCATGAGGTACATTAATGGCCTCTGTTCATCTCTGAAATGGACCAACAAAGCCCAGGGCTCATGGGCTGGTCATAATAAAGTCAACTACAGAGGAGATATCCAGGCATCTCCTGATGGCACGCAAGTGCTGCTGGCTTGTAGGTACCAGTGCCAGCTAGTGGAATACATTACTGTTATCTCTAAGTAGTGGGTACAAAGTAGGAAAAAAAAAAGGGTTCATTCAACTTTCCGTCATCATAAATGGGATTTTCTCTTACAGAGGCTCTAGTCTCACTTTCACAATCCGTTGTCATGTGTAGTTTAATTGGCAGGTCATTAAGAGACCAGTCCTGGAGCTAGTTTGAAGAAATCCCAGTGTATGCCCAAGATGCACTCTTGGGCAAAAAAGCATTTCTTTGACTGGAAATCAAAGCTCCATGCTGTTCTGTGGAACTTGATAGAAGTGGGCACTCGGTCTTAGGGA
This sequence comes from Meriones unguiculatus, assembly GCF_030254825.1. Lineage (NCBI taxonomy): Eukaryota > Metazoa > Chordata > Mammalia > Rodentia > Muridae > Meriones > Meriones unguiculatus. The sequence goes on from NC_083356.1 coordinate 5,952,475, forward strand.
GCCTCATCTGGTGGGAGACCATGGCTGGGCCTCTCCACAGCCACGCTCCCCAGGTTCCACTGTGGCCCACCGGAAGCCTTTCCGTCCTTCCTCCAGCTGAGGGGAGCAAAGGCTCCTGACTGTGCACTTTATCCTCACTTTACCTCTGCTTAGAGTGACTGACGCACAGTAGCACTCACATCCGCCAGGCCCATAGGCAGTGGGTTAGTTCGTCATGTTTGTGCTGTGTCTCCAGGGGCAGGGGGTCACGTCCTGAAGACGTGCTTGTAGAACATATGTGAAACTCCGACTGCAGAACGGAAGGTAAAAGGGGAGCACCTTGTTGACGCCTCTGGCCCTTCCTTTCCCCGCCCCATGGGTGTAAGCAGCCTCAGTGCTTCCCCACCAAAGGAGTGGAGTGGGTGGCTGAGAAGGTACCCTGAGAATTCCTTCCACGGTGTCGGTGCACTTTATTGCAACACGACAAACCTCCAAACATCCCCTGAGTGCCAAACGACATGGATGAAATACTCCAAACCATGAGATCTTGCGTGTTTTTGTCAGGAAGGCCCCGTTCTTCAAACTCTGCATACATCTTTTCCCTAATTCGTCATTTGTCAAGTCTGAGCCTAATCTTCCTTCTGAGGAACAGAAAAAGCTCCAGGAGATATACGTGTAGGTGTGTTTTGCTTCAACAGGGAGGATCTGGAGATGGGTTCTCAGATATTTGAAGCCACCAGACCCAAAGTCATCAGCCTGAGGTTAGCAGAGCAGTACAGATCCTTCCCCCTTCCTGTCCTCCGTCCCAAGCCCTGCCCTACAGCGTCCAGCCCAGCCTGGACATGGGCAGGCTGAAGCTCAGACCTGCAGGCCTCCTGTGCATACTTCCTCTTCAGATTCTCACAATGCTGAACAGATAGGCTCCACAGCGACCAACTGCCTTGTCATAGGTCAGTCACAAGTTATTGTGCTTCTGTATGAGCTGCCAATCTGCAGTAACAGGAAATGGCATTCCTTGTATAATTTAAGTTGAAATTATTTCATGTTTTTTCCAAAGCAATAATGACAGGTATTTTACCAGGAGAACAAAATTCACAGAGTAACTGTCAGCATCATGTTCTTTAACTAAAAATATTGGTGCTCTAAACACCTCCCTACCCACCTGTCCCCTTTCCTGGCATTACCATAGAGAGTGACAACAGCACTTGCCTAAAAGCAGAATTAGACTCCAGGGTCTTAAGAGGGGAGACATTGCTTCTTGGAAGCTAGCCTAAGAGTCAAGAAGAAGAAGGAGGAGAGGGAGGAGGAGGAGGAGAAAGATTTTTTTCTAGTTCTCTGTAGTGCTAAATCCTAGCCCAGCATGGATTCACAGTTAAAATGCTTGCTGGCAGCTTTGGGCTTGGATGCTGTCACTGTAGGAAATGCCGGGCCCTGGGAGGTTTTTGTGGCATGAGGGGGTTGGGAAGAGTGAAGAAGAGGAGGAGGAGGAGAAAGAGGAGGAGGAGGAGGAGGAGGAGGAGGAGGAGGAGGAGGAGGAGGAGGAGGAGGAGGAGGAGGAGGAGGAGAAAAGGTTAGCGAAGCAGCCTGCCCTTCCTAATACTGCAGCAGCCCATACAGGTCATGGACCCTCAGGAGGAAACTTGAAAAACCCCTGCACGTCACACTCTGGCTGTGGAAGGACTGGCTGCCTGATTCACTCTGCTAAATGAGACACCAGAATATAGGAGGAGAAGCTTGGATGACTTGTCTGGTGTTGGGGATGTTCTCGGTACTCCCTTCAGACATGCTTAAAAGTAATTGGAAGTCCTTCAAAAGAGAAGAGGATTTGTGTGTGTGTGTGTGTGTGTGTACTTAGCCTGGAGATTTTACATATAAATATCTATAAGCAATATTATATTGTTGTCTTTCTATACCTTTTAAAACCATCACAATAAATCTGTGTACCACACAATAGTGCTAGCCCACATTCAGTTTAAGCTTACATACAGGTGAAACTTTACGTATCAGGATAACTGGGCAATGCAGAGTTCTAAGCAGCATTTACACATTTAAAATGTTTTTGTTATCATTCATATGACAGGGTGCAGATAAAATTTCAGTTTTAAAGCATCTCCAGTAGGAAGTTGTTCTAACCAGAGTTCATTTGGTCATTTACCATTTTCATTTCACTTCCTTTTGTCATTGAAATAGGCAAAAGTAATGCAAACCGATTTCATTGACTGTGCAACACAGCTGTTCTTGGTAAGTAAAAATGGAAATGAGTCCTTTTTTTATTTGCAACTAATCAGGGTTCTGTTTCCTTTGTGGTTGTTTGCTCCTAGGGCTGAGGTCATGAGAGGCAGTCTTCCTGTGTGATGGCTGCAGCAGGGCTCGGGTCCTGCCTCTCACTTGCAGGAGTTGGGCGTTGTAACTCCTGTCCCCCCTCCAAGCAAGGCTGGCTGTCTCTCAGAGCTGCCAAAGGGTGCCATCTCAGTCTACATGAACCCCATTTTCAGAGATCCCACCGTGAGTCACTCAGAGCCTCAGAGTTGATGGTGGGTTGCTTTCCTCATATTTTTCTTCTGTCCAAATCTTTCCTTTGTAGTTTGGCCCTGGCCCAAGCATTCTGCAGGTACCAGCATTCTCCCTTTGCTCCCAGCGCCTTGATAAAAGTTCTGTGATGAAATATTCCATTACGGTGCTTGCTTCCCTGTAGTCTCACTCTGCCCACCAGAATTTCCAAGTTCATCCTGGAGGCAGGACCCGTAAGTCATACCCCAGGTTAGACCCTTCAGCTCACTCAGAACAGAATGGTGTCACCAGGCTCTTCAGGTTCAGCGTCTGCCACCACCCTCCCCTCCCCTTCCCTAACTTCCCCTCTCTTCCCCTCCTCCCCTCCCCTTCCCTCAAATTTACTTCCTCAGTGCATGATCCTGGCCTGGCTAGTCCTGTTGTTAATGGAAACAGGAACCACAGAGGTTGGCTTCTGGATGTTCCTGGGGAATCACTGTGTAGACTTTGATTCCCGAGGCCTAGGGCAAGATTAAGGAATTTCTTGTACTATTACTCCTCCAGGGGGCCTGCTCTACTGAACTGTGGCTTGTTCAACCAGTTGGCTCCAACATGCTGGGGGCCGTTCATGGACCGGTCTCAGGAGGCTCAGATAGCTGAGTGAGAGACAAAAGGATTTCTTAGCACCTAGAAACGGGAATGATCCCTGAACATCAAGAGCCCAGTTAAGCCTAGGTCATACACTGTCATTGTGAGGGTGTCTAGAAAGGGCAGGAATGGGCCTTCCAAACAGGACTCCTGGAAATAGGAGCTTCCAGAATTTCAAAAGATAAAAACACATTTTCCAGATTGGATGACAAACTTTAGGTCCCTAATGCCGCGACCCTTTCATTCACTTCCTTACGCTGTGGTGACCCCACCAATCACAGAATTACGTTTGTTGCGTTATAACCATAATTTGGCTACTGTTGTGGCTCCGGATGTACGTATCTGACACGCCGGATATCTGATATGCGACCCCTCTGAAAGGGTCATTCAACCCCCAAAGGGGTCTCGACCCACAGGTTGAGAATCACCGCTTTGGTTTGATGGCGCTGTATGTAACTAAAATACAGATTCAGGGGCCGCAGTTCAGTTTACTGGCGAAGGGACTCCTTTAGGATGGAGTCCTGGGGTTTTATTTCATTTCGTGGTCCAGATCATGGCGGCCAGCCTGTGCCTGCTGTGTCAACTGATGGAGACTGTAGAGTTACGTAGAGTGAATTTCTTCCTCACTGTCTGAAATTTCGCAGATACTCCTTCATCATTTGGTGTCTAACGTGGTTTTGTTTTGCCGCTAAAAATGCGGGCTTTCCTCGGAAAGCGGCCTTTTCTTACGTCGGATAACAGGGCCGGTTAGCGTGGGCTATGGCAGGGACGCTTTAGAGAAGATTAGGTGAGGTGTGTCCAGAAACATTCCCGACGAGGCAGCTTCCCTCGCATTCCTTCACGGCGACTCTCGGTCTCTGCACAGCCTCCCAGCACGCTTTATCTCACACCCTCTGCAGATGGCAAATGCTTCAGAGCAGAGCTGTTTGCTTTGCTCCTGCCTCAGTCCCCAAATTGCTGCTTAATCAACAACAGGACCTTGGCCTGTCGCCCCTGAACAGCACGGGGTCTCATGCCACACGCCCAGTGGGCTCCGTACAGATTGGGATGGCCGCGTGAGGACGTCGGGGTTCCACCTTCCACGGGGGAGAGAAAGCTAAGGAAGCATCACACAGGCATCCAAATGGGCGTTCATTTCCTCTGGGGTCTACCGGCTAGAGCAGGAGAGCTGGGAGGAGGCTACCATGATGTCAGTCTTCTCAGGGCCTGCTCGCAGGAAAGCAGGAGTGAATCTCCTGGTGGACTCTGGTATTGGTGAGGCCACCTGCCCTAAATAGTCAACCTCCTGAGACCTAAAGAAAAGCAAGTCTGTGATAAGATGAAAGGGTGGCTTTGCTTTGGCCTAGAGATACCGTATCTGGGCACCACAAAACACGGCATTTATTTTCATGTTTGAGTAGAATAATCTCTCCTTTTCTCTTCCCCACCCCCACGGGGGTCTCCACTAACCGTCCCTATTATCCAGAGCAATGATCCACGTGAGGCAAGACGGGAAATAGGTTCTACAAGACTCGGTAGCCGGTATTTCTAGAGCAGCTGTTCCAGACCTGTGGGTCACAACCCTTTGGGGTTCAAAGATCCTTTCAGAGGGGTCACCTAAGACCGTCAAAACCAAACCATTTACCTTACAGTTCCTAACCATAGCAGAAGCAGCAACAAACTAATTTTACGGCTGGTGGTCGCCATGGCTGTGTTAAAGGACTGTAGCGTTAGGAAGGTTGAGGACCACCACCCTGAAGTCTGACTATGGGCAGTTTTTAAAGGCACATTTGAGTGCAGCACAGTTTGGAAAGAATTTCCTGGTGTAGCAGAACCCCGTGTGCACAAGGAGGCATAATTTCGAAACTCTTCTCAAAGTATAATTACTTGCATGAAGGTAGGTAGACAGGCTTCAGAGATAGCCTCTGTGTTATCTGAAGGGCCTGGAGGAAGGGCCCGTATGAACTCAGACCTGCAGTTAGCACAGAGGTCATTGGGGCTATTTAGCCACCACCAGCCCTGCCTGGGGGAGCCTGTGGGGCCAGGTGTGACCTTGGCTCTACAGATAGCACAGAGGTTGCTGAGGCACCAGCTATCTCCAGACCTAGCCTTCTGGACAGAAAACAGGTTATACATCTTTTTCTTTTGAAAAGAGTCCTGGGAATGTTTAATATTTCTGGTTTCCCTAGTGCCATCTGTGACCACAACTTTTGTGCTCCCAAGAAACTCTCTTTGCTTCCCTCCATCTCTTCTCCTGTGTGTGCGTGTTGACCAGAAGCCAAAGTCAGTCACAGTCCACCTTATTTTTTGAGACGGGGCTTCCCAATTCAGCTGCACTGGTTGACCAACAAACCCCAGGCCCCTCCTGTCTTTGCCTCCCCAGCCTCGGGATTTCAAGCAAGGCCTGGCTTTTTAGGTGGGTGTTTGGGATCCAGACTCAGGTGCTGATGCTTGTGAGAAGGCAAGCACTTTGGTGCCTGAGCCATCTTATTCCTGATGCTGGAATAAACTTTCTAAGAGCGAACAGGACAGTGGAAGGACAGGCACGGATTCTTTTGGGGTCAGAACGAAAAGATCTTCTCATCTAGAAGTTAGGATGTGCACATCACATTCCGCTCAAAGCTGTGTGAAAGGAGAGGTATGTGCAGCAAAAGAGTAGGTGCCTATATCATGGATCACTTCAAAGGAAGAGCACAGGAGGCGGGATTAATAAGTTCGTAGACAGAAGACACGACATGATTTGGACGCCCAGGATTTATACTCAGAGACCAAAATGTCAGCCATCTTGACAAGCTCACTCACTGACTAATTCCACTGACTAGGACTGGTCAAGTCTGCCTGATAGGGTTCCCCGAGTTCCTAAGAATTCAGCAGGTAGCATTAAAGCTGGTTGTGTTACAAGCCACAGGCAGAGCCACCAGCTGAGATATGACTTTGTCCTTTACTCATTAAATATTGCAGAATCTTGCAACATGTCTTTCCTAACATACAGTATGCTGCAATATGTCAACACCGGTTTAAGAACAGATGTGGGACTGACTGTAAATCACAGTTTCAAATCGACCCCCTCCTGTTCTTGCTTCTTTGTTTAAGGTTTAAAGGAAATCTCCCCCGGGCTTTGAATGCTGTACCCTTCTGGAAACTGAGGTACCCCAGGTCTTCTCGTTGGACCAAATTAACTCAGACTCTATCCAGCCAAGTGTCTTACAGCTCCCAAACCTCCCCTGAACTCTTTGTGGTAAGTTGAGGTAAAAATTGATCTGTCACATCAATAGAAGATTCCGTGTCAGAAAGGCACCCCGCCCCTACACTCATACATACACACAAGTGCCAGCATTGCCTCTCAGAGGGCAGGGAGAACAGCCTGACAGTGATTGAACAGTGATGCCCAGTGTGATGGGGCCACCCAGGCAGCCTGGCGGGAAGGCAGAGACGAGACCACATTATCCTGTGTGGAGACGTGTGCTTGCCAGGCTCCTATGTGTGTGTTTGGGTCAGGGGGTGAGGTGTTCTTCCTGCTACATTGTCGCTGCTGCAGAGGGACAGGATGTATGCTCCTACCATCCCAGGAGCACCAGACAGACAGACCTGCCTCTCACAGGCATGCAAGCATGTCCAGGCTGCAGACAGATGAGCGCCCCAAACCGCCCCGCCCTCACCCGCCATCATTCCCTTCGTGAAGTCCACTCTCCGACCCACTTGTGTCACTTTACGTGTCCTTGTGTCGCGCTTTGATTACAATACTTTCTCCTACCGAATCACCATCTCCCCCAAAGGCAGGGCTGCCCGCGTTTACGCCCGTCTTCTCATGCCCGTTGGTTAGGAGGCACCCAAACAAAGTCTGTCAAAGAGCGGAAGCAGCCAGTGTGGCTTTCTGAGGAAAGTGATGTGGGAGGGGGTTACGGTGCACAAATCTGGGGCTAATTATAGGCAGACAGAGTCTAGAAGTGAGAGAACCCTCAAAGAAGACAGCCCCCAAGGGACATGACCTCTTCACCCGTTCCTTTGTGCAATCAGGTGAGCCTGCGTTCCTGTTTTTTGTTTTTGGCCACTCTTCTCAGACGCCTCACTTCCCAAGCTTGGCTGCATGCACACAGCCCTGAGTTTCTGGGCACCTGAAGGCTGGCCTAGGAGGTCTCTGAGAGACCAGGGCCAGCTTTGTGCTGTCCTTTTCCATGACCGCTTCATCAGAGGTAGGGCTGAAGGGACACCGGCCTCCAGTGAAACAGAATAGGGAATTCTGGAAGCTGCACAGAGGGTCACAGAGGTGACTCTGAGATTCATGTTCCCCCATGATTCAGGTAGGCTAGGCGATTCCCCCCTTCCTACTGAAATAGTATAACCTCCCCTCCCCCAAGTCCTGCCACGAGAAACCACCCTGGCACTTACATGTGAGCTCAGGCTTGAATAGTAAGGTAACATTGGCAGGTCTAACCCCATAGCAGGGTTTTGGGGAGGGAAGAGGGGACAACACTGAGAAATTCTGAGGCATAGAAGGCCACTGGCCTCAGGATGCTGGGGGCCCCTGAGGGCTTTAGAACACCCAGTTAGGAAGCATATGGTGGGTGCCCCGAGGGTCAGAGCCAGAAAAGAGAGTGGAGGCCTTGGTGTGTTTGACTGTTTGGTTGTCTGCACCTCCAGTCGCTTCCAGGTGAGTGGAGCTGTTTTAACTGGCAAAGCTTTACAAGGCGGGAGCAGACCTCAGCTGTCTCTTGGCCTTCCTTCTCCAGCACCAACAGTTTCTCTCCTTTCACCCCCGGGTGAGCTTGTGATACTGTCTGAAAAGAATTTATTCTAGGAAAGCGGTGTATCAACGATTGTCTGTTTTTTTCAGAGAAACTGAGTCACTAGGATGTAACTAATTTGCTCCAGGGTGGATGACTGTGGGATAAGGGTAGAGGCTTGTCTTCTCCAGAGCCAGTGAATGGATCTCACGTTAACCGGAATGTGGTTTCAGAATATCCTGCAGGGGCATTCAATCGGCTTTCTGTCCTGTCAGACACGGGCTTCAACAACCCTTGAGGACCTGGGCCAGTGCTCCGTGGACGTCCACGGAGAGCTTTTCCTATCAGAGAGAAGTCTGTCAGTTGCCTCTCACACCTCCACATTGCTGGGAGACCTTCTGCAGCTCTGGTGATGTGCAATCACCACAAAGGCTGAGCGATAGATACTCACTTTAATCAGAACGGCAACGCTTTCTAGATGAAATTAGCATCGTTTTCCCTCAGCCCACATCCCGATTCATATTACACCAGCATATATAAATGAATAACCCATAGTTTCCTATGAAATCAGGTAGTGAAGCACAGCTTTTGATCTTTTTTTTTTTTTTTTTTTGTACTAGCTAAGGTACAGATGCCAAGAACCGATTAAAGAAAGAGTTTATTAAAAAGTTGGCTGGAGAGATGGCTCAGTTTTTAAGAGCATTTGCAAGAGGACCTGGCTTCCATTCCCAGCACCTGTGTGATGGCTTACAACTTCCTGTAACCATGAGTCCAGAGGGTCTGACACCCTGAGGGCACCAGGCATGCCCCTGGTACGTATGTGCAGGCACATAATTAAAAAAAAAAATTAAAAACAAGAAAGAAAAGATGGATAATAGGATTTTTGCCGTCATTTGTGTGTTTTCTCCACTGATGTTTTGTTTACAGGACTACCTTTGCTTCTGCTGTGTCTTGGGTTAGCACCGAGACCTACTTTCTTCTGCTGCTGACCCTTTTCTGCTGGTCTAGACACTCTGACCTGTTAGGGGTCTGCTACACCATACTTACACTTTATTAAAGAAGAGTCAGCAGAGAAATACCACAGTTTAAATAAAATCCAATTTCAACAAGCTGAAAGGAACTTTAAAGTTATTCTGCTACATTCCAACTCCACAAAACCTGAACTCCTTGCCAGGAGCGACCACAAAGGTGTATATCCCTGTATTTGACCAGGATTGCTAACCGGCTCTCATGAAGCTAAATATTTTTTATACATTTATATATAGGCAAGCAGTGTATCAACAATTGTTTTTTTTTTTTTTTTTTTTTTTTTTTTTTTTTCAGAGAAACTGAGTCACTAGGATGTAACTAATTTGTTCCAGGGTGGGTGACTGTGGGATTAGGGTAGAGGCTTGTCTTCTCCAGAGCCAGTGAATGGATCTCACGTTAACCGGAATGTGGTTTCAGAGTATCCTGCAGGGGCATTCACGCTACGGGTCAATCGGCTTTCTGTCCTTTCAGACACAGGCTTCAACAACCCTTGAGGACCTGGGCCAGTGCTCCGTGGACATCCACGGAGTATACTGTGCTTTCTTTTTGGGTTACAAAATCACACTGTGATAGAAGCACGATTTTGTAACCCAAATATTGTGCCACACTGCTGTTGAATTTGTTTTGTATAATCTGGTGTGTATGTGTGTGTGTGAGAGAGAGAGAGAGAGAGAGAGAGAGAGCGCGCTAAGGGGGTGTTTTAAGTGATCCTTATTAGTATGCATAGATTTCTGTTGTTACATCGTTTTAAGTTCTCAGGTGCCACCCACATTACAATAGTGCTCCAATAATAACACGGGCTATACAATGCGAAAGGCTAGGGGTTCCTTCTGAGGAACTAATTAGTCAGACTGGCCGTTCTGAATTCATTTACATTAGGCGTGTGAGAGTTCAGAAAGCGCTTTGTGTCCCTGTGAATTCCTCTGAGGTCAAGTGTCCATTGGTGAACCCCTCCCCCCAAAAAAAAGAATGGCAACTGATTAAACATGAGCTTTCTTTGAAGCGAGAACTATGCTTAGTATCAGAAAAAATGGGTTTCTATTCATGCTTTTAAGACCTAACAAGCTGAAGATACGGTTTATTGTAGCTTCACGTATACTGGGGAATCACGTTTACGATAGGACCCCAGAAGAGTATTTCAGGATAGGTCCGCAGCAAGTCCCATCAAGGTCACCTTTGTTTTGCATGAAGCGACTTTTATTGACCAACATTTTCTGTTTGTGTTCTTTTTTTTTTTTTTCTGACGTGGTGACAGCTTTGCACAGAGAGAAGCTGTTTACTGAATACACTGAACACTTTCACCTACCGAAAGACGGAGACCAAACATTCCCGCACACAGGAAAATCCCCCCCAAACGAAGAAACGTAACCCGTCAAAACTAAACTAAGACATGGGCGGGTGCAGGGAGCCTCCTAGGCTCCAGGCTTCCCTCTGAGGGGACAGCTGGACAGCTTGCTCCACCTGGAAAGATGCTGTTGGCAGCTCAGGTTGCTGGGCTCCCATTGGTGGCTGGGCTAGAAGGGAGGGTCTGCAGGAAGGCGATCGGGGTTGCTGCCCCCTATCACCGGACGGAAATTTCCATTCTTTAGGAAGCCAAAAGAAAAGAAGGAAGGGTCTCTCTACCTAACCCTTGCCATCACTTCCCTTGGATTCCAGCCCGAAGAGGGTAGAAAAAGAGGGTGAGTGAAATATATATTTTCTCTTAAATTAAAAAAAAAAAAAAAAAAAAACAAAAAAAACCAAACTTGTCAGCGTAGAAACTTAGAGCTGGATCTTAGCCTGCGTGTGCGCGCGGTGGGAGGACGAACACACGTGGGCATTCTAGGTCTGCGTATCATCTAGGGTCGGAATTTGTTGATCGTCTCTAATTCCGTGTATTCTGAAAAAGTAGCCGCTTAATGGGTCATTTCAACGACCAGAAAGCAAGCAGAAGTAAACCAGGGCAGGACGGAGGGGAGCGTTTGAGCGGGCTGTTCTGCTGCCGTGTTTCCCACTAAGGGTGCCTGACCGTTTTCCGGTCAAGCACCGATTGACCGGGCTGGAGGTCCCTTAACCCTGGGATTCCGTCTGGGACCACCACGTACCACGGTGGCTGCCTGGCAGAGGAGGGTCCGACCCTTCCCGGGCGCTGGCTCCGGACGCCTGGCGATCAAGCCCGCAAGGTTACCCGAGCCGTTGGCAACATGCCTGAGTCCTCTGGGTGGGGCGGGCGGGGGGGGGGGGTGCAGAGTTTAAAATAGAATCGAGGTCTCGGAAGATTTTTGGTAGTCCTTAAGACCGGAAGACCAGCGTGCTCCCGGAGCGCGGGGCCTAAGGCTGGGACTCAGGGTAGTCTCGGAAAGTGAGGGTGGAGGGGACGACCGAGGAAAGAAGGTGGGACAAGCCCTGCAAGGAGCAACTTTTCCCCCCGCGCATGCGCGCTTCGAACCGTGAGCGCGGGAGGACCCGACCAGACCGCGCGCGGTCTTGATCCGTAGACCGCACACGTAGCTCTTCCGGTGGGGATCGGGGTTCATGGGAACGGACCCTCGGGGCCACCTAACCGGGAGAGGCGGAGAGACTACCCCTTTCACGTGCACCGGGCCCCCGGAGCCTCAGGCTTCAGCTCTGCTGACCCAGTTGGAGGAAGAAGGGGCATTGAACCTGAGGTCTGGGAGAGAGGGATGGTTGCCAGATTAGAGGGATTTGAGGCTCAGGGCATAAAGTGCCTGGAAATCTGGGTCCTCAATCTGCCAGCAAGGCAGATTGGCGCTAGCCGTTTGGTTGTCGGCTATGTGTCCGTGATAGAAGCATTAAATCGGGGGTTCTCACCCTTCCTGACGCTACAAGTATCAACGAAAATAATTTTATGGTTGGGGGTATCACTACAACATGAGAAACTGTGTGAAAGGGTCGCAGTGTCAGGAAAGAACTAGTGACCCTAGAGTTGGTAAATGAACGCCATTGGAGAGAGACAGACCGACAGAGACGACAGAGACAGAGAGAGAGATTTGCATTTGCTTTTTTGTTTGCTTGTTTTTTCTGTTCCCAGACAGGGCTTCTTTGTGTCGCCAAGACTGCCCTGGAGCTCAGACTGGCCTTAAACTCAGAGATCCGCCCGCCTCTGCCTCACTAGTGCTGGGATTAAAGGCATGCGCCACCATCACCGAGTATGTGTTTGCTTTTGATAACATGTTTTTCTTGTTTTCTGACTTTTCCTGGGGAAAAGTGAAAAATGTCTATTCACCTCAGATAAGTACCAGCGATGGGACAAAGCAACGATTTCACCCCAGCCTAGAGAAGGAAACCAGGAAGTCTGGGATGAGTCATTGATCAGTGGGTACTTAGAGGAATGTGGACTTTGTGGGCTCCTGAGAGCTGTATGGCTGGAGCTCCCTGCTCAGTTTGTAGACAGTTCTGCTGAGGGCTCTCCTCCGGGCAGCGTTTACTGCTTGGTATACTCTCCCTCTCCGGCAGGGGGCTTTGTAAATCTTGTAAAGTTGCTGAGCTTCCTAAGCATTAAAGTTCTGTTAGTTTCTGGAACCTTGTGAGCCTCCCTGTTCCCTTCTGGGGAGAGTGTTTCAATTCTGAGGGAAAAGCTACACACACAAAAAAAATCTACCACAGCTAAAGTGAAGGTCATAAAGGAGAAAAGAAGAAAAAGAAAGACAGAAAGAGAGAGAGAGAGAGAGAGAGAGAGAGAGAAAGAAAGAGAAGGAAATAAAGAAAGAGCGAGTGAGCGAGCACTGACTAAGTCTCATGCCAGACAGTCCAGCCTGGAGGATGATGTCATTCCCTGAATGGCACAAAGGCAGTGCGTCCTGTTGGCTGGCCCCTCCTGCCCTTGATGGAACACATCTGTCTTTCAAAAGGATGTTATCTTCAGCAACTCCATTTCCTCTCACTTTCGGCCCTTTTTGAGTGCTGTTTCCCTTCCCATACACATTCCAGATAATCGGGGCAAATGAAGAAAAGTAAACCTTGCTTCTTTTTTTCTGATAGCATTTGCTGTTCAAATAAGCGCTTTGGCGTTCAGCTCTTGAAGGTCCGGGCATTGCCGACAGTCAAAAAGTGTGCGAGCTTATAAGCTATGCTGACACGTAGGGCCAGTTGGTACACTTGGCTAGGGAGTCGGTGCTCAAGGCCGTTGGAGGGCTGAGCTTTCAGAGCTGTGTCACCTGGGTGTTCGGGGTTCACTCCACAACTCTTCCGTTTTGTACTAGTGTGACCCTGAGCAAGAGAGCCTGACTGTTGCACTGTTTGTCTGTGAAACTTGAGAACACACTGGTTCCTGCCTCCCAGAGTCTTGGGGGAAGCAGACGATTTCACTTTTGCAGAGCGCGCCGAGTCCTGCACCAGCGCTTTGTGACACTCAGTCGTGGAAGGTGAAAGAGATCTAGCTTTCCAGTTGCACAGACAATGGTGCACAGCTCATAGATGACAGGGATGCCTCACTGAGTCAGAACACTGGCTGGAATGTTTGCCCCCAGATCTCTGCAGTCGGCCACGGACGGGGCTGTGACTTCTTGTGAGACTTGGTTTTCCCTTTTCCCTTCATTCCTTCCCAACATTCTACTTTCTACCTGCCCACTGTGCCCGCGATGCCCGCTGGTTGACCTGTCCTTTTTTTTTTTTTTTTTTTTTTTTACCTTGCGTCATTGGCTCCTTTTACGCCTCCTGCTCCTCAGGACAAGGACTTTGCCCTTTGTTTTGGCATAATTTTATAACGCTGGGAACACTCTGGGTGCTATAAAATGTTGAAGAAGAAAAGGGAAAAAAAGTAATTCACCTAGACGCAGCTCAGGCTCCTCCAAGGAGCAGGGCTCCTGCTGGCTGTCTGGTGGGATCTGGGATGTTCACCAGCCCAGCATGAGCCTCTGGGTGGAGCCGGGAGGACCAGAGTCACCGTCTGGGACACTGCAGACACAGGTTCGGCAGCTGCTTTCACTATGACTGGGTGCTCTGGAGAGAGGGGCCAGCCTGGGGGGTGGGGGTGGACTTGGCAGGCAGTGGAGGAAGGCGAGGAAGGTACTCGCTGGGCACAGAGGCTGGAAACTTCTGTTCTAGGTGGTGTACACAGAGTCGGGTCTTATTTGTCTACACAGGAAGGACCTGTTGCAACCATGCAATGCCTCCCTAAAAGCTGGGTGACCAGCCTGACCTGTGCCCCTAGGTACCCTCACCTAAGGGTTGGAGTTTCCAGCTGGGCTTTGTGGGTGTTGCAAAAGCATTCAATTGACATAGTATTAGCTGGACAGAACTGGACAGAACTGACAGTACTTGTCCAGGAAGCACCGACTTTGCTCTGGCTTTCCAAGGAATTTGTTATAACAGCATACTCTAGAAACATGCTGGACACTTCATTGGCTTTGCCCTCATTTAATTATCCTTTCTGTAGAGAGGAGTCCACAGTCTCCTGTGGGTTATCTGTATTGATAGAGTGGCAGAAGCCTGCGCAAACGGACAGAGAGGGCTGGGTATCTTCCTCATAGTTCCCTCAGAATCACTCTTCCCTCCCTCCTCCCTCTCCCTCCTCCCACCTTGAGCTGAGGATGAAGAAAGGGCCTCCGCAGTGCTGGGCTTAACACTGGACTACGGAGCCTCATTTCCAGGTCCCAGTTCTCTTGAGCAGTTACGCCTGACAGGCTTTAACACGGCATCAAAACCAGAAACTTGGTGTCGGTAGGGGAGTATGGTCTCTGTGTCATTTTATCTCTCACACGGATCTACGTGACTAACCAGTCAAGACACAGAACTTGCACGGCCACAAAAGCGGGGCCCGTGCTGTCCCTTTATCGTGAAGTCCATCTCTCCCGTCCTACCTCTGGGATCCAGGCAGTTTCTGGTGCTTCCTTTTGCCCTTTTTGGGGATGTGACATAAATGCAATCATCCTGTGTGTTCTTCTAGACTGATTTCTTCTGCTTTACATACATACTGCTCTAAGACCCCCCCTCCCCCAGTGAGGCAGGGAGGAGAAGCTGCCCAGTCCTGTCCAAAAGAGTCTGGGGTTTAGAACTCCACACGTGGACTCCAAACTCTTGTTGAGGCACAGACTGAGACCGTCTAGGGTCTTGCCCAGACTTGCCCCCAGGTGACTGCCCTTTCACAAGCGGAGGACTCTGTCATGACGGTTCCTGTTGTCAGACAAATAGTCCTTAGCTTATGCCTTGTAAGAGGAGGAACAGTAAGTGGAGTGGGCTGCAGGCCTAAACATGGCCGACTGTCGCCTCCCAGATAATACCTAAGCCCTCCCACTGGCAAAGCTGCCTTTTCTCAGCCCTTCTAAATGCTATCCACTTTTTGTCTTATTTTTATGTTTCATTTAAAGTAAACTTTAGGTCCTGGCCATTTTGTCCTGCTCTTCTGGATGGATCATAATTATTGAGGTGTGTGTGTGTCCTTTGGGTGTATGTGTGTGTCTGTATTTGTGTGTATTTATGCGTGTGTGTTTGTATGTCTGTGTGTGTGTGTGTGTGTGTGTGTGTGTGTGTGTGAGCTCAGGAGACCCTCAACCTGTGGCAGGGTCGTTAGCTCAGCCCTGTAATCTTGCAGCAGTGAACACATGTGGTAAGTCAGAGACTGAACAAAAGGCCCACTGAATTTTGGTACCATGTCTCTTGTGCTCAGTTCCTTATGTACTTGACTAATGATGACAGTCATTAGAAAGACATGATAAGAAACACAAATATATTGATCATAGTTCCTAACATTGCAGGCTTTGTTTTGTCTTGAACATGATGGGGAGAATGGTTGGTTTTTCTTCTAAATCATTTTCTTTAAAGAGAAAAAAATTTTTTTTCCCAACGTAAACCTGAAATTTCACAGCAAACTCAAGTAATAGGCTGTGCAATTACCTTCAAAGTGTTTTGTGATTCTATCTTGATAGCCACACTTTGGAGAGGGAAACAAAATATGATGCTTTTTATGATTCTTTACATCATAAAAATTCCTTCAAAGTTTAAACTTTTTAAACCTGGCAGTTAAAATCAGCCTCAGCCAATGCAAGCCTTCCATTTTAGGCAAAGTAGACCTTTAATATTTTGGCAATAATAGGATCAATCTTCTTATTCCGTTTCTCTTTCTGGAACCCCAACTTTTCTCCCCAAAGTCAAAGTGTTCTGTCCTCTGAAGCCTGCTCCACTGGCCCAGCTCTCGCGCTGAGCCCCCCAGTTCCGTTCCACACACCACAGAGACATATTGTTGTATGCATTAGTACCTGCTAGGGTTTGGATCTTAGTGCCCACCCTTTTCCCACCACCCTCCTGGAAGGCCCAGGGGCTAGTGGCTTTGTTAAGTCCTGTTGGGACTATTTCAAGCTGGTAGAATCCTTAGGAAGTGGGTTTGAGCAGGTGGGATCAGTGGGAGGCCTCTCGGGGGACGGGGGACGCTCTGCTCTCTTTTCCTCCATGCAGTTCTTACGGACTGAGTTCAGGCTGCCAGGCCTGCACAGCAGGCATCTCCCATGCTGAGCTGTCTCTCTGGCTCTCATGGTCGTATATACAGAAAAATCCCAAAGACGTCACAAAAAGTGTTACTTCTACTAAATAATTTCCCTGAAGCTACAGGTTAAAAAGTCAGCGTGCGAACATCAGCTGTTCACTATGCTACACCTGAAATATCCCCCCCAAAAACTTAACAATAACAACAAATTGCCCTTAAAATGCCACCTGACTAAAGTATGTAGGCATAAAATTAGGCAGATCAAAGGCTTGCACATAGAAAACTACAAAACATTGACGACAGAAATTAAAGATGGCAAATAAATGGGAATATTAAACTTTGCTTTCATGACTGGGACGTTTAATGGTGCTAAAAAGTTCATAAGACCCAAAGTACCCGTCAACACTGACCCTCTCAAACCCCCACTCACTTAAAAAAATAACCAAACGGGGAGGGGGCTGGGAGGAGATGAGGGAGGGAGGATTGGGAGGGGGAGAGGGAGGGGGCTACAGCTGGGATACAAAGTGGATAAACGAATTAATAAAAGAGTAAATTAATTAAAGAAACCAACCAACCAAACAACCCCCCCCCCACTAAAATAGAAAAAAAAAAAAACCTAAAATTTAGATGGTACCTCCATATAACCAAAGTGACCTTCAGAAAGAACAAAATAGAGATATCACATTTCTTGGTTTCAGAAGTTAAGTAGGTAAGACTGCCTGATGCTGACCGTGCAGCATCAGTTGGTAATTACACAGTAAACAATAAAATTGTGTTCCTGTCTCCTATTACACACACACACTAACACACACAAACACACACATACACTGACAAAAATACCCTCAAAGTGGCTTTAAAAAACATGACCATATGGCATGAAACTATACTTTTAGAAGAAAGCATAGCTTGAAGGCTTTTGACGTTGCTCTTGACAATGACATCAGAAGCACAGAGAGGAAAAATGGAGGAAAAGGCAGGACTGCGTCAGCCGAAGAAGCGTGTCTGTGCCCCAATGAAAGTGAGAGAATGGGGCATTGTAGAACGGGAGAGAACGTTTGCAAACTGCGTCTCTCTCATGTGTCAGCATCCAGACTACCTAAAGGAAATAACCCAACTGAAAATGGGCCAGACACTTGAAGACAGTGCCCTAAAGGAAACACACAGTAGGGCAGCAGCTCCAAGAAGAGGCTGACCTACGCACTCCTCAAAACACAGAGGCGAGGTGAAGTCCCACCTCACCGCCGTCAGAACAGCTGATTCAGAAGGAAAACCCAGAAGACGGTGAGTCCTGGCCAAGGAAACGGGGTCACTGCTGCTGATCATGTGCGAGTTATGGAGACAGTGAGGGGCTTCCCCCAAATTAAAAACCGGTCTGCCTCGATGCGCAGCAGCCCCCCTTCTTGGCGTCTGTTCCCAAGAGTTGAAGTCACGATCTCAGACGGGTGGCTCTATCCTCATTTTCATGGCGGTCAAATTACAACCAACCAAATTACAGGACAACCTGTTTGTGCCTGGATAGGTGGATGGAGGAAGAAAATGAGGGAGCTGGAAGACAGGCTAGAGGGCCAGCAGGGGATCTGGGGAAGTGAGCAACTGATGAAAGGTTTCAGCTCGCCAAGACTCCGGAGCTCTGCTGTGCGCGCAGCCTTGCTCCCGTGGGGCCCGTGGGGCCCTTTAAGAATAATTAAAATCGTGTTGCCATTTAAATGAGTCAACGCTTGCTTGATAGTATCAAACTTTCAAACTTTCGGACGGTGTTGAGATATGCCTGGTATCCATTCTCCTTGACCCCTGCCCAGCTCCCCTTCGTTAGAGTCAGAATCCAAGCTAGGCTCATGCGCAAGGTTAACATCCCTCTCAAGTTTCTTTGAATGGGTGGGGCCTGCTTCCTCGCACCCCGCCCCTAGCAATTTATTTGATGCTGGAACTTAGTGATTTGTCACGTGGCATTATCTGAGTTTTTAAAGAAAAGCTAGGATTTTCCTTTCTTTGGTTTGTTGCCTGGAGGACCGTTTGGCCTGTAATTCTAATCTTCCTGCGTTAAGCTTGTGCATTTCCTGACAGTTCTTCCTCCAGGATGGGGCTGACCGGGAATGCACTTTGAATCAGGTTTCAAAATGTGCTCACCAGAGGTGTTTGCTAAACTTCCCCCGAAGATTGCAAAATGCAACCTGTAAACGCAAGGTGTTGTTTTGACTTAAGACTTGTGCCATGTGGCCGTGTTGAAAAAGCACGTTTATTATTGATAACTACTGAAACATTTGTCCGGAAAATACAGACCTCATCATAACGAGCGGGGGAGTCAGCCGGCCATGGAGAACGGTATGTACCACGGTGAGGCCTACACAAATGTACATTATTTTATATGATCTATTTTCACACAAATGTTGAAGTTGTCCAAACTAAAAAGTAAGGCTGAGTCATACCACATTATCCAAATTAATGCGGTGTTTTGGGAATGTATATTTTTTTTGCCATGGATCATAAAAAAAAAAAAAAAAAAAAAAAGAGTCACGTCTAAGGATCAATGAACTTGCTTTTCTCACGCTCCAAGCGTGTTTCGCCTGAAAGCAAGTCATATCTCAACTTTGAAGCCAGCATGTGAATACCCTGAGATGGAGAAATGGCTTGGGCTGATGAGACTCTGGTTCACACAGGTGGCTCCCAGGTTTGGTTGCAGCTTATACTTAAGTTGTGATGTTTTGGGAGGAAGGGTTTGGACACATAACAGTTGCCGGGGGGCGGAGGGGGGGGTTAGGACCTCAGGCTGAGTCTTAGTTGGTGAGGAGGGAGCAGTCTCATTGCAGGAGGGTTGGCCATTTGTGGCCTAAGATGCCATTTTTCACATTCAAAATAAAAGACCTGCCTCGAGAGGCAAAGGAGCAAGTATCTACTTATCTAGGCCTCGTAGGTGAATTAAAAGTTTCCAGAAATTTCTCCATATTAGCAACCAACTTAGCCCTGTTCTTGGGCTCACACATAGAGGAAGAGCAAGCAAGAGCTAACAGTGTTAATCTGTAAGATCAGTGTAGCAGCAGGGCCTGGGGATGAAGATCAGTGTAGCACTAGGGCCTGGGGATGAAAATCAGTGTAGCACCAGAGTCTGGGGATGTAGATCAGTGTAGCAGCAGGGCCTGGGGATGAAGATCAGTGTAGCATCAGAGCCTGGGGATGAAGATCAGTGTAGCACTGAGGCCTGGGGGTGTGGATCAGCAAGAGTGCTTGCCCAGCATATCAAAGGCCCTGGGTTCAAACTTATCATTGAAAGCAGAAAGATAATAGGTAGCAGGACCACACCCTAAAAGTGTCCCTGAGTATCAACTTGGAATTTCTGAAGCTTTGGGTGAGAGAGACTAGCAACTTTCTATCCAGCAAGAGATGGAAAAGTGCATTACTTGTATTTATTATTGCCGTATTGAAGTATGTGAAAAACTCAGGCTGTACTTCTGTCCCTAGTCTTTCAGGAACTTTAGCCTCTAATTCTTTACTTCCTGCAAAGTCACTCAAAACATACTCAGAATAGAAACTAAAATGAATTCTCCTGATAAGTCCAATAACTGGCCCACCTACCACCAAATACCACTTTGGAGTTTTAATTTCCATATTTGTGAAATGTTTTAAAAATCATTAAAAAAATAATGAATCAATTGGTGAAAATATACGTATTCTAATGACTCCCTTATTCATCACCAGAATGGACTGGGGAGAAAATAACCACAGCGGTAGCATGTACAAAGCGGAAGTGAAGCAGTCAGACTCCGCTGCCCGTGGGCCTTGGTGGGCAGTGATGGGGCCTGAACCGCCTGTCCTGACAACAGTGCAGAAATTATTTTCTCATGGTAAATTGGAAGAAATATCCTATATCTCTTCTTATAAATATAATCAAATTTTTGCTTGCTTGTTTTTAAAATCTCTTCAAGTTTTATCTTTAGCAAGTAGCAGAAAACATTAGGAGAAAAAATTCTGCTTACACATACTGTTTTTGTTGGTTTTTTTTTTTTTTCTGAAAATGAAAGTCACTAATTCAAATAGGGGAATGCTCTGGCTATGTGCTTTTTATCACTATCCAGATATACTTAACACTGAGATTCCATTTGTTAAAAATAATAAAATGATAAATAGAATAAAGATTTAAAAACCATATTGTCTGATGGTAAAATATTACTATACTACCTGTTTCTATTCTGCACGTATAAACTAAAACATGTTTATATGTTTCTTTAAAAATAGTCCTCTTCTCTTGGAGATGTGCAGGTTTGAGCTGCTGAAGTTGCTACGGCAGGTTCATAGGTTTTGCTGAATGCCAGGCCAGAGTAAATACACATGGCAGCAGCCAGAGCTGCATTCAGACAGGTGGGCAGGTAGCACTCCCCTTACAAATACGCATTTTTCCACCTATAAGAGATTAACTGTTCAGGAAGTTCATCAGGCCAGTGTCTGGGTGCTGTAAAGGCTCATCGGGCGTCAATTTTCAATTCAAAGCCTGCTCCTTTACATGGTTCCCATAGAGTTAAACCACGCGGCCAACAATAACCGATAGATACGTATTTAATTTTTACTCTGTCTACCTCAGGGTTTTAATTTTTACATAAATCGTTTTGTTACCATACACACACACAGAGGGTGGAGAGAGGGCCGGAAGTAGTCCCTGAAGCCTCTTAGAGTCCTTTACAAAGTCATCTTGACTCTCAGCTCTACTTAGTTCGTGCCTGGTATCTCATCTGCGTGGTGTGGACGGTTATTCCCGCACAGCCCTCTTCTTCATCCCGTCTTCCGTGTGCACGAAAGGGCCTTGTGATGGACTTGTCCCGCCGCAGCGGCACTGGAAGTGGAGGGCTGATGGCACGGTGCCCTCAAAGCTCAGAATGCGAGCGCCATGTTCTTCGGCATTCGGAAAATTGCCTCCATTCATCTTTGAGTCGTGTCAGAGTCACTGAACAGAGAGAGTGATAACCACAAGCAAGAACAAACATTCCCCACCCCAAACCTGCCAGGACGCGCGCGTGTATGTGTGTGTGTGTGTGTGTGTGTGTGTGTGTGTGTGTGTAAACACTGCTAAAGACAGGCTCAGAAATAGATTTGTACCATGGTGCTGTCCTGTTTTGCATGTTGGTTAATATTAAACAAACACATTGCAGACCATGTCTTATTACAAGGTTGTTCTCTGAGGACCCGTGGGTCAGGGCTAAAAACTGTCCTTTTCCAGCTTTGCTAGGGTGCCAGTCAATAGCCTAACAAGCGAAATAGCAGCCCAGCAAGGAGCAGCAGCACTTCCAAAGCAAGAGGTGTTACACTGACTTAATCCTACAGACAAATTTATGAACATCCCATAGCTCATACAGAAGCAAACAATTTAATACCTTAGTTAGAACACTAAAATGGCTGTTATCCCGCCTAACTCTCAAAATATGCTGGCATAAGCTTTGTCAGATCCAGTTATGAAGAAAAAACAACAACTGGGGTTTCAGAATATCTACAGGGATTTTGTTTACTTCAGAAATGCTTTTTTGTTGTTGTTGTTGGCTTTTTGTTTTGTTTGATGCACTCTTGCTATGTAGTCCAGGCTGGCCTCAAACATATGATCTTTCTGCTTTGAGCTATCATGTGTTGGGATTACAGGTGTGTACCACCATGTCCAGCTTAACAAAGGCCAATTAAGTGCGTGTCCAGGGGACATCAGCAAGGCTGACAGCTCTTTAGATGCCCTGTGTGCCCCAAGCCCATTTGAACGCTGCGCAGACATTAACTCTGTTCATCCTCATAAGTGTGAGGCTGGCATTATTGCTTCCTTTTCATAGGTGAAGAAACTGAGGCAAGGGAAAAGGCAAAGAGAAATGTCAAACGCTGTTCCCAAAGTCAGAGCAGTAATGAGCATTAGATTGGAGTTAAGTCTAGGCAGGCGTCTCTGGAAAATGTGGTGTGATCCATGCTCTTGTAGAAGGCAGACATGTCAACATGTATGAACATGTATGTAGCTCAGCATGTGAGTCTGTCTGCAAGTATGCAGAAACCAGAAACACAATGGCACAAGGCTTTAGACTTTGTTCTTAGAGCCAGGAGGAGCCGTGTGTGACTCCCATTGAATCCTTGAATGTGCATGCCAGGGTCACTGCGCTCTTCCCCTTAGGCAATCTGTATTTGATGAGGCTTTTGGGAATACAGCAAGTCAATAACACACGTGCCACACACTCAGAAGAGAGGCAAAGGAGAAGCTGATAGACAGATGCAGAAACATGTACTATACAGAAGCTTCCATACAACACAACACACAATTTCATATGCTCATGCGTACTTACATACATATGTCAATGTCAAAGAACTTCTGCATACATCAACTCAACTCTAAGGCTCCTCCAAAATTCCAAGGCTTATGACCTGGAAGTAGAGAGGAAGCCAGCCAGGGCTGTGGAGGCAAGGAGCACCGCTCTATCTGCCTGGAGCCTAACGAAATGATAGTTGGAGCGGCTAGAAGCAGGGGAGAAAAATAAAGCACTAAAGACCACTCATCTTTTCTCTTTGGTGAACATTTTGAATAGGAGAATTAAGTTGAAGTATTTAAAAATGGAGATTTTTTGTGTCATGAGACAATTGTGTTGCCAGCTGTTTCAGGTGAGCCAGCCTGGCGGTGGTTCTTTGATTTCTGTGTAAGCGCAACTGCCCCTTACTCACGGTAGAACATTAGTTTGAGTGGTGGCAAAGGCGCTTCGTTGGAAGAAGGATCAGGCTGAGCTATCATTATGTGTAGCATGTATTTTAGACTCAAAAATTTCAATTTTTTTTCAGTTCTTCACGTAGTGAGCCCTTGATACACGAGTGTGGAATGCAGTTCCTATTCACAGTGGTTCTGTCTGTCGCCCTAGGACTTTCACATCTTTTCAAAATGATTTCTTTCAGATTTTGAGATTCTAATATAATCACATCATCTCTCCCTCTCCTTTCCTCCCTCCAAGCCCTCCTGTATACCCTCCTTGCTCTCTTTTCAATTCATTGACCCCTTTTCACTAATTGTTGTTGCGTATATTCCTAAATATGTAAGTACAGCTGCTCAGTCTGCTTGTGTGTGTGTTTTCAGGGCTGACCATTTGGTACTGAATAACTGATCGATGTACTTTTACTGAGGAAAACTATTTCTTGATCTCAGCATCCTTAGTTGCTCGTGGTTCTCTGTGCAGGGCTGAGGCATCACGGGCTTTGCCCACCCACATCAGCATGTCTGTTGCTTTTGTCCTTCTTCCCTTCATGTTTATAGGCACTCATGTTTGTGAGACTTTGTGGGTGTAGTCTCTGAAATTCCTAGGAGACACAGTCCTACAGCAAACTCCCAGATCCTCTGGTTCTTAGAGTTTTGCCACCCCAGGCCCCCTTTTAAAAATGATTCCTGGGCCGTAGGTACAGGAGCTGTATTGTAGCTGTGTCGGCTGGGATTGGACTCCACAGCTATGCATTTCCACGGGTTGTGCTTTTCTGTAATCGGCTCTGTCCGCTGGAAGGAGGAGTGTCCTTGGTAAGCGATGAAGCCCACACTAATCTCTGGGCAAAAGGACACCTATTTGGAATGTAGTTGGGGACTAGGCTGGCTGAGTGATGTGGCGGCTGTATGCTTTCCTCCAAGATCTATGATTTCACTAGCTCTGGGTAGTTGCTAGGTTTACGGCACCAGACACAATTTCCCGCTTGTTGAGTGGGTCTTCAGTCTAGTTAGAGAGCTACTGCCTACCACCAAGCTGTGAGTGCCACTCTTGCACCATTGTGGGTCATTGTGCCATGCCGTCAATTGTTGTGGTCCATAGGCAGAGCTGCGCATGACTATTCGTTGCTTTCTTCCTTCGGGAGCTTGTGCAATTCCTTCTGGCACCATGAGAGCCCACCCTCAGGGAGGAGACATTCAGGCCAGACCCATCTCAGGAGACTCTGTGCCTGAATTGTATGATGTCTTCAGCAACAGGGACTTGTCTTCCACCTCTGGGGGTCAACCAGATCAATAGCAACAGTCTGGAATGTTTTGGGGTCTCTTGGACAACCCTAACCAGCCACTCAAAGGACAGCTTCTTATCCCTGGTGCCGGGGCTTTTGTTAAACAGTCTACAAATCCTGGTGAGAGCATTGTTAGCCCAGGTAAGAAAATTCCACTTAAGCTGTGTATGTATATTTATACACAGGTTTACAGGTATTGTAAGTATTTTGGACGAATAGTTAATAGCATGGTTCTTTCTGACTGTTGCAGACATCTTCATTGTTATTTCACTCCCCTGTATTTACCTCCTTCCCTCTTCCTTTGTAACATCCAGCTGCAGACTGAAGAATTCTGGCAGGGTTTAAGGTGGATGCCTAATCTATGATGTTCAATAATACAAATAATATAGTAAATACATCTTCAGCTTACTGTGTGCTTATCAAGACATACTGTATCTCCCCCTAAAGGGCATTTCCACGGTATACACCCAGACTCTTTTCTTCCTGACTAAGTAGATAGCATGACTATCTTGATTGTCCAGACGAAGAGCAGACACCCAAGCCAGCACAAGCTTGCTTTCTCAGGAGAGATCCAGCCAGCAACAAGTAAGACAGATTGAGGCTGTGTCAGTGGTGCTTATAATCCACAATCATTTTCATCAGCACAGCTTCTAACAGCACATTTTCTTGGCATATCCGAATCCTCAGACTCAGTGTCGTGCAGGTGGGTCCGGCTTTTGGATGCAACGATTCTAGTTGAGTAACAACCACCACACCTGATAACCCAAGTCCCATGTGATCTTTCTAGTGAGCTCTCCGTCTGTGTTTCAATACTTCGGATGCTTCTAGCAGCGAATGGCACCTGCTGGTTCCTTCGAAGGTAGATGCTGTGCTTTCTGCTTGCCACCTGCTCTCCACGCAGCTTCTTCTGACCACTCTTGTTGATTCCTTCAGTTTCTGCCAATCTGCCATCTCTTCTAGAATGTTCATCCTGTGCTTTCCAAGTCAGGCTGGGTGCCATACTTCTCCCCTCCAGTGGGCATTTCTGTACCATGTTATGTCATCATGACCACGTCAGCAACACATTCTCTTAAGAGAACAGATCTTGAGAACAGAAATTGGGTCTTTTGTTTTTGTTCAGTATTAGTTACTGAATGAGTAAATGGAGAGGAATAACTTATTATGCACCACGGAAACGGGATTGTCTTGTAGTTTCACACACACAAAAAAAGTGATCTCCATTTTTGTACAGTATTTTGAGGCCCGCCAGAGGACGGCTTATAGGTAGGGAGCCCACCCAGCCTTGAAAAAGTTGAAGGAGTACCATGTTATCTAGACTTGAAATTGCCCTCGGATGCTGTGTTGATTGGCTTTTGTCAGCTAGGGTCATCTGGAGAGGAGGAACCTCGACTGACAAATTGCCTTCATCAGGCTGGCTGGTAGACAGCTCTGAGGGATTTTCTTCCTGGGTGATTAATGGTGGGAGGGTTCAGTCTGATGTCTGTGGTGCCTGCTGCCTCTGGATTTCATCAACAGCAACACTAAACAGGCCATAGGGAGCAAGCCAGTGAGCAGTATTCAGTTGAAACCCTTTCCTCTTCCAGGCTGTTTTTGGCCAGCTGTTTACCACAGCAACTGGAGTTAAAACAGGACAGGTACTTCATTCAGAAGTAAATATTTTTTTAAAAGAAAGTTGGATAGCTAAAAACCTGAAACATTCTCACTAAAAATAGAGGTGCAGTGGCTGGTGCCTGGGGGTGATTAGCAGGTTTTGAAAAATCTAAGAGAGGAACCCTTTGGTTCTGATTGTTTTTGTTTCTAATTGTTTTTTGTGAAAACAGAAATAATCTGTGTTTTTTAAAAGGTTGATCAAAGGTAAACATGAGACGAAATTAATATAACCTACCCATTTACATGCTAGATAACCTCTTGATAGACATCATTTTTGGTATTTTCTTTGCTTCTTTTTGTTGTTGTTGTTTGTTTCTTCAAGACAGGGTTTCTCTTTGTAGTCCTGGCTGTCCTGGACACACTTTGTAGAGCAGGTTGGCCATGAACTCACAGAGATCCATCGCCTCTGCCTCCCAAGTGTACGGATTAAAGGCATGTATCACCATGCCTTCTCCTTTGCACATATTTTTATGTTACATTTATAAGGTTTTAAAGAAGAATTTGTTATTTTATGTCATTATTATTATTAAATTGGTATGTGTGTTTGTACAGATGCTTGGATGCCTGAGGAAGTCAGAAGAGGGCATTGGATCACTCAGAGCTGGGTTTAAAGTTGGTTGTGAGCCATTGGATATGTGTGCTGGGAACCAAACCTGAGTCCTCTGGAGGAGCAGCAAGCGTTCGTAACCGCTGAGCCATCTCTCCAGCCTCTGTGTTTTAAAACGGCATTAGGGACCTGGCATTCTATTATTAGGTTTTTCATTCTTGTAGTCTGTAAGTTGTAATTTCCCCTTTTCTGAACACACAGTTTGAAAGGTTGCTGACATATGGGAAGGGGCTTCCTCTCATGGAGCTCATCAGTCCTCTCTAGGTCGAGCACCTCCCAGGGATCTCTGAGCCTAGAGAATTCCTACATTTTAACACATGGAAGGACCCGACAGTTAGAACTGTCACTGTGTGTCTCCTTGCCTTATAAATGATTTCTAAAGACAAGTTTGGATGGACAACTTGAATCAATACCTTTAATAAAAAAAAACTTTTATTCATTCAACATTTATACAGTGCCAACTGAGGCCAGGCAGAGTCTATTATTAATCGAAGTAAACAAGGCGGGTTGTTTATAGCTGATGTAAATTGGCTGTCTAGACAGGTTTAAACCCTTCTTCAAGCCTAAATATACCATCTGTCTGAATGACTCCCTTCTGCTGCTGTGTCACTGAATAGGTCAAGATACCTGCTTAAAGGAAGGTTAATATTGGTTTTGCCCTCAGCCTCCAGAGTTATAGTTATGGATATATATATATATATCTGTGTGTGTGTGTGTATAATTTAAAAATAACTTTGAGACAAGGTTTCTCTGTGTAGCCCTGTCTGTCCTGGAACTCTGTAGACCAGGCTGGCCTTGAACTCACAGAGATCCGCCTTCCACCTGCCTCTACCTCCCACTGCTGGGATGAAAGGCGTGAGCCACCACCACCGGGCCAGGGTTAGAATTCTTATCCAAAGTAACCCACAGAGCAGGAAGAGCTGAGTTATGTCGCCAGCCTGGGCACTCCCAAGCCCTGGAGGAGGGAACGGCGTGTCAGCTGGCCACTCCGTCAGGGCTCAGGGTGCAGTGCGGTCACACTCTGGGGTCGCTGGGAGTGAGCTCCGTGTCCTGTGCTCCTCCCACGGCAGAGACTCCCTCGAAACCGTCCTCCCCGGTTCGGTTCGGAAGAAGCATCAAGAGCCCTCCCCTCCCTCCTCCACCCCTCCCCTCCCTCCCCCACCCCTACTGTTCACACTCCCTGGAGGCTTCAGTCTGTGGTAGCTCAGCGCTGGGCCTTCTGCGCCTGCGCACAGCGAGGCAGTGTCGTGCAGGGGGCTGTGTAGTAGAGCAAAGCGGTTCACCTCGCTGCGGGAGGCAGAGGCAGGAGGATCTCCGCGGGTCAGAGGTCAGCCTGGTCTACAGAGGGAGTTCCAGGCCAGCCAGGGCTACACAGAGAAACCCTGCCTCAGAAAACCAGAAAAAAAATCCTCAACAAGCAAACACATTCTACTACCTCCTGGCAATCCGTTCAGTTATGATTTGTGGTGTCAAGGGGTTAATCCACCTATTAGGTCAGCGCCTCACGAAAGCCCCTACCTCTAAACACTGCGCCGAGGACCCGGCCTCGGTACAGGAGCCCTCGCTGGGGGCGGGGCAGCAGGGATTCCTTCCTTCAGCATCCCAGAGGGGATGCCAGCAAGCCCAGCAGAGACGCCCACTCTTCAACAGCACAGATCCACGCTGGCACAGAGTATGACGGGCCCTTCCCTCCTCTAGCCCCGCTGGGAGCTCCCAGTCCACCCGCTCAGTGCCAGCCTGTCGGGCCACAGCTGGGAGAGACGCCGAGGAAACACGGATGGGAATGGGAAATCGGCGCGCTGCGACCCAGAGGAATGTGATCTGTTTTGTTTTGATCCCTGTTTAAACCACCAGTTGCCGCTAGCTAGAATAGGCAACCAACTCAGTTCAACTTCATCCATACCGGTATGAAGAACGGAAATGGACAGGACGATTAGTTGTTCGCAGAGATTGCTATGATTGAGCACCTTTAGCCTAGCCGTGCTGTTTTATCTAGTAGGCATTTCTGTGTGTGTAATCTATGTTCGTGGTGCGTTTGCGTTGTGTGTGTGTGCAAGTGCTGGGTCAGAGAACAGCCTTGGGGGTCTGTCCTCACCTTCCATCTTGTCTGAGGCAATTTCTTTGTTGCTGCATATGCCAGGCCAGCTATCCTGTCAGCTCCTGTGGGGTCTCCCTCCTCCACATCCCATCTTGTCAGAGGAACACCGGGGTTACAGGAGCACGTGCCCGTCTTTCTGAGCCGTGAAGCCAGGTCTTCACGCTTGCATGGCAAGTGCTTTGCCTACGGAGACATCCCCACGGGCCTCTGGTAGGGATGCTAAGGGCTCAGAATCACCATTTCAAGCAGGCTCTTAAGAACTCTATTTTAATATTTAGAATTTCCACAGATTGTCTGTTTTTAATTCCCACAAAAGTTAAGGGTCTTGTTGCTCTTATTTACTGTCTACTAGAGTGGAAGCCTAGAGTGAATTTGTGACACTTTTTCCTGTGTCGTTTCAATGTGACGAGAAATGAGACAGATCAGGAAGATCTGCTTCAAAGGGGAAAACAAAAATATCAAGGTCATACACTGTCTTCTAACGACTCTCCTGTCAGCTGAGGCTAAGCACTATTTTCTCCTGTGGTCAGTGGCAAAGTCACCGTTTGTCAACCTTTACCAAACCTGTTTGCTAATTTTGCAATGTAGCTGTTGATTATTCAAACATTTCCAAAATAGCCCATTGTATAACCTTAGAGGTGGCGTGGCTGGGTTGAGGAGAGGCTGTCAAGTTCACAGTTTCCTCAGAAGTCTCGGGTCAGGGGGCCGCTGGACCCCTGGAGCACTTAGAAAGGGAAACCAGCCCTCTCCCATCCTGGGACCTAGGCTGAGAAGCCCTTTAGGGTCTCGTATTTGGGCGAATCACAGATTGGGACTTTTGAAGGTTTCATCAAATGAAGCTATCCATACAGTCATTTACAATGCATGTGTGCTAAGACATTTACAAACAGTGGTGAAAGCACTCCGGTTCATTGCGGAATTCCTCAGGGCAGATACGTCAGGCATCTGGAAGAACCAATGGAAAAAATTTAACAAAGCTGTGAAACTTACGGATGATTACAATGAAAAAAAAATGTACTGAAATTCTAAATCTTAATAGAAGCCTTAGCAGTGCACTACAGTTTAGAAATCCTGTTTCGGACTGCGTTAGGTTTAAATGTATTTTCTGCTTAAAAAAAAAAAAATCTAGTAGGCCAACACGCCATGGACACACAGCATGTTCTGCTAAAGGGGACCTGGAGTGGAGCTGGAGGAGTGACGGTTAGGCGGCTAGAAACGCTGAGTTCCACCTCAGTCCTGACCAAACTAGCGTGATGGCACATTCTTGGAACGCCAGCATCCGGGAAGTGGCTGTAGGATCAGAAGTTCCAGGTCACCCTCAACTATACAGCGAGTTGGAGACTGGCCTAGGGTACATGAGACCTTGCCTCAAAAAGCAAAGAGGAAAAAAAAAAAAAAAGAAAAGAAAAGAAAGGAAGTCAGGCAGAAAGGAAAACAACCTTACTTTTGTGTTTACAATTAATGTGACGTATGTGGCTCTTGAGGGTAATATTCAATTTTGTCGTCTGTTACTTTTTTTTGTTGGTTTGTGTTTCGGTTTTGTTTTTTAGTTTAAGCTGAAGCAAAGACTGTTGAACCAGGAGAAGATACCCACACATGTGTGTGCGTCTTCACTGCCGGGCAGGTGGAGAGGAGGGCACACACGGAAGAGCGTGCTTCACGCTTGTGTTGATGTGGTTGGCATAGGGCTCCGCAAGCTGGACGCTGCGGGAACATTTGTGTAGCATTTCTTTGTGGGTTTTTCTTTTTCCTTTTTGTGAGAGCCCGAATTTTACAAAGTGATAAAATGATGAATTTGGAGTGCCAAATCTGTGGTCTCAAAAAAGATCAGTGTTCTCTTCAATAAGCTAAGTCTGGAAACCAGCGAAAGGTCCTCGGTCAAGAAGATGCAGCAGCAGGAGCCAGGCTCCTCACGTTTACAGAACCAGTGGGGTAGATAATAGGGATCAGGATGGAGAAAAAAAAATTTTAATGCCAGGTGATGGTGGCACACACCTTTAATCCCAGCACTGGAGAGGCAGAGGCAGGGGATCTCTGTGACTTCCAGACCAGCCTGGTCTACAGACCGCATTCCAGGACAGCCAGGGCTACACAGAGAAATCCTTTCTCAAACTGCAGCGCCCCAGTGCCTGAAAGTGGCAGAATGTTTCCTGCTGAATATCATGAGCTTCCACGGGTGGGGAGAGACACGGCACATTTGTACACTGAGGAGTCATTTGCCCCCATTGAACTAAGGTAAACGCTGTGAGAGCATACCAGAAAGCTGGTCACCTACTTCGTTAGATTTCGAGTTTATGACCTCAACTTGAAGACGGGCTCATCGTGAGTACACCGTAGAGAAGTTAAGACAGACGCGATGGTTTAGATCCATAATGCCAGCATTTGAGAAGTAGGAGAGGAGGGTAAAAGTTCAAGGTTACCCCAGAGAACATGCAGAAACTCTGTCTCTAGAAACAAATAAGTAAGATAACTAAATGCATAATGTATAGCATAGGAAAGTTATAATGAAAAACAGAAGCAAGATATTGCATGAAGAGAAATTAAAGTGGGAGCAAGAAAAACAAGTTTGTGCTTGCAAGTAAAAGAAAGCATGTGAATATTGCAAAATTACCAAAAAGTAAACCACTTGGGTTCTTAGTCACTGCTGGTGTGTGTGTCTTCCCCGAATTCGGCTACAACCGGAGTCCATTTCCAAGTATTATTTTGTTCCATGACTAAAATTAGAAATTCAGGTATAGTCAAGATGAGACCAGGAGGTTATCATCTTGTGCCATTGCAAAATGCTGAGGTGATCAGGCTGAGAGTGCTCTGTGTGTGTGTGTGTGTGTGTGTGTGTGTGTGTGTGTGCGCGTGTGTTTTCATTGGTGACTGATTTTAAGCCACTCCTGCTAAGGTCCCTCTGAGGACACCGTTGAAGCTAAAATTTCCAATAAGATACTTTAGTTGTTTTAAACATGGCTGACGCAAATTTTGATTCAACACATTGACGTGTTCTATACCTCCTGTGATTTGATAGTTTTGTGCTTTTTTAATTTTAATTTTTCTTAATTACAATTTATTCACTTTATATCCGTCCCCCCCCCCCCGTAGCTCCCTCCCTCCTCCCCATGATTTGTGCTTTCCATTAGTAACATTTTCTTGGGACGTACATTCTAGCGTCTTCTTTGTGTGAGGATAACAGCCAGAAAAAAAGACTGGAAGCCCTTTGCTATGTGAGGAAAATGTTTGATTTCAAGATTCTTGTTTCTCATAATACAGTCATATAAAATTCAAAGCATGTATTGTGAGCTAAAAAAAAAAATGATAAAAAAAACTTCTAAGGTAAAAAAAGCCAGACTCCTACTGACTTCCATTTGAATTCTCTTTGTCTCCCTTTCCTTCACCGTCCTCAGACAGGCAAATTGCAGGAATCCCAGCCTGTCCTGTCAGTCATGCTTGTCCCCACTCCCAGCTCCACCCATCGCCTCTCTGGCACTACTCTATTGTGCTCTTCAGAAGACTCGGAGCTCCTCATCCCAAACAAATGTGCTCCCAGGCTCGGGCTCCCAGGCTCGGGCTCCTTCCGTCTGGATTGCTTCATTTGTCAGGTCTGGGTCGCGCCTCCACTCTGGCCAGCAGGGCTCTCACTTGTCAGAACATGTTGCTTTTCACTCAGGAGGCCATTTGCCTTTTCTCTGCCTGCTGGGATCTCACATGCCCTCTCCTCTCAGCCAGAGGCCCCAGAGCTCCCTGAGAACTTCCTGGATGACCTCAGCTCTTAGGAACTCTTGGTTTGACAGGTCCCCAGGGAACACCATGCAGCTAAGCTGCTGTTATCTGTGACAGAGTTTAGGAAGCCTGGGATGTCTTCATGTGGACATGTGTCTTCGGTCCCGACCCTGTGCCCATGTAGACCAAAGCGTCTGCCCTCATTTGTGGAATCATCAACTGATGAGTCCTTCTAAAAGGACCCGGTTAAAGTGTTTCTCACCTCATTACTCAGATTTTTTTCCTTTAGCCACACCTGTAACCTATATCACTTTTACATTTTTTTTAAAAGGTTTCTCTACGCATCCCTGGCTGTCCTCTGTCCTGGAACTCACTCTATAGACCAGGCTGGACTTGAACTCAGAGATCCACCTGCCTCTTAAGTACTGGGATTAAAGGTGTGCACCATCATGCCTCCCCATCATTTTCACTTTTAAGAGACCAAGTTTGTGTTCCCTTAACTCATTCTATAACGACACTCCAACCATACGAGAACCCAACTGAATATATTGTATTTACTATGTTCTAAAAGTCAAAACTGTAAATCTATCACGAGATATATATGAAATCACACTATGACATGACTGTAAGAAATAAGCAGGGTCTGTTTTATCTGCCTATTATCAAGGCCAGACCATACAATTTCTTCACTAATTTGGCCAGGTTTGAATGTGTGAAAATGGTCTTTGAAAAAAAACAAAAACAAAAACAAAAAAACAACCAACCAAACAAACAAACAAAAAACAAATGCTCACTAACAACAAATAGGGCCTTGGCCATTTAAGCCATTTCCATGTACGTGGGTTTGATTTTAAGGTTTTAGAAATTTTGTGATTAGAATTTTTTTTACGTAGAGTAGATTGGAATAAAAAAAGGCCATGGAAGTATGTTTGTAATTTTAACCTAACATGCTAATTGCTATAGTTACTTATTACACTTGAAAATAAGAATGATGAGGAGGCTAAAACATAAAATAATAAGGAAAGTAAAATGCTTGAAGTATATACAAATTCATCAGCTTCCTGTTTAATATGAAGACAGCATACAATAAAATTCTATCGGGAGCACATCTATGTTGGCTCAGTTGGCCCTCTAGGAAACAGAATTTTGCTAGACGCATTTCATTTTCTAACAGTTATTGCAAACCTTTGCTTGCTTATTCTCATCTTCATTTGGGAACTTTGCAAACAGGGTGAAATCCTTAATTGGAAACAGTACAATTAAGTGATGGAAACACTCATTTGAAAAGGATAATTTTTTGTTTTTTAGATTTGCCTGAAATTCATGAGTAGTATTTGTTCCTCTCTGGATTACAATAGCTCTCATCTGAGAGAGAAAGAAAAAAAGAATAAGAAAACCAAAACCAACATAAAACTCTCCAAGTGGAGAAGAAGCTGGTACAGGCGAGAATACAGCTACCATCTTAGAGTTAGAAAGCTGGATGTGCACACCAACGAGAGAGAGAGGAACGGGTAGATCCGTGTGCCTCTAGAGTTTCGTGTATTGCGTCAACTTGGGAATTTCTTAACCAGAGGACAGACAATGTTTAGTTTTTATAAGCATGGGGGTTGATGGACTGTTGGAACACAGCTTCTGATTGGTTGTGAGATTATTTACATCATCAATATTTAAAAGGCAAAGTGTCTAAATCTGGGCTGGTTTCTAGTTCTCTCTCATCTTCCTTTCAGAATGTGTAGCTGATCAATTTTTACTGCAGGTGACTTACTTGCCAACACATTTGAACTTCTCCTCTGATGTGTGGACAGCACATCAAAGTAGGTTCCTTTCTTTTAAAGAGAACAATGTATGCCTTTAGAAATTCTCTTGGAACACCCCACAGCTTGCTTGCTTAGAACACTGCCTCTAAGGAGGCAGCAGTGGTTGACAGTGGCCTTCAATCTCTACCTTCTGGTGCCTTGAGTCACTCACTCGGACTGCTGCAGGCTCTGTCACTCGGACTGCTGCAGGCTCTGTCATTGTGTAAAATTTCTCCTGAATGGGACAGCAATGCAAAGGAAAACAACCCTCCTGTGTGGCCAGTGTCATCTTCACATTCTGTCTCTGACGTTCGACACTGTGACTGTTAATGTCTATTATTCTTATTATTATTTTTGCTTTATGTTGGCAGTTCATTAAACCTGAGAAATTAATGCTTCTAGATCGATCCTTTAACCACACAACAGATTTTTTTTTTTAATTCAGTGTGACACCAAGGTAAAACTTTCAGTAAGAACTTTGTTGTGTAAAAGCCAAAATTCTAAAAGCAAATAGAAATTGGTGTGACCAGTGTTTAAGCCAAGTGAACAACAGCAAGCGGAGTTCACGCCGCTCTTGTAAGCTGACGCAAGCTGGACCGAGGGAGGCGCTGGGGCTAGGTGTTACCGTTGATTGGTTTCTGTCATTCACTCCCACTGGCCTTTAAATCCCTGCCTTGCCTTCCAAAAGTTCAGATAAGTCACCTTTGGGACAGGGTCCTCCATGCCAAACAGTTCATGAAAGACTGCACAGGACTGGATAAATAATTAAGGTACAGTTGGCTTTACATACGTGTTCACAAGTGACAGTGGTGTTAGCATTCTTCTTTATAGTGTGTTGATTGCTTATTCATTACAAATTAAAATGTTTGGAGATACTACATTGATAACTCTTCTCTTAAAAGATCAGTTCAAGGCGTTATCAGACATTCGAATTATTTCTCTAGATTCCGGTTGCTCTTTTCTTTTGCAAATGGATTTAGGTCAGTTCCGAAAATTGGACAGTTGATAACAGGAAAAGGAAACACAGTAAAACCAGCAGGCAGTTTCCCTGCTTGTGGCTTCCGGTAAACTGCTGACTATAATAAAAGTTAGGAAAAGATGGTTGTAAAAGTCCTGACTTCAGGTGACACTGTTAGACCAAATCCACAGAAAGTTACTCAAAGAAAAAACATCTCGTGAATGAAGGTGGGAGTGGATAAGTATTTGCTCTAGCTACCGGAGAGAGACTTTTGTCTTCCCTTGTCTTTTTAACTAACAGTTTATAAAAGAACATATTTTTTAAAAAAGATCAAAATCATAAGAAGAACCTGATTGAATAAATACAAATAGGGTGTAGTTTGAAGATTGGTGATCTGGAGACAACGTCTCAAAATGGCCGAAGGGGCAGAGGCTTCACACATTCATGCCCTGAGCAACTGATGGAGAAACTGGTGATGGTTTCCATTAGGAAGGCTAGAGCCAAACCAGGAGTGTTGTGACCCAGTGGAAACATTCC
This sequence comes from Meriones unguiculatus, assembly GCF_030254825.1. Classification (NCBI taxonomy): domain Eukaryota; kingdom Metazoa; phylum Chordata; class Mammalia; order Rodentia; family Muridae; genus Meriones; species Meriones unguiculatus. The sequence goes on from NC_083356.1 coordinate 5,988,072, forward strand.
AAACTCAAGGCATGGTTCATATTCTTCCACAAGGCTGTAAGTGAACCTTCTTGACAAGGTAAATGAAGCCAGCCACGGTTCCTAAAAAGATTACAGTTCTTTTATAACCGTGCATTTGTAAAGCTCTTTTATAAGGGCCTCCGGTCCAGATTTATACTTTAGTTATTTCTAGAATTCTCATGATGCTGCTTACTCTCCTCAAACGTATGACACCATCCTTTAGAATCGGTTGTGATAGTCAGGCTTCCAGGGTTTCTTTAACTGTGTTTTACAGTATATGTCGAAGGCTATTGAGACTGTTATTTTTAATAGATTAGTTGCTTTAAAGGAACTGAAAATCACTTATTTGGGGGAGAAAATGAAAAGGGTGTCTTTGGAGGTGGCCTTGAATCCATTAGGGAATGTAGAGGTTTGGGATTTTAGTGTATTTACAGTCATGGCTGGTCTTTAGACATCACTAATGTAAGTGAGTGGCATAAAGAATTTCCTCTGAGAAGGCTATCATCGCTATGTGTCCCTGTATGTTCTGTAAGCCAGCTATTGTATGAGAAAATAAGAACTAAAGTCTAGTCAAGGATTTCTGCTTAAGGTGACGACATGTTCTGGAAAAGATATAAGGAAGAAAGCATACTCCCATTTTGTGAATGGTCCTCTATCCCTACTATCAGCAAGCTTGTGGTATTTTTGTTTTGTTGCTTTGTTCTGTTTTACACAATAGTCGATGCTGGCAGAGAACGCACTCTGTAGGCTAAGCTGGCCTCATGCCCCACCCTCACCTGGCTAAGCATGTAATCTTGCTGGAGGACAAAGACTCAGAATAGTGCTGTTCATTGTAGATGCTTTAGTTCTTTCTAGGTGCTATTTCTAAGCTGTGTCTAAGTATGGGACTGAAGAAGGGACACTAAAATACTGAAGTCAGTATAGGCAGGTTCTTCTTTTCTAAGAGCCTCCAAGACTCTCTCTCTCTTTGAGTGTGTGTGTGAGAGAGAGGAGAGAGAGAGAGAGACAGAGACATAGGGAAAGAGAGAGAGAAAAAGAGAATTCACAGTGGCCAGAGGCCAACCCTGGGTGTCTTCCTCATCTATTCCACACCTTATTTTTTAGCTAAGATTACGTACTGAACCCACAGCTTAGGGATTTACCTAGACTGGCTGACCGCTAAGTCAATCCCACAAGCTTTCTTGTCACTGCCTTCATGGTGCTAGGGTTGCAGACACTCGGCCCTCCAGCCCCCACCCCAGCACGTCTGGCTTTTTCACTTGCAGATCAAACTCATGCCCTCGTGCTTTCCCAACAAGCACTTTATGAACTGAGTCATCTCCCCAGCCCCGAGACGTTTCCACGGAAGGTAACTTCTATGAGAAACCAAAGTGTGAGTCAGGGTTTACTGGGGGCAAACTGAGGCACCTTCATGTGAAGATTGGCTTTCAGGATAACACTATAGTCATTTACCCAAGGCGCATTTCAGATGCGACTTCACTTCAGTCCCTCAGATAGAAGATAATTTGGTTTGAAGTTGCATGAGCAGCTGCTAGCACTTGCCCAACAAGGGTCACTGCCACGTTGGCCGTCCGCTGCCCGTGCCAGGCTTTTGGTGTAGAATCGTCAACACTGAGAAGGTCTGGAGGACCAGTCCAATGGCAGCGGTGGAAAGTCCGCCCTGATGTCACCAGATCCCCTTCCACTTTCACTTATCAGGCAGAACAAATGTTTGCAGTCCCTGCGGGAGGTCATCATTCCAGGGTCTGGCTCAGGACAGTTTTGTTTGCTCCTTTTTGATGTCTTGGTTTGGTGCTGAGCCACAGCCACGACATTTGAGACATTTCTCTTTTTGGAGATCCTCCACCACGAGCTTCTTAGTGGCAGTTCAAAAGGTGAAAACCCTGAGTGGGGTTTGGGCAAAAGGAATTTGCTGCTTGAGGCACCTGCTAGTGAGTGCGCCAAAGAGAAAGTTTGCTAACCGAATGAAGAAAAGGGCATGTGAGGAAAGAACATGGCTGCTCCTGGGAATGGTACAGGAGACGGCTTAAAGAGGGGAGGTAGGGGAACAGAGGGAGCACTAGGGGACCAAGGTACAAAGAGAAAGGGCAGCCAACATGACTTTTAGAAGCATTCAGAGCATTTGGGGGTGGGGAGGTAGGCAACGAGCTGTTCTTTCTCTTGGTGATCGGATAAACTTGCTGTTAATTTTGAAGTGTACATTCCCGCCACCAAACTAGCAAGCATAAGTACTCAGGTCTGAAACGAACACAGTTTCACGTTGCTTTGGTGCTTGCCGACTACAGCAAGGCACCGTGCCAGGAGTATGGAGTCTGCAGACCTGGCACCCGCTCTGTTCGCGTGAAGCTTCCTCTCAGGTGGCTGTGTGCCAGCCACACAGGTGAAAAATGTAAGCACAGGATGGGATGGGTCCTGCAAGGGAAGGAGAGCACACCGTGAGAAACGACGGCGGGGGGAGGTCTAGTTCGGATGTGTGAGCCTCAAAGGCGCTGTGCGGCCACGTTGCCCTTGTTAGGCCCTAGAGACCCCTCCTTAGGAGCACAGGGACGGCCATGCAGAGGGAACAGCAGGTGAAGAGGGTCTGGGGTGGCAGTGGGAAGTGCGAGATACCCAGGGGCTCTGTGAACGGCAGCTGTGGTTGAATTTTGGTGCTAAGGAGTATGGAGTCTAGAAAGTGATGGGACCCCGCTTCAGGCCAGTGAGCTGGAACCCCGATGGAGTGGAGGCATTCTTAATAGACGTTGAAAGGGAGACCGACCAGAGTTGGCTATATTCAGACCTGAGGAGGGAGACAGAGAACAAAGACTGGGGGTGTCCAGGTTGAAGAGTATCTGTATCCAGCAAGCACCCAGTAAACAGAGTGGTCCTGTGCCGAGTCAGGGAGCGGAGTGGCGACCCGCAGAGAGAGGCTCTCCCAGCCCTGGCGCTTGCCAGCCTCGTTCTTTTCTAGCTCACTTACACACTGCCGTGCTGGTTGTTTTACTAAATGTTTAGTCAGAGAAAAACAGCAAAGATGTTCACTGTACCATGTGTAAAAGGTTTCTGTTTTCCATCTATTTTCTCTAACAGGGGAAGTTCATTGAGTTCAGGGCTCTGTCTTATGTCATTCCCTGTGATTTCCAATGTTTCTGCTTTCCATTTCATTCTCCATGTTTGTTGAATGAGGAAGTTGCGGAGTCTGTTTATGTGGTTAACGTGAGGCTACACACTGGCAAGAATGATGTGATCAAGATTCTTTAAGACGCTTCCTTTGTGTTACAGGCAATTGCTTTGAAGTGTTTCGTGTATCATAGTGTCCTAATGCTGTTTAAATTGTGCTTGTCACTGCCAGTCCTTTAAACTAGATCAGTAACAGAAATGAAAATGGGCTACACATTTTGTGCCTGTTCCCTGGCGGTAGCCAAAATCAGGATTGGATGCTGAGGGCTCAAGCTACTTTATGGGCATATCACTCTCCGAAGAGAATTAAAAGGTGTTTTATATATAGTAAAAGCACTCTTAAAAAATAAAGGTCCTCCCCCCACTTTCCTTACATTGTTTGTGAGAGTTCTGCAAACATAAAGCCCTCTTTCAGGGTGTCTAAGACAAAATATACGTGTTAATACGTATGTTCAAATGTACATATAGACACTGATGGGTTTCTGATTAATGGAAGATGGAAAATGACTGGAGTCTATTGAAGACCTCTTGCATGCTAACCTTTGACATACATTATCATACTTAAACTCTCATGGTGATAATTTGGTGGTAAATGATATTACTCCCATTTTCCAAAAACATGGAAGTCATCAGTTAGGTAATGTGGGCAAGATTTATACCTAGTTCTGTTTGTTGCCGAAGCCTGAGTCCCTGCTCTTTCCTCATCCAGGCGTTAGCTCTCTGTGTAGAAGGAGTAGTAGGTGAAGGCCACCGAACACATATGTCCCTTCCTCATCTGTGTATGCAAATAAGAGCAAGATTGGTACCCGGCTGAGAAGGCTGCTGGGAATATTACCTGGGGTGATGTATCCAAGCCTTAAAGGAGACCCTGGCCCTCTGCATACATACACAGTGGGTGCTACGTGAGGTTTGCTGCCTTCTGGTTTCAATCCCAAGATCAGCGTGTTTTTAGGTGAATGATGGAATGAAGCCCCTACAGTGAAGTGAAATGGACTTTCGCTGAAAGTCCCACAGAGGTGCCTTCCCTGGTTCTCAGACCAACCTGGACCCCGTGATAGATCTTCTTGTAATTCTGTAGACGGGAAAGCTGAGGGAAAGAGGACAAGACCATTTCAGCCGACGTGCCTGGCATGTGCAGATGGCCCGAGGTGACGGAGAATGCAGTGTGTTCCCCAAACCAAAGACTAGTGTAGCTACAGTTCGAGTCGAGAGGAGTGTGAAACGCGGAAAGACCTGGAGAAGCAGACCGTGTGGATGGCAAAGCCGGGTTATGCTTGTGAGAATGTGGTTGGTGTTAGAGGGCTTTCAGCAAAGAAAGGATACGACCAACTCCAGGAGTTCACTCTGGCTTGTGTGTGGAGTATGTGAGTGTATGCAGAATGCCTCTGTGGTGGGGCAGACAAGAGAGGCTTCGGGGAGCTCAGTCAGGTCATGTCTTCTTGCACAAGTGATGGTGGAAAAGATGGAACAGGGCAGACCAGTGTGAGAAAAGCTTGTGCTGTTTGTACAGCCGTCTGGGCTTTGTACAGGACCGGAAGGCAGGATAAAAGGGGTGTTTGTGATAGCAGACTCATGCTTCTGGTCCAAATAGCTGCACCCATGCGGCAACATTCTTAGAGAGGCTTGCGGTAGAGAAGAAGGAAGATTTTAGACACACGGAATTTAAACGCTGAGATATGCAGGCGTCAGTTAGACCTCTGGTCACGAGGAAGCACAACTTAAAAGAGAAGCCTGGGCATGGCTGTAGCTCAAAAATCTATGTGTTAAAAGTCAAGGAAGCTGGGCAAACAGGAGGTAAACAGCAGGCAAATAGTTAATAGATGTGATCACAATATATTATGGGAATTGGCCCATGAGATAATGAAGAGTTAGAGGTCCCACGTGAAAGTTAGAGAACCAGAAAGCCTGGTTGAAGAATTTATTCTGAGGCTGCGGGTTTCAGAGCCAGGCAGTAATTTGCATAAGCCACTGGTTAGAAGGCCCTTGAGCTGGGAATGTAATGGATGCTCCAGGGTAGGGAAAGAGGCTGAATTTGCCCTCCTCCACCTTTTTGTTCTGTTCACGGGCATTCCTGATAGAACAGTCTTCTTTACTGGGCCTATTGCTGCTAATACTATTGTTTTTTCCAGAAAGGTATCTACAGACACTCCCTTTGCAGGACAGTATCTTACCCGCATTATGGCTCTCCCTTAACTCCATTAACATACTTCAAAGTCTTACCAGAGGGGTAGGGGGCATAACCTCTAGAGACTTAAGCAAGGAGACTTGAAACACTGTAGAAAACAAGCCTGTGGGAGGTGCAGCAAGCAGTAGCTGGTGATGTTATCACTCAGCGCAACTCTGAAGAATTCAAAGAAGCCAGAGCAGAGACAGCGTTGGGAAATCTGAGAGGGATCAGGCCTCGGGCTAAGTGTGTTGTTTTTCTAGAGGGGCTCTGTAGCAACATCAAGTCATGTCAGCATATTCAAAGGGGACCTTAGGTCGCAGGTGGCCCGGGACAGTGCTCACCAAGGAACCTCGCCTTGGTGCACTGTCCTCTGTTTGGACGGTCATCTTTCATATATGAGTACTGTATTTACATCATTTCCACATTTCCACGCCTTCCATCCCACTCCCCTGCTCCAACTCCCCCCGTGGCCCCACCTCTCAAGCTTGTGACGCCTTCTTCTATACTTACAACTGGCGCACATCAATGCAGACACTTACAATGCTGTTGCTTGTAAGCACGTGTGTTCAGGGCTGACCACTTGGTTCGATAGCCTGTCAGTGTGTCCATCCCTGGAGGAGACTGATTCTCTCTCTCTCTCTCTCTCTATCTCAGCAGCCATGTAGCTCTTCGTCGATGGATAGGCCCTGTGAGATTTCCCCTGAGTTTGGTACGGCAGCTGGTGTGGCCATTACGCACGTGCTGTTTAGGCAACCCTACTGTTGAGATTTCATGGGTGCACTGCTTTCCCTGTCCACATCTAAAGATACTTTCTGGCTGCAGGAGGCCTGGTTCTCCAGCTCTTACAGTTTTCCTACCCATCCCTTCTTCAGTGATGCTCCCTGAACCTTACATCTAGGATTTTCATTGTAGTTTGGACTGTGCATCTCATGCTCATTTATCCTCTACATTTTGACCAGTTGGGAATTGCTGTAGTAGCCACTATATGTTGCAAAAAAAAAAAAAAAAAAAAAAAAAAAGCTTGTTTGATGAGGAGTGAGAGCTATGCTTACGAGTGGGTAGAAGTATCTAGAATATAGTTAGATATTATGTTGTTTTTAAGAAGATGGCGGTCTGCCATTTTTGGTCCTTAATTCTGTAATCTAGTGCATAAAGAGCACTTGCAAAGGACTCTCTGGTGAGCGTCACGGCCTTGACAACAGAGGAAGGAGTATACCAAGCAGGAATGGAAGCCACCTAGGAGTGGCCCCTGCAGGCGTTCCTCCCTTACACTCAGCGTCTCCTTCAGACGCTGCACATACTTCAGAGGAGCCAGAAATACCAGCCAGGCAGCAGGTAGCCCGGAACCCCGCCCCCAGCACCGGAAAACCAGCTGTCTGATCCAACAGACACAGTTCTTCAGGCAGCAGACCGCCTACAATCACAAGCATTTGAAGGACACCGGAAGCAGAGGGCAAGGAGGGTTGTGGGAGTGGGTGGGGGCCGCTCCAGACGCTCAGACTCTCCCAATGAAACGCGGAACTTAGCGAGCACATGGGGAATTCTGGAGATGCCAACCCCACAGCTTTAGGAAGAGTTCGGAAAAGCCTTCTTTCAGTGACCTAAAGGTTCCCCCACTTCCTAATAGTGCTAGAGGCTGACAGCCAAGCCTTCAATACATGGGCCTTTGAAGGACACCCAAGACCAGATTGTCCAAGCACACTACAAACACGGCAAATGGTAGAGAACTGGCTGTTTTCAATCATGGCGGCATGGCTGGCTGGGCCCTGGAGCTCACTGCTACCACCTAGTGTCTCAAAGGAGCCATACAAAAGATCAAAATTCAAAGTATACTTTCTAGTGAGGGTAGACGGAGATTGTACCATTTAAAGTTAGAAACTTTGTAACTTTATAAAGTCTTCTCATGTTACACACTTACTCTGTCTTGTATTAATAAGGGATTCATTTTCATCCCTCTGGCTTGAAATGCACCTCCTTTTTGAAGTTCTGGGGTCTGCTGTCTTTCCTTAATTCTGAGCCAATTCTTCATCAGTTTTTCTTTCTATTCAGTCTCTCTACTCTTGAGATTTTGTCACATGAGAGCAAATGTTAGACCCTGTTCAATCTCTTAACCTCTCCCTCACATTTCTTTATCTCTTGCTGCCACAATCAGAGTGATTTCTGTGGCTCTAGCTCCCACTTTCCTAACTTTTCCTTCAGCCTACTTTTCCTGTTTCTAAATCTGTTTTTTATTTTCTTAATTTTAAAACTGATTTTGCATAAACTAAACTTTCCTTGTTTTACAACATTCTTATTTCATAGATGCTATTTTCTTATTTGGATTTTGAAATTATTATTATACAACTTTAAAAGCCTATTTTATATTGCTACATTACTTGGGATGCTGGTCATTTCTTGGGCCTACTGACATTCACACTAAGGAGTTTCCACAGGTGTTTCGAACTTTCACAGTTTGGAGTCCTGAGCTCAAAGTCCTCCCCCACACGTACTTCTGGTTGTTGGGCTTGGCGGCGGGGGGGGGGGGCATTCTCGAGTGTATGTTTCATGTTTCTTAGGACTTGTTGCTTTTTCAGTTCTGGAGCATTTTCCATGGTTGTGCCTCTGCTCACTATGTGCTTAGCAGGTGGGCAGCTCACATACTAGCCTCACTCCCTTCTGCTGAAAGCATCTAGCGGTGTCTCAGGAAATATCCATCAACGTCATAGGATGCTTTATGGTGTTTTCAGAGAAGTCAAGGCCAGACAATCCTCCTCTTCCCTTTACAGTGAGAATAAAACCCAAAGTTGTGCTGAGACCCAATGCCGCAAAGCCAGAGCACAGCATAAAAGACAAATCTCTTTGTGGTTACTGTACATTTTGATTTGCTGTAGACGAATGTCCAATGCCAGTTGGAAGACAAACCTCCACATCTATTTGGTTAATAGTTTCGACTGTGGCTTGCATTCCAGATGCCTAGAACATGGTTTTGAACTCGGTCCTGTCCGGGGCTGCATATTATCAAGTACTTCGGTGGCTTGGACTTGTTCATACCCAGCTAAATTGAAGCACTCATGTTCTTTCTAGTTACTGCTCGTGGAGATCCTTGGCAGACCTTCCTTTGTCAATAATTTACTTTTGTCCTGCCCCCTCCATTTTACAAAAGCATACAGTCAGCTCACAAAGACCTAAATCTTCATGACGACTGCTGCCAACGTCTTGAATTATTATTTTTTTTAATTCCCATAGCGGGTTGCAAAATATCTGCATGTTCTTTTCTTTTCATTCCTTCCTTCTTTCCTCTTTCCCTCCCTTCCTTCCTTCTTTGTTTCTTTTGTTCTTTCTGTAGTCAGTGAGGGAAACATTCAGGGCATGTTTTTGTGAGGTTTCCAAGGACTTCATGTTTTACAGCAAGCAAGCGAGCGAGCGAGCGAGCGAGCGTCGACAGAGCAGGGGGTTCAGATTCACCGCGCCAACCCAAAGCAAACTGTAATGATGAGTCTTGTGCTCTGTTTTCAGAACAGAGCGTGCTGAGCATCACGCGAAGTGGAAGAGCCTTAAGCTCCATATTGTTTACACTGAAGAAGCTCTTGTGTGGACAGGAGCATGATGACTGGGCAAATGGACCCCGTGGAACTGAGAAATGTCAACATTGAACCTGACGATGACAGCAGCAGCGGAGAAAGTATTCAGAGCATACTGGGGAACTCCGAGAAGGAAGCCATGAACAGGTACAGCTCTGTGGAAAAAGAAGATGGACCTGGGGCTGGGAAAACCAGGGTCTTGGTGGAAAGGTTGGGTTTATTGCGGATCAATGTGAGATAGCAGTGTTGATTTTAACATATTAGCTCTTGCGTGGCTGACTGGAAACTGAAGTTTAATGTCCTTGACTCCAGGGTGACGCACATTTCGCTGGCATCAGCCTATTGTTGTCTTTATCTTTGGGAGAGTCTCCCTTAAATCCGTCTTCCTTTGACTATGCCTTCAATGCCATGTGTCAACAGAGGTTTGTTGTTGTTGGTGGTGGTGGTTTGGTTGGTTGGTTTCTGCTCCGAAAGCATGTCCTGAACAATCTCATCCACAAACTATCACGGGGTTCACCCATTAAGTCTATGGCATATTCTGAGCCTGTTAAAACCTTTCCTCATAGCTTCAGGTCCTTCGAGTCGTCCACCAGCTGCTAGTCTCTGCAGGACCCCTGCAGCTTCCGCAGGTGGTTTCAGGACTTCTCGGCTCCTTCACACTGCCAGGGAGGGCCAGTCAGGGGGAGGCCAAATTCTCATGCTTCCCACCCGTGCAGCGAGTCTGGGTTCGTTGGGCTAGTCAAGAGTAAATCAGGACAGTGTCTAAACTCGTGGCTCTTGATCGTGCTAAAGCACGGCGCAGCAGCCTTTGCGGGGCTGTTGCTTGAGTTAGGGGTGACTTATCTTTTTTTTGAGCTTCTGTGCAAATTGCAAATTGTGCTCCTTCCTCCCCCCCCTTTCCAAGACGTAACTAAGTGTTCAGAATACAAAGGGATGTTCAGCAGGTGCTGGCCCAAGTCTGAGGCTCTTTTCCTCCTGAGGGGAGCGCACTCAGGTGTGAGCTCTGCAAGGGTGGATGTGGCGAAGGGGAAAGGGGATCTGGTCACTAGGGTTCAGAGGGGATGCTGTTCAACTTCACCCGCAACAGCTCAGCTCCCAGCGTCATCCTTTCTAGCTGCTGGCTCAGGCATCAGTGGTCATTTTTGTGATTTTACATTCACCTTTAATAGATGGGTTTTGTTTGTTCTTGGTGTGGGCATGACTCTGTAGCTGTATTTCCCTTATGTTTGCAATAGATGTTGGGCCCGGTATCAAAATATTTAACATGCTGAGGGCATTTCTCACATATTTCTTTCAGTCTCAGTCTGTCTTATGTCTGCGTCTCATCTTATGCCAAAATAAGAACCTGCAGACACAAGTTATGTGCTTACTTTCAAACTCTCAGCTTCAGGAGCCAGCCGTGCAGTGGGGATTTCAGTTTGCTAAGGAAAGTGAACTTTAAGTGTTGGACACGCTTCGGTTTGGATTGCACTGGAAGAAGCACTTGTGTTTACAGTCCTTCATCCCGTTTTTATCCTGTCAGCCCAGGTTCCAACTGTGAACATTGTGTAATAACCGCACCCCCCACACACTTAGAACATTAAACACATCAAGATGGTAGGAGGACCGTGGACATGGAAGGGGCAGCTGCCGAGGGCACCGTGTCTCCTGTGAGAAGCATGGGGCGAAGCTAGGGCGTGTTCTTCCCATGTTCGCTCAGCATGAACTGCTCTGTGGTTCCTGGAAACATATGGAAGGATTTGTGCGTGTCTATTGTTCTAGATGTACCTTCTATTGGACTGTCCAAGCGTCCCCTGGCCGTGCCTCTTCCCGCCAGACCCAATAGCTGTGCCTTGTCCCTGTCAGAGTGTTTTCAGGACTAGCTTCCGTTAGAAAGGACAGTTTGTAAGGGTTCCGCTCCTGCAGTCTGCTTTTCATTGTGTTTCTAAGGACTGTCTTCCTCAAGTTGTTTGGATCTTACTCTTGAATGTGAGAGATGCCTTAAAATCCGTCAAGTGTCAGCTAGGAAGCCTTTTCATGCAGAACTGAGAGTGCGATGTAGCAACAGAGGCTGGTTATATTTTCGTGGGTGAGATTATAATGCTGTCAGCTGCCCTTGCTGGTCAGGCCTCTTGAAAGGGAGACTGGCCCCTTGGCCACAGCCTCAGAGCTCTGGCATGCAACTGCTGTGGCTGACCAGAGCAGGAAGAGGGCTTCAGTGACCTTGTGTAGCCTCCAGCCTGAGTGCAGGCACATCATCATCATCATCATCATCGTCATCATGAGCCTCTATGGCCCATACCTGTCTTCCTTCCTTCCTTCCTTCCTTCCTTCCTTCCTTCCTTCCTTCCTTCCTTCCTTCCTTTCTTCTTTCCCTTCTTCCCTCCCTCTCTTCTTCCCTCCCTCCATTCTTTCTTTCTTTCCTTCCTTCCTTCCTTCCTTCCTTCCGTTGGTTGGTTAGTTAGTTGTTAGTTTTCAAGACAAGGTTTCTCTGTGTAGCCCTGGCTGTCCTGGAAGATGCTCTGTAGTCCAGGTTGGCCTCCCACTCAGAGATCTTCCTGCCTCTGCCTCCCAAGTGCCGGGATTAAAGGTGTGTGCCACCACCGCCCTGTGGTTCATGCTTTTTTTGAATTCTGCTCTCTCTCCCAACTTTTCTGCCAATCCACTGGGTTTCATCAAAAACTTTCATCTATTAGCTAATAATAACCAAAATGCACTTTCTGAGTAATTAGTGCATGCACACACGCGCATGCACACACACAGACATGTAACCATATAATCACCCAGAATTATACTGCAGCCATTTTCCAATAAGCAATACAGGCAAAGGCAGGTGCAGGTGAAAAGGTGGAAGCAGTGGCGGTTCGGTCCTCCCGGGACTGTGTGCTGCTGGGAAGAACCACAGGTAGGGCTTGGTAGGGGGACACATATGCCTTCCCACTCCTGACTGCAGTCACCTCACCAAGGACGGCTCCCCACAGAGATATTTTGGACATCAGATAAGAGGAGTGCCTGACCATTTGTTACCTTGGTAAAATCAGAAGGGGTGTGGCAGAGGGTTCCTTTCTAGCACCCCAAATTAATAATAATAATAAACAATGATAAAAGTATCATCTCATTGTGGCATGAGAGTAGTTTTAAAATCTCAGGATCGTGGCTCTGCACCACATCTTCAGAAGGGCTCCTAAGAGGGGACAAAAAATTAAGCTCAGTTAATCTCTCTTTTTTTTTTTAAAGTCAGTGTTGGGGGGAAAATAGCATCCAGAAATTTCAACTGAAAGTATGTCCTTCGTTGTAACATTCTCTCCTTCCCCAAGACTACTCATTGAGAGTTCAGGGGTTGGTCTAGAAGGACCACTAGTGTGAAGGAAGAGAAGAAAGAACATTTTGGACCTTGTCTTCCCTGATTCTGCTTCTTAAATGCCCGTCAGAGCATTTACTGAAACACCCCCTCCCTTGTTTCCCCCTTTCCGATTCTGTGCTCGTTCAGCCAATTTGCTAACGAAGATGCCGAAAGTCAGAAGTTCCTGACCAATGGCTTTCTGGGGAAGAAGAAGCTGGCCGACTATGGGGATGAACACGTAAGTGCCACCGCTTTCAGGAGGTAAACAGGACGGAGGGCGTCTGACCGACCAAGGTCTCGGTGGGAAAACAGCGTGACTGAAATTTTCCAGCCCTTCATCAGCACATTCTCTGTTTATTCAGGCCCTTACTGGAATAAAGGCTTGTTTTTCTCATTGGCCATATGGCTGCATGAATCATTTATGAAATGTATTTGTTTTTTCAAGAAATCATCCTAACCCAAACGTAATCTGCAGCCATAAGTTATTTTCCCTTCTTTTCGTTGCTTGTCTGTAGTTTTCAGCTCTTCCTGCGGCCTGTGCCGAGGCCAAGCCTTGCAGTCCATCTCGACGCTCTGGGTAGTTAACGGCTTTTACTCGCTATGAGTTTTGTCTTCCTGTTTGGGGCCACGGCCTCATGGGAGCAGGCTGACCAAAGAAAAGAACCCCCCCCCCCCTTTGGGAAACGTCTGTTCATGCTGCCCTTCTTTTCTCCAAGCACCCCGGGACGACGTCCTTCGGAATGTCGTCCTTCAACCTGAGCAATGCCATCATGGGCAGCGGGATCTTGGGCCTGTCCTACGCCATGGCCAACACCGGGATTGTCCTTTTCATGTAAGTGGACACACGGGTCTGCGTTTAGTGCCAGGCAGGTTTGTGTCTAGCCTGACACCTGATGCAGGCTCTCTGCGAACAAGAGTAACGTGAGGAGATAATGGTAAATTGCCCTTGCGCTTATGTAGACCTGCCACCTGAGCGAAGGCCGGTGGGCTTTGATCACAGTGCTGCTTTTTTGAGCATCTTTAATCAAGTGGCAGAATGCTTGTGTATCCAACCACCAAAATGTGAGTGCAGCCCATCATTCCGCGGAAAGAAGTAAACCCTTCCTCGGAGCATCTCAGCACTGAGGGATGCTTGAAATAGTGTAGCGTTCAGTAATCAGAAATAATCTCTCTCCAAAGCAAACTGGATTCTCGGATAATCTTAGGAAAAAATAGCTCGTGTCATCTGCGAGCCCTCTGCGTGCCCTGGTGCTATTCCTTGTGCCTCTGGGCACCGGGCACCAGCTCACTGGCTTTTGTGCATGGCGCCGGAGCCTTTTCTCCCTTCTTTATTTAGTTAACTCCCACATCTCAGCATGGCATCACGTCAGCACAGCCCTCCTTGACCTCTGTGACAGGGGCAATGTATCACACACACACCTTGGTTGTAACACCCCTGTGTGTGCCTGTCTGATTTACATAGTGTCTAGCTTCCCCGTGTCTCATCGTGTACCCTTTCCTAAACCTGAACACGGTGCCTGGCATGGAGGATATTTGTGGAATGACTCATGCGCGTTTCCAAACCTGTGCGCTTTCGCCACACTTGGTCAAAGCCTGCCTCAAAGGAGCAGTGTCGCGCAGCTGACCAATAGGATGGCTGGACAGGGGCCTTGCCTCTGACGGACAACCACAGGCGTTTGCATGATTACCCTCAGTTCGGTATTTTCCAAGACACGCTTGTCTGTGGTCACATTCTTCACAAGTGTAAAGTTGCACGTTAGGAATCACGTGGACGTGGGAGCCTGGTCCCCAACACAATGCTCGAGAGCTAACGGTCTAAGAATGTAACACTCACACTTTATTAAATCTATGCTGTTTGTCTGATGGCACATGCGATTAGGTAATCACACAGCTATTTAAGGACCAAGGATCGGAGCTATAAATATTTATCTTGTGTCAAATGAACTGTGTGGTGTATAACGGTCTCTAGCTGAGCGGGTTTTTATACTAGCTTTAATAAGCCGTGTTTGAACCCAATTAGCTGTTTACCATCTGCATAGTAGGCTCATGATACATTTGATGCCTGTGTAATGAACACAACCTTTGAGACAAAAAGACTGCCTTCTCATTAATCATTCGTGCCATTAAGAGTAATTAAGAAATTATCCCAGTGCATTGATGAGCAGGAGCGGAAAACACTTTCCTCAGCCTCGGGCCACGGAGCACCCGGAGAACATTGCATTCCACTTTTAAAACGAAGCCTCCATTTTACCAGGTTAAACTTGACCAGAGCAGTCACGTTGCTAAACCCCGTGCAATGTGCTTTGCCCGTCTAACAGACGCGGAACTTAATTCTAAGCAAGCGACACAGCGTTCCACTGATTTTGTTTTTCAGAATGTACACCATGGCAGGCACACGTTTAAGGTATAGGAATGCTCATTAGTTTTTCCCCCCATGGAACAAAATCACGTAATCTGAACTACGTAAGTCTTTAAAGACAGGGCTATCCACGCTGCACCTATGGGTGAGCCATCTAGGTTAGGCTGTTCTGGAGGACTTGGTTTCCGGAAGACAGGGACACCTTCAGCAAGAGTAGCTTGGGGTGTGCTGTCCACGGTCTAAAGGTACCCAATGCAGCAGGGGTCTCATGGGGACTTTCAGATAAGCTGCGGGGAAATGTGTGTGCACAAATAAGGTAAAAAAAAAAGAGGGAAAGCTTGCTTTTTACCGTTTTAGGTGTTACCCTTTCACTTATTATCTACGTGATCCACATTCATTCGTTTGTTTGTTTGTTTGGGCAAGGTCTCCATTCTGTAACCCAGGATGACCTTGAACTAATAATCCTCCTGCCTTAGCTCCCCAAGAGTTGAGATTACAAGCAAGTGCCACCATGCCCAGCTCTGGCCACACTCTTCTTTCTGTGATTCAATTCTTGGTTTTGGAGACACACTGATGAGCACTAACATAAAAGCCATTTGCTGAGGCTCCTGACAGCAGGCTTCATCCCTTCTGAATACGACTAAGGGCTGGTCCTGCTGTCTGTGCTCAACCCTCCTCTGCTTTCTTTAAGGTACATCCCCCTGCCCCCCATGAATAAGGCACCTTCCCTTCTCATGGACAAGATCAGGAGTCAAAATGTCCGAGTGTCTAAGCCTAGGTTTAGCCAGGTTCTTGACTTTTACTGCTTTTTGCTCTTTTGGTTTTTTCCCTGCCACCCATGGATGCAGACATGCTATGCAGGCAGCGGATGCCGAATGATGTGCTGTGTTAACTGTATGCACATCAGCGTCTCCGCTGCGAGGTAAGCAGCTTTGGGAGGTCGCTGAAGCGTGTGTAACATAGAAAGTCCTGGCTGTGTGGCACCCAAGGCGACATGGGGCAGTGTGAATAGTTTCCTGAAATCCTCCAAAGGCATAATTTTGTTGCAGAGTTGATGATCGAAGAGGCAGAAATTGTTGCTGTAGCTTCTTGCAATGTTTAGCACAGCAATGTCCCACCCACTATTAAAAAAGCAGCCCAAGACCAACCTGTCCCGTGTGCTTTCTGTTCCGTTGCAGAATCTTGCTGCTCGCTGTGGCAATGCTATCACTCTACTCGGTCCACCTGTTAATAAAGACAGCCAAGGAAGGAGGTAGGCCGCCCTGCGTCCATGTCCCAGCCCAAAGGCTCCTCTCCCAGCGTGATTCTCTCCACTCACACAGCATCATAAGCTAAGGAGGCTGTTAAGCAGCTTCACAGTTCATTTATTTATTTAATTTTCCGAACCCAGCAATACGGTCTCTCAAGGTTTTCAGTTAATTGGATGAGTGGGGGTCAAGAATGAAAGCTGACTGGCTCAAGTTCAAGCCAAATGCCGAGGTGGTGGTGGGGGAACTTTGGCAAATGGAAGGGATAGGTGCTGTTACTAGCACTGTGCAGCTCAAGCGAATGGAGTCTGCTTCTGTCTGGAGAGCATTGGACACTGCTCTTTGCTTTCTGGGGTCTTGTCCTTCGGTTTTTCCCATTTCTCGGTACTGTTTAGGAACATGCTTACTATCCCAGAGTTATATAAAGAAACGCTAGAGGCATGAAAACGATGCTCTAACAGCAATTTTATCTTCTCTTAATAGGATCTTTAATTTATGAAAAATTAGGGGAGAAGGCATTTGGATGGCCTGGGAAAATTGGAGCCTTTATCTCTATCACAATGCAGAACATTGGAGGTAAGGTGGCAGCTGGCAGCGGACCGTTTATAGGATGCTCAAAGGAAAAAAAATAAACAACTTCTGGCAACAACCAAGCACCTTACAGAACAACCGCTTTCTAATTCTTCATCTCACCAAATTCCCTCCACCACCACCAACTGAACCCACTAAATATGCATGAGCTCTAACACTGAGCTGTTCCCCCAGATCCTGTAGTGTTTATTGATGTTCTTAGACTAAAGTCTTAGGAAGAAAGCTCCAGAATCTCCAAAATTCTATTTTTTTGTTGTTGGTTGCTTGGTTAGTTGTTGTTTTTTTTTTTTTTTACTGGCTTGGGGCTGTAAGCATCAAGCCTGTCAAAGAGTCCATTCTACATTTGGTTAAAATCTTCCACCTTACAGAGATTTAAATGATCAAGCATTTCATAAGATCACCTGATGCTTGCTCCTAAGACCATCTCATGGTTGCTCTGGTTTGTGACAACTGAAGGAAGGGGGCCTGAATGTGTGTAGCCCTGAACTCCTCAGGCTGAGTGATGGCACCATAAGAGTTCAACGTGTCAGTGCAGACACTTATCCAGGTGTGGACCAAAGCAGGCTCTGTGTCAAGCTAAGCACAGCAGTGTGTCGGTAAGAGAGATAAGATTGCACACTGCCACCGCAGAAAAATGCTCTCGCCTTGGCTATCCCATGTGATTAGTAGTTTGACATAAGGGGAGCCACTTGTACTGCTTAAATTAGCAACCCCACATTTAGAACAGTTTAATTTTTCAACCCCTTAAGAAGTTGGCAATTCACCACCTGTGTTTTAAACATCAGCAGGGTGATGTTGACATTACCCGAACAGGCCTGTAGCACCCTGAATTTCCAAAGACCAAACACATTAACGGTGGTGACATCACCGAGACTCAGCAGCTAAGGGCTCTAAAATGGAACGGTCCCTTAGCGAGCTAGCTCATCAGAAACAGCTCCTGTTTATGCTCTGTAAGACTCTGCTGTAGCCAAGGACGTTGTAAAGATTAACCAAGCCACGTGGACGGAAGACGCAGCAGGTATTTGGGGAAATCATTTCATTCTGACAATAGGGAAGTAACAGAGGTTCTGTTTCTTCTTCCGGGGGGGCCGCCCTTTGCCTGAGGTACGAGCTTGGCTGTGTCACTGAATTTCTCAAACTCCCGAGCTACAGGCGAGGGTGAGGACACACACCTGTCCTCTTCAAGACTTTCAGGTGATCAAAAGATGTAACCCACAGAACTCAGCAGTGTGAGAAATGCCTGGCACCATTCTTACCTCCATGGAAGCTTGGGGACTGATTTGAAATTAGTCAGAGTTCAGGGTACAGCTTAAAGGCCTGTTCACACCACTGCCCCCCCCAACACATGCTTAAAACTTCTGTGTAAAACTGTAGTGTGTGGGAGCCAGAACCCAGATCCCTGTGCATGCCAGGCTGCCATTCTAACCCCTGAACTACAGCCTCAACCTTGCTGGGTTTATTTTTAATAATTGTACCCTTCACCGTGTGTCAAATAACAAATTAGTGTCAAATTCCACCAAATGGTGGACCCGGGAAAGAAGTGTTGCACAAACCCCTCCCACTGGAGGCAAAATGGTCATGGTTTACATATGTGTGCATACATGTGCACAGTCAGAAGTTTCAGATTTTATGAAATTTTCAAAATTGTGCTGATGAAATTTGACCCTTTCTGTATTTTTTTTTAATTGACCGATGGGAAACCGGAAGGAGAGGGGGGGAAACCCAAATCCGTAACAGACAAAATGGTGGTGGGGGGAGTTATTTTCTCTTATACTCCATTATCAGTCTGGAAGACTTCCGGTGGTCATTGCTCTGAGATGCTCTGTGCAGCTCTGGGAGGCCACAGAGGGACAGGTGTCCCTTAGGGAAAGCCAGAGTGACTGGAGTGCCCGGAGGCCTGCCTCACAATTCTGCTCTCCTGGCTTCGGCCTCCGCCTTCTTTTGTGAGACCGCTACCTGCAGGCACATGCAACGCAGTCGGTGATGATCTCTAACTAGAGAGTGGAAATGCGGCGCTGGGAATCCCCCTAGAGCCCTCGTTTGGCTTTAACCCAGAATCCTCGTGGACACTTAGCAGTGGCCCCGTGTGTGTGAGCAGGAGGGACAAGCATCTGCTCTTGAGGAGAACCCAGAAGCCAGAACCCAGAGTGCATGTGGCCTTCCCATTCTGCTGTAGGGATGAGATGCCCCCCCCTCCCGTGGAGAATGGATGTCCCAAATACTTGTGATTCCTTACGGCTTGCATGGGATGATGGGGTGCGCACCACCGCTCACCTGTCCCTTTGCCCATTTCAGCCATGTCAAGCTACCTCTTCATCATCAAGTACGAGCTACCTGAAGTGATCAGAGCGTTCATGGGGCTTGAAGAAAACACTGGGTATGCCTGATCTCCTCCCCACGATGCTCAGAGACTCTGCGGCCTCTTCTGTTCCCGACACCCTCTTTCTTTGTTTTCTAGGGAATGGTACCTCAATGGCAACTACCTCGTCGTGTTTGTGTCTGTGGGGATCATCCTTCCACTGTCTCTCCTTAAAAATTTAGGTATTAATTCACTCTCTGACTGAAAGTATGCTTATCTTCACTTCCTGTTCTAACAGGGAAGCCGTTTTTAGATGATATAGTCACTTGCAAAATCTCCCTGCTACTTCCTAGGTTACCTTGGCTATACCAGCGGATTTTCCCTCACGTGCATGCTGTTTTTTGTCAGTGTGGTAAGTGCTTTGTTGACACGGTCCTTGCAGCCTGGCAAGCACGCCGTGTTTTATTAGTGTCCTCATTTTCGCCCAAGCACTTCACCAACATGAAATAGTTCTTGCGTCACGAGCAATTTTATTGTATTCTAATTTGGAATTAAAAAGGGACAGTCATGGGTTTAAAAATAGCTGAATTAGAATGCCAAGGTCGTAGCAAATGGCATATGCTAGGCTCTCTGGAGGAGCATTTAAACAAAGGACCACAGTAGTGACCCAGTACTTAAGAAGGCGGAAGTAGCATACGTGAGTGGCTGGGACCACGTCTCTGTGGACCAGCCACTCTCTCTCCTGCCTGCTACCCAGTTGGAGAGGATAACTGTGGTTCTGACAAAGGAGAAACTCCTCGAAACATCATAGATGTGAACTTTGTAAATAATTTCCCCCAAAGAGGTAAAGGAAGGGGGGGTAGTTTTGGTGACTCATCGTGAGTAGTTTGGCATGAAATGTAAGCAAGACATTATATTTGTCATGGGAGAGCCAGAGAGGCCTGGAGTGGGCTCACCACAGCCTGGTACTGTTGACCAGAAGGCAGCACTGTTCCTGCTCTTTGAGCAGAGGCGAGAAGGAGCCTTCACGGCCAGGCAGTCCAGGGGACTCCTCAGCTGAGTTCTCCCTGCACCCCTCAGGACACACAGGTGGATTTTTATTTCTCTGTTTCCCCCTCAGCGCTTGATTTTTTGTTTGTTTGGTTTTGGTTTTGTTGCTTATGGCTGCATCTAGGTGATTTACAAGAAGTTTCAAATCCCCTGCCCTTTGCCTGTTCTGGATCACGGTAACGGGAGTCTGACGTTGAACAGCACACTTCCAATGCACGTGATCACACCGCCCAATGACTCGGAGAGCACCGGCGTGAACTTTATGATGGATTACGCTCACCGCAACCCTGCCGGGCCGGAGGAGAGCCAGGCCGCCACCGCCACCGCCACCGGCCCCCTCCACAGCAATGGAGTGCAATATGAGGCCCACAGCGGTGACAAGTGTCAACCCAAATACTTTGTGTTCAACTCCCGGGTAAGTGACAGTCCTCGTGGGCTGAGCACCGCGACCTCTGGATCTTACCTCATAAACTGAGCTGCTCTGGAATCGGCATCTGTGCTGGACCTCTAAACTGCTGGTGTTGTGTTTGTTCTGCAGACGGCCTACGCGATCCCAATCCTAGCGTTTGCCTTTGTCTGCCATCCCGAGGTCCTTCCCATCTACAGTGAGCTGAAAGAGTAAGGCAGCCGTCGTTTCGGCATTCTAATTTGATTTGCAAACGTGTTCGTTTATTCAGAGGTGCTTCACGAGGAAGTGTGCCCTGTGGCTTTCTGCACAGGGAGGCTTTGAAAATGAAGCTTGATGTTCTTTCTCTTCCCAGCCGTTCCCGGAGGAAGATGCAAACGGTGTCCAATATCTCCATCACGGGCATGCTTGTCATGTACCTGCTGGCCGCCCTCTTCGGCTACCTGACGTTCTACGGTAGGTCACCCCGTCCCGGCCAGTCTCCATGTGCTTAGACTGACAACTCATCTGGATACATAAAATTATTTCTGGTTCCTTCTGTGAGTATCATGACTATAGATTGGGCACTCTTGCTATTTAGCTTTGCCACTTTTCCGAAGGAAATGGACTCTGGAGCCATCTGGCTAAGAGATTCCAGCAGCTTGAGAAGCCATGTTGATTTTCTTTTTTTAAATCTCTCAAGGTACAGCTAGGTTGATGGCTCGGTAGGTAAGGCACGTGACATCTGAGTTTGAGAACTTGAGGGACCCTCAGCACCTATGTACAAATCCAGGCACGGTAGTACATGACTATAATTTCAGCTCTGGACAAGCAGAGACAGGAGAATCCCTGGGTCTTATAAGCTAGCTAATATCTGTGAGCTCGGGGTCAGTAAGAGACCTTACCTCAAAAAATAAGAGAGAAAGCAGTTAAGGAAGTTACTAACATCAGCCTCTGTTCTCCACGTGCGCATGTAAGTTCACCTTCCCAAATCCCAGATCCATCAAATTAAATTCATTTCCTCCACGTACAGATGATCTTTCTTTGTCTAGTTTCCTGCTGTAGCTCAGGCTAGAAAAAAATGAAAATTAATCCAACTGTATACCGTAAAACTCTTTTTAGGGAAAGGTGGCTGCCCAGAAAATGGCAGAACTCACAGTCCTTAAGTTTGAACCCGCTTCTTCTCTACCAATCAGTTAAAGCTGGCATCCCGGTATATTAAGTAAAATGTCCTAAGAAAAAAGATACGAAAAATTTTCCTTCAATCTGGAACTAGTCTAAATTGTGTGTGTGTGTGTGTGTGTATGTGTGTATTTATATGTTCATATTTATTTAAATGATATACATATAAATATGTATCTGTTTATACTATTATATTTGTGTATACATATTATGTATATCTTTATGTATAAATGATATGGCCACAGTATGTATTGAACATTCCACCTGGCATCAGCAGTACACAAAGAAGTTGGCATTATTTACTCCCTCCAAAAAGTGTAGCCCAGTAGAGAAATAACTGCAAGTATGTTATTATATTTGCACATTAGTCAAGGTGTCAAGACACGTAGACATTTTTAATAAACACCTTCAACTTTCAACTTTTTTTTTAAGTTCTGTTAACGTGTTTATTGCAAGACATATAGCGCTTTGGAAAACATTTCAGTTATTTTAAAATAGAAAAAGAGGTGTGCCTGTAATACATACACATGAAATTTCGAAGGCTGTCTACAAAGTTGTAAATAAAGGTAATTCTTCATCCTCCTGGAACCTCAACTTTTTTTTTTTCTGATTTGTAAATTACATTGAATGCATGACAATTGGGAAGGAAAGGACTCTGGAAGAGGCCATTCTTTGCTTAGGTGTCTTTTCTATTTGACTGACATTTGACTGTTACCCAAGCATTTGCTCTCACTTTGGCACTAATTTCTCAGTGGTTGTGCATTAGAGAGAGTCAAGATCAATGCTACTGAGTGCGTTTGTACCTCTTTGTCCCATCTTGAGAGTAAGAGAGGGGAAACCAGGCTATCTATGATGTCATATGTGTCTATGTGCCATTTGTGTCTTGATTTCATACATATCTTATGGGCATTTGCGTCTGGAATTCTGAATGGTCATCCTCAAAGAAGGCATCAGATAAATCAGAGTAAAATGGCTGAGAGAGCAGTACAATGAAAGAAAGAAATATCACAGTAATTCATCCTTGCATGTTTTTTAAATGATTTTTGTAAGACAAACCCCTTCAAAAACCTCTAGAGGAGCTGAGTTTGGATCCCCAGCACCCATAAAGAGCTGGGTGTGGAGGCATATGTCAGAAACCCAGCACTAGGGAGCAGGAAGGTAGAGCCCAGGGTCTTGCTGGCTGACCAGTCTAACCAAAATGGCAACCTCTGGGTTTACTGAGAGACCCTGTCTCAAGGAATAAGTGACTGGAGAAAATATCTCAACATCAACCTCTGGCTTTCACATGTGCTCAAAGGTGAATACACACACACACACACACACACACACACACACACACACACAGAGTGAGAGAGAGAGAGGAGAGAGATGGCAGTCCTAGAGTTTCCACACTGGGTACAAAGAAGCTGAACCAGGATTAGCTGGGCAGGCAGGTCAGAGGATGATGATGGTGTGGGCATGACAAGCCTGTACGGCTTGTTTTCCATCGTCCTGCTTTGCAACCGTTCTTCGTAGCAGACACACGATGCAAACAGTCCCGTGAAGCTCCTTAGCAGCTCTTCAGCCTCAGGGCCATCTGCATCCCCAGGCCTGGGCTGCTTCCACCGTCCTGTTTCCCCCATGACCGTCACGTGTGTCTGTGAGTGGCCAGTGTCGACTTGGCAACCTCCCCCCAACCCCAATTCTTCCTGTTTCAGGGGAGGTTGAAGACGAGCTGCTCCACGCCTACAGCCGAGTGTACACTTTCGACACCCCTCTCCTGATGGTGCGCCTGGCAGTCCTGGTGGCGGTGACATTAACCGTGCCCATCGTCCTGTTCCCAGTGAGTACTGCCTCGGTGTTCATCCAGGGAGCTGTGGGTTTGCACTTGTGCGTCCAGCCAATTATTATTTTCTCACAGGATTTAGGAGGCACTTAAAGTTGAATATATAGAATATATATTCACCGCGAGCAGCGTTATATAGTGTTTTTTAAGGTATGACAAAAACCATGAGCTTTACTTTTACATTCAAATAAAAAAAAAAAAAAGCAGACCTTGGGCTGTCATCTACAGACTAGTGAAAGTCAGAGAAGTTCTTCTGTCTCCGGAATATGTGGAAGCCAAAGCCACACAAACTTCAAGATCATGCCGCACCTTGCCATAGTTTTGAAGGCATTTATTTCAGTTTGTTCCTCAGTTTGTGGTGCCGAGGTGACATCTAAAAGGTCAGATTATTGGACCCGACGTCTTGACGACCAATGGGAAGGAGACTCTTTAAGTAAATGACCAATCAGGAGAGTATTTGTTTGTTTGTTTGTTTTTTCACCTCTCCCACCAAAAGCAGCTCCTGCCCTCTGGCATTTGAGATTCCTGCTCCTCGGCTCTCATCAGGGTATAGGTCTGTCGCAGGGCTCTGGGCTGGAGGTGAGGGTGTGGGCTGCACGAGTTAAAACACCACCTACAGACAGACACCGGTCTTCACCCTCCTGCCAACTCTGTCCCTTTCGTAAACACTGAGTTTACTCATCCATTTTAGGGATGCAGAAACAAGGGCCACAGTAGCCAGCTTCGCTGTGAACAAAATGTTCCCCGCTAGACTTGGCCCGGGAGAGCTGCACGAACAATCTGCCCCGGTCCCTTTAAGTTCAGCTTGTGTGCTGAGGGTGTATTTGGGCACATTCCTTTTTCATGAGTGCATGAAATCAAATCCCTGTCACTATCGTGGCTGATCCTCCACTCTGAAATAGCGCCTGGCCTCCGATATATCTGTGAGCATTCTGGATGTCATATGTGGAACGTTAGCCTAAAATGAGCTCAGGCTTGAGCGGGGAGCGCTGTAGGATAACATTTCTCGGAGATGGTTACTCTGGGCCAAGCCTGTCCGGGGTCCTTCTTGTGAGTCAGGAAGTCACTAGGTTTCAGGGTACCAGGGACACTTGCATGGTTGTTTAAGTATTCTGTGCAAGGGGATCTGCTACATGAGTGTGGCCATGCAGCTAGTAGATCACTGCTGAGCTGATGGACATGGGCAGCTACAGGCCGCTTTGAGATAATATATCTTGACGCTGACAATCCGAACCTCCCTGAGAAATTCTTATCTTGTGGAAGAGCAAATGCCCCGGACTAGATCTGATCATCAGGGCTATCGCAGTTTGTCAGTGTTGGATGCCATTAGGATCAAAATTGGGCGTAAGAGCCAGTGTCCAGAATGATAACCAATGTCTACCGTTTCCTGTGTATTTTCACTCAACGTTGGCAATTTGACATCACGCATGGCATGGCCTTTCGCTACCACAGTCATGGGGGAATGTCAACAGTGGTCACAGGCAGGACAGTGAAAGGCCATCAGAGGGGGTGCACCAGCCGTGCCGGATATGGAAAACGGTTTTTGGGTGACTCTTGCCTGGCCTGGAATGTATGAACTGGTTATCATGTGCCGTTAATCCATGTGAGTGAGGATGTGAACAAGCAAATCAAATGGCCGTGGCAGGAAGTTTCAGCTTCCCGAAACCCTCATGTGTTTCTGACAAAGTGGTAGCTACTATAGATAGTGTTTTTATTCCTTTCTTGTAACTTGGGGGCAGGATTTCAGAGACTAGAATGCTGGGCGCGGCTCTCCGGGATGGCACAGGCTTATCTGGATGCCATGACTCTCCCCGATAGCTCTCTTTGCCTTCAGAAACACTCAAGCACCAAAAAGCTTCTCTATTGGCCTTAAGGTTCCCATATACAAGCAACAAAATAAACCTAGTCTGGGTTCAAATCTACCAGTTTGAGCTATTATTATTCTGCACTTTTTTTTTCTTGCAGCAAACGGCACCCCAGCTTTTCTTAGGCGATAGGATAAGGGTTTGTCTGCTCAGTTTCGTCCTATGCCACTTCTCATCTCAAGTGAGGTTGGGTTTTTCCTTCTTGTCACAAGTGTGTGGGAGCCGGCTGTGATGGTCGCCGGACAGTTGTGGAAGTCAGACGAATGGGGGCTAGCTATCCGTTAGCTGCTTACCGCGGATCTCCTTAGGGGTGGGGTGGGCCATCCACTGTGGGATGTCCCTCCTTGCAGAGGACGGGTGATAATATTTGCAGCTGTGCTTCCCTGCGTTCAGTCACGGTCTCCCGTTCCAAAGCACGTACAGACACGGACATGGAAACGTGGCGGGCATTGTCAGAAACTGCAGGGGAGTTGCTATTCCAAAGATGCCTTCCCTGGGCGATAGCATCCTGCAACCGGAAGGAGGAGTCATTTCTGCTCAGCGGGAGAATCTGCGTTTATTGAGGGTGTCAGTCAGGGCTGTCAGAGCATCTATGGTTTTCACCCTGCGTCCCCGCGTTAGTACAGAGCGCCTCCTAATGGGGCTGTGCTGGAGACACTGTGTGGGGACGGCTGACATTCTACCTAGAACTTCGCCGGTCCTAACGTCATTCTAGGTCAGGGGCCCTGGCTGCGGCCCGGGACTTCCCCGGCTTGCATCTGACCCATATTTTTACATCCTTATCCGATTGCATCAGTACATAAAGGGACGCGCAGGTACCGGGAAGCGCACCGGGGCTTTGTGGGTAATAGGGCTGAGTCAACTCTGTTGTTTGCTTTCTTCCTCCTAACGGCCGCGCTGTAACGTGGAATGAGCAGAGTTTCCTCCTCTCAGCCTGTCTTCTAGGTGTGGTTGCTGGCTTTAGGGGCGGTTGACATTCCACGTTCCCTCCGTCCTGTGAGGGGTTTTCTCCTGCTCACTCACCGTGAAAGCAAAGCTACATTTATACCTGTACATTTTCTGTCCTGTCATTTGAGTAGGCAGAACCTTAATCTGCCATGTGGCCTACAGAAACCGTATTTCTTCCCAAAGGCCCTGGTCATGCAGGATTGCCTTTGACTCAGTTTTTTATTTGTTTGTTTTTGCTTTTTGCTTTTTTTTTTTTTTTTTTAACTGAGGGCATCATTTTAACAACAAAATACATAAGCATAGCGTCTTCATCAAACACGAGTCTGCGTTCAGCTTGCTTGCCAGAGTCAGACACACCCTCGGGCAGCACCGCTCTAGAAAACTTACTGCATGCCTACTGACGCCACCACAGTGGTCAGACAGACAGCCAGTCGCTTTCACAAGTCACAGTGGAGACTGCCCGGCCACTGGGCAAAGCGGCATCAAGCTGCCCACGTCCCTCTGGGTGCTTTTCACAGTAAGTTTCATACTTGTCACTAATCCAACTTTTCAGAATTTTCACAAAGTCACTCTTGAACCATTTGCAAGACTGGACTGTTTAGTTTGCCATTCTAGAAATGAAATTCCCTTTGACCTACACAGATGGCTTTAATTTTCCAAGGATGGAATGAAAGGAATGCCGCAGGAGAAACTGCCGACGGTTTAGCTTGGAATTGTGGGTTTTTTTTTTCTTTTTGGTTGTCCATACATGTTTCAAAGTGGAGTTTGCATATGTTGTCTCTGTGGTGAGTTCCCGTCTCCATACCAGTATGAGAGTTCGGGACTGAGCATTTTACATGAAAACCAGTCCCATCACTTCTGAACATGGGGAGCTCCAGCTAAACTGAAGGGCTTATTCTCGGAAAGGCCGGTAGAGCAATTCTACTAAGTCCGAAAGAGTGTCCTCAGAAACGGATTCCAGAGATAAGCCTGTTTCTGTGTCAGGCTGTCCTATCCCACATGCTCTCTGTCCCTCTGCCACAGCGACCTCTTTATCTCCTGACACCCTGCTTACGGAGCTCTGTTGCAATCTGAGCCTTCGAGCACTTATTTCAGCTGCTGAAATAGGGCTGGAAGCTGTAAGGAGCCTGAGGGAGTGGAAAGATTCCTGCTGTCAGTTTAACTCAGTGTTTACTGAATGCCTGCTACATGCAAAGGAGCGAGCCGGGCCTCTGAGGAATGTTGAGGTTATTAAGCCCCCTTGGTTGCCTTTTGTGGATCTGTAACCTATTAATGTGTGGGGACAAAGGGGGAAACACAAAATGTATCGCCTTTTTCTTTTTCAAAATACCAGTGGAGAAAGCTAAACACAGTGGGAAATTAAGAAAGGGCTGAGCTTGTGGCAATTGCTTTACGGTCTGCGGCTTTTGTCTCTGGGTCTTGTCCTCAATGCTTAGGCCGGTCTGATGAGATTAAGACCCACCTAACCGTCAGCAAGGGTGTTGCTGCCTGTTAGTCGCACGCGGCTGCTGGCTCATCTCTTCTGCCTGAGCTTCTTTTTTTAAACGAAGATTCTAAGGTCCAAGAAAGTGAGTGCATGATATGCAACCAAGGAAAAATATCGCTCCCAGACATGAAAAATGAGCATGAAATTTGCACAGCAATACCAACGGACTTAATTCTGCTGAACTGTACAAACTTAGGAGCGGTAGGGATTATAAATGCAACACTGGGTGTGTTTCAACACAATGAAAGTGAGGGGAAGAAAGCATCAAGGTATTTTTAACTGCATGGGGGGAGTAAAATAAAAACAAAACGCTTTAGATTAGAATGCTTAAAATCATCGCAAAAATTAAAACCAGGAAGTGACTGTGCCTTTGAATATCTTTGTCCCAGATTCGTACCTCAGTGATCACGCTGCTGTTTCCCAAAAGACCCTTCAGCTGGGTGAAGCATTTTCTGATCGCCGCGATGATCATTGCACTCAACAATGTGCTGGTCATCCTTGTACCTACCATCAAATACATCTTTGGATTCATAGGTGGGTATCAGAAAAGCTTTTGTTTGGTCAGCTCAGACTTCCACCACCTTAACTGTCAAATACGGAGACAATGCAGTGTAGGAAGGGCTCCCGGTTCCTGTCAGGCTCCTAAGAACCCCGCCAGGCCCTGCTGGGCTCAGTGACTGGCACTGGCTGTGTTCTCTTGCTCCCAACCCATCGTGGGAGTCACCTCTAGCCATTTAGTCCAAGGGCCTTTTTAAGAGATAAGGGAACTGAGCTTCAAAGAGATCAAGCCATGTTGGTGGACACGGGATTTGAGCTCTGTCTTCGAGGGAAGAATAAGGAGGACAGTTGCTAACTACCGCAAGCCCCTCAAGTCCGTGAGTGCCAGCTGGGTGTTCAGGACGTCTTTAGCGGAACAGGAGGCTGATAGCCCAAAACAACTCATTTCCTTTAGCCACGTGGTCTGTTGGCACATTTAATTTCTCAGTCTGGGCAGGGGCGTTACTAGATTTTAAGGGCAGAAGAGAATCAGGTGGGGACAAATTGCAGAGGAAGAGCGGACAGTGAGAATGTGTGATGGGTTCAGTCCCCTGAGTGTGTAGTTGTAGTTCTAAGTCTTTACCAACAAGTATTGTTCGGCTTTTTGCCGCTTGTTATAGTTATGAGACACATTTTAATATGTGTGAGCCATGTTTTAATTTTCTCAAGAAAGACACAGTTCTGAAATACATCATCAGGATGAACTATGACTTGAATGTTGCTTTTAATGCTAGGAATAACAAAATAGCATTATATTTGCCTGTCCTGAAGCGAGTGCTTGCGGATACCTGCTTTTCCAGGACAGGCAGCCTTGTGCGACCTTAACCCTTCTGCATCTCTTTCCTCAGGGGCTTCTTCTGCCACCATGCTGATTTTCATTCTTCCAGCAGCTTTTTATCTCAAACTCGTCAAGAAAGAACCTCTTAGATCACCCCAGAAGATTGGGGTAAGTAAGATCTGCAATACCCCCTACCATAAACACCTCTTCAGCTACTCAGAGTACACCAGAAAACATGCATGGTGCAGAAAGCTGAAACAGTAAGCAAGATGCCAAAGCCGAGGGCAGTTAACACAGTGGTTGGGGAAGAAAGAGTTTCTGACATTCTGAGGACCCGAGGATTTCCCTCCCTCAAGTAGCAAGTCTCTAAATACTGTGGTGAGTTCTTCCACGTGGCAGATGCTGGCTCTATAAGTTTTCCCACAGGCGTGTGTGTTACGTGCACACAGATATCCAGTGCCAGGCTGGATATACTTTGTGACACAGTAAGGTACTGGGCTCCCTCCCACTGCTGGGGTAACGCCAGCATTTTAGTTCCATTTTAGTTCCAGCTAGATTCACAAGGGCAAAGATGGCTTCACTTGCCTTCTATCATACTCTACAGGTTCTGCTGTTTGTATCACAATGTTAAAAAAAAAAAATAGAAGCAATTGTTTTCCAGTTAATCTTTTCAGGTGTAAAAGATAATCTTACTAAACTATGGGCTGTATATTTTTCCCATAATAAATACTACAGAAACATACACTACAAAAAATGTTTTACTGGTAATTAAATATTATCGGTGACCAGTTAAAATAGGTCTTCTGTTAAGGCTTGAAAAGAATACTTCTAAATCCGAGTTCGAGTTTTGAAGTTATTCATCTCTTGAGGTACCCAGGAGCATAAGGGCAGCTTGACAGGGCAAACCCCTCCTGTTGTCTTTTCCCCAAGTTTGGACTCTGTGTAGTCCACCCTGCCTCAGTATCCGCAGCAGGGTGCGCCGGGGAAAGGACTTGCCTCGGCTCTAACCATTTTCATTTTCATTTTGACCGGACGTAAAGTGAGTAAAATTGTCTTGTAGGCCTCTGCTAGTGCCAGCCTTCACCTGCTGCTTTCTAACAGGTCTCTGTGGGATATTTAAGAACTCCTCCAGTTAAAAACATGGACTATAGACGTGTTCTCAATATTCCTACGTACAGATACCTGCGCTTGGTCTTTTTTTTTTTTTTTTTTTTTTTTTTTTTTTCAGAAATATCCAACATACGTTGGGCTTTCATTTTACTCATGCAATTTATCAGTTGTATCATACATGCTCCCTTACAAAGTTCGGCTCTTTCCACTCGAGAGGTCCTGAGTATTTCCTACATCATTCAATCTTCTCCTATGGCTTAATTTTTGGTAGTGCCCATATTTCTTACTCTTTTCTCAACCCTTAGGCTATCTGTTTTCACTGTTTTTTTTTTCCCTTCCTTTCCCAGCGAGGGTCCTAAACTGACTTGCCATTTTTCACTGAGACAATACAAGGCACATAACCAGCCCGTGACCATGTCCTGAAGCAAACTATGCTGCTCTGTGTCTGCTCACTGATTGCCCCCTCTGAATTTCAGGCCATGGTCTTCCTTGTGACTGGGATCATCTTCATGATGGGTAGCATGGCACTCATTATCATCGACTGGATTTACAACCCTCCGCATCCCAAGCATCACTGAACCTGCGGGGAAAAGCTTTTCCACTGGAAATGGCTGCAGTTACGCTCCAGAGGACATCTTAGTTGCCTTGATCGGGATGTTAGTCAGAGGAGATATCCAAAGACATTTTCTAGCTCTGTTGCCTGGTACCTGTGGAAGAGAAAAGGGTGGGTTTTGTTGGGAATGGGGGAATGATGCATTAAACGTAGGTCTTCAACCCAGGTCTTCTATTGCAGTGTGTGATGCCCAAGGTATGGTATGTTTTACAACTGTGCAAGCAGAATCCAGTTGTCTGCCTGTCCTGGTCAGCAGACAATACCCTGTCCCCATGTCTGCTCCCCACATTTCACAACCCCACGTCAACAAATAATGGTATTCTCAGAACACAGAGCAAAAATGCCGTGGTTGGCAAGGCTGTTACCACTGAAGGCCGTCTCCCACTCTGCACCAACACTAAGGTCTGCTGACTGACTGAGACAGGGGTGTGTCTTGGGAACTGTCCCTGTGAGGTACATGAATAACGGGTGGCTACCTAGAGTACTTTTCAATACTAAAGGAGCAGATTGCCCAACCCACTTATTAAAATGAATTAGTGACTCTTTCATTCGATGTTTTTTTTTAATGGTAAATGTTAAAACAGTTCACTAAATATAGATTTAATTATCAAGAAACAACTACAAAAAAAAATCAATGCTTTTAGCTAAATTGCCCAAAGAGGAAGCATCTGCTTTTTCATGTTGTTCCTGATAGCTTCGTCACACTTTGTCTCTGAACAAGGCTTTCCCTCTTGTCTTCCATTCTCATTTCATAATTTTCAGAAGACCACAATTTATATGGAGACATACTACCCAGTATTGCTTGATACATTTTTATTTGATAAACATTCAGTGCAGGAAACTGTGATTTTGCTATATGTTTGTGTATATAATATAATCTCATTCTGTGGTTATCAGAATGTTGACATGTGGTACATTGGATTTTTATTTTTTACACGTGTAGTTTTCTTCCTTCACAGACAAAATGTTTGTGTTATTGGGGTGGGGCAGGGTATTTAGCTGGTGGGCTCAAAAATCCATGTGTTTGTATCTGTCCATTGGAGACATCTGAATATTAAATCCAAAGTTGTACGTAGTTCAGTAATGCCCTTCACTGTTTACAATACTATAATGATCTATAAGTAGCAAAGAAAGGGGCTCCTCATGTGAAAATAATTTTCAGTACTAACAAGGAACTTAGCCTGTCTAGAATAGGGTTCAGTTCATTTCAGCTCCCCTAGGAACTTGCTGACATCCCTCTGCCATAAATATACTGTCAAGTGGTTGGAAATGAGCACACTAACATGACACGCGGAAACACGGACTACCGTTCATATTCCCATCCACAGATGCTTGGATGGAAGGGGGTGGAGTTCAGTTGCCAGTCACTGGCTGGAGTTTCTGGCATTTGCTACTTCTTTTTTTCAGTTATTCGTTGTGAGATATAAATATCGTACCAGCAGCGATCATACGGTCATACTAAAACAGCTTTTCTGCCATGTGCCTAGGAAATATACATGTATGTTTTTGTGTCATTTTCTGGAGTTACAAACTATAAAATGGTATGCCTTGTGGTAGAAACTGAGCATTACTAGAAATTATCATAACTTTTAAGTTACTATGATTTGGGAGGAAAAAAACAAAGAATCACCAAATAGCATCTTTAAGATATCTTTCCATTTTCATTCACCCAACAAATAAAGAAAGACAGAAAGTGGAAAAGGTGTGTTGCAAATATTAAATATGTTCAGTTTGAACACATTTAAACGTAAAAATGAAAGATCAATCCAAAAATACTAGAAACCTGTACAAGTCTGTACATATTTCGAATATTTTGCATTTAGAACGACTAACTCCAAAGTTTCCCCATTTTTAATTATATAAATATTCAGGAGCAATACAACAGTGCCAAAGACTACACACAGCACCGTTCTTTAGTGTGGCCGTTTCTAGGATTAGCATTCACACAGGCTTCAGGGCAGATTCGCTGAGCGCCTGGTTCTGATAGATTTATCCCATTTGTAAGCAGATACAAATTTTATTTTCTTATATCATTTATAAGACGGTTCAATGTATTGGGAGGATTTTTTTTTATTACAGAAAGTGTATATTGGTATATAATAAATGAGCTTTTCAAATGACCTGGCTGTGGCTTTCCTCGTCAGTAAAGAAGGCTGTGGGTTATCTGTCCATGAGACAAAACTGAAAGTCTTAATAGACCTGTCTTCACTGAGTGTGCAGAAAGTATAATTCCCTCAACCACCGAAGACAGACACCACACCTTGGTCTAACATGTGCGCAGACTACTGCTGCCATAAGAAATGACTGCACACTTGGTGGTGTGAACACATATGGAAAACTTAAAGCCAGGCATGGTGTCACACGCCCGTAATCCAGCGCTGGGAACCAGGAGCAGAACGGTCAGTCTGAGGCCTCCCTGGACTGCCCAGTGAGGCACGATTTCGAAAAGTCAGGGGTAGAAATAACATCCTATCTTACGGTTGTGGAAGTTCATTCTGTCTTGAGTTAGACAAGTGCTCTGAGCAGGAGACTGGGGGACACACATCTCTCTGGGCTCTTTCTTACATTTGACTCATCCTTTGTTTCTTAATTTTATTAAATGAAGATTAAACTCGAGGAAGGAACATCAGCTGACTAATATTGTGATGTACAGATGCTAAGACCTTTCACATCTTGGAGGCCAGGAGGCATTTCTCCACGTGTGACTCCACTGTGGGGACATCCCAGGGAGCAATAGCCTTTTGGCTTAGTAATTCTGCATCAAGAAGCACTTGCGGCAGAAAGATGATGATTCTGTGGGAAAACAAACATCTATGATTCTCAAGCAGAGATTAAACATCGGCCTGCAAGAGTTGTGCTTTACATACTAAAAACAATATGAGTACACTTTAACAAATGCCTTTACATATATTTATATATACATGTATTTTACAATATACAAGAGTTTTTAAGTTAAAACCTCTGTCTAAACTTCTAAAAGGCCTTTTTTAGTAATTAGAATTTTTTAAATTCCAAATCTACAGAACAGTGCAGCCTGGTGTGGGAAGATGTCTTTATTCCCCAACAGGCTGCCAGAGAGCCTAGTTCCTGTGGGCAGGAGCCTCTTCCACTAACCTCTGGGACAACAGGAGTTCGGCCACTGGCAGCTGCTCAGAGATCTAGTGCCTGGGATCCTGTCTTGTCACACTGAGATTTCTGGGGTCTACTTCCTAGGAGATCATTTCATTGCAGTCAGCACTTCTGACACAAGATGGGCCCTAAACTATGTGCTCCAATGAAGAATTGGAATAGACATGTGACATGGAATGCCCAATATATAACTGAAAATCACCTGTCACATCAAGAAACAATCAAACTACAGTCTGAGGAAAAAAAAAAAGCTAACTAATGCTAACACTAAAACAAATCAAAAGACAAGGATTTGTAAGGTAGTCATCTAAAAATTTAATAATGAATCATAAACTCTTCTGAAAAACTAAGATGTTCCAAAAAAGAAAGCGAATTTTAAGAACCAAACTAATATAAAATGTAGCATGGAAAAATATAGTAGCAGAAAGTTAAATTCACTGGATGTGGGAATGGTAAGAGACAAAGGAAGACAAAATCAAATAAATGTAGTAGATGAACAGTAGGAGGAAAGAAGGTGAAAAACAAAAGATAAATTGCTCAAAGTACAATAAGGCTGTGTTGCTGTGGGACAAAAGACAGCAATAAATTCAACATTTCTGTTACTGGATTTCCAGAAGGAGCTGGAAGCCGAAACATACATGTTGAAAAAGCTGAGTAAATTTCAAGTAGTATACACGTTTCAAAATTTGTGCTAAGTTAATAGTCTAGCTTTTGAAAACTAATGTCAAGAAAAAAAAAATCTTGAAAACATTTTGAGATGAAATAACACACCAACTATAGAAGAACACTAGCATAAAAGTCTAAGGATTCCTCATGGAGATGAGAGAGAAGAACGCTAGCATCTTTAAGGCATGAAAGAGAGTCGGCACTGTTATTTCTGTACAAAGCAAAAGTGTATCTCAGGCAGCAAAGTAAAATAGCTCCACTCCCCAAAAAGAGAAACAAAGACCTTGTTCCAGACCTTCTGAAAGTATTAACTATAAAATAATAATATATTAAAAATAAAAAGGAACAAGTTCTTCAATAAGAAAAGAACAATGATAAAAGAACAAATATTAGAACACAGAAAAGAAGAAACAAAGGAAAAACAAGAAATACAGGTGACTACAATGTATCTTTTTGTGAACTTATAAATACTTTTTTTTTTAAGTTTCACACTGCATAGCTCTGGCTGTCTTGGAACTCACTATCCAGACCAGGCTGGCTTCAGACTCACAGAGATACATATACCTCTTCCTTCTCAGTTCTGGGTTTAAAAGTATGCATGGCTGCATCTGGCCATAAATACATTTTTACCAAAAATGAATCATCATCTGATACCAAAGGCAATTTTTTAATAGAGAAGGTAAATATTTGAAATAGAAGTGATGGTTCATATTACGTTCAGTTTGGATATTGCTAGCAGTAGACTGTATTAAGTCACATAGATCTCATAAAACACACATAAGTATGACACAGAGAACAATTGCTTTATAACAGCAATACGAAGGTATATCTGACACCATAAATAAATAAATAAACTTAGGGGGTTTCAATAATGTTTACATAACCCAGTGGAATCCAAGAAAGTAGAAGAAAAAAAGAGAGAGAGAATGGATAATAAAGTAGCAGACTTAGGGGCTGACACTTGAATAGCAACTTTATTAACAAGTGTGATTTAAATATTCCAAACAATAGTGATCAGAAGAGCACATAAAAGCTACAACCTACTAATTATGTGCTGTTCGTAAGAAATTGACTTCAAATTCAATGATCTGGGTAGGTAGGAGGAAAAGGTGTTTTAAAAGATATGCATATAAAAATCAACGCTAGAGAAAGGAATGTTGTGTTAATTAGATATAGAAGAGCCAAAGAGTATCATTTTGCTCATAGCATGATAATGATAAAAAGATCATCTCAGCAGAGAGGACCATTGTCTCAATCCTAGCATATCCTACTCCAACAACAGAACTCAAGACCTTTCAAGCAAAAATTGACAGAGATGAAAAGAGAAATAAATAAATCCACCATTACAGCTGAGTACCTGAACCTTTCAGAAGCTAATAGAACCACTAGACGCAGTCATCAAAGGGCCTGGGAAGACGGCTCAGTGGGTAAAGTAATGCTGTGCAAGTGTGGGGACCCAAGCTCAAATTCACAAATGCCAGGTGCCCAATGCCCAGTCTGTAATTCCAGTACTGAGAAGGCTCAGATGAGGGATTGCCAAGGGCAAGCTGGCTAGCTAGACTAGCCGAGTCAGCCAGCTCTGGGTTCAGTTGAGAAACACCTGTATCAGTGAATGAGGCAGACGTGATGAGGAAGACACCTGATGTTGGCCTCTGCACATGTGTCCAGGTAAACATATAGCTCTGTGCACTCACATACATGTGTGAAAAGAGAAAGAAGCAGACATGAAAACATAAGAGTAAGACAATCAACCAACAGGCTCTAATTGGTAGGTGTAGAACATTCTACTGTCAATAGCAGGAAATACTGGTTTTGAGTTCTGGAACGTTGCTAAGGCAGACCGTATCCTAAGAAACACAGCAAAGCTCAGTAAGTTTAAAAGATCATAATCATATAGCCATGCACAGTATGTTTTCTGGCCGCAATGGAGTTAATTAAAAATCAACAACAGAAAAGCAGTGGAGATTAGATCTCCAAACCCATGGAAATTAAACAGCACACACCCACATCATCTGCCGCGCACAGAATGTCTATCAAAGGAAAAGTGATAATATATAGAACTGAATGACATCTTAGAGCCTCAGAACATGCAGGGTGCACCTGGGCACTGCCGAGAGGGAGGGGTAGAGCTTATGCTGGAAAGGAGGCAAATGTAGCCACGTGTAGCACATTTGTGGGTCCCTGGGTGGGCCAGTCATTTGGTGGCTATTCCCTCAATCTCTGCGCCATCTTTATCCCTGCACATCTTGGAGGCGGGGTAAATTGGGTCCAAGGCTTTGTGGGTGTTCTCGTGTCCCCCTCCCTCCACTGGAAGTCCTGCCTGGCTAAGGGGTGGCCTCTTCAGTTTCCATGGCCCCTGCAGCTAGAAGCCTCAGCTAGAATCACCCTCATACCCTCTTAGGAGGCTACCCCAATGTATCCACATTTGCCGAGGCTCTTATGCAAAGAACCTCAACATGACCAGGACAAGGCACCACCACAGACCTGCTAATGTGGGCAGAGGAGGCATATCCTCAGAACATCAATGCTGTAGAAAACAGGCGTCCCCAAACATCCACACACTGAAGGCACGATCACATCCCATTGTTGCAGGATATTTGATCCCATGTGCACCTCGAGATTGTGAACTGTGAAACCCTATCTTTTGTTTGATGTGGTTCAGCCCTAGCGTACACCTTTAACCCTAGAGCTTTCTGTACACAGGATTTAATGAAGGTCAAAGGTGGAGCAAGAAGCCAGCTGACAGGGAGTAAGCATGAAGGAGGGACTTTGAGAGAAGGGTATTTGAGACATAATGGAGAAGAAGGAGGTTTTTGAGCATTAGCTCTTTAGCCCTTTAGCTCTCTAGCTCTTGGGCTTTTCGCTGCTGGCTTTTTCCTCCTGGCTGTTGGGTGAGCTAGCAGGCTTTTTCCCCCTGAACCATCAGCTGAGCTTTTAGCTCTGGGCTTCGGGCTAAAGGCCTTTCAGGCTAAAGGTCTTTTGGGCTTTTGGGTTTTTCCCACTGGATTGTGAGCAGAGTAGGAAGATCAGCTGGGGGCTTTCTCTGCCTTTCTGAGCTAGTAAGTTTTCACCCCAACATCTGACTCCTGAGTTCATTGCTTGGGATTTTCATTTTTTTATAACGACACCCCATGGTACTATTGGGAGATGTGGAATCTTCATACAATGAGATGCAGTGAGATGCTAAGTCACCAAGGGTATGTATGTCTTTGGAGAGGATGCTGGGAGGTTAGCGCCTTCCCTCCTTATTTCTTGCTCACTTCCCAGGTGCCATGAAGGAAGCCACTTCCTTGGCTACACACTCCTGCCAGGATGATCATCTTGCCGCAGGTACATAGTGAAGGGGCCAGCTGACCACAGATCAAAACCTCCAAAGCTGTGAGCCAAAATTAATTTTCCATATTTCTCAATTGACCATTTCTGATTTTTGTTTTGTTTTGTTTTCAGTAATGCAAGTCAGCTAACAAGAGTGACACAAAGAGTCATCCTTCTGGGGAGTGACTGGAGTTCTGAGTGAACATGTCTTATTGACATGGGCACAGCCAAGCCAAGGGCCATCCAATGTCACAGACTCTTGAGAACAGAGAAGCCTTTTTCCAGGTCAGGTTCAGGAAACTGGCGAAGCCTTCCTTTGGTCCTTATGTGAATGTTGACAAGTTGTGCTCCCAGATGACAGCAACCTGAGTCTGGCCGCTACTGAGACACCCTACCAAGACTACTTAACCCTTCCTCCTGGTGCCATTCACGATACCCCCCCAAGTAACCTGGTAGAGTAGCAGTGCCCCCCATCAGAGCAAGCACCGCCCACCCTGTCCCAGCCTCTCTGCATCTGTTGTCTGCCGTATCTTCAGTGTGTGTCATTTCTTCATTCCTCTATTGCTCCTATCAGGTTTCCAAGACCCAGCCATGCAGGGCATGGATCGCCAGACTTCATGCATGCAGCTAACTCTACATGCATCCATTGACAACACTCTTCTCCTTCCCAGCCCCTGGAAACCACCGTTCTGCTTTTAACTTCCACCAATTCCTGTGGAAACCTCATGGGGGAGGAAAGGTGGAATACTTGCCTTTTTGTAATCATGTATTTGACAGGATTTTTTTTTTTTTTAAGATCCAGGATTGAACCCCTGACATCACATACATAAACAAGCTGGCAGGCAGTGCTCTCCTAAGCTGTAGCTCAAGCCCACCCTGTCTCCTCTTTGTTTCTGAAGCAAAGTGGCTCTGGCAGGCCTTGAACTTGGGATCCTCCTGCTTCCGCTTCCTGCTGGCTGGGATGTCCTTCCTTGTTAAGGCTGAGTGATACGCCTGTGCACTTTGTCTTTTCTTTATCCAGGCCTCATCCAGGGGCCAGTAGGCCGTTTCTGCTTTGTGTTGACCGTCAGGGCTGCAGTCACCATGGGCTACAGATATCAGATGTCTGAGAACCTCTCCCTCATCTCTTGGCTACATGTCTATTCCTGGGACTCCTGGGTCACATGGAAAATTCCATGTTAATGTTTTGAGCCGTGTCCAGCCCATCTTCCATAGTGGCAGTGACATTTCACATCCATAGCAACTTGGTTCTTATATATTCATAACTTCAAATGTGTCTGAAGGTAATTATCCATTTATTATGAACATTTTCTTCAAGCTGGTCCTGATTCCTGTTGCCTTTCCTATAACATTTTGTTTTTTTCACATAGAGGCACTGTATTTTGACCTTTCTATTATATCCTTTCTTTTTCCTCTAAACACAAGGACATCAAATAATTGTGTTTTAAACTTTAAAGTGTTCCTAAAATATTTAGATAACTTATAGTTAATTTATTTCTGAATGTGGTGCTAAAAAGAAATTGTTTTCTTTCTAAGGAATCAGATGTCTTTCTCTGGTCTGAAAATGCCATTTCTGTCCCATTGACTTCTTACATAGGGCAGATGCTTTCTTTGCAGTTGTATTGACTGCAGCCTTCTGAGCGTGAGTAGAAATAGCCACATAATCTTCTCCAATCCTTCAGCAAGCATATCAATGAATGCTTTGAGTGGGCAAAGTCAATCATGATCCCAATTACACCCAAGAAGGGATTTGAAATAAATGAGAACACAGAGGCTTCCTATGAAGAGATTAAGATCGACTTGGGAGCTATAAAACAGTCAGGTAATTACTTAATGGTAATAAAGAGCAACAACGGCAGCAACACAAGCCACGCACATGTGCAGAAGTGCTGTGTCATCTATCGGGGAGCAGGAGTAGCTTCCTGAAGAGGAAATCGTGAGCGATATTCAGAATGTAGAGAAGGACATGACTTGGCGAAGAAGTATAAAAGCTTGGGAAGGGAAAGCAGTGAAGAGGAAAGAAAGGGAAGAGGGTGGAGAAGAAAAAACTAGTGAGGGACAGAGAGAGGCAGAGATGGGAGAGGGGAGAGAGAGAGAGAGAGAGAGAGAGAGAGAGAGAGAGAGAGAGAGGCATTCCATAAGGAGACTGCTCAGATGAGCAAACCATATTGTCCAAACAGGAGGCTGTGGTTGAGCATGGGTTTCGCTAACCTTACACACAGACGCTGGCCTGGTTTAAATGCTGACTCCACCCTCCTGCCTTTATAAGCCTAGAAAATGTTGCTAGGTTGCCTGTACCTTGACCTTCTAACCTAAAGACTCAGTAACTACTGTGAGTCTGTGCACATAAGTTAGTCAACGTGGTGCCTCCTCACCCTCAACAATCGCCCTCACTCCTCATCTGGAGGCGTGATATGGTGGAGGAGGCTCAGATCTCTGAGAGTGATCTTACATCCTCGGCTGTCACTTTCTGAGGTTTGCAGTGTCTTTCATGGAAAAGTACCTATTGCAGAGCGATGTGTGTGTGTGTGTGTGTGTGTGTGTGTGTGTGAGATAGGGAAAGTTTATAAGTGATCTGTGATCAACTGAGGATTCAGCCTTTGTCTGACCTGGCAGAACTCCATCTAGTACAGCCAGCATGAGCGCCAGCTGGCTGCTTTAATGGGGAGCAGACCACACATCCCCATTTTCTAGGCTAGTCCCAGTTTGTGGCTTGTCTGTGCTTGTATTCTGTTAACATACCCATTCACTCAAATATGTCTAGATTTAGAAGATACATTTACTAGCCAGTGTGATGGTTTACTTGTCAATTGACACCATCGAGACTCAGCAGGGAAGAGAGTCTCAGGGAAGGAGTGTCAGAGCAGGCTGGCCTGTGTTGAAACTGTAGTGGAGGGGAGAAGACCTTCTCTTTGGGGACAGCATGATTCCCTGCTTTTGGTTCCCTATTGGTTAGATGGCCAATAGCTGAGCAGGAAGTGGAGACCAGAATTTCCAGGAGAGAGAGGGACTCTTGGAGAAGAGAACGAAGGTGGGAGCTTTGCCTGTGATCGTGGAGGTGAATGGGTGGACTAGAGCAGAGCACAAAGGTAGAGCTAGCCACAAGGCAGGATATAGTGGATAGCTGGCTGGGAGACTGCCCTAGCTAGAAGGCCTACGCATTAAAATATTTAAAAGCCTCTGTCCTTATTTGTACCATTAGTGGGCTTGAAAATCCCGCTATATCTGGCATACCAATGCGAGGCACAGAATTCAGAGTTAGACAGAAATTTCAGGCTTAGGCAAAAAGTTTCTGACATGGGAGCCAGATCCAATTCTCTCCAGACCTTACACTGCCAAGCGGAGGCACACTACTCTGTGGGGAGAGTGGCTAAGGTACGGCTGGCCGCATGAGCTGGTGAACACGGATGTTTCATCTTGCAGAGTCTGGAAAAGTAAAGCATGTACACCATACAATTAATACCTATTAAGGATCCCAAGTGCTTCTGCCTTGAGTTCTGAAAACGCTGACTCTGTAATTGCACATTTATCAGAAATGATGCCTGCCTTGGGAATAGCTCAGGTTAAAACTGATAATTCTCCAGCATATGTATCCAGCAAAATGCAACAAGTTGTAAACATTATAACATGAAGCATGCTAGAAGTATGTGCTACAATCCTACAGGTCAAGCAATTGTGGAAAGATTTAACCACACTTTAAAGGAAATGCTCATAAAACAGAGAAGGAATATGGGATCTCCCAGAAATAGATTAAATAGGTAACACAGCTGATGGAAAACAAACAAACAAACAAACTAGATTTTATAAAGGACTGCTGAATTGAATCAACCTGTATAGACTAAGGATGTGTTAACCTCAGAATGAAAATCAGGAAATGTATTGCACTGGGGGAAGAAGCTATACATTTATCGCCACAGGACATAAAAAACTGTGGATTCCTTCAAAGTTAATAACTATTAGATTTGATCACAGGAGACCTCCTGAAAATCTTGGCTGCAGACATGAAGGAAGAGGCCCCAAAAGAATAACAAAAACAGGTGACATGATTACTGATCCCCTTATATGGGAACAACAGCTCAAGAGACTGCCTGAGGCATGAATGTCTCTGGAACAGTCCATGAATCATGTTGGCTACAGGGTCTTCGTGACTTATTATTTCATGCCATTCCTTCATATGACATGGATAAAGATTTATATTAACATTTGGTTATACGGTCCAAAGGGACTTAAAGTTTGACAGATGTCTTCCGCCTGCTAAACACAGAGCAGAGAGTCATCTTTTCTGATTTGTGCACACTGCGTATAGATCGGCAAATGCCTTTCCCCTGCTCAAACACACAGGAGAGGGTCATTGGCTGATTTGTGCACACTACACATACTTGTGTTTATACAGAAAGGTACCTATAATCCTTCCTTTGGAAGTCTGCGTGTTTTCAAAGCAGAAGGGCCAAACACCAACGAAGACAAGTATGCCAAGTGATTGGGTCTCACAGGCTGCCTCAGCTGCTCTTTTCTCAAATTTGCCTCTAGGGCAGACTGCTTCAGTCAGGAATTTAGTCAATACCTGCCCTTTCCTGGCCCAGGTGACTCTACAGAGCCTGGAGAGCAAGTGAAACAGCCAGCTCTTCCAGAACTTGGCCAATATCCGAATTTTTTTAGGGTCCCCAAGAGAAACCTTCATTCCCAGACAGCAGGAAACAATTTAAAGAACAAGATGCCTTTATTCTGTAGGGGTGGAGTCTTTCGGTGGGTAATGGATGTTTGTTGCCATTTGGGGAGGGGTTGTTTACAAGTTGTTATTAGTCCCGGTCAGGGAGGAAACAAAGTCAAGGTGGTTAGATTCAGGGATCGCTTTCTTTTTCTCCCCTCTATCCTTCTTTCTCTCCTATCTAGTGTTAGGGGGTAAAAAGGAGAAGGGGGAAGTAGAGGGAAGGAAGGAAAAAAGGATGGATTAGTGTATCTCCTTGATAGGAAAAAGAAAGGTAGATCAGTGTATGTCCTTTTAGATTAAGAAAGCTACAAATCTCAAATGTTTTAGATTGGTATGGACTTTTGTATATTGAGAGAAATGTAAAGTTGTGTTTGCTACAACATACTGCATATACAGTCCGACCCCTGCTTAAGGTATTGTGCATACACAACGCATTTAAAATGTAATGAATGGTGGGATTAGGAGGGGAGGTGGAAGGGGTTTATGGGTGGATATAAAGTGAATAAAGTGTAATTAATTAAAATTAAAAAAATGCAATGTAAAGTTCTACGCCTTGAAAGATACTTTTTTTTTCCTGAGGTAATTGTCTCTGAGGCTTATTGCCTCTGTCTGCTAACCTAAGCCTAGTCCTGGAAGCTTCTAGCCTCCATACAATCTAATGGAGACCTAGAATGTTTTTAGCCTCTGAGACTTACTGCTTAATAAGCTCACCCTTTCTTGTTCTTTCTGAACTCTGGGCTGGCTGGTTCAACTCAGCTGTTCTGTCTCAGACTCCTCTCCTAGCTGACTTATTCAGTCTGGCTTTTCTTTCAGCCTCTGAATTGTTCTGCTTGTCCTTAGACTAATTCCAGCGATCTTTTCTAGTTTTCTGGATCCTTCTCATTCTCCGGCTCATTCTGTCTTCACCTGTTTCTAGCTTGTTCTCACATTCAACATCTCTGTAAAACTCTCCTGATAAAACTTTCTCCCCTCTCTCTCTGCCCCTTAAGTAGCTTCCTTTTTCTCTCTCTTCTCCTGAGAGTTGGGTGTATCCTATTCTGCCAAATCTTTCTCTGATTCGTCACTTTTTTTCTGCCACTCAATTAGACATCACTTTCAAACATACTACAAACTAACTTTACCTTTATTGTTTGGGATTAAAGGCACGTATTAGATCTGGACCTCGGCTTTTTTCTTGCCAAGGCATCCATGTTCTGAAATAAAATCCCTCTACAGATACTATTAAAAACTGTTTAGGGTAATTTAGAAATGCAAGTTAGTAGTTAGTGAACTATAAATAATCCTAATTTGTAGCCATGTTAGGAACTAGTTTAATTAATTACAGAAATAAGCTTTATTTAGACTTCTATATATGTTCTCAAAGTTAAGCAGAAAATAAATAGGTAGAAACAAGCAATGTTTGTACACTGAAATAGAAAGATGGTCCTAAAACAGTTCAGAGATCTAAAGAATACGGCATTTAAGATGTTTTAATGATAGCAGGCTTTTCTGACAGAGAGACACATCAGCTTCTCGCAGCACCCCAATCTACTTCAAAGAAGATGATGGGCACTGAAGAACCTCCACATGGAGCTTGTTTCAAATGCGGCAAAGCTGCATTGGAGGCGAGGAACTGCCCCTTACCTTAACTGCTAACAGCATGCTGTCCAAATTACGGACGAGCAGGACACTGGGAAGTTGATGGCTCAACTTTTCGAAGACAAGAAAGCACAGTCCTTCAACATTCCTGCTTCACAGAAAAGTCTGTCAGATATTTTGGCCCTGGTGGCCAAAGACAGATACCCCACTGATAGAGAGGTACTCTGGGTGACTGACCAGGCCGCTATTAGTCTCTATCATTTTTATAGATTCAGAAGCAGCTTGTTCTGCCCTTCCTGTTTACTTAGAATTTGTCTTTCTTGGGTCTCTGATTGGGTTCAAGACTAGATAGTTAGAGTTATACAGTTTTCCTTGTTACAAGATTCAAAAAAAAGAGAAAGTCAAAAAAGACGTGTAAAGTTTATAAAGGTTGGAAGACATGAAAGTTGAAATTATAAGGTTGGTAAATGAAAGTTGTTAAAAGGTGTTGTAAAAGTTGGAGGATGTGAATGTTTAAGCTATAAGAAGGTGTCCTAAGGTTGGTAAATACAAGTTGTAAAGG
The DNA here is from genome assembly GCF_030254825.1 of Meriones unguiculatus. Classification (NCBI taxonomy): domain Eukaryota; kingdom Metazoa; phylum Chordata; class Mammalia; order Rodentia; family Muridae; genus Meriones; species Meriones unguiculatus. The sequence continues at coordinate 6,032,516 of NC_083356.1, forward strand.
TTAGAGGGTGTGCAAGCTTATATGATGATAAGAAAGTGAGTTAGGTTCAGAACTTTGAACACACCAAGACAGGATAGATAATGGAGTATTTTCTCCAAGGTTGCCAAACACAAATGGACTGGACATCAGGACTGTAATTCTTGCCTAATAGTTATCATAGTTGTTCTTTATTGATGTTAGAGAAAAAGCTATTTATTGACCTAAAGGGGGAAGATGTTGGGGTACATTGTGTGAAGTAGTCGGTTGTCGATTGCTAGATCAGCAGAGAGCTAAGTACTTAGCCAGACCTTAAGATTGTTCTTTCTATAGCCCATCACGGCTTTGTATTTTGTAAATGGTCATCTTTCCTCCTTGCCTATTGGTTGTAATAAAGAGCCAACAGCCAACATCAGGGCAGGAAGAGGAAGCAGGAACTTCTACGAGAGAAAGGGACTCAGGGAGAAGAGAGCAAAGGCAGGGATTTACCAATGGACAGAGAGGTGAATGAATAAACCGTAGTGGATCAGAAAGGTAGAGCTAGCCACATGGCAGGACATAGTGCCAGGCTTAGCTGGGGTAAGCTACATAGTTAGCTGGGAGACTACCCTACCTAAAAGACCTGAGCTTTAAAATATCAAAAAGCCTCTGTGTCAGCATTTATACCACTGGCAGGTCTAGAAGTCCTACGATAGCTATGTAGACCAGGCTGGCCTCAAACTCACAGAGGTCTGCCTGCTTCTGTCTCCCAAGTGCTGGGATTAAAGGTGTGTCCCCTTACACCTGGATTTCTCTCTCAGCTCTCAACCGTGGATGTGGCTATCTGGCATCATCAAGTCTTGCCTCAACTTCTCTGCAGTGATGGACTGTAACTGAAATTCTGACATTGCTGTCTCAGAGTCTGAGAGCTTTGTACACTGTGGCCGTCACATTGACCAGTTCCAGCAGAGAAAAAAATGGCAACTACTGTCTAGACAGAAAAACCACAAAGCTACTAGGCCAACTGTACTTGAAGTGCAGAAAAAGAAAATATAGCTGGTAGCTGTGATGACCACGGGGGAACTAGATTCAGGGGCTCCTGCTCAGAATCCTGAGCCTACACACTCCACATCTCAAAGGATAGCTTGGTGGGCGTGTCTGGCCGGCAAGTGAGCATATGAGCCCTGCAGACTCTCGCAACTCTGCACAGAGTTTCAGGTCCTTATCTCTGCCAGTGTGCCCTCTGCTCTCTTATCTTTTAGTTGCTTTTGCGTGGCTGTAGTTAACAAGCTTGCTAGAAACAACTCGAGAGAGGAGTGTTGGTTTTGGCTCAGGGGTCCAGAAGGTACAGACTATCTATCATAGTAGGGAGGTCTTGGCTGAATAGATCCATCCACAGCATGGTGGATCAAGTAGCAGAAATTTGGGATGGGGGTGGTGCCAACCTCTGCTTTTCTTTCTTTCTTTGATTGTCTTTCTATTCTGTCACTTGGGATGGTGCCACTCACTTTCACTGAGAGGGTAATTCTATTTACTCCCAGTTACACTTGTTTATAAATGTCTCCACAGACACATGTCACCAATTTCTTAGTTGAATATAAATCCCATCAAGCTGACAATAAGATTAACCAGAAAACACTCTTCAAAAAAGAAACCTTGCATTTATATTCGGATTTGAAATGTCTAAGTACAAATGTATGTGTGATTAACCGTCGTGAGCTCGGTTTGGATGTATTCCTTGTTTTTTTCCCCTCATGTATCAAGACCCACTCTTGTTAAGTAGAAGTACATGCAAGCACAAAATCTTTTTTTCCCTTTTGCGCTGGAGTTGCTTTCATTTACAATGTTTACCTTTAATTACATGAAATCAGACCCGATACTCAGCGTTGATTGGATTCCTTGTAATACATTATCTACTGCATTGGTGAGATTTAGGTTCTCTGTCCTAAAGCCAAGATCCCCTGCAGTGTTTTTCACTCACGAGCAAGGTGGAGAAGAAAATAGGTCTCTTTTGGATAACATCCAAAGTAGTGTAATTCCTGCAATGCTAAAAGAAAATCGTTACAGGGCAAGAAGGGCCAGAGTGTGGCTGAAGTACAAAAGGCTGGAAAGAAGTCAGCACAAGCGGGTCTGGAAATACTTAACACGCTTTGCAAACTTAACTCACAGTGAAATCAAAAGAGAGTAATATCAAATGCTTCTAACAATCCAAAAAATTATACTCTTAAGGCAGGAAAGAAGGACAAGGAAGGGAGGGGGGAGAAAGAAAGGGGGTTGGCCAGAGAGCTGGGAGAAAGAAATGAAGTTGGTAGAGAAGAGATCTGACTCTAGGGATTTCCCTGAGTCTTCTCCTTTGCTTTCATGAGCACCACGGGGAGGAAAGGGTTTGTCTCATCCTATAATTTATACAGCATCATAAAGGGAAGTCAGAGCAGAAACTTGGGGGGAAGAACTTGAGCAGAGGCCATGAAGGCCCACAGCTTATTGGTTTGATTCTCAAGGCACCTGCTCAGTTTGCATCCTTAACTTGTGCAATCAATCACTACACAAGGTGGGGAAGAGGGGAGATGCCACCCACGGCAGGCTGGGCCCTCCCACATCAACCATCAATGGAGAAAATGCCCCACAGACATGGCCACAGGATGCACTTGAAGTTGCCTCTCCCAGTTGAGTCCAGTTGGTGTCACGTTGACCAAAACTAACCAGCACACACACAGAGCATGTGTTCTTTGTTTTTTAAAGTTACAGTTTATTCACTTTGTATCCCAGCTGTGGTCCCCTCCCTCATCCCCTCCCAATCCTGCCCTCCCTCTTTCCCTCATTTCCTCCCATGCCCCTCCCCAAGTCCACTGATAGGAGAGGTCCTCCTCCCCTTCCATCTGACCCTAGCCTATCAGGTCTCATCAGGACTGGTTGCATTGTCTTCCTCTGTGGTCTGGTAAGGCTGCTCCCCCATCAGGGGAAGGTGATCAAAGAGCAGGCCACTGAGCTCATGTCAGAGACAGTCCCTGTTTCCATTACTGGGGAACCCACTTAGACAATGAGCTGCCATAGGCTCCTTCTGTGCAGGGGTTCTAGGTTATCTCCATGAATGGTCCTTAGTTGGAGTACCAGTCTCAGAAAAGACCCCTGTGCCTAGTTTTTTTGGTTCTGTTGCTCTCCTTGTGGAGCTCCTGTTCCCTACAGGTCTTTCATCTCCCCCTTCTTTCATAAGATTCCCTGCATTCTGCCCAAAGTTTGGCTATGGGTCTCAGCATCTGCTTTGATACCCTGCTGGGTAAAGTCTTTCAGAGGCCCTCTGTGGTAGGCTCCTGTCCTGTTCCTTGTTTTCCCCCTCTTCCGATGTTTATCCTGTTTGCCTTTCTGAATGAGGATTGATCATCTTACCCAGGGTCCTCCTCCTTGCTTAGCTTCGTTAGGTGTACAGATTTTAGTATGTTTATCTTATATGTCTAATATCCACTTATAAGTGCATATATACCATGTGTGTCTTTCTACTTCTGGGATACCTCCCTCAGGATAATCTTTTCTAGTTCCCACCATTTGCCTGCAAATTTCACGATTTCTTTGTTTTAATTGCTGAGTAGTATGCCATTGTGTAAATGTACCACAATTTCTGTATCCATTCCTCAACTGAGGGACATCTGGGTTGTTTCCAGATTCTGGGTATTATGGATAAAGCTGCTATGAACATGGTTGAGCAAATGTCCAATACATGCTGGAGAGGATGTGGAGAAAGGGGAACCCTCCTCCATTGCTGGTGGGAATATAACCTTGTACAGCCACTTTGGAAATCAATCTGGTGCTTTCTCAGATAATTAGGAATAGTGCTACCTCAAGATCCAGCTATACCTCTCCTAGGCATATATCCAAAAGATGCTCAAGTACACAACTTCGGGAGAATTTTTTTTTCTTTCTGAGCATTCAGTCATACACTAACATGGAGGGGGAAAAACAAGGTAAAAATCATTCCTGTTTCCTTCATTAAAATCTGAATTATTGCCTTCAGTCAGCCCCTCATCTGTAACGTGCCTCCAGTCCTACCTCCACACACCTTTCTCTCACTGCCTACTTTACAAGTGTTAGCAGCCATAGTTTACAACACGGATCACCTGGGCAGCCACCCTGGAACCGCCTCAGTGATGGCCACCTCAAGGTCAGAGCGGGTAGGATGCTCCAGGCCCCGTGATGAACTGTGCCCTCAAGCTCGACGCATCTGCTGGTCCCCAGCTGTGCTCCCACACCCGACAGCAGAGCAGCCAAGCGAGGCCTGGACGCCTACTCCGCCGGTGTGCGTCCTCCGAGCCCCACCTCTGCCCTTCATGCTGATCCGTACCTCCAGCCCGCGTTCTGTATGTGGGTGCCACTGCAAAGCCCCATCTCTTCTGCCTCCTAACGCACTCAGCCTCCTGAGCCCTTCTTTACCAGATAGGCAAGAGCCTGACGTTTGCACGGTTTCCGTACCCTCCTCTCCCCTACAGGACCCCCTGCTGCTCCTGGACCCTGCAACTACCCACCCCGCCCACAAAGCTGCAGATCCTCCCCAAGGCTCTTTCGGCTCTCCACCAGCGCCTCACGGTCCTTCTCTTCTCAAATTTGTTTCTGCCAGAGACTTTCTGTGACAGTGCCTCTCCTGGCCTCCATACACCTAGCGAATGGATCTCCACACACACATTTCAAACATATCACCCACGCATGCAGCCTTTTGGCCAGCTCAGACCCGGGTTCTACTAAGTCACGCCATATTGCCTGCATGACCCCTGACGTGTAGGCTAAAGGGTAAGCTAAGTTCGCCTTTGTTCCTCCAGTATTTCACAGGTGACTCTACCGCCAGCTGGGTGTATGTTACAGTCACCCCTGTCTTTCACCCAATCGAAATCAGGCGAGATAAAGGGTCTGGGCTGCTGCTTTTAAAAGCTGGAGAAAGGTAGCTGATATCATGACAGACATGTGCTGTTCCTCTTGGTTTGTTTGTTTGTTTATTTATTTATTTATTTATTTATTTATTTATTTAGAGTCCCAGCAATGATAGAATGGAGCCTGGGCTCTTTTTTTCTTTCTTCCTTTCTTATCCTTTTTTTTTTTTTTTTAATTTTCATCTATGTTCTGATTATGGTTTCCCCTAATTCTACTCCTCTCATAACCTTCCAACCTCCCCTCCCACCGGTCCATCCCATTTACGTTTCATCAGAAGAAAAACAGCCTTCTACAGGAATAATAATAAAATACAGTAAGATGAATTTAAAAAACCCAAAAATTAAAATATGACAAAACAACCAGACTAGAAAAGGAGCCAAATAAAAAGCACAAGTAAATACAGACAGACACAGACGCACAGGCTTTGAACACACAGAAATTCCAAAGAGACCCTCACACCAGAAGCCATAATATATGCAAAGAACCTGCAGGAGTAAAACAAAACAAACCCCGCCTAACAACATTATGACACAAAGAGCCTCCAAGCATACCGTAGAGTTCATTTTGCATTGGCCATCATGTGTGTGCCAGCCCTGTTGTGTCTAGACGGTGATTCTTTGTCTCCTCCATCACCTCAGGCCTTTACACCCTTTCTTCCTCCTCTTCCCTGAGGTATTTGATGGAGGCATCCTGCACATGCTGAGTTCTCTAAACGGCTCTCACTCTCTGCACGTTGTCTGGCTATGGCTCTCTGTACTTGAAGAAGCTTTTCTGATGACGGCTGAACAAGGCACAGATCTTGTTCCTTTTGGGGGACTGGGGAGTCAGGGTCTCATGCAGTCCAGACTGGTCTTCAACCTGCAAAATAGCCAAAGATGACCTTGAACTTCTGTCTCTCCTATTTGTGCGTCTGGAGTGCTGGGATTCTGGAGTGTGCTACCATGCCTCATGTGCTCTTCATCGGATTACTTGTCCAGCTGGCACAGGGCAAACCTGGCTAATTAACAGACACACTCAAGGAAAACATGGCACACAATAAGAGAGAGCTACTGAGCAAATTATTTTCTTCTGCAGGAGCCATGTCAGATTCAAGTTATATTAGGTTTATGTTTGTTTTTTTTTTAATGCATGCTGGTACCTTTGAGTGAGGATGTCTCTTTGCTCACAAGCCTGTTTGCACACGCCTGTGCAGTGGCGACCTGTGCTGGACCTGTCATGTCTGGAAGCAGGAGCTTCCTCTTCTGGGGCTCCAGGCACGTAGCAGCTTGCTTCGGTTCACTTCTTCCTTCCCAAAAGGCTTAGCGCACCAAAGAAACCGACAGCTCGGTGTTTCAAGAACTTGGACGCGTCAGAGTTGGCAAGAATGACCCTGCCTCCTTCAGGAAGGCTGCCTCCTGGTTCTTGATTCGGTTTCATCTAACCCACACAAATATTCACCATTTGACTCAGTATAAAGGGCCTGGTGGGGTGCCCAAGAGAAGAAAGGCATGCGACACAATTCCTGCTCTCAGAAGCAGCAGCACAGAGACGTGTTACCTACAACACCAAGTACCCCGAAGTATTGTGAGGGACACTTGCAGAGCCAAGTGTGAGTGTCCTGGGAGCGGACACTCGCTGCTGGGGAGAGGGGTGGTGCGCGCTGCCGTCAGACCGTCTGCAACTTCCTCCGGATAAGGAGGGAACTCATCCTGAAAGTTGTTCCCAGCCGGAAAACAGGCCAGACTATCTGCTGTCAGAGTTAGGTTGAGGGTTGCATCCAACGCTTGGTGTGAGTTTCCTGGAGGCAGCAGGGCCTCTGCAAGCATTAGCTCCTTTTGCTTCGCAAGGAAAGAAAAGAGATGGGCAAGAAAGGGTGAGCTGGAGACACCCCGAAGAGAAGTGGTGTGTGAGGGGGCAGAAAGGGCGGGTAAGCCTGGGATCTGGAGCTGTGTCTCTTGGGTCCAAACTCTGTTTCTTTTGTAAACGAGAGCTGGTGTTAAGTCTACATCTGAGATCCCTCATTGTCAGCGGAGGCTAACAATGAGGTGGTCCTGCCCTGAAGATTAAAAGACTTAGCTTTTATTAAGCAAGTAGGAGTGTGCCTGGCACACCCAATAAACACTAACCAGCTCTTTAGCCCGCTGAACTATTCATCCTGAAGGGCCCTGGCCAGAGGGCATGCCACGAATGCCCCAAACACAGGAAACCAAGCTTGCCTTCACAGGTTGAGCAAACTCTTGCGACTCAGAATGCTCCAAAACCTTTGTGATCATTGACATGGTGTCCTCGGTGGAAAATTCCACAGCAGGAAACTTTCATGCACAATTAAAAACAAATTATGTTGTTGTTGTTGTTGTTGAGCTACTTCCAGCCAATGTGTAAAGTTTTTGATACCTACGTGAATTTCATGTTTGGTTTGGTCCCATCCCTAAGATTGTCACATTGCGGACATGCAAATGTGCCTGAATCCAAAATATGTAAATTCTCGAACATTTTAGATGAGAGTACTCAAGCTACACTAAGGTAAATGGATCTTTCAGGTCTGAGAAATAGCCCAAACTCTTCAGCTGAGTATCCTGTTCAGTAACTTCATAGCAAAAGATGAAGAGTGAGTGTGGCCTGTTCCCTTAGCCTTCCTGTACTTTGGCTGACGCACAGAAGCTGTCTCAGCTCCACCGTGATTTCTAACTTGGAAAGGCGGCCACCCTGGAACCACTGTCATGAGTAAAGATGCCATCATAGCATGCTAACAGAGAAGGCTTGGTGACAAGAGATGAATTTGAGTGACAGTTCTCCAAGGTCTCAGGAACAGTTAAGTCTCACCTCCACAAAACAGTGACAGAAGACTCTGGTTCAGGGATAAGGGCTGTGTACTGGCAGGCCCTGCTTGGCTGATGTCCAGAGGCTGGCTCACGAGAAGATCCTCCCCACAAGAGAGCTTTCCAGGAGGCCTGGTGGTGGTGGGGGACTCATCAGCTCCCTCTCCAGATCTCATCTCCAGCTGGCAGGTACATCTGCGGGCAACAGTCATCCTTTGAAAACAGCCTGGAGAAAAGGTGGGTGATGGGGACTAATAATGTCCTTTCTGTAAACCTGGTGAGAGAAAAATCCACTCTGCGTGGTTTTGGAGATGAGGAAATGCATGCTCACTCAGCAAAGAAACGGCGAGTGTCACATGTGTGAGAGCATACACACGCATTACAGGACTGTAGTGAGGTGGGTGTGGTGGGTGCTACAGCTTCAGCATGAGCAACAGGTAAAAGAGTGACTAAGACAGTATGTAATACGGGGGTAAGGAAAAGGAGTTTTGGAGACCTGGGGTTCAGATGGGTACACTGGACCCAGGGTGGTGTGGCCCAAGACTGTGTCAGTAGTCCGTGTGTGACCGAAGATAACCAAGAGAAACAACTTTAGATAAAGAAAGGCTTGTTTTGAAAGATCTCCATCCATAGTCCCTTGGTTCCATTGTCTCTGGCCCTGTGGCATAGCAGAATAGGACAGCGCTCAATAGAGCAAAGCTGCTTACCTTGTAGAAGCCAGAAGCATCGGGGAGGGAGCTGGGGACAGACACACCCTTTAAGGAACCCCCAATGACCCGTATCTCTCAGCTAGGCTTCTGTTTCCTAAAGCTTACATCTCTTGACCAGTAGCCTGATGGATGACAAGTCCATCAATGGATATACCCAGTGATGAGCTCCTGGCTTCTCAAGGCCCCACCTCTGACCACTGATGCACTGAGGCCAAGCCTTCAATGCACAAGCCTTTGAGGGCCATGTAAGATCCAAGCCACTCTACATGACGAGTTTGGATCGCAGAGGCGGGAATTTTAAACCGCTTCTTAACCCTCTGAGAACACTGAATGGGGGGCGGAGGTTATTAGTACAGGCAACAAACATTTCGGGACTCATGCCCTGAACGTGACTGAAACTGTATGCCGTTCTGGGAGCTGTTGAGAAAGGCTTGTTGTACACAACCTGCAGAAATCAGGAGCGTATGGGCACCTGCAGCCTCTCCCACCAAGACCCATCCAGAGGTCACACCCATTCCGTTGGCAAGTCCAGCTCACATGCATTCTCTACGGGTGAGCTTGAGAGGCTTGGATCCAGCTAACCCCTTCAGGGTCCTTCTGTGAGCCTTTTCTTTGGAGCTGCACAGTGGAGAACCACATATTCTGATCTTGAGTGAGAGCGCCCCTTATTCAAGAACCAAGAGAGATGCAGACTGCAAATAGGAGCCAGGAGTTGCCTCAGAAGTATTTGAAGAGTCGCAAAAACTGCAGCTTTCTTCTGCATGTCCAAAATAGTGACAGGCACAAGAACTCACATCCCCTGGCACTTCAGGATGTTTGGCATAAATGAACCAGGCTCATATCCAATGACCAGTCACTTTCAACTCTAAAGAATACAGATTGGATCGTGAGAAAACTTTACCCTAACACGAAAGGAAACGAGAACAGTATTAGAACTACCCAGGAATGGAATGGTGCTCTCTTCCAGAAGAATAAGCTGTCACTAGAGATAGTAAAGCAGAAGTGTGAGGACATCTGTCAACTATTTTGCAGTATTTTGCAGGTGGGATTTCTGCATTAGGGGTTGGCAGAATTAAAAGAGGGGCTTTGCCCTTGACTGACAATCAACAGGGTTGTTTTTGCTCCTTCAGCGGCCCAAACTCTTACATGTTTAATTTTACTTCCCAGAAACCCAGAGAGGTAAGTGGTTCTGTTCCTAGGGTTCCACAAAGCACCTTGGGACTCATACATTGCAACCTCACTTTTTGGTTGTTATTGTTGTTTTGTTTTGTAGCGGCTTCGGGCAGTTGGCAGTTGCTTTGAAGAGCTCGTGGTTGGCAAGGGGCAGAGCAGCAGCAGGAGTTTACGATCTGGACCTCCTTTATCTTTACGAGCCCTTTCCTGCCTGCCCTTTCCCACGGTTGGAGGCCAGGAAAGAGGAACAGCAAAGCAGCTGAGGAACTCATGGGGTGTGGCCCACTGGTTAGCAGAACCGCCATGGGCGTGCATGTCCAGAGGCAGAGCCCCTGAGGCTACCCGTCCAGAGGACTTCATGCTGCTGGTGCCCTCCTGGCCACCACTCCTCTCATAATCTACGAGTCCTATGAAAACTCTAAGGAGGTTCCCAGCCCCTCACTGGGCAGTGCCATTGGCACTTGCAATATTAGTGATCGATCTTTTTCAAGCACTGCTGCCGAAGCAGATTGATTCACCCACCTCCCTTAGATGTGTAGACTGTTAGTGGCCTTGAAGCGGAAAATCTTGGGAATTATTTAAAGTTCAGAAAGGTACACTCTTGATAATTTCGTGAATGATTTCTTGAGGTTGGGAACAAGAACAGAGGCAGTCTGACTGGTGATGAAGGTGATGTTTAATTTATTGTACCCATTTTTGCCCTTGGCTTCCTAATATGATTCAAAAAAAATATTTTTAATGGGTAGGTGTGCATCCGAGGACTTAAAGTAGAAATGACTGGTTGTTGTTGTTCTAGTAAAAGTTTAGATTTGTGATTCTTTTACAATTTTTATAAGACTACCTTTTAAGATAAATAATAAAATAATTGATTCAACTGTCAATTGCAACCTTCCAGTAAGAGAAACTAGCTGAGAAAAAAATATATATATATCTTGCTTATATTTTGTTAATCTAAAACAAATTGCTCAGATAGGTTGCGTTCTTGAGAATAATTTGTTCTTTACCTTTAGTACATGAAATGTCTAATCATGTAAATGTATTAGGGAGCTTGTTTTCTTTTTTCTCATTGTAATTATTCTCTTAAAGAAAAAAGGATGTAATTTAACTGTAATTTTTATATCACTTGAAAGATTTTGCTAGGATATGTGAGCTGTGGGAGAGAAAATAAAATTGTTTGAGCTTGTTGGAGTGGTGTGTGTGTGTGTGTGTGTGTGTGTGTGTGTGTGTGTGTTTTCCTCCTTTTTCACTGGCCACAAAGATTTTTTTCCCCCCGCTGGCCCCAGAGAATTCACTCCCTCATAGAAAACTCTGATGAGTGATTAATTCAAACTTCATGCTTCTCAGTGCTGAAGCTGGTATCAGCATCTCATCCCGTCCATCCTCCACATAGACCACATTCATGATACTCCTAAGCCAGGGCTCTGGTTTGTTGAGAGCATGAAGGGCCCTTTGTGCACAGATCCCCAGGGAAACCAGGAAGGCTAAGCTCACAGAACTGTCACCTAAAAAGGACATAAAACCCATCCAGAAGGCATGGCATTGTTAGTAATTAACGTCAGAACACTGCTATCCACTGAGCCAGGCCATATCAAGCTCTCAGAGCCAGGACCACAGGAAGCTGGGAATCTAAATGACCCTTACCTTATCTGCACAGCCAGAGGCTCCCAAAGCTCCCACAAGCAGAAACAGATGTGGCTAATAACCCGAAAGACCTTGATGTTATCTGTATGACCAAACCCAAGCCAGATGCTTCCTTAGGCTTAGCTCTAGAACACATCTTCTCGAAAGAAATGACATGCAGTCGAGTTGAGTTTTGGTGTAATTGTGCCTCCTTGTGCACAGGGGACTGTATTACACCAGGAAACCCTTTTCCAGTTAGTGCTGTGCTGAAGCACGCTGGCCAAGAAACCACTCCTGAAGTCTGATCCAGTCTTAGTCAGGCTGAGCTGAGTCTCCATTCTCACCTCTTTGTGCTAGCCGTGATGTCTGAAGAGACACACCCCCCCCACACACACACACTCATACTGATTATGTCATTGCAGCATGTAGCCGTGTACAAAAGCTACCTGTGTTTTTTGAAGATACACTTGTAATTTCCTATTACAACATTTAAGACTAGGCCTTGGGGCCAGAGGGACCGCTCAGTGGATAATAGCTCTGGCTGCTCCTGCAGGGAACTGGGTTTCATTCCCAGCACCCCCATGGGAGCTCACGACCCCTGAAACCCCAGTTCCAGGGGATCTGATGAGCTCTTCTGGCCTCCTCAGGAACCTGGCAAACCTAGAGTATACATACATACATGCAGATGAAGCTTCCGTACACATAAAAATAAGTGAATATAATTTCTAAAAAGATGAGCGCGGCTTGATCCCATCTCCCGCTGTAACCCCTTGGTGCTGGCAGTTTCTGTATTCGGCATGTACTATGTCTTAAAGCTAAACGCATGCTAATACGGTTGGTTTGATGAAATTCAATTACGATTCTCAGACTATTTCTCGCCACTGATTTCCTGGTCATCTGTTACTGAGCAGCATGTGGCAAACCCCAGAGTTACAAGCCGGAATTGTGGCAACTTCTTCCTGCACTTAGAGAAAACCCGGTGTTTTTCTAAGAGTTTTTGTATAGTCAGCCTCAGAGACTGACCCCTGCCTCCCGTTGCCATGCCCCGTGTGCCTACCCAACCCTGCCTGCCCTGTGGGCCTCCCATACCTTGTTCAGAGGCTAGCTTCTGTGACCCACTTCTAACAGCTGTTAATAGCTTCCGTGGAAATGAGGAGGCATTACTTCTATGAGTCAGTTCTAAAAAGCCTGCAACTTCTGACTCCGGGAATCCTCCCAGTTGCTTTTGCGAGCTGCCACGTTATAAAAAAACTTTTGGAGAGATGTATGTGCAAGAAAAAGGATACCTCCTCCAGACAGACAGACGGTGAAGACCTGAGGTTTGCCTAAAGTATTGAGATGGTTGCAATATCAGCCACCCTGACTTCAGCCTTCCGGGACCTTGAGCCCAGAGCACCCATGTGCTTATTCCTAAGTGCAAGAAAAGAGGGGATAGTGTTTGTCGCTGTAAACTATAAGCCAGGAAGGGGCGATTTATTACCCCGTGGTGGATGGGTAGCACAGTGGGAGGACCTTTATTTGAATCCTTATGACTTAGCTTGCAATTCTGTGAGTCAGCTCTATTATTTTTCGGCATGGGCAATTTTTTTTTTTTTCTGATCCTTCCTGAGCTCTTTAGGGCTCTGTGGTAAGCTATTGCTTTTGATGGTGACTTCATGGTCCTGAATGGCTCCGTCCTCATCTAATAGCTAGTGCTCACCACCTGGCCAGTCACCTGCCACCTTCAATGGCTTAACTGGGGTTGTTCTCCTAGGATGGGTCTTGGCATTTCAAACTCAGCAAGAAAGTGAGCACCATCGTACAAATGCTCTTGCAAACCTCCAGTTATATCTGGTTTGCTAATGTTGTATTGGCCAAAGTGAGTCACTTGACAGCACATATTCAGAGCGTCGTACAGCTACAGACTAGCTCCCATTTAAGGGAGGGCCCGCAACGTCACGTTATAAGTATGAAGGTGGAGAGAGAAAAAATTGGCAGTCATTTAAATCATGTACCACGCAGAGAAAATCTGACGGGGGTGGGGGGAAATAACATACAGAACACGAAATAGATTGGACCAGGGAGGAATTTTCCCCAGCACATAACAATCAAAACACTAAATGTGCAGAACAAAGAAAGACTCTTAAAAGCTCAAGGGAAAAAGTCTAAGCACATAAAAGGCAGACCCATTAGAACGGAACCTGACTTCTCAATGGAGACTCTAAAAGCCATGAGGGTCTGAACAAATGTGCTACAGACTCTAAAAGCCCACTATACCCCCACTAACAATACCCAGAAAAACTTTCAATCGCACTAGCCGAATTTAATCAGTATCTATCTACAAATTCAGCTCTACAGAAAGCTCTGGAAAACTTCAGTCAAGGAGGTTTATCATACTCAAAATAACATAGGGAATAAATAACCCCGGATCGGTAAATTAAAATGATGGGGAAAACGCACCGCATAACAACAAAATAACAGGAATCCTTATCAGAACATACTGTATGAAAAAAAATCTATTTTGAATTTTTAAAAATCCACGGATCTAATACTGGGTAACAAAACCGCGTCACAGAGAACTGCTCTTGCTTTCCACAGCTGTACGACGTTTAGTCCCAGACTTCACTTTACAGAGGAGGAACCGGTTCTCTTGAGCCTGCCCAGGCTTACTCAGCCAGCAAAGGACATAATCAGAACCATCCTCCTCACTGCAAATCACATTCCTTGCTTTCGTTTCATCGCCTACCACTACGATCTGTGTCCCCCGAAGCCCCTCAGAGCCGCTTTATTTCTTCTGCATGGAAAGCGCTGAATCCACCCCAGGAGAACAGCATGGCAGAAACACAGGCTCTCTGAGTGTTCTCTGTCCCGTGCAAACTGGACAGAGAACAGACTGGAAGAGGACAGACTGAAACTCTGTCCGTGAATCAGACCCACAGGTTGTGAACCACTGCTTTGGAAGGCTCCTGACTGCGCTCAAAGCCTCATAAAGGACTGCAAGGATTGTTTCCGGCATCCTCAAACTACCGTTCAGACTGTCCTTGGCTGAATAACGAAGAGCTAGGATTGCGGGTGTGCACCCCCACACATGGCCAGCTCTTCCTCCTGGTATAGGTGCACCTTTGCAGTTACACAGTTTTCTGCTTTGTCCCCTAAGCGTTTTGTTTGTTTGTTTGTTTTTTTCAATATCCCCGAAGTTCTGATATTTTATAAAGTTAGCTCTGTGCTTATGGGCATATAACGTATAAATGTGTGTGAGAATAAGAATGGAGCTTAATGGAAGAAGGTTTTTATGTACGAGAAGATGTAAAATTATTGCTTCATGCTTTTGCTTTTCCTGTCAATGCTTACAATCCTTTATGTTTTCACGTGTTAGGTTTAACGGTGTTCCTTATTTCCTCATAGGGCTCAGCTTTCCTTTCATGCCCTTTCATTTCAGTCTGAAGGCATCGATGCCTCTCTAAGAGAGGTAGGTCCACTGATGAAAAGCTCGGTTTTTAATTTGTGTGTCTGAGAAATTGGTGGGGTCTTCACGCCTTTTGTGATAGTTGGTTTTAGTGTCACTTTGACATGAGTTAGAATCAGCGGGGTTCGGGAGTCGCACCCGAAGACCTGTCCTGACTGTGTTGGTTGGTGTGGGAAGACAGACCTTGGTTGTGGGCTGCACCTGCAGGTAGCTGCTCAGGTGAAAGGCTGTGGCAGTGTGTTCTATCCTTTTGCCCCGGCGGCCTGCCCTCTGGACTATTACCCACCGGGACCAGCAGCTCTCCGGGAAGCTTCCAGGCTTCCAGAGTAGGACAACTGAGGCATGCCACCTGTGAGGCGAGTCACCCATTCTCCCCCCCAGTTGGAGACAGCCACTGCGGCCTCAAGAACCAAGCAACGGCTGCATTCTCTGCCTTTCCGGTGTGCTTTGCCATTGTAAAGCTGACTTATTGTTGGGGTGACTTTCATTCTCACCGTGTGAAGGTGTGTCTCTTTTTTTTCAGTTGTTAGTTGTTAGTTCTGTACTGGCAGAGAGCTGGGGCCCGCTGCTTAGGAATGTGTTTTACATGTGCAAATCCAGGGACTGGCCTTGGCCACCCATAGCTTGTCTCTTTCTCTTAACAATTGTCTGGTCTGGAACTAGCTATTTCTAATTTGCAAACCAAATGATTTTCTAAACACATAAAGACCCCTAGAATATAATTCAGATCTGTTACTTACTGTTCAGGCTGGAAAGATGGCTGGCCAGCCAAGACCGCAATTACTCTCCCAGAGCACCTAAGTTCAGTTCCCAGCACCCACACTAAGCAGCTCACAACTGCGTGTAAGTCCAGCTCCAACAGGATCTGATGCCCTCATCTGGCCTCCTCTAACATCTGAATTGAAGTACACACACACACACACACACACACACACACACACACCATATCTTATCTCTATCTTTTTCTCTCAATCTCCCCACCAAATGTTTATTGTTGCGAGTTTACATCTAAAACACCAGCCAATCAGATTTCACGATACACACTGTTAATTTTCTATCTTCAGTTCTTATTTGAATCTCTCCAACTTTCTCAACAATTCTATAAAGTATTCTTTATAGAATTTTTTTTGTAATTCAAAATTTTTTATAATTTAAGAAACCTATTCTAGAATTCTTCTTGAACATAGTTTTCATGTATCCTTAGCCTCCTTAAACGTAGAGATGAAATGTGTAGCAGCACTCGATAAAGTTTTAATATTGATTGGCTTAATACTGAAGTTTTTAAATTCAATGTGATAAAGTATTTTATGCACCTATGATCTCATATGTAGAACATAAAGCAGAATCAAACAAGAAAATGTTTAAAGCTTGTTATACTTATCATTTTATAAGTCCAGGGGTTTTCTAAAGACTTGGATTTATAAAGGGCTCTGCCTAAGATTAAATTGATTGGTGTTTTCTCTGTTGCTTGGAGACCAAACTTATTGATCTAGGCTTCATTACTTTGTAACTACTGTTCAAAGGAAAAGAAACAAAGAGAATAGGAATTGGAAAAACTACCCAAGCTCCTGCAAAGTTCCAGGTCACTTGCTGCCTGGTATGTTCAGAGGGAAGTGCACTAGGCTAGGAATGGAAATGTCACCTTGCCTTAGTAAACTCCTAAAGAAAGTAATGTTAAAGTGTCAGTCCATCTGCTTGGTGGAACAAATGTCTAACAGGTGACCGAAAGAACAGGGAAACCCTCAGAGAGTAGGAGCAAGCTAAGTGCGCAGAACAGAAGCCCAGTGTTTGCAGTGCACACCATTAGTGTCCAATCCTCACCCGTACCTTAGAGGTCATGTGACTGTGGGAGGCATTTCTGTGCACAGGTGACCTTCTCTTCAGGGCTGATGCTCCTGTAGTAGAAAGGACAGAGATGTGGGAAGTCAATGCCCCAGGGGTCAGTGAGGGACGGGAGCTAGGGAATGACAATCCCAGTGTTAGGGAATTCTCCGCGTGTGCTATGGAGTCCAGGCAGTGCCTGCTTCAAGCTAATAACTCGGTTGCTATTGCTTTGTACTGGTTTTAACTTAGGGGAAAGCCTCACCACTGCAATGATTCAGGCAGAGAACTGTTTTAAAAATATGTGGAAAAGTATGCAGAAGGTTTGTGACAAATTTGGAAAGCTTAACTGACAATGGGTAGAGATAGATGATAGAGATAGATAGGTAGACAGAGAGGTGATAGATGATAGGTAGATAGATGATAGATGGGTAGATAGATAGATGATAGGGAGATAGATGATAGATAGATCATAGCATTCTTGGTAATACAGTAACAACAAGGAAACATGTTCTACTGCCCATTGACTAGATAATGGATTAATAAAATGATGAACAGTCAATAAGAAAATTTTATTTAACATTAAGAAGGAGCATACTATGCTTCCTATGACAAAGATATGACTTATAATGCTGAAGAAGCCCAACAAAGAAATGCGTATTGAATTATTTCACTTACATAAATGCCTATGAAGAGGCAACCTCGTTGATAAATATTAGTTCACAGTGATATATTAGGAACAGTAGTGCTAAAAGACCCAAGGCAGTGCCACAGCAGGAGGCACACAGGACTTCTTGGATATCTGACCAGATTTTCCTTTGGAAAAAAAAAAAAAATCTGGGCAGTATTTCGATGGGTGTTAGCTTTAGGCTAACCCAATGAGCTGTAAAATTGTATAGCATGCTTTGCATTCTCAAAACAGCATTTTAAAGAAGTAATGGGGCCAGTGAGATGGCTCAGTAGGTAAAGACCCATTCCACAGCACCTGAGCCTCAGTTCAATCCCCAGAACAATGGAAGGGAGAACCAGGTCCTGTAGATTGTCCTCTGCCTCCCTATGCCCCACACACTCGATGGTTCACACCTACCCACACTCATAAATAGAAGAAAAAGGAAAGAACCCGTGGAGGACCCCGCTGTTTCTTATGCACAGAGAGGGTATCCTATATTAAAGCTCCAGCACTTCCGGGCTGAAAGTCAACTCAAGAGAATCAGGCTTGGAGTGGGAAACGGTTCGGAGACCCCCGCAGGAGCTGAATGACTCTTTCACAAGGGTCGCCTAAGACCATCGGAAATATCAGATATTTACATCACAGTCCACAACAGTAGCAAATGACGCTTATGAAGTAGCAATGAAAATAATCTTACGGTTTGAGATCACCACGACACGAGAAACTGTATTAGAGGGTCACATCGTAGGACGTCTGAGAACCACCGGCTTAAGTTTATATGCTTCCTTTTATGTGTGTGCAGGGACTTTTTATTAGATTGCCAGCGTAGGTGAGCCTTTAAGAGCCCTCAGTAAATGCGCGTTTAAGATTCTAAGCATCGAGAGAGCAAGGTGACATAAGTGAATTGGCAGGGTTTGTCTCACGTGTACATGAAATGACAGCGCATTTTACAATAAATGCCTTCTTAGAGTCGACAGGCGTAAATCAAGCATACCCAAGCAGAGGGGGTTGAATGCAGCGACGCCGAGGAGTTGGCACGAGCACACAAGCCTGCAGGTACCTCTGAAGTCAGTGCCCACAGTTGGTGTTTCGAAGCTCAGCAAGGGTGACAAACGGAAGAAGTCAGGCAAAGTGACTAGGAGATGGGTTGGAGAGAGCACTGCGCCAGCCTTTTCAAGGTGGCCTGTGGCCATTGTTCCCACAGTTCTACGTGTCCGGACTAATGACACGTGCTGGCAGCTTCCATCTCCCACGGTGTTTCTACATTATCGGTGTTAGGATTTGTGCGGCGGAGTCACACGGAGGGTTCAGAGATCGTGACCGGCAACAGGTTCCATGTGGGAGGTTTTATTAGGGGAGGGGAAGGGGCCGCAGAGACTGTCTCTGGGTGAGAGGGATTGGAGAGGGGAGGGAGGTGAGTGCTCATCTAAGCTGACCCAACGCGTGCGCAGAATGAACAGGCGCTGAATTCCTGGAGGTGGCCTCACGGATGCCTGATGGCCTGCTTGTCAGGTCCCCTGGGGGCTGGCCGCAGAGATGCCTGTTTACCAATTCCAACAATCAATGTTTGTGCTCAAATGCCTCCACACCACAAGCCCATGAGCCAAGGAGAGTCACATTTCTCTTGAGTCCTCTATAACGCTCAACAAATGCTAAAACTGCAATAGTCAGTAAACGAAAGTACCTAGAGGAGGCACACACAGCCCACCCCACCCCATACTGTGACCAGGCTGCCAAAGGAGCCTCAAGACCTCCTAATCTCAATCCACACCCATTGCTGGCCTTCCCGCAAACACTGAGCTGAATCCCGTCTTCCAGTTCTCTCGTTCTGGTGCTGTATCTCTCACCCACCTTCCACAGATGCTCAGCTTCTAGCTGCTTCAGAACCACTTCATCCCCACAGGCACTCTGGGCATCTCCAGCAGGGGTCTCAGCTCTGCTTGGTACCGCCTCCATTCTGAGTCATTCCTAAAACAGTAGTCTCCTGCCTCTACCTGTGATCGGTCGGATCCCTTTTGTCTCAGTTGGGCCTCTGGGGAAAAAAAAATTCCATCACGCAGCTTGGGAACTTCATAAGCAAGACTTTCTTTGCTGTTCTCCTAAGTCCCTTGTATAAGGGTCTCGAAGCAGATGCACAGACTCATAGCCAAACTTTGGGCAGAGTGCAGGGAGTCTTATGGAAGAAGGGGGAGATAGAAAAGACCTGGAGGGGACAGGAACTCCTCAAGGAGAGCAGCAGAGCCAAAAAAAAAAAAAAAAAAAAAAAAAAAAAAAAATCTGGGCACAGGGGGCCTTGCAGAGACTCATGCTCCAACCAAGGACCATGCATGGAGAGGACCTAGACCCCCTGCTCAGGTGTAGCCCATAGGCAGCTCAGTCTCTGTGTGGGTACCTCAGTAAGGGGAGCAGGGGCTGTCTCTGACATAAACTCAGTGGCTGGCTCTTAGATCACCGCCCCCTGGGGGCTGAGGGGAAGGGTGCAGCCTTGCCAGGCCTCAGAGGAAGAGATGCAGCCAGTCCTGGTAAGACCTGATAGGCTAGGGTCAGATAGAAGGAGAGGAGGTCCTCCCCTATCAGTGAACTAGGGGAGGGGCATAAGGGAAGAAGAGGTAGGAGGGTGAGACTGGGAGGATATGAGGGAGGGAGCTATAGTCGGGATACAAAGTGAATAAATTGTAAAAAATAATTAATCAACAAAAAAGAAAAAAGAAAAAGGAAAGAAAAAAAAAAGTCTTTTAAAAACACACCTGGGTGGAGCACTTGATTTTAAACCTGCCATTTCAGTTTGGGTAGTTTGTGTGAAGTATGAACAAGTCTGTGTGCATTTCAAGGCTAGGTAGGTGGGTTTGCTGGGCCAGGGGCCCCAGTCTATGAATGCCTGGCTACCCTAAGGAGATCAAGACTGACCCTAGAGTAGAGAGGACTTAATGGTCATTTTCCTCTTCAGCAAAAAGCCTGGGAACAGGACTATGGGCTTGCTCAGCCACCTTGGAAATAACATCATCCAACCAGCTCGGGTTTTCTTCCACCTATATCTCCACTTTCCATGCAAAAGCCTTCTCATGGCTGCTAGTTTTTCTTCCTAAGCCAAAAAGTGAATACTTATCAGATCAATATTGTTAATTACCGAATCTGCCTCCCCAACCCCACCCCAAAGCCTCCACAGCCCCACAGCCTTCTGCTGAGCTCAGCGGGCATGCCCAGACTTGTGCTGTATTCGGGAGTGTTTACACTATGATGCTTTCCTCAGTGAGGGAGAGACAGCGCGGCAGACCTCTCTCCTTGGCTTTTTACAACGAGTCATGTCCCTTAACTGTTAAATTTAAAAGGCATCATTTTGTGTTGGAAATGCATTAAAAAGTGTAAGACACCACGTATGTGAGTGAGGGAAACGGCATTAAAGAAGGCAGTTTTATCTCATGCTCACAGGGTCGTGCTATCAGAATGAAGGTTTTCACCTCATTTGGGAGATGCATGTTTTTCAGGTAATACAATAAATTCCTGCTCTGGGCAGTCTCTCACGGTGGAGACTCGTAATGAATAAAACAATAGCATTTCTGTGGTTTCGAAATCGCTCGGACACGCAGCTAGCTATTCGTGAGTTAAACACTGCCTCTCTCTGGACTGGGGCAGGCAGTGGCTTCCGTCCGTGCGGCTTAGGTCTAACGAGCGGTGGGCTCGGGGGAGGGCCGGAGCGCCTCGCCCTGGAACGCTGGTCAGCATTCTGGAAGGACAGCTGATCACAGCTTGCTTCCCCGGGTGAGGCTGTGACGGCAAATGACACAAACCTGTCCGCTAAGCCCATTAAGCCAAGAAATTAAACAAGAACTAGGTACGGTAAAGAGAGAGAGGAGGGCCGGTTTTAAATTGAATTTTCCAGCGGATCTTACTCAAATCAGCCGGCCCTGTATCGCCCTCTGCTGGAAACTGTCAGTACTGCGTGGTGAGGAAAATCGATTTTTAAATGGCCTTGAGAATTCAAATCTTTTCATTTCAGCCACGGTTTCCCCATGATTGCCTTGATTCCATAATTTCTTTTTAAGTCCTGGAAAAAAAACCGAATACTTCACCTCTGACTTACAATTCTTGAAACTAAAAATTGAAAAAAAAAAAAAAGACAAGAATTTTAGAGTGTTTATATAGGAGTAGACTGATAAAGCTCTTAGGTTTCCGTTTGGTTTTGATAACCAGACTTGCTCAACAAAGTAACCTTCAGTGATCCGTTAATTTAGACAACGTTCACCTGAGGAAATCAAACACCTTCCGTGCCTCTGCTCCAATATGCCACTTCCTTCCTTCCCCTCCGCCCCCATTTTCCCATCTGCCCCCAAACCCACCCAGAGCCCGGAGAGAGACTTCGCATTCCTTTCCAGCCAGTCAGCAACTGCAGTCTCCTGAGTCTACGGTTTAGCATCTTAACTAACTGTCGTGGCAAGGGAGCAAAGTCCTGACACCAAGCCATAAACGGGTTCCCTCCTTGGGAGGACGCAGATGAGTCGGTGAACGCGCTGTACATTTCAAAGGCTGGGAGTAACGCTTCCGTCTCCATGATTTCATGCCAAACAGCCCATGGCCTGCAATTGCCATACCAGAGCTGTGAGCAGCCACTGACTCAGCTCCCCTGCTCCCGGTGCCCCTGGCTTGACTTTGTGCCGGGCGCAGCCGGCCGCCTCCGCACACAAACAGGGTTATCCGTTCAAGAGCCAAGACTTCAGCGTCACCTTCCTCCCGAAACCAGCGCGCCGGACAGGGCTGCCTACCCAGAGACGCTCCTCTTCAAAACCTTTCTCCTGTCCTTGTCAAATATCGTGTCATCTCTCTCTCTCTCTTTACTTTTTACTGATTCTTTATGAGTTTCCCATCAGACACCCAGTCCCACTCATCTCCCAGTCCCCTTGTATCTGACCTCCACCCTTGCAACCTTCCCCACAAAATAAAAATTTAAAAACCGCTAACAAACAGATAAAAAAAAAAAAAAACCCAAAGCATAGAAAACATCTCGTCTTGGGAGCTGTAGTGTGTCACAGTGCGTCTCACAGTGTCCCCCTCTGTCCACACATCTTCACTTGCAAATATTCACTGCAGTGAGTCATTGGTCTGGTTTGAGTCATTGGGACGTCTTCCTGTTATCCTGTTGTCGCCCCGTGTCATGGAGATCCTGCAGCTTTGGATTGGCAGGACCTAGCCCTTCCATGTGCTCCTAGAGTTCACAGTCCACAGATGACATAGATTTTAGGGTGGGTCAGCTCAAAACCTGGGTGGAAGCTTATCTGGTCAGACTGTATGGTCTCCCTTATCCGCACCAGGGCAAACTCTCTAGCACTGTTCTGGCTAGGCTACCCAATGCTGCCAGTGGCAGGAGGCAGGGTTAGCTCTCCCGTTCTCACGCCCTAGGGGCCAGTTCACCCACACCCATGGCTGCAGAGCCAGTCCCTCTGTGCTGCCCAGTCAAGGCACGGGGCCCACTCTCCGAGGTGTTGTGGCCAGTGAGGGACTGGGCCAGCTCTTCTGCTCTCACGCCCTTGGGGCTGGCTTACCAGTGCCTTCACCATCAAGGCCAGCTCCACTGTGTTGCCCCAGTGAGGTGCAGAGCCCGCTCCCCCAGTGGATGAGGGGCAGGGGTAGCTCTCCTGGCTGCTGCAGGTGGCAAGGGGTGAGTTGGGGAGGGTATCACCCCCTCGCCCACCTTATGGCAGGGTCTGCTCTCCAGGGCTCATCCCCTCAAGGACTGGCTTACCTGAGCCCCTCCTTCAGGCCCAGCCCAGCTATGCTGCCCAGGTGAGGTTCAGGGCCTGCTCTCCAGAGTGTTGTAGCTGGTGAGGGGCAGGGAAATCTCCTTAAAGTCTTTCTATACGATGGACAGTAGGAACGATGTGTGAATGCTTCATTGGTGCTTAAAAGAATTAATAGGTCAGCGCTAAGGTTCAATTTAAGAGAACTCAGGAACTTGTGAGATTATCGCTATTACTTTCCTCTAGCTAGAAATGTGCTTGCTTCTGATGGTTTTTTTTATTAGAAGACAGGATAACACTCTGTCGACAATCTCTAAAGAGCTGGTTTCTTATTCTTCATGCCCAGTCCAGGCTTAGCCCCACACACACTCCACCACAGCAGCCTCTTACACACTTCCGCTGAAGAGCTGCTCCGAAACTGTTTGATCACTGTCCACAGTGTATCAGAACATAAAGAAAAAATGTGAACTCTTAAGAGTACCACACACTACTGTTTGATCTACATTTAAATTCTTGAATTTAATAACATTCAAGAACAAAAATAATGTGCCTGCCTTTTCCCGTTGACAGCTTTAGACTTTATCTCCCTGAGACCAGCAAACACATCTTCACCAGGTAAACATAAATGGATCAGGTGCGTCAGCTTAAGCTTGATGGTCAGATTACAGGAAAGGAAGTAAAAGGCTTTCACAAAGGAAAAGGGTCTTGAGTAGCTAGGGCAATCAGCAGGCTAAATGAGCATTATGCTAACAGATTCATGAGCTGGTTCTCAAAAGGACAATGAAAAATACTTTAACCTTTGATGATGCATTGTGAATCTGCAAAAAAAATCATATGTCCATCAATAATGGAATGAGTGGTTGTTCTAGTCTCACTGCTCAGCACAATTAATAGAGGATGAAAGATCTACAAAGGTCTACACCTGCTGATACACATTGAAGCCAAGGACGCCATTAAAAAGAATATGCGTGTGTTCTTACATATTCAAAGTGTATATATAAACATATATTGCTATATTAATTGAAATGTCAAACACAAGCAGAGTAACCGATGGTATTAGAAACGCAGGTAGTACGGGCTTTGCAGAGATTGACGGTTTTCTCCAGTGAGGTGCTGGGTGGTGTTGGCTGTTCTTGAAATGCAGGCTGGTTTAGAGCTGGAGCTTGCCTGAGTGTGTAGAGGATGTTTTAGCCTACCAAGAGATGCATTTTCAGAGTTATTTTAGTTTTTTAATGTTGTGTGTATTAATGCTTTGTTTGCATGTACGTATGTGCACCACATGCACACCTGGAGCCCGAGAATATCGGAGAACATCAGAGAGGATGTCAGATCCCCGGAGCTGTGGTAATGGATGGTGCTGAGCTACTGTGTGGGCGCCGGGAATCAAATTCTCACGCTCTGCCAAAGCAAGGGCTAGGCTACCTCTTCAGCCCTACGTTTGAGTTTGTAAGTTTTAAAATATATATATATATATATATTGCAATCAATATCTTTTAAAATTAAGTCAAGAACAGAATAAAGAACATGTTACTAAAGAGAAAAATACCAAAACACTGGCAACATAATAGTTAATATTTGATACTTACTGTGCACACAGTCTTGTGCTCTGTACGCTGCAACACATAACGTCACACTAGACCCAAACAATCTTCCTCCCACTCCAGCCCTGCAAGCCAGGGGTGTAATGGGTGAGGGGGGAGGAATAATAAAAGTCACTCAGCTCAAAGCCCATCGTGACCACAATTTTACGCTGTCTGGAAGGACTCCGGGTTTTAAAATACAACCCACTGCACAGTCATCACAAGATGCCTAGCTTCTCCTAGAGCAGAGTTGGAAGAACTAACATGCCATTGCCAGTTTGGGGGTTTTGTTTTTGCAGAAGTGTCCTTTTTCATTCAGGCTTTATCAGAACAACCATTTCCTAAGCAAACACTGACAACACGGACAGCATCCGATCCCAGACTTGAGAAGGTCCCCGTAAGTTCAACCAAGTTAGACTTCCAGGCCCATTGCACTTCCTGTATTTTCCCCATTGTGTGAACGACACTGAGAGCTTTTTTTTTTTTTTTTTTCTTAATGGATCAGCTGGTGCGCTTTGTCATGATTGTATGGCTCTAATATCCTAATCTACATGTGTCTCAGCTTCTTTGGACCAGTGAGCTAAAGAATATTTTCGTGGTGGCAGGTGTGCCCTGGGGAAACACCTTAGGGTACAGGTTCAGGGCCTGCTCTCCAGAGTGTTGTAGCTGGTGAGGGGCAGGGAAATCTCCTTAAAGTCTTTCTATACGATGGACAGTAGGAACGGTGTGTGAATGCTTCATTGGTGCTTAAAAGAATTAATAGGTCAGCGCTAAGGTTCAATTTAAGAGAACTCAGGAACTTGTGAGATTATCGCTATTACTTTCCTCCAGAGTGTTCCTAGCTTCACCACCTCACTCAGTGGTCCTTACTTAATTAAATCCAAAGTCAGGGGCCGGAAAAACAATATTCTTCCCTCCTAGTGGAAGAAGCCCATGGTCGCACCCGGAGAATGAAAACTGTGACCCACGATGCAAAAGGCATCAAAGCAGAAAGAGGTCATGAGAGCAAAACTGAGTCAACATCTGCAAGAAAAATCTGTTTTTGTTTCTAATTTTAGGAAAGTGATATTCTTTTTGTTCTGATGGCGAGTCTTGATTTTCACCATTAATGTATCCAATTTTAATATACATGATCATTATATTTGCATCAAAAACACACAAGGCACCACTCAACATTGAAAATTCTATCTGACTGAGTAAAGAAAGACGAAAGACAACGAGATGTGTAGTGTCCACATTCCCAATTCGACTCTGGAGCTGGGTGTTTTGCAGAGTCTGGAAGCTTTTAGCTTTCAGGAAAACATTAACTTACTATACATTGCGTGCTAACAGGAACCTGGGCAACATTTTGTATCAACCACACTTCTCCATTAAATTCCACGAGTGATTACACAAAGTACGACTGCTAGGACTGGAAACGGCCTCACACCCATTCATGTTCGTTCACAGACTTTGCAGAACGCACAGCTCTGCATTTCCTAACTGGCTTGTAGAGAAGAAACTGTGCCTGTGAGCAGAAAGGAGACCACGCCGCAGTTATTAAAATTGCGGTTGTTAAAACCTGGCTGTAAAATCCCAGGAAATGAGCTAAAAGTTACAATAAGAATTTACAAAGACAAGTGCTTACCTGATAAGGTGCTTTTGTGTGTGCCAACAAAACTCAGAGAATATGATGAATGTAATTATCACAGCAGACATGTGATCGAATCTTTGTAGTAAGTTCAACAAGCCGCACATTTTTAAGAAAGCAACTCTCACAAGCTTTACCGAAGGATATTAAATAGACTAACAGCAACCATCAGTAGACCTAGTTGAAGCTGATGGGAAGGTGTTATACTGTGTTGCAGTTCCAGCTAGATTAAACTTAGCAGGAGCCAGAGAGCTGGTTCCGCATTAAGAACTCATACTGCCCTTGCAGAGGAAGGACCTGGGTCTAGTTCCTAGCACACGCATCCGACAACTCACAACTGCTCCTGGAGATTCACGTGCCTGGCCTCTGGGGGCACCTATACACTCATGTTTATATATCATGTATACATCTTGTAGGATGTTTGTGCTCAGCCTACACACAAACATACATGCACACGCATGATTAAAAATAATAAAAATAAGTGTTGGCCAGCTGGAGAGATGGCTCAGTGGCGAAGAGCGCTTGCTACTCTTGCAGAGGACCTGAGCTCTGTTTCCAGCACCCACCTGCTGGCTCACAACCATGATAACTCCAGTTCCAGGGGATCCGATGCCCTCTGCTGACCTCCACAGGCACTGCATGCACATGCACGTGGTGCATATAATACATGCCATGAAACACTCACATTAAATAAGATAAACCTTTAAAAGTTATAATGACATGACACTCAATTTCCTGTGGGGTTTTTTAATTTAATTTTAAAATTATTACAAATTAGTACCAGGGAGCAGTGGCACACGCCTTTAACACCAGCGCTTGGAAGGCAGAGGAAGGCAGATTTCTGTGAGTTCAAGGTCAGCCTGGTCTTCACAGACAGTTCCGGGGAAGCCAAGACTGTACAGACAGAGCCCATCTCAAGAAAATAAAAATAAGAAAAGAAGGTATCTCCCTACACAACATTTGTTTTGTGGTGTCTTTCCTTCCTAAATAAATAAAAGTGCACGCACGTTTCCAGCTCAGAAGTGTAAGTTGAACAAGCCAGTTACCATGAAGTAGCCCCGGGCTTCAGGCCGCCCTCTGCTGGTCAACTCTACTTGACAGTCGGAACATACAATGCATACGCTCAGAATGCAGAGAAATCCCTTGCAAGATTTCCCCGTTCTTGTCACAATTGAGCTACTCAAAGAACTCACTGATTTTGCTCAAATCTCTCTTTCCAACTTTGTTTCGAATACTAGAAAATTTGGAAAAACTCAAAGTAAAACAGCGCATTGGCCAGGCTTTTAAGAATTTGGGAGCCCACATTCCTCCCTGGGCAACTTTTGCTGCCAGCCAAGATCGAGGTGACAAGCCGAGAGGGCCCGTGTTTGTCACCAACCCACTGCAGAGATGGCCTGGCCCTTTTTACAACATTAGCAGTAAGGCACGGTTCCCTCTGCGCTGCAGAGCACCATCCTGTCTTGTGGGATGGTTTTCTTGCTGGGGTCAAACCACGCATCCACTCCTGAGTATAGATCATGTTAAGTGCTGACCTACTGTGTTCTTAGCAGTGACTTAAGCCCTGGCCTCTTTCCTGCTGTTCCTGCTAATAAAACTCGTCACCCTTTCTCATCTTGTACTGGTAAAATTTCGTTTTGTACTATTGGCCAGCACTCATCTTTATGGTACCTCCTTTTAAAGATGTCGGAAAAGGTTTCATTCTTTGCTGAAGATTTTCAAGGTATTTTGAATTCTATCTTCAATATAAACACACTTCCTGTATAAAAACCAAAACCGCTTTGCCTCATTCATGAGCGGTTCCTGTGTTTGTGCCTCTCTTTTCGTGCTATCTCTCCTCCTCCCCCTCCATCACTAAGTCAAGGGAGAACTTTAAAAGAGGCAACCTCAGATTTAGGGACTCTGTCAGGCTTGTTTATAATAAACGTGGCATCCTTCTAAACTGTGCCCATTTTAAAGCTGCTTAAACGCCTGTTTGCTTGAATCACATGATCATCGCTGGCTGGAAACAAAAACAGGTTGACTAGGAAGGAATGAAAAGCATGCTGGGAGCTGAGAACAGCTGGCCCCTCTCCCAGGGATGCTCCTTCTGGGCTCACTTAAGTCTCCAGCAGTTTTCTATTCCACGCAAACATTAGAGAGCTGAGGGCAGTAACAGCGTCCGTGAAGGAAGGTCTGTGAAAGGATCTGACACTCCCGTTTCTCCTGCAGAGGAACAGGGAAAGGAGAAGACGGGAACATGATGGGTGTCATTTGGTGTTTCCTGCACTCAACATGAAATTAACAGTCTCCACGGTAGTTAAAATGCATGGATTGACTGGGGTCCCCAAGATTCCCTCTTGATCTTGAGTTACCCGTTCCAGAGAGTGATAGGGGATACTGAGGGTTCCACCTTAAAGAGACCCAGCTTCCGGACTGAACGTGGCTGGCTCGCCGATCTGTTAAAGCATAAACCAGATGCTCTCTGTCCGCTGTTCAAGTTCCTGTTTAAGTCCTATCAGGCTGACAGTGCCCAGCTGACGCCCGCTCCTTCCCTGTCCCTGCTTCTCTCGCTCTCCAGCTACAAGTTCTGACAGCTTTGACCTTTAAGCGTCCATCAACCCCAGGGCCTTTGCATCTGCTCTCTCCCCAGAAAGCTAGGTCTACTTCTTCTTTTTACTCAGGCTTGCCCAAATCACCTTTGCTTAGCATCCTGTCTAAAGGAGGGCGCCCGTCTCCAGCCTCACCCCTACCTGCCTTGTGTTTTCTTAACATTGACCATATACTTGTCTGGTTTGCATGATAACACTTTTTACTTTAACCTCTATGAAAACAGTGGCTGGGTCTGTTTTGCTGGTAACCTCAACATGGACAGTGAGTATCCCATGGCAGGCACACAGCAAACATTTGCTGAGTGAGCAAATCAAAGAATAACCTTGGACAAAACATACATTTATTTTTGTTCCCTATTGTCAAATATGTCAGAAAATCTTCACCCTCCTCTGGTGTCCTAACTTTCATTAATTGTCTGTGTGTTTTCTAAGCCAGTATCTCCAATCACTGTATATATACACACACACACACACATAATATTATATAATATATATTTAAGTAGATTAAAAAGTGTGTCAAGGAAGAAACTATATATTCTAAGTAAATATATTATCAATTATGTAGCAAACTGACACTAATAGACAAAACCTCATTATCACTTATTCTAAATACATCCTTCAACAACATCATTGCAAACATCTAGACACCAGCCTTCTGTTGGGAAAGAGAGCAAATACCTCCCTTGCCTACATGGGGACTCTCTGACCCCCAGTTTTACAGTTGTAAACCACAACCGCTGCTGGAGGCTCCAGCAGGACTCCAGAGCCTGGAGCAGGTGAAGACTAGGCCGTTCTTTTGATGTTACAGAATTCACAGCGGGGAACTGGCCCAAAGACCAAGCCCCTCAGAATGCTCAGCTGGCCCAGCTGGCTTTGCCCTGGGCCAACATGGCCTCCATTTTGCCCTGCCTTGCTGCCTGCTCTTTCCGTAGCACACCGGGTAACTAAGCATTTACCTCCCAGCCGTATTCAGTTGTGTCCCCACCCCTACTTTACATACGGGGGAGCTGGGAACAGGGATAAGCAAGAATTAGAAACTCGACCGAGGATATCTTCTCTCTACATCACCGCCGTGTCTCTAGGGCCAGGAGCATACCAGAGCTCAAGCAGCTATAGAGCAGAGAGCTGGAAGGTGACGGAGGCCAGACCCATCCGTTCTTCCTTCACTCTACGGCGTGGCCTCTTGGCACACACACACTCGGAAAGTAAGAAGTGACGAAGGCGAGGCCTGGGAGGCCTGGCATTCCTAAGGCCCCTCTCCTTACCCTTCTGATTCTGTGTCCCCTCAGCCCCTGGAAAATGTCGAGGGATCAGAACAGTAAAAGAAAACGACTCAAGACCGGGCTTAGAAAGTCTCCTTCAAACCCTGGCTCTCGCTACGGCCAGGCTCCAGAAAGCTCGGCTTTCTGGCCCGCAAGACCGTATGATTGTTCAGGGACGCAGAAGGAGGTCCTAACATCTGGGGTGTCAGGATTTGCAAACGGGCTGCTCTGCTGGGACCTCCGTCTGCCTGTCCCCAGCTCGCTGTTTTATGAGTGGCCACTAGAGGACACTGAACCAGCACAGACGGGAGCTGGTTGGTGGCTTCTCCCGGCTCTGCAGAGAGCGGAACCGCCTTTGCGGCCCTCTCGCTGCGCCGCTGGAGGGGCTGGGTGAACAGCATCCTCGGAGGTCACCCAGCTCTGCAAGCCTGGGAGGAGGCCTGGTCCCACGCCGCGGGCGGGGCGCCCATTTCGTCATCCTCTCAACAGCCGCGGAGTCCTCGAGTGAGGTTATGTCCCGGGCTCCATCGGATCCCAGACGCCCTGTGTTCTCCCTTCCCTGACAGGGAAGCATGCGCTGTGTCCCCCTTACCTACAGCGGGAAGCTGTGTCCGCAGGCTCCTCATCTCTCTCTTCCCGACCCTACCGAGAGAAAGGTGAGCTCTCGCAGAGACTGCAGTGACGTCACTCCTGTATTTTTCCTTAACACGACACAGGAGCATCTCCTCCCTCCACGCGGAGATCCTCAAGCGCTCTGTTTCAGATTACAAAAGCCTTTCACAGCAAAGATGGGAGTCGGTTACAAAACGCTTCAGTCACGAAAGGTCGCATACCCAGAGGCCGATCTTGATCCGTATATCCGCATCATTCATTACGCAAACCAAGGCATTTTTGAGCACAAAATTGGATATTCATATAGAGCACGTTTTGATCCCTTGGTGTGACACCGTGTTCAGAAACTATTGAGACATCTACTGTCTTAACATTTTGCTTGGAGGAAAGAGGCCTCCTTGGAAATTTCCTTATCATGAAAGTGTTCATCCTTATTCTGCACAGACAAGAGCATCTTGGTTCCCAGGGCAAGTGGCATCTGCCTCCGAGGAGATGGGTGCAGCTCTCTCTCACACACACACAAATAATAAAAATAAATATATTTTTTTAAAAGGCTCTCTCCCCTGGCGCCCACCTCTTAGACAGATTCTGGGCAACTCTGCTTATATTTTCTCTGTGATGTTTGAAAACATCTCTATGGGTTTTTAAATATATTTTTTTAATCAATGTCCTTTTCTAAGCAATGGTTATGATCTGTTTCATAATAATGAAAACTGTCACTGTGAATATTCAGGCAACATCCCCACAAATGAATGAAACTTTGCCTCTGCATGTCCGAGGTGAGCACAGAAGTACAGCTCTAGCTGCTGAGAGACAGCACCCTGTGAGAGATGTACAGAGAGCCTCACAGGCACAGCCAACCTATGGGCCTTTGCCAGGTAATCAGCAGGCTTACAGGAAGTTCCCACCGGAAAGAGATGGGTTTTACAATCCCATTTAAATATTGATTATTCAAATTAGAACTCAATGAGGAAGTAAAGAGGGGTGAATAAAGGAAAGGGGTTTATGAAGACAAGAAGCAAGGGAATGACTTGCTAGCCTTTTTTTGGGGCATGCAAATAGAAGTTAGGGTGTCCTTTATTTTAAAAAAGTGTCTTGATCACTTTGGGTATGAGGTACGATGTGATAGATGTAATAGATGATAGATGATAGATAGATAGATGATAGATAAAGACAGATGATAGATAGATGATAGAGAAAGAGATGATAGATAAATATAGATAGATGATAGATAAATATAGATAGATAATAAATATAAATAGATGATAGATAGATAGATGATAGATATAGATGATAGGTGATAGATTATTGATAGATGATAGATATAGCTAGATGATTGATAGATAGTTGATATATAGGTGATAGATAAATATAGATAGATGATAAATAGTAGATAGATAGATATAGATGATAGATTGATAGATGATAGATAGATAGATAGATAGATAGATAGATAGATAGGATATGCGCACACACACATAACAGAAAAGTACAACCAAACCTCTTCTTCAAAAAACTGTGTTCCTGATTTCCTAAGCCACACATTTTCTTTCTTGAACAACAGGCATTGCAAGTCCGGCTTGGTTAGCCTGCTTGCTCAAAATAGAAGGCTCTAATCACAACAGTTTTTAAACGTCCTCTGGGACCATCAGCTCAGAGATACAAAGGGTTCTCCGATTTGGAAGCCAGCTCTTGTGAGGGACTTATAGCCTGCCTTCCACATGGAGCCCCTCAATGGACAAGGCAATTTGAAGGCCAGCCCTGGATTGTCCTCAGTCGCCCACCCAAGTCACCCTGGGCTGTCCTCCGTCACTCACCCACCCCAATCACCCACAGATATATTAGTTAGATGACTTCATCAGCTGTCCTAAATAACAACTTGCGTATATCATGGTAAAAATCATAGTGTGCCATTGGATTGGCCTAAACACCAGCCCAATTTAGACACAAGTGGTGGCTGTCCCTTCCTCGCCTCCTTCCTCTGCCTCGTCCAGCAGCACAAAGTGTCCAGTGAGCAGGAGTCATTGGTATTTCTCTGGGGGCCCCGAACACAGCACTTCTGTTTATAATTTCAGTTCCCAAACATTTCCTCAGAACACACAATCCACAGTGAGGCCCTGTTAGTTAAATTAGTCTCCAATAGACCGTATGCGACCCCTTACTTTCTGGCAAAGGCTGAGTTAAACAAACACAAGCCCAAAAGATCTCAAATGTTTTCCTCATGAATAGAGGTGTTATCCAAAGAGCCTTCTGTCAGAGGTTCGGAGTGGTCTAGAAATACAAAAACAAAGCAAAACAGAATCTTCCCCAGAGCTACGGTCCAGTCTGGCATCCCCGAAGAGCAGGAAGTTGGCCTCCGGGCACTTGGACACCATGGCTGTGGATTAGCAGATTCTCCAGGGTCCGCCCGGCCCGGAGTATTTGCCTGTGTTTCTCCCATTTACCTGAGGTCATTACTCAGAAAACAGGCTTATGTTCCCCACTTAACATGTTCTTGTTAAAGCGCTGGTGCTGACTCGCTGAAGAGCCTTTTGTGGAGTCATGAAACGCTTGCTGGTGTGAACGGTCCTAATTCCTGCAGGCCTTTCTTCCTGTGTAGGCTTTCCTCCATGTGAACTGCCCTTGTTCAGTGGCTTCACACGGAGGACGCACCACGTTAAATTTCCTGTAAAACCTAATAACTCGAGCAGGGAAGTAAAATCCATTGCTGAGTCTTTTCCTCCTGAGGGAAAAATTGCACCCTTTTCCTGCAGCGCATTAGCCTTTCACATGCCAGTATCATGTCAGGGTTGAAGTATCTGTGTCTGCAGGAGTGGCCAGAAGGACACTTAGGGTTCAACGTCCACCACCTAATACAGTCATTAAAATCGATTTTATTCATCTCACCAAACTCATCATATCACAAGAAACAAAGAAAGCAACCCGAACCTGGGACTTGCCCTTTGTCTGATGATAAGCCCTCCTCTGCAGATAGCCTCCGACGTGAGGGTGCCTCCTTTTGAGGGGAGCTGAGGCCAAGCACACGTTAACTGTGGTGTCCAAGGAGACTCAGAGGATGTAGAGTCTGCAGATAAAGCTAACCTGGAGCAGATGGAAAAATCCCAGAATCCCAGACAGACAAACAGACCATTCTAACTGCTCAGCCATTGTAAACGTCCTCTTTAATGGCTGAAAAGAAAAAGCATGAGAGTCCTCCCAGGACTGGTTCTTATCAATTTCCTCTCTATTCTGCCAGTGTAGCTAACAACTAACAAACTGTACTGCCATTTGCCTCTCCCTGCAATGGGTCATCGCGCAAAGACCATGGCTTGACAGGCCTGTCTGCAAGGGCCAGCCCTGTCTATGGGCTAAATAACATTAGAAATGACGTTTTATGACCGTTGGGCCCTAAAATGGGTTCTTTTCTACCAAAACACGACAGAACATGCCCTGGAAGGGTCTTCCTCCCTTTATGCAGAGCTACACACACTTCTGAAGGAGAGCTGCTCAGATATGGCCCCCTCCAAACTTGCTGACTCAAGGAAAAGGGAAAGGTGTGAGCCTCTAGCTGTCTCCACACAGAGTTCCTGTCAAGCCCAAGAGCAAGGTATGGCTCATCAGACGCTGAGCTTTCCCAGGGGCCGGGGTGGGGGGCGGGGGGATGGTACCCCGGTTCCGATGAGAG
Source organism: Meriones unguiculatus (assembly GCF_030254825.1). Lineage (NCBI taxonomy): Eukaryota > Metazoa > Chordata > Mammalia > Rodentia > Muridae > Meriones > Meriones unguiculatus. Next base: position 6,066,693 of record NC_083356.1, read on the forward strand.
TGTCAGCTTTCCCTCATGAGAACTGACCAAGCTGAAAAGCAATCCCTCCGTCCAGGGCCAATACCCACCACCCGGCACATGCTTATCTTAGTAACGTATTCCATGAAACAACAACATTAGATCGAAATTAAGTTAAGTGTTTGATAAGCTGGAAGCTTTACCATTCGGTTTAGTTTTTCACATGCCCAAATTTGACCCAACGTTCTGAAGAGGCCAGCGCCCGATAGTCCCTCAAATGAAAACAGATATCATTACCGACTTGGCCCAGCTTTTCAGATCCACAGACTTTGGGAACTTGCTCACGGAATCACAAAGAGCCTGAAAGATTTTCTAGGCTGTTGGGAAACTGAGGCCAAGACAGGTCGTACTCCATGTCAAAGGTCATAAGCCAGCTATACTAAAACCCATTCCCCTGCCTTGGGTCCCAGGCTTTTGCTGTCAGGCTGTGCTGTGTTTACTTCTGTGAACCACTGCGGTGGGCGGCTCCACGGCCTTCACAAATATTCCAACGTTCAGCGACCCCTCCCCCGCCAAATAAAACATCTAGGAAATAGCTTCTTCTAAAGAAATATCTTGTGAAAAATAATACTTTATAAATCAAATCACTTGATTTTCTGTCATCCTAAAACACCTCCCGTTAACAGATGGAACCCATTAAACATGGCAGCGCCTGTGGGGTGGCTCCGAGGGGTGGCTGAGCGAGCAGCCAATCAGCGGTGCCCATTCGAGGGCGAAACCAGCAGAAGAGTGGGGCAGAGGTGAGACAAGCCGAGCCAGAGACCCACCCTGAGCTCAGAGTGACTGCCTGGGCTCGGAAGGGCTGAAAATCCTCGGAGCAGCAGTGATGAAAGCAGCGAGCACACACCGGCGCCTGGGAACGCTGGTGTTTTGAATGTCTTCAGGTTACTGAGCACAGTCCCCTCTCCTGCCCCAGCCCTCAGGTATTACATAACACGCTGTTAGGTAACCACTCGGTGACATTTCAATGGCCTTTTTATATTTTACCAGAACTTATTTTGATTTGTTTTCCAAGGTGAGTTATGAAAATGTCTAAACTAAAGGCCTACGACTATTAAACATTAAAAGTCACATTGAGTTGAAGGCGCCTCCCAGACCAACTCTTTTGGCCTTTCCCCCAGCCGAATGTCCGCAAGCTCACGTGTGGGCACACACTCGCACTAGAGAGCACAGCTCCCTCCACAGAGCACACACCCATGCTATGGACCATCTTACAGCATGTGTGCAATCTGATCTATGGGAGAATAGAACAAACTGGCAAAACTTGGGGAGGACAGCCGCATCCCTCCAAGGGAAGACAGGCTACCAGGTGGAGCTGGCCACACAGTGACACCCCACGTGCTGATTGTGTGAGGGTTCGCAGGGCGCCCGCCTGCCTCCAGCTGATATTCTCTCAGCCCAGACCCTCTTGAAACACATCCTGGCCTGGCTATTTCACCAGCGCCCTCCTCCCGCCTTCACTCTCCAAGTTGTACTTCTGATTCCTCTCAAGGGCTGCTTCCATAACAGGAAGCCTCAGACGGAAGATGGTAATGAGGCAGAGGTGTGACTGTGCATCCTGTTAGATGTCGGTTGGGTCTTGAAGAATAGCAAAGATGAAGGAGTGATGGGGTTCCCACTGGAGAAGGGAATCCGGGAATGTTCCTGCCGTGAGGCCACTTTGGCAGAGGCCTGTGGGAAGCAAAAAGTGCTGTGAAAGTGTAGGAGGGTGACCGTACACGGAACAGCATGTAGAAAGGGCAAGGCGGATGTTGGTGGCACCAGAAAAGACAGCTAAGGAGTCTGGGGAGAGATGTGGCCATGCGTTGCCAGCTAGCTATGCGTTTTCATAAGGAGGATTCTTCTTTTTTTCTGCTACGAAGGCACTGATGTTCCAGAAAACCAAGAACAGGGTCAGAACACCAAGAGCCACCTCAGAAAGGGTGTCTCTCTGGGACGGGTGACCTGGCTCAATGAGTTGCCAGGCTTGAGTTTAGATCTCAGTATCCACGTGAAGATTGGGGTGTGATGGTGTACATACCTGCAATTTCAGGACTGCAGAGGGGAGAGAGACAGAGAGAGAGAGAGAGAGGAGCTCCAGGTTCAGTGAAAGACCCTCTCTTTAAAAGTACGGCGAGAGGGACGGAGAAAGACACGCACTGTCAGCCTCAGGCCTCCACAGGAGCACACACTAATGCTATGTGCTTATACACAACTTTAAGACGACCGAGTTTCTGAGGACATAGTGGAATAAACTATGTGAATGTCTTAGTTACATTTACATAGTCATTTTGTGCAAACGTCATAGTTACCTAACCAAGATACCAACTACCAGTGTCATATCAGAGATGGACGGAGGAGAGCAGCGGGCTCACTAGTCCCCGTCTGTGTTTTTCACGGGGGTGTTCCCCTCTTCCTTCTATGCTCCCCTTCCTCTCTGTGTGCATCCAAACCTGGCAGATGTTGACAGAAAGAACAAAAACCATCAGCCTTGTTCCCGAGCAAGGCCAGGGAGGGGAGGCAGCTCAGGGTGGAGGACCCACGGGTTCCTGTGGCAGGGCCTCTCGGAAGGATGGTTCTAAGAAGAACCTGGACCTCAGCTCAGCGTGGGGGGCCCGGAAGAGGGAGGGAGGGGTGGGGAGAACTCAAGCTGCCCGCTCTTACCTCAGTGTTGTGAGGTAGAGGGCAGGTGGAGAGTGACACCACACATCTTATGGCCAGGAGCCCACACTGAGCAGGGAGCAGCTGCCTCCCCTAGCCTGGGTTCCTGGAGTTCAGTGTTCTTGTGTTAACTGGGTAGAAGGGGAAAGATAAAGCTTAGTTTTACAGCTGGTTATGTAATGTAACACTTATTAACTAGATGCTGAATGGGAGAACCTCAATCCAAAGCAGGTTTGGGAGGGGAACTTGGTTGTCTTAGCTCCCGTATCCGGTGAATGATCTGTGGGTCACAGAGCACAACCACCCTCCTCTGTTTAGACCTTTATATAAGATTGAACCAGGTGATTAGAGGACCAGGAAAACCTGGCATGACTTCCCAATGCTGGAGGAGCGATGCAATGTTAAATCCTAGTTAGCATGGCAGGGAAGAGGCCCCCACATGAGAGCCAGAATGCACACAGGTGTCAGTTCATGGGAAGGGACACAGGTATATCCTGAGCTCTCAAACAAAGGCAGTAAGAGTGCAGCAACCTAAAACACTCTGCCAGCCTCCCAGAATGCTTCACTTCCCCTTTAGAAGGTTCTGGATCCTCCCCCAAACAGCAGGATGGAATCAGAATCTACTCACCAGCGACCCACCCTGTACTCTCTCCTCTTCAGCTCATTGAATTAACTCATGTCAATATTTTACTTTGGGGAGTAGAGAAAAACGCCAGAACCTACAGGCCAGCCAGCCAAAACAATAGCATAGGCGTGAGCAGAACCTGAGTCTTCTTGGACAGCCTATATTCAAAGAAAATATTCTCTGTGCTTCACTTGTCTAGACTGGCTCTCCTTTCTCCATCTAAATATATTAAATTTTGACTTTTGAAATCTCTGTGGTTCAGTTGTACCAATAGGATTGTTTTTCATTGTTTTGTTGTTTTTAATACCAAATTAAAAGTAGAGAATGAACAAAATCTTCGTGATGCGGAAGTTGGGACAGTGTCACGGCCTATTGCAGCCTTGACCTCAGACGCTTGCTGAGATCTGCCCAAAAGGGCCAACCAAGGCTGTTTTATCACTTGCCTATGCTTCAGACATGACTTTGGAGAGTTTATCACATACAAACAGTGTTGGTGTTGACCTCGCCATGGGGACCAGATGCCAACAACAGCTTCAGCCCTGTAGGTACATTAATAGTCCTCACACAGCCTCCGCCAGGACTCGGTGGCACAGTCTTGCTCAGTGGCAAGGAATTTCTGTCAGTCTTCCTCCCTCTCTGCTATGATTTGCCTGGCACAGATGAAATCAATAGCTAAGAGTCAGAAATTTCACTGGTGGTCGTGGGTCTCTCACAAAGAACCCGGAGAAGGTCAGGAAAGACACAATCCAGAGTGAGTGTCACAGGGAAAGCCACAGTCGATGGGAGAGTTGGTAGGGTAGGCCCACAGGACAGTAACTTTCCTTTAGAAGAAGATCCATCAAGTGAATCTTCTGGAGCTAACCTATCCAAACAAAAAGATAAAAATCTTGAAATGATGGTTAAATCAATGTAATCTGCTATGGCAGGTTTCAACCGGTCTGTTTTATCATCCAAGGCCAAGTTAAATCAGGCGCCGTGGGAATGATGCTATCTCTATCCCTGGTTCTCACTAGCTAAACACAAATGCCTGCAAAAGTGCCAGGGCTCAGGCCACTGTCAACCAGTGACAGTCCGGGAAATGAGAGGATGATATCAAGCTGCTTCTCAACTCTCCCTTCAACACATTATAAATGATGGACCAGTGTGTGTGTGTGTGTGTGTGTGTGTGTGTGTGTGTGTGTGTGTGAGAGAGCTTTGGGATTACATTTCACTTGACTGTTAAATCTAGGTAACAGGACAGAACTCTGAATTTTTTTTCCAAATAGGTAACTTAAGTTGTTTTCTTCAGAGCAAACTGTAAAACCAGATTATTTTTGTTTTGAGAACAAAGAGAACTGATATAAAACCAGGCACTGATTAATTAAAGAATAGCTCTTTTGTAGGAAATACTTTTCATTTCTACTCCACTGGACCCTTTGTTATTGACCATCTCCTGGCCAGTGACCAAAGCCCCCCCCCCCTTTTTTTAGTTATGCTGTCATAAGAATCACTCATTTATCAAGAATAGTTTCCCATCCAGCAAGGAGATAAGTAATGTTGATAGACTTGGGTTTATGAGCATTTATGTTAACTAACCATGGGTGGAAATCAAAGTCACACATGAAAAAATGTCAGAGAATTATGTTTTCTTCAAGAATACTTGAGTTAAAATTAACCTGTCTTTTGAAATAAAGTTAACTGAAAAAACCCAATAGTGACTTTCAATTCACGGTTCAGGGATAGGAGCTCAGAAGTGACTTCTTCAGCCTAAAGCCAAGTAAAGAACCTGGACAAGCTGAGTTTCTGTGTTCAAAGTCAGTGCGTGATGCTAACCGCCTCCTTCAAAATTGGAGAGGGAGACGGGTGTGCACAGAGTGAAACAGATGCTTGTGAACAGAGACACCCTCGCAGACACACTCAGGAGGAGAACTAGCTCTGGAAAACCCAAACAACTGGTGGATTTCAGAAAGTTCAGTGTGGACTAGTCTGAGAGTTAAAATATCCAGGGGACTGTCAGTGGGGGGAACCCCCTCTGTGGGATCTGAGTGGGAGCTCTGTGGGGTTCAGCCCTGCGATAAAGGTGGTTATTGGGAGAAAAGTCTCCTCTTGCTTACGGGTACGGGTAGGATACATCCAACCTATTTTTGCCAACTCTGGCTAGTTCTAGCCTTATACTTGAGAGGAAAAAAAAAATACCCAAATTGAGTTTCTTCAAGACATCCTGTCTCACACTAAGGGGTGGGTAGGAGACTCAACAGCATTTTGAAGTTCACAGTCCAAGGGAACAGGCTCACTAAAGACAGACACAACTGCAGAACAAGAAAACATGTCTGGCACATCCTACCACACATGCTGAAGGCGTGTGGCAGTGATTCCTGACCCAGACTCACACTTGGTAATCCCGAATGACTGCTTGGTACACTGAAAGAAGGAAACCCCCTCTGAAGAGTCAGGACGAGCACTGGGAGCAAGCTGGGGCATCCACAGAACCAATGGTCTCACCAGACTGAGGATTAAAACAACTCTCAGTGAAACGTTAAAGGTTCTCACAGCTCCAAGAGCAAACAGCCCTTGTGAGCAAGCAGAGAATAATTCCAACAAAGAATCTGAAAAATGCTATAGATCGAAAACTACAGCAGCAGTGAAAACTACTGTTTTTTTTCTGTGTAACTTGTTTTTAAACTCCATATTGGTGTACATACATTGGATATGGTGATAGATTTCATAAAGAGGTTTTCACTCAAGTATGTCATTCATTTTGCCAGTTTCACCTCCAAACCTCAGACAGCCTCACGTTTGTTTTCATGTCATTACGTAAATGCACATAGCTATAGATGTGTATGAGTTACACATGTAAAATCCAGGACCCATGTATGAGGGAAGGTGTGTTGTTTGTCTTTCTGGGTTGAGCATATTTTCCTTAACACTATGATCTTCAATTGCATCTGCTTCCCTGAAAATGACTTCATTTTATTCTTTATTATAGAAAAATACAACTCCATTTTGTGTGTATGCCACATTTCTTTATCCACTCATGTGTGGATGGACACGCAGTCTGGTTCCATAACTTTGCTCTCGTGACATCTGAATGAGGATGTCTAAGAATCTGTGAAGAACTCAAAAACCTAAACACCCACCCTCTCCAAAGATAAAACAAGCCAATCAACAAATCAGCTAATGAAGCTACAGAAAGTTCCAAGAAAAAGAAAGAAAGAAAGGAACGAAGAAAAAGAGAAGGAAATTGTCTCATAAATGAATCACAGTTGGGCCACAGAATATCACAGATCGAGGGGAAGTGTCTGGAAGAAGCAAGAGGGAAACTGTTTTACCCATCACAGACCAAAGATGAAGACCTGAAGGGAGACGAGACGGCTCGTGGGTGGAGTTGCTTGCCATTCCAGCCTGCAGCCCTGAGTTCAGTTTTCAAGATTCACACGGTGAAACGGACACCGAAAAGCTGCCCTCTGACTTCCACAAATCTGCTCTGTCATGCAGACCTTTACCAGGCACAAAATAAGTGAAATGTGATTTTAAAGTTGTTACTCGGGATATCTCAGAAACCCTGAAGGAACTGGAAAGAGAAACAGGGATCCCGTGAAGCTAGGCTTTTTCAATTGCACAATTTTCCTTCAAAATAAAAGAAGAAGCCAACATTGGAAAGGTGTGGCCACTAGATCTGTATCACAAGAATTATTTTTAAAAATTCTTCCAAGAAATGGAAAATGATATGTTTGAAACTCAGGTCCACAAATGGGAAAGACACAGAGAATGAAAAAGGAAAAGAAAATGCAGAACTCTTTTTTTTTAAATTATTGTTGGTCCAACACATAAATATTTTGTTCAGACTCATAACATGAATGAATTTGTTTTTTCCTGTGTGTATACCTGTAAACAGCAACAAACAGGGCAGACAGGTTGGACACCAATAGTGTCAGCTTCATGTATCAGTTAGAGCACAGATTGCTGGTCGGTAAAAGAAAACAATACTGAAATATAAGTAACCTACAGGAAGTGCATTGGGTAGAACTCATGTAGATTAGAGGTGAGTGGAGAAAGATCAGTCACATCAATTCAAGGGAGTGCAGTGGTTAGGCTAACTTCATACACAGGAGAGCTCGCAGCAAGGATGTTGTCTGGCATGGAAGGGACATTACATAAGGACAGAGTGCTTTAAGATGACAAGGCAGAGCAACAAAGTGTAGAAGCAAAAACTGGCAGAACTTCAAGGAAATGAATTTGCTAAAATCATAAATGGATAGACACCTCCCCCCAAACACACCAGGGAATAAATTCACTGGCAACAGAGGCAAACGTACCTGCACCCTTAATCAGCTACATGTCTGTAATGTACACATGGCTTCCTCCACCATCAGCAGCATACAAAATTTCAAGCTCACATGAAACATTCAATATGGGCTACATATTGTGAGACAAAAATAGGCCTTAATGTTAGAAATAACAGAGATCTCATGCAATTTATTTATTTCAAAACAATATAAAATTAGATTAGAAACATAATAGAAAGCAGTTAGGATAGCAAAAAAAATAGTTGGAGATTAAACAATGAACTGTTAAATAACATGTGGGTCAAACAACTATGAAAGATTGTGAGACATCTTGAACTAAATAAAATTTAAATAATTTATCAAAATGTGTGGAGTTCAACAAAAGTAATATTTAGAGGAAGGTTTATGGAATTTAATGCATATGATATAAAAGAAGAAAAATCTAATCTTCATTAAGTTTTCACCTTAGGAAACTGTAAAGAGAAAAATATAATTAAAAAAAAAGAAAACCAATAATAAAAATTACATTAAAAACTAATCAAACTTTGAACATAGGATATTGATTTTTTTAATCAATCAAATAAAAAGCTAATTCTTTGAAAAGATTTTTTTAAAAAATTATATTTCCTTTACCAGACTAACTGTAAAAAAAAAGGAAGAAAACACTAATTACTGTCAAAAATAAAACAGAGACATCATTACAGATCCCACTGACGCTAAGATAAGAAATGAATACTATGAAGGACTCTAAGCCCACAAACAACCTGGATTAAATGGCCCATTTCCTTCAAGGCAAAAGCTATCAGAACTCACACAAGATGACATGAACAATTGGAAGAGTTTATCTCTGTTATGAAATTAAATCTGCTTAATATCATTTCAAAACAGCATCGGGCACAGATGGGTTTACTGGTGAATGCTACCAACCATTTGAGATAGAAACTGTATTCTCAACAATCTCATTGGACATCATCAGCACACAGGCCTCTATTTTGTTTCTGTTAACAGCATTTGTGTTTTCTTTCACTTTTTTAGCCTGGAAAGAAACAATTCATTTAACCCCCCCCCCCCTTTTTTTTTAAGAAATGGCTTTGGGATTTATTAGTTTTGTTTATTGGTCTCCTGTTTAAAAAATTCATGGATTTGTCCAATCATCTTTATCACACTCTTTTTCTATGATCACCTTAGGGTTAATTTCCCATTCTTGTTCTAGTTTCTTAAGGCTGAATCTTTCTTTCTAATGTATGCTTTCTACCTCATTCTATGGGGCCACCATTGCCTTACAATCAGAACCACACAAAAATCTTATATGTAAGAAACAACAATTATGGATCAGTATCTCCCATGAACACTGAAACAAAAATCCACAAGAAAATACTGGCAAATGACTTCAGTATTGTACATAATCAATTTTATGCCACCACCAAATAGGCTTTATCCTAGGTATGGAATGATAGTTTAATAATCAAGTGTCGCACAGCATAAATCACCACATCAAAAAGATAATGAAAAAAGATCACTGAGCATATTGAGAGGTGCATAAAAAACACTGTTCAAAAATCAAATGCATGTTTAAAAAAATCTCTCTGTAAAAAAGGAATATAACCATGCCAACCTAATAACGATATCCTTCAGTTGACATCGCACGTAAGCCTGGGAAACTCCAAGATTCTCATGGAGACTAGAAATAAAGCAAGGCCTCTGTCCATCTCACCATTTCTTCTCAATGTGGCATTAAAAGTCCCTATCTATGCAGTAAGAAAGAGAAATAAAAGGAATTTGCTGAGGGGAAAGGCAATAAAGCTACTTTTGTTCAAGAAATTTACCCAATTGTTTATGAAGAAGACCTGTGTAGAAGAATCAACAACGACAACAAAAAAACACCTAGAACTAATTAAGGGATCATTCTAGTGGGGTTTCAGGACGGCAGTTTGGTTTACCTGCAACAGGAAGAGTAGCGTTTGAAGTTAAAAACACAATACGTTTGCAGTAGCACACAACTCCCACCACTCCAAGAAAGTGTTTAGGCCTATATCTAACCAAGTCTATGCGTAGGAGGGGACCGCCTGGTAGAATAAATCAGAGAACAAAATAAATGGGAAGATGCTTTATGCTCGTGGGTAGTAGCACTTGATAGTGTACAGGCGTCAGTTCTTCCCAGTTGGATCCATGGATTCCATACAGCCTCAGTCAAACTCTCAGAAGCTATTTTGTGAGTATAGATGAACCGATTTTAAAGTTTCTATAAAGACCCTGAAGAGTCGATGCCGTATTGAAGGAGACAAAGAGAGCAAGGGAATAAGAACTGTCGGGCTTCAAGGACACTTGTAAAGGCTACAAAAATCAAGGCATCCCTGTTGGTGGAACAGGCAAGTCGATGAATGGACTAGAAAGAGATCAGCCAAAAGCCTAGTGTTTAAAGGTTTCTTTATGTAAGCAAGGGAAGTAAGCGGGAATATGTAATCTGATAAAAACAGCCTTTAAATTATTAACAACACTTAGCCATGGTAGAACAGGATGCCTTTCTTTTTCTGCCACTGAAACGGACAGGCTGTCCCTTCCGAGAGTGATTATGTAACATGCCGCTGAAATCCTACCTGCCTCACCATCAAAACGGGCTGGAGACAGACGCCTGCCAAGCCTAGGGTTGTGACTCTCCTGTTTCATCGCAAGACCTGCCCAGTCACTTCCGAGGCTCCCATCCCAGCTACTCATCCTGCAGCCCAGCGCTGCGGACAGGTGCAGCCAGCGAGAGCCTCGTGGTAGGCGCCAGATCCCGGAGATTAAAGTTAGAGAGTGACACACAGACCCATGATGCCCAGCCTGACCACTGTTGTGAGAACCAGTGGGTTGTCAAAACACTTCCTGCTGCACTCACGGAGCAGATTAACTCATGAGGCTGACTGCTTAGTCTTGTGATCACCTCAACTAGTCAACTGGGATGGAAAGTCCAAGTCAGAGCCTAACATGTAGGCGAGTGCTCCCGCCTTCTCCAACAGAGCTATAGACACAGTAAATGACTCCTGTGCCCGTGAGGGCACTAGAGAACTGAATGACAGGCTGGCAGGAGACCAGCTTTTCTGTCCTCTTCTCTCCCACCCGGACACAAATGCAGAATCCTGATTCAGAAGGCCCAGGGATTGGTCCAATCTCCTGTTTATACAAACAAAGAAAAGGGATCCAAGCAGCACAGACACCCTGGGATCCTGCAGAGCTGGTGTTGCCCAAACAGGGAGGGAATTCGGGCTGCTCAGCAGAGAGAGGATGGGGAATGTAGCAGGAGGCCAAGAATTCTGGGTCTGACCCACCGTCTACCGTGAGGGAGCAGGCAGTGTCCCAGTGTGGACGGCAGACCAGAGCACCGCCCTGAACATGTCAGAAAAGGCAGAGTCATGGGCCCTTCTACAGACGCCGCGAATGGCAGATTCAGGAGAGGAGCCTGCAGTAATGCCTTCACGTGTTTCTGGTGTAGGGTCACGACTGATAACGCATTACAGAGAAAGCCTGGCTTGTCCTTGATCCTGTTTTGTTCCCCTTGCTTTTGGACAGGGGCATGCCTAGTGTTCTGAACACCTCAATACGAATATGCTGTCAAGGTGACACTCAGGAGAACTTGAGAACTGACTCTCCTTTCTGTCCAAAGTAGCTCCTCAGTCCCAGCAGCCCAGAAACGGAGAGTGCTGGGTCATCTGCACCTGTGCTACCTCCCTTGGGGACCCTCGTGAGTGACACGTTATCTTCACCAGCGTCAGGATCACCTTGACCGCTGCCAACATTTATATAAGGACAGTTATACGCCAAGTGGCGCTGTGAGAACTTGTACCAACCCACTTAACCAGACAAATACGTGCCGTGAGACTGCCACCGTTGGCTATGTTCTTCCAACCTTACAGAGAACTGCAGTAAGGAAAAAAAAAAAAAAAAAACTGAACTGCCCTACAACTATCCTACCACTCCCAAAGACTCCTTCCAGGTTTTAAACCCAGGCAGACTGATAATCGAGTGTAGGGGCTGCCTCCCGGGGAGTGGTTAGTGCCCTCCCATTCTCCTTCACCTTGTATCCTTCCCCCTGCAATGCGCCAGACCACAGCCAGTCCACACAGCCTGCTTCTCCCGAAGGAAGCCAGCCTGAGCCTCCAGCCCTCCTCTCACTTGGAAAACTTCTTTTAGTTTTAGCTAAGCCTCATCTCCTTCTACAAGAGCCTTCCCCAGGGTCCCCTGCACAGGTTTCAGGCAGGTCTTCCTCGCTTCCGGTGAGGCTCTTACAGAGGGCTGGAATTGTCTGCCTTTCCCTCTTGGAGCCATAAGCTTTTAAGAGTCATTTCATCTCTGTCATCTCCCATGATGCATCACAGGAGAGATGAGCATTGGGGGAGCGAGTGACAGAGGTGAGTGAGCATGCCCCTCACTCCAGAAAAGACAAATACAAGACTAGAGAAGGAACTGTGATGCGATGACATCATAGCTGGTGTGAATCGAACGCACCCTGGATCCTACCAAAGGCTGAGAAGCGATATGTGGCCAGCGTATAAACAATGCTATGACCCGAAGCTCAGGGTGGAACCTTAGTTAAAGAATTTCCTGACATGCCGCCACCATAAATCTTCAAGCAAGGAATCACAAGGTCAAAAAGTCTCTATAGCCCTAACAAAGAACCCCAGGGCCCTTTGTGGCACGGCTTTCGTTTGTTTTTTTGTTTCCATTACAGTGTCAGCAATGGAGCCAGTGACCTTCCTCTGTCTAGGCAGGTACTCTACCACTGGGCTGCACCCCCAGCCCATGACAAGTTTTCTTGAAAGTGCTGATCAGATTAATTTCTGAAGGCAGTTGGAAGGGGTTCAGATGGAGAGTTAGCTCAAAGCTAACCTCACGATTACATTCTCAAAGGTCACTGAGAGGCAGTGGCTGGGGAAAGGAGATGGCTTGTTGGGTAAAGAGCTCACTACAGGAAACAGGAGAACCTCAGTTTGGATTCCCTACACTCACACAAAGTCAGGTTATGTGCCTCGCTTATCTGGGGCAAAGACAGGGGGCTCAGTAGCCAGTTGGTGATTTTTAAGTTCAGCGAGAGACCCTGTCTCCAAAGCAATGTGGAGAAACAACTGAAGAAGGTGCCCCATCGTGACCTCTGGCCTCCATGTGCACCCACGGAGGCGCCACCACCACCATCACCCCACCACACGGGCTCACACATGTAGGTACATGTATGCGCGTAGTGAAAGATCAAAGCTGACCTGAAAAGTGACAAGGACAGACTTGAGACTTCAGCAGCAAATACCTCTCCTTGACAAGGTTTCTGTTGTTAATCCCGCCCCAGCCCCCCCCCCCCCGCGTGCTTCTTAAACCCAAAGTTTCCTTCTTCCTTGAATGAAAATCAAACTCTCTAACATATAGCCAAAGCTCTGTCGCGGTGGCCTGTAGGATTTAATAGTTCCTCTAGCAGCACCTCCCTAATTCAGTCTTTTCACTACCGACTTGGATAGATTTCTGTATCACTAGGACATAGTGACATCATACTATCACTAAATCCAAAGCCGAAAAGCTCACTGCTTTAGACTAAGGTTCTATACTAGACCCCAGTAAGAGAGGTTAGAAATCAAAATGAAGTCTCTGCTGCTAAAATCCCCCTCCCTGAACTCAAGCTAAGCCATTTTGAGTGTCCCAGGAAATGCGGATTAGAGAGAGCACAGCCAAGCTTCCCGTTCAGTCCCCAGGACAACAAAGTTCTCTGGTCTTAATCCTCACCCCCAAGACACCAACGGAAGGAAGGTGCGGCTTCTGCCTTACCCAGAGCATCACTCTTGTTGGTGGTGATATTTCTGCAGTGCTGGGAATCGAATCCTCACACACCAGTCAAGCACTCTAACCGCCGAGTGCAGAAAGCAACTTTGAAATCATCAGCGCGGTTTCTGATCTTTTCCTCCACTTTTCTCTGCCTATGCATCAAACCCTCTCTACCCGGCCACCAGAACAACCCTCGCCCTTCGTGTGGAAGGAAGTGTTGCCCCAATTCTAGGATCAAATAAGGCCGATCAGAAACAGTCCACCAAGTCGTTTCAATGTTGTCCTTTCCCAGTGAATCTTGCTACGCCACATGTAATATTTATACATACAAGCAGATGTAAATGCAAATGCATGTGCGTAGAGAGATAGGCACCTGTAGTCACATGGGAAACTAAAATGGCGTGTAAACTAGAAGAATGAAACCTACTGACATACTGTTTTATTGAAAGCCTGTGTATAAAATAAAAATGCACTTTTTTTCAGATTTCTTCAGACCATCACAGCCAATTCAAAATTATGTGAGAGGTGGAATTCACTAGATTTTAGCTTCCAGCCATTGCTCTGTTTGCCAAGTGTCAATAAAGAAAAACATTTCGAAGGGAATGATCCAGGGCCTTAGATGTGTTTATTCTGGGAAGCACAACAGAATCTAATTACAGCCAGTCAGCACTTAATGACAGAGACTGTTCTGAGCCACGTATCATGGGGCGGTTTCGTCGGCATTGTGCAAACACTGGAGCATACATTTACCAACAGATGACTATGATATCATGAGGCAGTGTCAGCCCACCAGATCCCGTGGGGAATGTGGTCCATCGCTGCCTTTGCAGCATCATGGAGCCCAAGACTGAGAGCCAAGGAGCAAGGAAAAGCCTCCATCCCGGTGTACGCATCCGGCTGCTGATGTCAGCGGTGGGCGGGGAAACGGGCTGCGGTCTCTTCACTCTCTGTTCTGACCGCACATGCTGCAGCCCCTCATGGGTTTGCATGTTGGCAGGTTGAACTGTCACAGGCCTACACACGGATCGACAAATCCCGCAGCCTGTTCCAAGCACCACAGAACAGGTAACCAGAAGAGGCCTCAAGAAGCTGGAATGGGAAGAGACTAAAGAAGGAAGAAAATTTTTGGAGGAAGGGGGAGAGAGGACACCTGCAGGAAGTTCAGTGTAAAAGGCAGGGGGTCTGTCCAGCGGGCAGTGTGGAGGGCAGAGGCAGGGCACAGACACACCTCCTGCCTGAGGAGCTTCCTGAGGACTTGCCACCTCAGGGGCTCTGTGTGGCCAGGTCCCCAACCCCCAGCCCCATCCTCACTCTCACTCTCTCCCCCACCCATACTCTCGATTCATTGGCTCCACAACCCAGGCCCTACACACACCCACACTCCACCCCTCACAGCCCCCCACCCCTACCCTCACACTCCCTCCTCCCTCCCTTCCAATGGGCTCGCTGCAGGATGCAAATGTCAGGGTCTTCCTCAGGTCTTTTCCCAAAACCACCCTACCCTTGGTGTCGTCTGGACTCGCTTATCTAAGATGTCACATCACCTCTGTCACGTCAGACCTTCTCCTTGGTCCTAAATACTATCTAATTCACTTGTTTTGTTTTGTTTTGTTTCTTCCACTGGAATTCCAACTCCATAAATTAAGAAATGTCATTTGTTTGTGTTTCTGTTGAATTCCACAAACCTAGAGCGTTGCCAGGCCCATAAGTTGTTTATTATTCTCTCATCTCTTATATCCCAAGCACAGTTACCCTCCCTCTTCTAAACCTATTCTCTTCTGCCCACTCCATCTCCCCTATCCCCCAGACCCATCCCCCTGTTTCCCAACAGACAAGGCAGGCCCATAATATTTTACAAATACTTGTTAAATAAGTTTAAAAACAAGAAAATATATGCATTAAAAATTGAGGAACAGCATATTATTAAAATATAAATTTGGGAGAAACAGAAACTTCACATATAGGAAAGAGGTTCATGAATTTGGTTAGTTCGGGGACAATTTGGGAGAAGCTGGGCTGTTCTGCCATTCCCAGGGCCATCTGGTCTACTTCTGTAATTTCTAGGCAGACCTGTGCCTAGCCCACCCAGACAAAGCAAACTGTCCAGCTCTCATTAGTGAAAGGGTCAGTGCGTGTTCCTCAGAGCTGAGGCAAGCAACAGAGAGCTCAGGCTTCTCCCCTGAATGCATATCTTCACAGAGCCACTGAATTCCCTCAGTGTTTTAGGGAATGGATACCTGTACTGCTGGAAAATAAGAGTCGTATGGTGTGAACATATGTTTTTGTTGTTCTGAACTTTGGAGAAGATGAATCTTTGAGACCTACAAGGGGCCCTAGGTCACTGGCATTCACCTGATGGCTGTGCTTACCAACACAGGAAAAAAAAATCAGTAGTTGGACCTTTGCGGGATGCACTTGCCTGACCTCAGATCTCATCCCAACCTCTCCCTGCATTCATTTCCACACCTCGTTCCTGTGTGGATGGGAAGGCCCAGGACGTGAGAGAAGTCATACAGCAAACCTTGTCTGTGGGAGAGAACTGAGCTTTAGCTGGCTGCCGCTCCCCCATAGAGAACCACAAGACCTTTGGAGGGAAGGTAGCCATTGCTGTGTAAGTTCAATCCCTACCACCAGGAAGCATGCTTTCTGAGAAAGAAAGAATAAAAGCAAATGAGTGATCATGAGGGGTTGCACAGAACAGGGACAGTGGACCTGGGGTGCAGGAGCAGCATTCGGAGCCACTCCCTGCTCTGATGACTTGCTGAAAGCTCAATTTGTTCTAAGGACTGTTTACTCCGATTTATTTGGCTCGAATGTTATTTGATGTGATTTACAATAAGCTATTGCTCCAACCAGAACCCCTGTCTGTGTTGATGAATGAGCAGCACTACGAATTGGCAGCTGAAATTCAGGAGGGAAACAGTCCTCCAAGCTTAGCCAAAAGCAAAAGTTAACTGAAACAACAGAAGGCCATCTTTTTTAACGTCCTCTTAAATAAAGGACAAAGTTCTTTTTAAAATTTCCTAACCTTAAAACTAGTTGCCTTACCTCCTCACTCCACGAGAACTGCGTGCTTTTGCATTACCATGGCTTACGGGTTTGTGGAGTTCTGTTCAGAACTGGGAAGACCCAATGGCAGTCATTGGGAAGTCAAACAGAGGGGGAAAACATAATAAATAAACAAATAAACAAATAAATAAAGCCTGGAAGCATTGGAGGGGATGTAGCGAAGAGCTGAGCAGCCCAGAGTGGCTCCGCTGTGATCCCCCAGCAGGGCTGTGGGCTCCGGGCTTCCTCACACACTTCCTCACACACCAGCTCTCTAACCCTCCTCGACCTTAGAGGAGGTCCCAAGCTCTGCTTGTTTCAAAGTGATGTTTATGGTCTGTGCTCAGTGCACTGTCAGAACATTCTGAGGAAGTGATTCGTGTCCCTTTCGACTCTGGAATACTCGCTCAAAACAAAAGTAAGGACAACGCTTACTGAATTTTTCTCTTTATGAATCTATGCAGCGGTTTGGCCTGCAAAGCTCGCCATGCAGTCTGCCCAGGCAGATGTTTCTGCTGTTCTAACACTCAGGACTATTGTTAATTTTCTTTTTTTATTTTTAAAATAATCTTCAATTTCACAAACTTTATTATTAAGAAAACCTTGTAAATAAAAAAAAAATTACGTACCAAAACTAAGCAGACCCAAAGACTGTGTAGCTCAGTGATCTGTAGAGTGAGAGCGGCCATCCAGAACAGAAGCTGTGGGGCTTCACACTGGGTTTCATCCTTTCCCTGTCGAATGCATTTTTATGTACTTATCCTCCACCAAGATGAAAAAAACTCTATGACAGGGTTAGAAATAGAAAAACAATTCACTCGTATCCTCTCTCATAACTCATGTCCATCAAATGCCTTCGGTCCTTCCCCATCTCACATTGGCTCAAGACGCTGCCAAACACACACAGTTCATAGACAGGAACCCAGGGAAAATTTTAGGCAGTTTTAGTGCTTTGCCATGCCACAAGTTAAACAAATGGTGAACATCCCCCCCCACGTGACATTCAGCAGTTTTAAAGTTTTAAAGTCAGCAAAGTAGCTGACTTTCAGCCTCTAAGACACTCACCTTTTTTTTTTTTTCCAGAAAATACCATTCATTTAAGGTGCACAAATTAATAAGATTTAGCAGATTTACTTTTAAAGGCAACCTGGCAACCAGGACAGAGGCAACTTTCACCAATCTTCCAAGATAATGTATTATTATTATTATTATTATTATTATTATTATTAATTATTATCACCACCAGGCAGTGGTGGCACATGCCTTTAATTCCAGTGCTTGGGAGGTAGAGTCAAGTGAATCTCTGAGTTCAAGGCCAGCCTGGTCCACAGATTGAGTTCCAGGACACCCAGGACTATATAGAGAAATTCCTATCTCAAATAACTAACTAACTAACTAACTAACTAAATAAATAAATAAATAAATAAATAAATAAGATTATTATCTTCATCATCATCATTATTTTTTGCATTCTTTTTTTTTAACCCTCTACCAGTAGCCCAAGGCAGAGTGTATTTGCTTTGGTCATTCCGATTAAGCTTATGTATTTCTTAACTACACAGTTGGATCCATGTAACATGTCCCTCTTTGTATATTGGTTAACAAGGAGACTCACCTTTGTTGTTTTGTCTTATTAGTAGCTTGTTCTTTTTATTGCTGAGTAGTGCTCCATTGAATGGATATACCACATTTTTCTCTATTATCTGTTGAAAGACGTTCATGTTACTTTTAGTTCTTAGCTATTGTAAATCAAATTTCTATGAACATATGTGTATAAACCATTGTACTATTATATTTTCATCTTTTCTTGGGTGAAGTTCTTTTTGGCCACATCATATGTTAGGCATATGTTGAACCGTTTTAAAGAAATTTACAAAGTTGTCATATTGTTTTATCTGGCCACCAGCAACACTGATTTCTGGTTGCTTCACAGCCTTGACAACCCTTAATAACATTTTTAGTTCTTTCCATTTTAGCCAGCCTGGTAAGTAATATGTTGGTTCCCCTTTAGATTTCCCTGACTGCCCGTGACCCGTGATATTGAACACACTTTGATACATTTATTAGACACCAGTGCACCTTTTTAAGGTTTGCGTCGGCTTCTTATATTTGTGTGGCATCAGAATTGTTACTCTACCCTGCAAACCTGTGCAGCAATTCTTTGTAAGGCATACACTGCGTTGTTAAGGATATGTCCACGAGTTCACCGGCAATCAAAAAATTTGTCAATGTCACTCCGGAAAGTAAGTCATAAGAACATTGCAGTTGCTGTAATCTTCCCCCGAGCCTTTCTTTCCTCCCTCCCCTCACTCTAGAAGAAGCCCAGAAACCGTGAGCACAGACAGGCACGGACAGGCACAGACAGGCACAGAGAGGCACAGACAGGCACAGGCAGG
Organism: Meriones unguiculatus; assembly: GCF_030254825.1. Lineage (NCBI taxonomy): Eukaryota > Metazoa > Chordata > Mammalia > Rodentia > Muridae > Meriones > Meriones unguiculatus. The sequence goes on from NC_083356.1 coordinate 6,085,469, forward strand.
CACAGACAGGCACAGACAGGCACAGACAGGCACAGGCAGGCACAGACAGGCACAGGCAGGCACAGACAGGCACAGGCAGGCATGTGGAGAGGCCTGTGTGTCTAGGAGCTGAGGTCAATCCTTTGTCAGTTTTTTGGCTATGAGTGAGCCCGGCCTGTGGAGCTGTATGGCTTCACCTCAGCCAGCAGCTTACTTCAACCCCTGGACCAGGGTATATAGAAACGGAGACAACAAATGTCAGTTGTTTTAAGTTTCTTGTTTTGGAGGGTGACATCACAGGGGGTACAGAGCATAGCGCTGCCGCACAGGCTCCGCCCTCTGTTCCTTAATCTTGGAACTCTTTCTCCGCCTTAAGAGTGCGATGTTCTGGGAGCCTCGTTGGTCACTGTTGCTTGGAGTCAGTGATGGGAAGCTGAACCCTTCCCTTTGAAAGAGCCTCCATAGTTGGCGTTTTCCTAAGCACCGTTAGTGTGGCTGCTCCGCTCCACCAAAGGGGCCTGCCGGAAGGGCTTGTGATCAGGAAAGACTGAACTACCAAAAAGAGTCAGTTCTTCCATTTTTTAAAAACAATATAATTGATTCAGAAGACAATTATTAGTAAGGAAAATCAGACATAAAGAAAGTATCCCATTGTGCAATTATTTGCCTTCTCCTGACGATAGTTTTACAAAGTTTGGACTCAGCAGTGCCCCAATGCTTGGTTGTGTTTATATTTCCTGATGCATAAAGTAAAAAGCTGAAATATTCACTCTGAGAACTCTGAGCTGGGAATCAGATTAGGATAGTGTCAAAATGACTCGCTCTAGGAACCATGGGATAAAGGCTCTCCTAGAACAGTTTTGAAGAGCAGTCTTTAGAGAGGATTCATCGGTAAGCTTGTTTTGTGGCGATTTCACTTTCGGGTTATGGATGAAAATAAAGCTGCTGAGGCTTTGCTCAGACCTGACAGGTAGCTGGCTCTGCTACGTTCATTTATCCGGCAGATATTTGCAAAGTGCCTGGGTCCAAATGGACAGTGATTCAGGGTGTGTGTGTGTGTGTGTGTGTGTGTGTGTGTGTGTGTGTGTGTATGAGTGTATGCGCACGTGTGTGTGTGTGTGTGTGTGTGTATTTGCATGGGGTATGTCTGTGTGTGTGTATGTGTGTGTGTGTATTTGCATGGGGTGTGTCTGTCTGTGTATGTGTGTGTGTATTTGCATGGGGTGTGTCTGTGTGTGTGTGTGTATGTATGGGGGTGTGTCTATGTGTGTGTGTTTTGTGTTTGTGAGTGATGGCGCAGTTTGGGAAGGGAAGAACATATTTGGCTTACATGTCCCCATCACAGTCCATCACTGAGGGAAGCCAAAGCAGGAACTCAAGCAGGGCAGGCACCTGGAAGCAGGGACTCGAGCAAGCGGAGACTCTGGAGGAGGGCTGCTCACTGGCTTGGTCTCATGGCTTGCCCAGGCTGCAACCCAGGACCACCTGCACAGGGATGGTATCATCCCTAGCTGGGATAGGCCCTTCCTCACCAGTCACTAACCAAGAAAATGCTCCCACAGACTTGCCTACGGACTGGCCTAATAAAGGCGTTCTTCTTACTTGAGATAGCCCCTTTCCAAATGACTCTAACTTGTGTCAAATTAAAACAAACAAACAACAACAAAACCATCATCATTGCAGGTAGACAGACACAGTAGAATCTTATTCAGCTGTTAAGAAAAATGAAGTCATAAAATCTGATGGTAAATAAATAGAATGGAAGAAAAAATAAAATATTCTGGGTGAGGTAACCTAGCACCAGAAAGACAAACTTTGGGAGTTCTCACTCAGGCAAGGGTCCTACTCTGAATCTCTTTTCTCGTGCACTTAATTTGGAGCACACATGGAAGCCAGCATGGAGCAGTCAAAGGTAGAGAGGGATGTGCTAAGGGAATGGGAGTGACAGAACGAAAATTAAAGCAGAAAGGGTAACACTGGGGGGCGGAAACACTCATACACAGTGACGGTTGAGGGAGATAGGAGAAAGAATTGAGAGAGTGTTAACTAACATGAAAGGAGTAATAAAAAAAAAAACTAAATGAAAATCTACTATCTCACAACCCAATTAAAAATAAAACAGGACAGGGCAGTAGAACACATGGGATATGAAAGACAAGACAGACTGGAGGTTGAAGGTTGTGACAGAGATAAGGGTGGAAAAAACTGGAAGGGTGAGTAGGAAGTAAGTTAACCACTTTTGGAAATCCAGCAGGTTGTAAGATAAGTGGAAAACATAATTTATTTTTTTTAGGGAATTTAAAAGAAGATCTGCTACCTGGATGCACAATGTGTTGCCGGGAGATAGGGGTTAGTAAATGAGAATCCGAGCAGCAGGCATGGGATAGCTCCCCACAAGTTGTTGTTCAACGATGCTGCAGAGGTCCCCTAAACAACAAGGCCAGCACCGTGTTCTTGGCTGCCTCCCTATTACTAGATGGCTAGACCCTGTTGCTGAAGACACAATCCGTTTTTGTTGAAGGACATGGAGACATCAGTTCTGAAACTTCCTCTTGCTGGCTAGCTTTCACAGTAATGGTAGTGACTATACAGGCTGTGGGAAAGAAAGGACATCAAGAGCCCAGCACTGGACTCTGCATGCTACAATACTGACCTACCACGGAACGTATGTCCACTGGTACAATAGTGGCATCATAGTTATTTGGGTAACCAGCTGCTTTCTGATTAGATTTGAGGCTTGCTTGACAAGAGGAAATTCATGACTGATACTATAAACCTGGTAGAAAACCAGACTTATGAGGTCATAGGCCCTAGGGAAACCCACTATTTTTATTTGCTAACTGGACATCTTGTCAAACTGCCTTCTAAATATTTATGTCTATGTCCATGGATTTGTGCCTCTCCCAACCTTGGTGAGTGAAGCTTGTTTTTGCAGTGGGCAGAGGATAATGCAGAGACTCATTAAAATGCTGAGAATAAGTGATCTTGAGTGCTCATCCCTAAATCAAACATCTGTATTAACCCAATTCCCTAAGGGATCACTGAAGAGGAGGTAGTGGAAAGAATGTAAGAATGGAGACCAAGAAGGGAGCTGAGAAGCATTATCTTCTGGCTATGACATGGCTCCTATACTCATGAACTCAGCAGCTACAGTTATCTGAATAAGGCCTACCAGAGACTAAGCCAACTGAAGTTCTAGCATATCAGGAGAGGATCTTGAGACTCCACCTCTAACTGAGGAGACACTGGCAGTTGATGGTGGCTGGGGCAAGTTGAGTCATTTTTCCTTGGTGGTGTGACTGCTGTTAAGTTCCATGTACATTCACTCATTGTGTGCATGTTTGCAGCAATAACAGTGTTAGTGGGATATAAAAAGGGGAAGGAGGAGAACAAAGAGAAGAAGAAAATGACAAAAGACGGGAAGTTGATTGGTGAGACTACACACACACACACACACACACACACACACATATACAATTCTCAAAATTTAAACACAATTTTAAGAATACAGATATTGCTTGCTCCTGAAACCTGGACTCGAACCACAGGTTCGAGTGGGGACTGATGCAGGGCCTGTGACAATTGGGAGACTGAGAATGGGTTGTGAGGGGTCAAGGTGCCTTGCTTACTGTAACTTTCGAGACACTGAAGTTGAGGAAGAGCGGGTGAGTGAGGATTAGTGGAGGGAACATGATGACTGTCTTCTTAGTGTTGACTTTAAGATGTTTCTGAGACCATCAAGTGGTTAAATGAGGAGGTAGCTGGCCTGCTGTTCTGTTGGGAATGAGCAAAGGAAACTTATTCTAAGTACTACCATTTCACCTCCAGACTCCCTTTAACCCTAAGGAGAAAGTGAATTCAAGGTCCCAGGCCCTGGGGGACCCGGGGACTTCCCAATAAGCTGAGCAGCTTCTGTTAAGGAAGCAGTTGTCCAGACACCTCAAGAACAGCTCCATCTTGCTGGCAGGGTCCAGCAAGTTCATGTTCCCAGGCCCGGGAACCTACTCCTATTCTAGTTGATGGAAGCTCACTTGCTCAACCCCTTTTGTCAAAATATGACTGGACACCTACAGGCCGCCTTGCTTCCCCTTGCTCTTTAAACGTGCAATACAGCATCCCTTCCAGGGATGTGGTTCAGACCAAGGGCTGACCATCTCCCTGTTAGTGCAGAAAACAAAGCTTGCATTTTTAAGCTTCTGTCTCTGAAGTGAGTTTTCTTGGCTTCACCCAACAATTTAAAGGAGAAAGTTGCACAAGGAAATTAATCTGAAAGGCAGGGCCACGTGGGTGAGAGTTCAGTTCGTCTGCTAATAGTATACAGGCGTTTCCAATAGCCTGTTTCTAGGTTGCCTAGCAACCTATGATGTCATCACCTGTCACCGCATGGTGCACACCAAGGGTGTGCTGGATAAAAAAGACCCACCTACCATCCAGCACCCTCTTGCTCTTCTTTTTCTTACACTCTCTCATTCCCTCTGTTTCTCCCCGTCTGTCTCTCTGTCTCTGTGTTATGGGCGCCCTCCTCTCTCTCCCCTCTCCCCCTTTTCCACAACAAATCTCCTTCATACCAGATTTGTTGTGTGGCCTCTTAATCATTATGATAACAGGGTCACAGAGCCTGCCTGAAGAAGAAAAAGCAAGAAGAGAGCAGGACCCAAAAAGGATCCTTTAGGAGTTGTAGTATTTGACAGAATACTAAAGAAAATTGGGAAGCACGTTGCTAGGAGTTTTAGTGTTTGATAGAATAGTAAGGAAAATAGAGAAGCAGGCTGTTAGGATACATTTTTAAAATGCCATGAACTCAGCAGATCTCCCTATGAATAGATTGATCTAGGGGAAGAAAAGAGGAAAGGCCCTGAGTGGGCCGTGAGGATCGAGAGACGGAGATAAGCATCGAGAGACAGTGGGAGCAGAGAAGAGAAAGAGGAGCATGGTGGGGGTCCCCAGGAGAGAAATCGAAGCAGAGAGAGCACAAGAGGGAGAGGAGGTGGCAAATTGGTCCTTTTATATCTGGTGTGCAGCTGAACCCCATCTGCCACACACCTGGCAGCGGCATGTGATGACATCATAGGTTGCTAGGCAACCTAGAGCAGGCTGCCTAAAAGCTAACACATGCACCCGGAAGGAACTCAGGACATCCCGAAAGAAAGACTGAAGCCAGCGGAGAATCTCAGGAAGGAGCGGGGAGAGATGCAAACAGTCAGGTGACAGAGCAGAATTAGCAGCTTCTTTGTAAACAGGTAAGTGTCAGAATGGGATAATATTGTGAGTGAGAGGGAAAAAGAGAACAGCAGCAGCCAACTAAGACTTCCTGTGATTCTCCACTTGGGTGAGGCTCCAGTTTCCAATTCCTCCTCGTCACCTACAAAAAGAAAAAGAACCAGGTCACTGTCTTCAGAACAAATTAGCTCTCTTTCCCCTTCGGCAGGTCTGAGCAGAATTCAAGAGGTGGGATTGCCTAGCCTTACAGCCTTACGAATAAAAATCTCTCCACAACCCAAGGCAGCTCCAAGAGGAAGGGCCAGAGTGGGCCAGTCAGCAGCTGGCGCCATGCAAGCATCTCCACAGGCTGGAGCCCAGAGCCTGCCAGGCAGTAGCCAGGAGCCCAACCAGCTCATTTCACTGTTGCTCAGAGTCGACTGTGTAGAAATTCTCTTGTGGCCAGCACACACACACACACACACACACAAACACACACACACACACACACACAAAGCAGCTTTGAAATGAAGCAAGAGGCAGATCCCAGCAAACTGAACTAGACAGGGCTAGCAAGCAGGTGATCCCACTGGCCTGCTCCCAGGGACCTAGCAGTTGCTTACATCATCACCTGCCGCCACCAGGTGCGCCAGGCATGTGCCAGGCATCAAAAGGCCCCCAGGAACCCTGGCTCTCTCTCTTTCTCTCTACCCTCTCCTGTTCCTCTCTTTCTGCCCCATCTCTCTGCCCTCGTGCCTCTCTCTGGCTTCTGTGTGTGTGCCTCTCTTCCATTCCCTTTATCTGTCTGTCTGTCTGTATCTCTCCCTCGTGTCTCCATCCTGAAGTGGCCTTTTGCCCTTCCCCAATAAACCTCTAGTGATCTGTGGCCTGGTGCAGTTTCTCAGAGGTACACCTTGGCACAGCCAGCCAAGGGTACCTGACCCCTCGCTCACATTTGTCCTATCAGAGGATACTAGAGCAACACACGAGTTTTCCTTCCTTCTCTCCCCAACCCATCTCTGACCAAACCCAGGGCCTCACACACACTGAGACAGTGCTCTGCCGCTGACCTATTTGTCCAGCCCTCTTACTGTTTGTTCTGAGGCAAGGTCTCCCTAAGTTGCTTAAACTGACCTTGAACTCACTCTGTTGCCCAGGCAAGCCTTGAACTTGTGATCCCTCCTGCCTGGAATTACAGGCCTGCCACTCCATGTCTGACTCCACTGTTTAATTTTTAGACGTGTGGGTTTGAGGGAAGGACTTTCTTAACAGAATTTTAGACTAGAAACCATCCAGACTTGGCAACCTCACCTTTGCTTTCTGGGTGATCAGAGGTCCTACACATAAAGATCTTCTAAAGACCACTAACTTACATTTTTTTTTAATTCCAGAAAGCTATCTCCTGTGGTGTTTTCATCAGATGTGAATGAATATGACTTAGAATCCTGAGGATCACCAACATAGCTGGCCAACAGCACAGCTCTCTGAAAGTTCACAAGACAGACTTGCTTTCCCATTTAAGCATCACTGTTCATTTCTTATCCTTTCCTCCCCACCTCACCGTGTGTGTGTGTGTGTGTGTGTGTGTGTGTGTTTGTGTGTGTGTGTGTTTTAGGTTCTAACCTGATATCCTCTGAGAAACAAACCGTAAACCATGGGGTGATTTCTGATTTTGTCTTACCCTAAATGTATGTGCTGTGGTTATTTTAGTGACGCTTACCACATCTCAGTGGTGAGAGCTAGCCCACCCCACCTGGCCCATCAGCTTCAGTTTCCCAGGTCCCTGTGGCTCTCCCCTGACCAGAGCTTGCAATGGCCATCCTGTACTGTGTCTCCTCACAGATAGGATGCCCTCATCTTGCTCTCTTGTATCCAGCCGTTCTGGGTGTGTCTGTATAGACTCTGCATCTCCAGGTTTGATCATTAGGAAAAGACAAGAGTTCAGCGTGCGAGCCACTGTTTTCAGTTCCCCCACAGAACCTAACCCACACCAAACTTATCTGCTTTTACCTCTTCCACTGAAGAAGAAAGAGATGAAGAACAAGGACCCAAGAGACAGGGTCCTAGCTTAGTTCTGTCACTCTAGTGAGTGAGTAATTCACAGGACCCAGAGGTTCCTCATTTCTAAATGAGGAAGAAAGGCAACATCCTTTTAATTCTGTGAGGCCTAAAGTTTGGGTATTCTCTCCAGCAATTCCCTTCAGACTTTCTCCTTAGAATGCTCAGCATTCAGTAGACATGATTTCAATCTCTTGTCTCTGGCTTTGCTTCCTACTTCTCCCCCTGCAACTCTCTGCATAATCTTCCTTGAAAACGGTAGTGGTTTGAATGAGAATGTCCCCACACACCCCCATATGCGTTGCTAGCTGAACATTTGGTCCCTAGTTGGTGGTGCAGTTTGGGGAAGTTTAGAAGCCTCGACCAGGTTGGAGAAAGTGAGGCACTGGGGGAGAGCTTTGGGGAGAGGGTGGTAAGAGCCTTACCTACTTCTTGTTCACTATCTGCTTCATGCTTGGGATTAAGGATGTGATCTCTTGGCTTCCAGCTCTGGCCACTCTGCCTGCCTCCATGCCGTGATGGATTTTTATCCATCTGGAGCATGACGATGGTATTTTATAACCGAAATAGAAAGGCATCCAATACACACATCTACTGCATGCCAGGCCCTAGCCATGCAGTTTCTGTGTGATTACCTCATTTAATACCCACTGAATGTGTGCCGGTCAGAACTTGTGGAGGTGGGGTATGGAGACCAATATGGGCTTAAAGTAGAATAAGGTAGAAAAGACCAATTATTAGATGTTGATTTATTGATTTATTTATGATTTGCCTAAGGCACTTCTTGTACTGGATCTTTCTCAGATGACTTCACTTGCTACCTGGAACAGAATGACCCGGAGAAAGAGCCTTAACAATGGGTGGTTGCCCTTATCAACCTGCTGACACATACTTCCATAGAACCTTGCTTGCTTGCCGGGCCCCACCTTATGGTTTTAGAGTACAAAATGAGGATGCAGATTGAAGCGGATACTGAGGTCTTTCAGGAGCTGTCCTGGGCTCGGTCCACTGGTGGACTCTCTTCTGCTCTCACTGGCATTGGAAAGCAGATTCCTGAGAGATCCCCACAACAGGCTGAGCTATCAAATAGCTACAGTATTAGCAGGAAGAGGCTCTCCAGGCAATGATGGTGCACACAGTTACAGCGCTGAGTCAGCCTGATAAGGTGACCACCGTGCTCTGGGAGGCGGCCAGCCCAGCCTAGGCCACTCCCATCCATAATACGGGACAGTGAATGCCACCACTGCTACCCTGCAAATGCCATGCCTCCACCACTGTCTTCTGTGAGAAGTCCCTTGTGACCGCCGCGTCCACCTTGTAGGAGAGATGGGATTGACTAGATGCTTGGATGTGATCTGGAAAGCATTCTTGGAATGCAGACACAAGAACCCATCACAGACAAACCAGAAAGAGAGTCTAATCTCCCGGATGGATTCCAGTGCTATAATCCCCGTTTTTCAAACCTGAGCTTTACTGAAATGGCATAACCTGCTTAAGATCACAGGGATGGCAGATAGCTACGTCAGTCTGTGTGTCTCTACGCCAAAGTCTCTCCAGCTGCGCTCTGGCCCTTCCCGCTAGACAGCTCAGCAGCTTACCTGGAATAGAAGCTTCCCAGTCAGGTTAAGTTGAGCTGATGATGTCACATGCAATTCATCTTTGTCGTCATGGTTACGATACTTAAAGACAGAGGGTAAAGCATCACTCAGTGGTCAATCTAGCCACAGTGGGTCACCCAGAAACACCTGTTGTGGTTTGTACACAATACAATACAATACAATACAATACAAAAATCCCTCCAAAGGCTTGTACATTGAAGGCTTGGCCTCAGATGCAAGCTGTGTTCAGAGGGGAGAATCTGAGGAAAGTGATTGGCTCAGGAGGGCTCCGCCTTTATCAATGGATTAGTTCACTGAAGGATTTAGAGTCCGAGCAAACTACTACAAAGTGGAAAGTAGGTAGGTCACGAAGAGTATTTGTCTCTGAAGAGTATTTCACCCTTAGCCCTGTCTGTTTATCTGCCTGTCTCTCTCTCTGTCTCTGCTTCCTAACCACCATGAGGGGAGTAGCCCTGTTCCACCATACTCTTCAGCATAATGCCTCACCTCATCACAGCCCTGCAATGCTGCCGTGAGCTGACCATAGACCAAATCCTCTGAAAGCCTGAGCCCAGACAAACCTTCCGTCTCTTAAGTTGCATGCACCAGGCATTTTGTTACAGTAATGAGAAATGAACACTGCACCCGTCCATGCTGATAGAGCTGAAAAGGTATTTCTACTTTTCAGATGAGTTTAAATTAGGTGGAAATGAGAATGGAAAAGCAACTGTCACCAGACACAGAGATGGAGCTCAGAACCTCAGGGCTCAGTCTCCACCTGTTCCCCAGCAACAAAGGAAGGCTGCCAGGCCTCTGAGGTGGTAGCTCAGCAGGAGACAGCCCATGCTTTCTCCACCCTTAAAACAGTATAGGCCATTCCTGGGTGTGCTGCTATGGGGGGGGCTGGGCAGCCGGGAGGTTGAACCTCTAGATGGTTTCCAAACCAGGTCCTTCCCTCTTGGCTGCCAGGATCCTTTGGTGAAGAAGGAAGTATGTAGGTAAAGGGCCCAGGAGTCTGCCAGAGGTGGGTGACAGGATTAACAGAGTAAGTCTCATCCATAGGGAACAGGGACCCAAAGCAACTGGATCCTGGCGGGACCACTTGGTAGCGGTATCCTTAAGCAGAAACTTTCCTGCACATTTGTTAAGTCCTGAGCTTTCATCAATTTCTGAAAATTATTCTGATTATTCCAAACTCATAAGTATAATCTCTTCCATCTCACTGGCAAGAAGTGTGTGTTCTCCCATCCTTAGTCATGCGATTCTGATTAAAAACACATGTCTTGGCCTCCAGCCCCAGCCAAACTGTTCATTGCAACGATCATAACAATTTGCCTCAACTAAGCAATAGAAGGACCTGAGCTTCCTCCTGCGGCCAGAAACCTTCCCAAAGCTAAAGCCTCCTCAACAGACAAGCTATTTACCACAGTGCTTATGCCATCACCAACAAGCTTCCTGGTCAGTTGGAGTTGCCTTCTTTGCCTAAGGAGACAGAGGACAAAACATGACAAAGGAGGTTTCTGGGAGCAGGCACCTTTTCACTAAATAGTGGATTTTCTGTCCTGGCAACTTAAGAATGGTGAGTAGGTTTCTGCTGTGCTTGACTGGCTGGTTGGTTTGCTGTGGATGTGGTGGTTGGTTGGTTGGGTGGTTGGTTGATTGGTTGGTGGTTGGTGGTTGGTTTTGTTTAGTTTTAAACTTAGAACCGAACCTTACATGCACTGGGCAAGTGCCTTACCTGAATCACATCCCTGGACTGACGGTGTATTTTAAAATAAAGTATGTTTTACACTTACATAAAGACGCACTTATGTAACCAGTGCCATGTCAGTGAATACCCACTAGTAATAATCACTTCAACAAGAGCAGCTTGTGTTGTAGACACTTGGTAGTTACGTCAACATTATCTGTTTGTAGCCATTTTAAATAATAACCTAGAAAGTTATATTTCTCTTATCTGTAGTCTTGGCTTATTTTATTGAGCCATTTTTATTACTATAATGAAATAGCTGAGACGGGTTTTTTATGGAGAAAGGAGGAATGTTTTAGCTAATGGTTCTGAGGGCTGTACCTCAGGATGGTATTCTTTCTGGAGGAAGTCTGAGGAGTGAAAGCATCATGTGTCGAGAGGCAGGGAACCTGTACATGCATGCCCACATGGCGTGTCTTCTTATAAAAGCATGGATCCTCTCCCCTCATGACTTTGTCTACATCTAATTGCTTTCCAAATGACCCTCTCTTAAACACCATAATCAGACTAATGTCCCCCGGCCCTTAACACTCTTTTGGGCCCTCGGTGGGGATTGAATATCAGCATGTGAGCACTGGGAGTTGGAGAAGATACACTCAAACCATAGCCCAGGCGCAGCAGCCTCCATGGGCTGAAGCTGGTCAGGTTGAGGACAGCAGCTGTGGCCAGCAGAGTTGCCGAGGTCTGTTTGGGGTCCGCCTCTCTGAGAAGCAAAGGAACTGAATTTACAAGCCTCACGGGGACATCACAGAAGGTTGTTCATGCAAACACTAGAGGTATATGGATTACCTGAGACTGCACAGTCAGAGTAGATTCTGTCCTCAGGCTTACCCTCCAGCGTTTCTTGTGCTGCTTTCAATAACAGCCGTATGAGTTGGGTGAATAACAAAACATCATGCAATAGCGCTATTGACTGAAAGAAGCCACTGCGATGGAGAAGGAACGCCCAACCAGAAGCCATCATGGCTGCTCTTCCCTGCTTTGTTTTCAAGTGCCATTTCAGTAGCTTCGGAATCCTTCCAGGAATATACCCCACCTGCTCCACGCTCCTCCAGGGTCTGGTCAGTCTTCAAAGCTCAACATATCCTTCGTCCAAGACTCCCTCCCCAGAAACCCTGGTCCTTGAAACCTCTTCATCCAAAATAGAGGCAGCACTTGCAAGATGTGCAGAGCGGAGGTCACAATGTACTCTTTGCCTGGCCTTTGGGCTTTGGGTGGTACTTATCCATGAGGTGAGATGACACAGCTAGCTCATTCAATGTATTGTCCAACTCAGAGCTGCCCAGATTACGTTTGGGGCACTCCCGTGACCAAGACATTGGTCATAATCAATCTCTTGGCATTCGGGGAAGGCAGGAAGAGCCTGAGGCAGCTGGCGCGGGCAGGGCCTACCAGGCTGCCCACATTGCCACGAGACTGTTTGGCACTTGTGAGAGCTAGGTGATGAGCAGTCTCCCACACTTGCTTGGATAGGTCCGGCATGCTAAGCACAGTGGAAAAGTGTCTATCATCGAGTCAGCCGTGCCAGCAGCTAGCCAAGAGGAAACCTGCTCATCGCACATGAGACCTGGAGCCCAAAACTGTACAGACTAGTTCAAGGTTGACGATTTGTAGAAGGGTTAATTGAGAATCAGAGCAGGCAGGACAGGAGATTCTATCGGGTGTAAGTTTCTACCTTCGCCTACTTTGAATATTTTGTTCACCTGAGGCTAATGCTACCATCTAACAGTACTCAACAGGCCTCCATAAAATGGCTTCTTTAAACCTGTATGAAGAGGTATGCCTGATTCCCCCAAATCAGCCACTGAGCTGGCAAGAACCATCCAAACACCACAGGCCACTCGGACATTTACAGCAACCAATGACTCGGCTGCTTAGAGAAGAACCAGTAAATTCCAGCGACCTTCAGCACTGTGCAAACCAACCACCGGCTCCCATCTGCCAGTCCAGCAGAAGGGAGCCACACGCACTCCGGCCCACGACCTCAGTACAGCGGCCGGTACCTCCAGTAAAGGCTTGAGCAACACTGCAACCAGCTAGGCTTAACAGACGCTCATGAAACAGCACTGCCCAACAACAGCAGAGCAGAAATGATCTGCTCAAATGCACACGGAACCTTCTCCGGGATGCCGAAATCTGATGCCAAAAGCAATTTTAAAATGATGCCATACAACTGAATCACATGACTGAATAGAGATAGAGATCCATGACAGGAGCAAATTAGAAAATGCAGCAATATGCAGAAATTAACTCATTACTGTTAAATAGCCAGTGAGCAAAAGCAGAAATCACTGCTTTTAAAAAAAATGTATTTATGTATTTTATGTATTTAAAAAAAATACATAAAATACTTTGAGACAATGAAAACAATACACGATAAACCCAAACAATTACAGGGAAATGAAGAACTGTCAATATTCGTTTTACAAAAGAATTATCACAAATTGGCAACCTGGTTTTATATGTTAAGGAACTGACAGAGTAACAAACCAAATCCAGAGATAACAGAAGGGAGAAAAGACAGGCCAAAGCAGAGATAAATAAGAGAGTACAAAAGCATCAGAGAAATTAAAGCAGTCATTTGTTTGTACAGTCAACAAAGGTAGTGAAAAAAAGAAGACAGACACTGCAATTGGAAAGTGGACTTGACGGCTGACCTTACAGAAACGGCAAACAGGACAGGGGAGGGCCGTGCGCAACTGTCCACGGCAAAGCAGATAAGCAGGGCACAGTCACGAACACTGCGAGCTGACTCAAGACTGTCTCAGCGGTCTCGAAGCTGGAGGGTCCCAGCACTCGCAAAGCAGAAGTTTCCACTACATTCGTCTGATAAGGAGGTTTTTGGATATGATCCAAAAAGATAACAAGAACTGTGAGGATGTGACTACAAAGAGAAGAGTCAAATACTGGCGCAGAGAGCAGCCATCGTCTGCGGAGCCTCCTGAAGAAAAGCTTAGAAAGGCAGCTACCCTACGACCCAGCCACCCGCCCCAGGCACAGAGAGAAGCAACTCACAGTCTCATTTACAGGTGGAATACAGAAAACCAGACTCACAGAAGCTGAGAGCAGGATGTCAGTTACCAGGGCTGGAGGGGGCGTGTGGCAAGAAGGGGGACGTTGTCGAAAGAGGACAAAATGTCAGTTACGCAGAAAGGTTCAGTTCAAGAGCTCTGCAACTGTTACAGTCGGTGACAACAGACATGCGGGGAGTCAAATCTGATGGGTCACCTAAGCCAGCTTAGATCCAACTACAGACAAGCAGTACTAGACCCTGCTAACGACTGCTAGTCAAGCTGCTCCACCCCCCAAAACTAGACAATTAGAATGGAAAGCTGCTAACAACCACGCTTTCCTGATGACCTAAAGACAGGACAAAAACCTGAGCTGGATACACTTTAAGGTACACAGGATATAAAATGTGGAAATGAACTCATGTAAGGGTCGTGTTAAGAAAAGGACCGACGTGAGAGGCAAAGGGAGGGATAAGGCCTGCGCTGTGTGCGAGCAGCAACCCTCCTCTCACTCAGCCAGGGGACAGTGGGGAGAAGTTCTCTCAGGGCTTACAAATTGTTCTTGGCCGTTCAGTTCTCTCTGTTGCCTTCCTGGGCTGATGCCTGACTTTCAAAAGTTGTAAAATAAACTGCCTCCCAGTCCCTGCTGACTCTCCAATGTTCTAATGGTGAAGAAAGTACATTTGTTCCTCACATATAAAACATTAAAAAAAAAAACAAAAACCCTAGGAGTGATAAATCTGTCAATTGGCTTGATTGAGACATTCCATAATAGCAAAACATTTCAAAACACTATATACTATGCATAGTTATTTAACATATTTAATTAAAATGTTTAATTTATATTTAATTAGGAAATTTTAAAAAATTAATTCTAGGAATGAATTAATTCTACCAAAGATCCAAAGGAGAACTGATGCCAATCCAATTCAGTGCTTCCTAACAGAAAAGGGACAAATTCCAGACACATTCTTCAAGATTAATACTACTTAATATGAAACCTGAGCAAAGATACCACAAGAAAGCTGCAAAGAGGAAAATATTCTTAGCAATACAGATTTTAAAATGTCTGCAAGCATATAGATGACTCAGTTCAGTAGCATGCTACAAAGACGAAATCCTGTGTTTAAATGTGAGTTTCCTGAGGAATGTGGGGTGGCAATGGATGCAATTTATTGTTAGCAGGATATGAGTGGAAACCAAGATCATTACACACACACACATGCGAAAATCCACATTTAACAAAATCAACAGTTCTTTATAGAAAATGCGCTCTGCAAGCCAGGAATAGAGTGAAATTCCTCAACACGATGAAAACCTCAGCAAGCATGAAAAGCCGGCTAAGACATCCTGATGGTGAAAGGCAGAGCTTTCCCCAAAGATCAGAAATAAGATAAGGCCTCCTGCTCTCAACACTACCATTGAGCATTGGACTGGAAGTCCTGGCCAGAATTATTAGGCAAGAAAAGAGAAGTTGAAGGCATCCAAGTTGGAAAGGAAGAGGCAAATGACTCCTGTCTGTAGATGGTTTGTTTCTGCACACGGAAAACATCAAAGCCTACATCCAAAAAGAATTGCCAGGGTTTGCAAATGCAGTCCTGTTACCGGGTACTATTCAGCTCATTAAAGGAGTTTCTACACACCAGCAATAAAAGAATCAGAAAGAGATTATGAAAACAAGTCCAGGAAGGTGGGCTCCAACTCTCACCCCTAGCCGAGGCGCTGTTGGCATTTGAGTACTCCTGGGAGAGGGAGGCTTGTCTTTTGTTAATCAAGTGATTCTTGGTTTAGCAGCCACACTCCAGAGCAGGCCCCATGCCCAGAATTAATGGCCCAACACCAACTGGATTCAAGAGGAGAGAGAGAGGAAGAGGGAGATGCAGAGAAGGGAAGGATCTTGGAGGAAGAATTGGGGTAGAGGGTGAATACGACTAAAAAGATTTAAAAAAAAAACTAAAATGAAATCAATTCCACCGATAGTAGCACCAGACTGCTCATGAAAAAATCGCATCAAAGATGTCAAAGCCTTGTACACAGAAACTGCAAACATTGCTGAAAGAAGGAAGAGCAGCTCTCAGCAAGTGGAAAGGCAGCCCATGTTCATGGACTGAGATGTAACTTCAGGAAGGAAATCCTAGCCGACCTCTTCCGTAAACCCAGTGTGGCTTCCGGTAAAGTTCCAATGACCTCCTTTGCTCAGATTCCTGTGGGACTGCTGGGACCCTGAAGATCCACGCCAATACTGTCAAAAGAAGGCAGTTGGAGTGTGTACTCCTTCCAGTTCTCGAGATTACTGTGATGTCACAGTCACGGGGGCAGTGAGCTAGCCCAAGGACAGACACGCAGGGAGAAAGGCTAGAACTGTCATCCAGAACTAAGCCGGGGAGGAAGCAACCTCTTCAAAGGATGCTGCCGAACAGCCACCTGGCACTGAAGAGGCACTGCAGCTTCAAAACCTGATCCAAACTCAATCAACAGCCTAAACAGAGGAGTGCTTGCTACTCCCCCACAGGACCTGAGTTAGGTTCCCAGCACCCACATCTGGTGGCTCGCAGCAGCCTGTAACTCCAATTCCAGAGTGTCCAAAGCTGTCCTCTGGCCTCCACAGCACCTGCACACACACGCACACACGTAATAAACTCGGGCACACACATGCAAGTATAAAATAAATATATCTTTTTAATATGAATGTTTTAATACAAATTTCACCCGAAAAGAAAAATAAACCAACCTGGCAAGACTTGGGCGAGCTAGAGCCTCACCACGTTTGACAGATTTCACATTTGTGATATCACATTTGTCAGGGAGAGAAAGCCGCTGGCATCGTTAAATAGTTTCATGACTGTGTACGATGAAGCCTGCTAGCATTCAGCTTTTGCAGTGCATCGCTTTTCTGCAGTCTTTCTCCCTAGCAGTGGCTCTCCAGAACCCGAAGAGACTAGTGTTACCGTCTTCATTAGGGATGGCAAGGAGCCGCTTCGAGAACAAATGAGAAAACAGGATGTTCCAAAAAGAATTTCATATTTCTCTAAAACACGTGAGAAGAGTCTTTGGAATCCTTTGCCATCGTAACTACACACTGATGTTTGTTCTCCGCAGTTTCATGTAGGAACGCGTCCCAACTACCTCCACGTTTGCCCCAGATGCTCTAAGTTTATCATTCCCACGCATATGGTGATGTAAAAAGTGGCAGGAAGCTGAGAATTATCCTTACCTTAAAGTTAATTAAATATAGTAACTTTCATGTTAGATCTCGTCTTTCCCAAGCAAGCCAACATTTTCACAAGTTCTCCAAGCGCTGTGTTTCTTTTGGATTTTCCCTGACCAGCAGCATTGTGTAACCGTTAGGTTAGTGGGGGCCTGGCCTCAAGCTCGCTCTGCCAGAGGCCATCATCACTGAGGCAGACCCATGGTTAAAGTGTGGCTGCCTATAGAACATCCAGAGATTTCTGGCTTTAAAGCTCTTCTATCCATGTCGTCCTTGTCTTTAGACCTGGGAAGACCGTGGGCCTCGGGCTTCAGTGTGATAAGCTGTATTTGCTGCCCAGAGGTGTGTTGCCCTCATGGAACCAGAGTCCATGGGCAAGGTTAACGTGATCGCACCCTTTGTAAAGTTAGAATCGAAGAGACAGACTGTTGTCCAGATTTTACACCCTGACTACAATGGAGCCCCTTTTCAACCACTCACAGAAACAAACCTGCTAGATTTGTTAGCTTTTTCCTAACTAGGAAATAAATGGGAATTTTCAGCTTCGCCAACACTAGGGATAATAACCTTATCTGCACGCATCACTGTGAGGAAGCCCAGGGGGGAAGTTTTCCCTCTGACACAGCAGAGGCCGGTGGGGGGGGGTCCCTGCTGAGACAGGGAATGGGGGGAAACCAGGGTCAGATTTAAACACAGCTACAAACTCCTATGAAGTGAGTCTGTGTGCGAGGTTTAAAATTACACATCATTAGGAGCTCTGTTTACAAAATATTTTCCTTTTTTGAAAAGTACACAGAATAAGCAATGGCCCACGGAACAAGAGAAGGGACAAACAAGGACAGCTCGTTGCCAAGCCTCGGGCTATTTTAACTCAGAGATCCAGAGAGGAAGGAGCCAGGAAGAGCTGGCGCAGTCTCTCGGTTTTCAGTGTTTCACCACGGGGCTCCCACAAACCTCAGAAGCACACACCTAGTTAGAGCTAGCCGCATGCACTTATTTTTGGAAGACCCCTCGGCTACCAATTGGACCATGCACTTGGCGTGCTTCTATCCATGTTGTCACGGGGACTCACGGGAACTCATGGTTATGTGGCTCTCAGGATCAGGCCCCAAGAGCTCTCACTGATACCCGTGCAGTGTTACACCTGACCCAGAGCCGTGTCTGGGTTTTTGTTGTTGTTGCTTTGTTCACAAGAAAACTGTTCCTCTCTGGGTCATTGAGGTGAAGGAGGCTGATAATGGAGGAGACTAGGTAATAAGTCACCATCCGCTCAGCTGACCGGGGCTGAGGATGAGAAATGCTTTCCCGAAGCTGAGAAGCTAGTCTCCTATCAATGCCAGGCTCTGTTTTCCAAATGGAAAAAAGGAGGATTTGGAGACTATTGAATGTTAGAAGCAATTAAAAAAAAAAAGTCTCTGTTTCTGAAATCCAATCTTTTTTTTTTTTTTTCAGCAAGCAAATTGACATACCCCAACCCCAGACACACTGAGTGTGAGGCACTGGCCAGGAAAATAAAAGTAGCACGCATTGCCCTTCCCATCCCTCTGCTTGGTGGGTGGGAAAACGGAAGTTCCAAATGCTATCCATTGCTGCAATGCGCAAAATGAGTCAACAAATCACTGCTGTTACCTCTCCAGCTCACCATGGTCCATAGTAGGCACCAAATTCCACTCCAAAATGCATCTAGTCCTGGAATTTTTTTTTTAAATTTCCACCAAACAAACATCCAGGAATGGAAGAGATCTGATTTGGGGGTTAAATAACTAATTGCATTGATAAAACTCCTTCCACTAAAAATCTATCCTATTTCCGGCCAGTGCTTGCCTGGTTCCTCATGTGATTATAGAAGCCCTACCGTGGTTTATGGATTTATGATAAGATGACGCTATTTACATTTTCTTAACTTTAGAGTGTCAGGAATAATGTTATGAAATTTGGACAATATTGGTGGTGACTAAGATAAAATTAGTACTGTTTAGATGTGATTGACCAGGAATTGAAAATTCCACACATCACCCTCCACCAGCATTCCTCCTTCCTTGCACACACTGGAGAAACCCCACAGACGACGACCCCTGTGAAGGTTCAGTGGGGGCCATAGAAGCCAAGAGAGTTTTCCATCTTCAAGTTCAGGGGCTCTAAATAGAGTTCTAATTGCAAATGAAGGAGAATGTGGGAACCTTGCTACGACTCTCGGGACCTCAGCCTCACTCACACATCACTACAGAGGCAGAAGAGACCGGTGCAAGCACGAATAAGCATCTCCTTTCAGGGCAGTGATGCCTACTGGTGAGCACATGGGAGGCATGTACCTCGTGTAGGTGTGGCGAGTGACATGGGCACCTATTTATAAAATCAGTACACAGACTCAGCTTCAGTCTGCCCCAGGGTCTCACCAGCAGAGGCCCAGAGTGGGAAAGGCCACTGAGCACAAACCCTGCTGGCTAATTGCTATCTGTCTGACTTTGCTGTTGAGAAGAACATGCATTTGAGTCCAGCTTGCCTGGAGTTATGGCAGGATATGTTCTCCACTCTGGAAGAGCAACCACAGCCAGCCTCCCCCTCTGGAAGAATGCTCAGGCTAATCACTGGTAGAAGATACTTTTGGAAGTCCCCCTGCTTGAATCTGGCCTCTCAGTCCTCTCTATGAGGAGAGAAGATCAAAGCAAGAGGAAGACCAGTTAAAATCATTGAAACTGGGCAAGCAAGTTTTCTTTTCTTCTTCTTTTCTTCTTCTTCTTTTCTTCTTCTTCTTCTTCTTCTTCTTCTTCTTCTTCTTCTTCTTCTTCTTCTTCTTCTTCTTCTTCTTCTTCTTCTTCTTCTTCTCCTTCTTCTCCTTCTTCTCCTCTTCCTCCTCCTCCCCCTCCTCCTCCTCTCCTCTTCCTCCTCTTCTTTCCCTGACTGAATTTATTTAATTTGCAAAAATAAAGTATTTCCACAAATACAGCCAAGCAAATAAGATATATCAGAAGGACCTGAGCTCATTTGCTAACCACACACAACCTCCCAAATGTCAACTGTGCAATCACGGTCTTCTCAATGATATCTTTCCAATGCATTCAAGGTGCTTATCTGTGAAAGGTGTTGTGGGGAGTAGAGAAATACACAAATCCATCTCCTGGCTGGCTGTGTGTCAAGTTGACACAAACTAGAGGAAGGAGCCTTAGTTGAAGAACTGCCTCCATGAGATCCAGCTGGAAGGCATTTTCTCAATTAGTGATCAATGGGGGAGGGACCGGCCCATGGTGAGTGGTGCCATTTCTGGGCATCCCCGGTCATGGGTTCTACAAGAAAGCAGGCTGAGCAAGCCATGAGGAGCAAGCCAGTAAGCAGCACTCCTCCATGGCCTCTGCATCAGTTCCTGCTCCAGGATCCTGCCCTGTTTGCGTTCCTGCCCTGACTTTCTTCCGAGATGAACAGTGATGTGGAAGGGTAAGCCAAATAAACCCTTTGCTTCCCAACTTGCCTTTTGGTCATGGTGTTTCAGTACAGCAGCAGAACCCCTAAGACAATCCATTCCATTCCTTCAGGAATCTCAGTTAAGCCAATTAAGTCAGAGAGAGAAAAACACTAGACCCAACGATATCAGAGCTTGCAGGCAGCTTCCGTACATTAAAATACCACACGGTGAGGTCAAAACTCCTATATTTGAAGGCCTTGTTAGTTATTTATTAGACTTCAGGCACAGGATATCAACAGTTTGAGCCCATTCCCCCGTCTGTGAACAAATGGCAACAAAAATGCTATCGATGTTATGAATTCTAAGGATTAAATGAAGTTTTCTCTGTATTCCAGATCAAGATAGCTGGTGAGCGGTGAGAATTCAATAAGGGTGTAGAAGGCTCACCTGAGCCCACAGCTGGACCCAGCGAGACAGGCTGTGAGACAAAGCTAATGCTTGCAGCTGGATCCCCAGGCCAGCAGCTGACTGGTAGCCTCTGGCTACCTCCTTGACGGGAGTCTGTAGGCTCTTCAGAACATTTGATGGGGCAGGCAAGCTTGGGACATGCCGACTTCGAGGACCTGAATACCTGTGGCCCACTGGGCTCTGAGGGGACCTCCGTGGCTACACTTCCGGCCATGTCCAGATGCATGGCAAGATGCCTTTGCGGAGTCACCAGAGGAATCCAACGCAAGTGCAAACGCACCACAAAGGGCCACGCCGTCCTGCTGTCTCCGTCCTGCTGTCTGGCTCTTGCAGTAGGTGCAGGGCATCACAGCTCACAGGCAGCCCTGGTCCTGACCGCAGCCAAAGCACGTGCAAGTGGAGGGGTCAGGGAGGGGGCTCAGTATAGACGGCCGAGCCCCACGGCTGCACGGCCTGGGCCCTGCTGCCACTCCTGTGGCTATGGCGTATGCCCGCCACAGGCGATCTGACTGGAGAGATGGAGAGGGCCAACCCTGCACACAGTGCCAACATAGCCTTTAAAATCTTTGCTTCCCCACATCTGGACACCACGACTGTGGGAACCATATGTCTTGGGAAGAGTGAATCTGCTGAATCCAAGGACAAAGTGTTTCGGTTATTATTGTTTTTTCATTATTTATTTACAGCCTGATCGCAGCCCCCTCCCTCCTCTCCTCCCAGTCCCACCCTCACACCCTCTCCCTCCATCCCTCCTCCTCCACATGGGTACCAACCCACCCTGGCACATCATGTTAAAGTTGCTGCAGGACTAAGCGCATCCTCGCCCACTGAGGCCGGACAAGGCAGCCCAGCTATGGGAAAGGGATGCAAAGGCAGGCAACAGAGTCAGAGACAGCCCCCACTCCAGTTGTTAGGGGACCCACACGAAGAACAAGCTTACATCTGCCCTAGATCCAGCCCATCCATGCTCTTTGGCTTGACCCCTCTGGCTCCCTCTTCCCTCTTATGGAAGAATCCTTCCCCTGACTCTTCCATAAGACTCCCTGGGCCCCACCTATTGTTTGGCTGTGGGTCTCTGCATCTGTTTCCATCAGCTGCTGTGTGAAGCCTCTCAGAAGACAGTTATGCTGGGATCCTGTCTGCAAGCAGAACAGAGCATCATTAATAGTGTCGGAGACTGGCTCTCTCCCACGGGGTGGGTCTCAGGTTGGGCCAGTCATTGCTTTGCCATTCCCTCAACCTCTGCTCTATGTTCATCCCTGTACCTCTTGTAGGCAGGCTAAGTTTTGGGTTGAAGTTTTTGTGGGTGAGTTGGTGCCTGCCCCCTTCCTCCGCTGATGAATGTGGACACAAAAACCCCCCACAAAATATTTACAGACAAAACTTAAGAAAATATCAGAAAGAACGTTCACCACAATCAAACAGCTGTATTCCAGGGCTGCAAGGATGGTTCAACACAAAGTAATCAATAAACATCATATACCACATACATGTGCTTAAGGATATAAATTACATGGTCATCTCCATAGATGCAAGAAAAATCCCAGCAGTTTTTGAGGATAAAAATCCTGAAGAAACTTGGAACAGAAGAAACAACACTTACCAGAAAAACAAAAAGTCAGTATACTTTTACACACACCTATAGCTGGCATTGTATTAAATGGAGGAAAATTCAGTGTTTCTCCTAACCCTGGGAAGCAGACAAGGGCGTCATCAAAGTCGCGTCTAGAGCAATAAGGCAAGAGAAACAGATAAAGGGTACAAGCAGGAAAGGAAGACATCAACATGTTCTTATTTGCAAACCATCTGATCCCATACATGAAAGACCCTAAAGTTGCCCTAAGAACACTCTGTTGGTGTTAGTGTCTATAAATAATCACTTTATAAGCAACTATTTAAAAGTCATTTTAGCACATTTAATTTTGTGTGTATCTTAGTAGAAATGGGCAGAGCTGTGTGTCCAAACTTTACGCATTATGCAAAGGTTTTACAGGGTTAAAGGCGTGTGAGTTTACATGTCACGTGGCCATCGCATGCTCTCTTCCATACAGAATGTCAAAATGATCATTAAAATTATTTTCACATTTCTTCCACTTTCAACTCATCGCATTTCTATGGGAGACCCACCGTTTGGACGGTCCTGCCCTACAAAGCCCTGCCTACCTCTGCCTGCCTTGAAGAAATGAGCATTTTCGTACTGTGAACACGAGGCGTACTTCTGCATCAGGAAATGGGTGTGTATGTGGCCTGCTGTGCTCAGACTGTAAAACGCCCATGTGCAGCAGCCCTACTGACATAGTTACGCCTCCGAAGTGGGTGAGTCAGTAAATGTGAGACCTCTGTGTCCTGATGCAGGCTGTCACTGGCTCCTTATGCGCCAAACGCAGCTACGGTCCTGCTGTAACACACGAGCCTTCCGAGATGCAGAGAGTGCTTTAGCCGGCTGCAGCAGACTGGGCCTGTGAACTGTACTCTCTGAGGCAGTATAGGAAAACAGGGATATGACAGGGATGTGGAGAGTGAGACGGAACCCCACCCTGAGGCCCATTTGAGGCTTCTCACCGGCTGAACACCAAAAGCTTCCACTGCAGTTAACACTTGCCGTGAACGTTGCCAACATGGGAATGTTTGTTTGTTTTTTATATAATACTTTTATCAATTCTTTGAGGACTTCATACAGTGTGTTTTCATCTTATTTACCCTCCACTCTGCCCTATAACTCTCCCAGCGTGACCTCCCCTTTTCATGCCCCCTCTTACCCCCCCCATTTCCCTCTCTCTCTATTATTTTTTAAAAGGACCAGTTGAGTCCAATTTGTGCTGCATGTTTGTATACTCCTGGGTATGGACTGGGATTAACTACTCGGATCCACACCTTCAAATAAAACTGACTCTCTTTCCTCCAGAAGCTGTCGACTCCTTTGTTAGTGGTCGAGGCTCATAAGCCGCTCCTCATTCATGCTTGAGTGTTGGGTGGCTTGGTATTGCGCAGGCCTTGTGAGGAAAGCAAAGCTGTTAATCCACGGGTGCAGAAGCCCTGTTGGGCCTAGGAGACGCTGTTTCATTATGGTCCTTCCCCATCCTCTGATTCTTAAGATCATCCCTTGCCCTCTTCCAACACAGTCCCTGCGGGTCACTGCAGATGTGTGAGGATGAGGGTCCGTAAGTGTGAGGGTTACTATACATGTCCATCTGCGCCTGAGCACTCTAGGGACACTTTCTGCATGTCAAGCAGTTCTGAGTTTCTGCATTAACCACCATCTACTACATAAAGACATATTTCTGATGAGGCCTGAGGCCTGCACCAATCTGTGGGTATAGAAATATGAATTTTAAAAAGTAGTTTTATAACTATGTTCATTTAACAGGACAATAGAAATAGGTTCCTCCTGGGGTCTATGAGCTCCCCAGTCATATGTTCTGGATTAAATTTACAGTCACAGACTTGAGTTTTCTTCTGTGGGTTAAACTTCAAATCAGAAAGCAGTTGGTTACTCCCATAATACTTAAGCCACTGTTGCAGCCATGGGCAAATCTTGCCACACCAATCATACAGGGTCCATACGTAGGTCAGACTGTTGATAATTATGTTTATGTTGAGAGTGTTAAAGTAACACTATGTCAGGCTATATAGGGCCCCAGGGACAGCTTCACTCCTCTCCTAGATGGTGCTGGGGATCTCACAAGTAAGAATAATTCTGTTTATAGAAAATATGCATGTCTATGACCTAGAGTTCTCGTATGTCAATTATAATCCCACCAGATTCACCTCAGATCCCATGCTGTAACCTCATGGAAATTCTTCAGCATGTCTTTGAAGACAGTAACTTAAAAAAAAAATCTATGTATAACTATTACTTTTGTACTTTCCCTATTTTATTCCCAATTGCTTCCTTCTCTTATTCCTGGTGTATAAAATGTATATTAAAATCTCTTTTAATAAACTCTAACTGCACTTCATACTAAAAAATTCAATAATTTAGTTATAATTATATAATGGGTGGCACATGAAATACACACACACACACATATATGAAAGTACATAAAATCAGTGAATGAGAACAATCTTGGCTTTCTGTTGATAGATGGAAGATGACAGATTATGATGATAAATAGATGGATATTTAGATAGATAGATAGATAGATAGATAGATAGATAGATAGATTAGATAGATAGATGATAGATAAATAGTATTTAGGTAGGTAGATAGATAGATTAGTAGTTAGGTAGGTAGAGAGATAGATGGATAGATAGATTAGTTATCCAGCTCAGCTGCTGCTTATCCTGTAAAGCCTCCAGACAGAATTCTCCCTGAGTAAGTCACTGTGGGCTTCCATGTTGTGTCCCCCTTTCTTTTCTAAGTTTGCTCCAGGGGACAGAGGTTTCATTTAGCTGCCTCTTGCGATGGATGATTCCTTATTCTTTCTTGGAGCATGATGTTCTTTGGGTGATGATTCAAAGGCCAGACCCAGACTGATGCAAAAGCAAACACAAAGGTCTCTTAGGTAAGTTATAAAATATGGTTTTAAAATACAACTAAATCGGTGTGCTAAAAAGGAGTGAATAATTCCCTAAACTTAGGCGTTCCCAAAATTCTTTAGTAGTACCTACCGGAATGAACTGTTCTCTGCCTTTTCTTGAACCACGGGTTAAAACAATCATTCTTTAAAAAATATTTACTGAAGACTTATGCCATGTACTGTTACACAACAGGGAACAGAACCAACAAAAGTTCTTACATTTATGAAACTGTTGTTGGTAATGCGATAACACTGGGTCAGCTGTGTGCTTGGACTGACCCTGATGGCACCAGGGGGAACCGTGCAAGCTTCTCAGACACTGAGGTGGACGGGAGGGCAGCCCTGCACAGAGGAAGTGGTTCGGGACAATACAACAGCAAGTGGAAAGCTCAGACAACCAGTTCAAAACCCAGAAGGTACGTCGCTCACGCAGATTCCCGTGATGACTCAAGAAAAAGATTATCACTTGGTTATCAAAAAAGATAATCTTGTAGAAATTGAGAAGAACCAAGAAAAAAAGGTAGATGCTGCCTAGTTGTAACAGATGGCTGTTTTTAAAATTGCCTATTTGCTTGCTTAAAGAATAGGCTGTGATTTACTAACATTGGAGTAAACAGTTCCGTGTGGCTCCTGAAATGTTACTGTAACTCTAGTATTTAAACTCACATTGGCAGTTATAGGTTAATATTAATCAAATCACCTAACTTATAGAAAACTGTATTCTGTACAGTCAAATGGTCAAGTGATTTCCAAATACACTGGGCTGATGACCAGCCTCAGACCAGGACCCCTCTTAGTCTTTCTGGCACAAGGCTTTCTTGATTTAGTTTCCAGTCTCACTGTTTCCCAGTGTTACTTTTCAACTATCTGGTTCACGTGGCTAAAAAAGCAGTAAAGGTGGTGTTCTTTGGTGAGGGAGAAGGATGTAAGTTTTCGTTTGATAAAGCCAGACCATCCCTTCCAAGGTTTCTTTTTCTTTCTTTCTTTCTTTCTTTCTTTCTTTCTTTCTTTCTTTCTTCCTTCCTTCCTTCCTTTCTTCCTTTTTCTTTCTTTCTTTCTTTCTTTTTCTTTCTTTCTTCTTTCCCTCTTTCTTTCCTTCTTTCTCTTTCTTCTTTTTTTCTTTCCTTCTTTCTTTCTTCTTTTTTTCTTTCTTTCTTTCTTTCCTTCTTTCTCTTTCTTCTTTCTTTCTTTCTTTCTTTCTTTCTTTCTTTCTTTCTTAAGACAAGCACTGTATTGGCGAAGACAAGTGAAAGAGTTCACCACGGTGGGTCTCCATCTTTCTTAGGACCACAGCTGAGTGATGACAGTGTGGTCTGTTAGACATGAGCTCCAGAACATTTGGATCCTATAGTGTGCCTAGTTTGCCTCTGTGGATTCTCTGCTTTTCCAATATCATGACAAATGTGATGCTTCCTGAGAAAAAAAATTAAACTATATAATGGACTAACTCTATAGGAAACAAAGTCGGGTAGAGAACTGGAAAGTTGAATAGTCAGAGAGCAATTGGACACGTCCACTGATCGGGGAACAGCGCATTTCAATGTTTGTGCACACTCACGCACCAAGAGCGCCCTTCACCTGCAGCCCACACCGTCTGTCAGCAGAAATGGCTACGCTAACGTTTGCAAGCAATGGAACAACCGCTAGACTCCGCAGCCTCTGAGATCCTGCTCAAGGTGATCTCACTCTGCAGATAGCTTTCCCCAGGATTGTCCTCCACAGGGTAACAATGGCAGTCGTCAGAGGCTTGTAGTGAAACAGCCAGACTTAAAGTCCTGGTAATAAATGTTGTCTGTAAAACCCCAGCCTGCAAGATAACAAGAAGGGAACTAGATATCTTTCAGAAGAAAGTTGTAGCAACCCAAGGAATCTAGCCTTTAGGAGAGTAACGATTTTATATATATATTTATATATGTATATATATGTATATATAATAAAATATATACAATATTTTAAAAGACCAACTATATTAATGTTATATATATATATATATATATATATATATATATATATATATGACAGAGAGAGAGAAATTTAAGTTTGAGCACAGTTCCCCATAGAGTCTGTTACAACAATCAAAGTGACCAAATCTCCTGCTGAAGAGGCTTTTCACTGAGTAGTGATCCAAAAGGCCCTGAAAGGAAACACAGTTCTACTGTGAGCTAGACCTGGTGGGGGCCGCTGCACAAAGCCATGTGGAGTTTATGTGTAGCAGCAGCAGATAGAGGGTATTTCTGAAGTCACAGGGGTTTGCTGGCAGTGATATTCAAAAGGCAGTGTCACCCTGAAACTTTGTAAACTGTGAGCAAAGGCAGTGGAAAGCTTGAAACTTGAGAGGGAAGGAGTGTTGGTGATGTGTCCGCTGGGACAGTGAGTCTTGCTAGGTCCCTCAGCAAGCCCCTGGTTTGGCTGGCCGGTGACGTTGGATGTGTTCCAGCAAAGCCATCTATCCACTTCAGGTGGGTGGGGCAGGCGCTCTCAGAGAGAGGGGACTCTCTGAGAACCAACTCTAAAGTCAGCTTGGGAATCTCATCCTTATTCAGACAAGCCATTTCCAAGTTATCCACCATACATAAAACATACTCCTGTCAGCCTGGTAATTCTCAAAATGATGTCACCGAATCCTCAGACAGGACCAAACCTCTCTGAGAGCCTCCTCACTTCATTGGGCAGAACAAGGGCCCCTTGGAATGCCAACAGCTGTGACCAAAATAAGAAACTATTTCTTCTAAAATTAGTGAGCTTCTGTATGAGGTTCTTTGTTCTGCAGGAAGGCAGGGGGTCCCGGCTGTTCTCCAAAGTTAGGACACTGGCGTCGTCCCTGCAGCGAGCCTGGGGTGATTGATTGACTCAGAGTCCTGACTGACATCCAATTTCAGATGTCACAATTTGAACAGACTAATGTATGAGCAATGGCCCCTTCTCCCCAAGGAGCTGAGCAGAAAACACAGTGGTGCAGACACCAGCACGGAAAATGTTGAATGGTTAGAGAGCAATTGCTCGCTTCCCACTGAAGAGAGAGCAGCACAGTGAGGCTAAAAAAGAGGTTCCATAAATGCATGAGATCTATCAGGTCACAGAGGTAGATCTGTGTGTGTGTGTGTGTGAGAGAGAGAGAGAGAGAGAGAGAGAGAGAACCTAACCTTTGGACATGTACAGAGCAAACCATAGTAAGTGCCTGTACAAAACTATTTCATAGACGTCTGTATGCTTCTCAGCCCTGGTAACTTTGCACCCGAGGACCCTGAGCAAAGTCTAGGGACATTCCAAGACTTCATAATGGAAGGAATTGTAACTTCTACCCACAAAGCACGGGGTGAACCCACAACAAAGAATTACCTGTCCCTAAATGATAGCAGGGCTGAGGTGGGAACCTGCAGCAGAGCAAAGTTTAGGGTGAGTCACATCCTTCTCCGCAACATGCCCGGCAGCCCTGGACTCACCACGAAGGAAAAGACAGGGCTCAAGGTAATTAAATAACAGATATTTTAGGTAGCCAAACATATCCCAAGTTTTAGGTTTCTACACTGTACTGATATTTTCAAATAAACGGTACATCTCACACATTTGTGTATAGTCTTTGCCCCAGGTGGACCTTGCTCATACAGGGCAGATCATTTCAGACTTGCCAAGTTCCAGATACCAAACAGTCACACTTAGAGGGTGGGTACCATCTAGAAAATGTCATTCTAGAAGACTGGAATATATATATATAATTTTTTGATAGAGAAAGAGACGTGAGAGACTGGATTGTCCCAGCTTTTAAACGGACCTTTCTGTTTTGAACCATCGCCATGGCAGGGACACACCTGATGAGGCCTTCAAATATATCTCATGAAGATCATGTGGATGAGTGTAGCCCTCTGCCACAGGCTGATGACAACCGATCTGCTTAGCTGGCCAAATCATGAAAGACAATAGGGTGCGACCTTTCCAAAGACCGGTTTGGGAAGCTTAGATCTCGGAGCACTGAGGTTCACTGACCACCTACATCTCAAGTTTTTGCAATGCATCGCTCCTGGTTACCCTAACAGAAATGCTCTAAATGTTTCAGGCCCCTTTCCTTCCATCCAAACATTAGAACAACCTTTGAGTTTTGAGTAAGAAGTTCTGTCGAGTGCTGGGTCAACCAGCCAGCTGCGACTGTTCTGTGCATAGACCATTATATTTTGCAATAAAGGAGGATTAAAAACAGCTCTTGTGATTGCTTGTAATCTCCTCGGGAATAAATAAATGATAGCATATGGAAGTGATTTTAGGACATTTACAAAGCAACATTTTACTGTTTCTATAAACACAACTTCACCCTCCAGGGCATTTTAAAGGAGTATGGTCCACTTTGTTGATGCAGAAATAGCTGACTATCACAGAAACATATTAAACTTTACTGGCCCCACGTCAGCCAACTAAGCTAGTTACAAACAGTCGAGCGTGATTTTATTTGGCGCACACACGGGTAGTTGGTTGAATGGTTTACTCTTTAAAATAATTCCGCATGTGTTATCTTTCCAGGAGAGGAGAAATTTCATGGCTAAATTTCATGAAAATATCTATGCCGCCACAAGAATGTGACAAAATAGAAAATCCACATTCTTTCTCACCTCTCCTCTCAAATTACGGAGTCGGAGCCTCAGGCCTGGCTCTTCAGGCGGCGGGTGGGGCGCTGGCCGTGAGGACTCAGACCACACGCTGACGCCTGCCTCTTTTGTCCTCGGTTTAAAGCCAAATATATCCTGGGAAAGGAGAGCAACCGGCATGTGTACATATTTATCTGGTATTTTTGTAAACAAGACGAGAGTCGAGGGCCGTTCAGCGAGCTCTGGAGCAGGTATAGAAATAGCCAGGCGTGTGGACACAGCATGCACGCGCTGGTGACCTTGAGCACATGGCTAGACAGGGAGAGCTGCGAGAGTCAGGTCTGGGCCACGGGAGACACGCTCAAACGCAGCGCATGAAAAACACACACACGGGCGAACAGAGCCCAGGGGACCTGGGCTGACGACTCATCTCCACGACGCCCACAGTGACAAACCAGCGCGCTGGTTGAAAGGGGGCCGATGGTTTGAGGATAGACTCCTTCAAACGTGTCCGATGAGCACGTCTCTGGAGTTGGTGGCTGTCACGGCACACACAAGGCATCACACACAGTAGCGTCACCACTACCACCGAGACAAACCATCTGTAGGAGGGTCTCAAACGGGCGCTATGCTGCCTAACCTTGTAACCCTGACAGCTGGGGAGAAGGAGCCTCCAAAGAGCTGCCAGGCTGAGCTGCGGCCGTGTCAGTGAGGCATCTCCTCTATTTGCTAACTGCCCCATCCCCTAAGCAGGCGAGGCTGGGCTGTAGGAGAGCAGAATCTAACCACGGACCTGGGGGCAAGCCAGCGAGCGGCGGTCCTCCGAGGTCTCTGTCTACACGGGCTCCTGCATCGTTCCCGCCCTGACTCACTCAGAGACGGAAGGGGATGGGCAAGGGCAAGCCAAGCGGACCCTTTCCGCTCCCAGGCCGCTTCCGGTCGCGGTGTTTATGGCAGCGGCAGCAAGCAGGGGAGGGCAAACACACGCAAGCTCTCCCGTTGCGCTCTGCCCGTTCTTGTTCTGAACCTGTCCCTGCTTCCAGAGAAGCCAGCATGCCGGGCCGGAAGCCTGGTTGGCCTGCTCTTCTTTTCCAGCTCCCAGATCAGGTCTGCCTCTGCGTGACGTCACAGAGACACCACGCGCAAGCTGCGCCACGGGATGATTATTCTCCACCGTGTCTGCTCTCCCTTTTCCGCCCCTGTGCAGATATGACCACCACAGTCCTCTTAGTCACGCGTCCCACGGCCTGCTTTCTCCTCTACGCGACAGTGACATGACATTACATCACATTGCTGGTCAGGAACACGGACTTGGGAACCGTGAGCTGGCTCAGCAGGTAAAGGCACCTGCCAAGAAGCCTAGCGACCCGGTTTCCAGTCCTACACCCCATGTGGCGGAAGAGGACTGGCTCCTTCAAGTTGTCCTCACAAGTGTATACACATACACAGTAAACAAATGCTAACAAAAAAAATACTGAATTGGAAAATTTGATGTTTTATTGCAGTTACGGTCCAAATTCTAATAGGGTTTTCTAGGTGATTTAATGAGCTGTTCCTGATATTTTTGAAAGAAGAAAACGGATGCGTGTTGAACAAGTTGTATAGAATTGTCTTACTCTTCTTGGTTTATTTATCGAGAAATTGACAAATTGCAATAGCGCAGCTCGGTAGATAAGCACGCCATTTATGCTAACGTTTGCCCTGTCTCATCCACAGCCACAGCTTAGTTATTCCCTTTCAAATACAGCTGAATTATTTCCTAGGTACTTGAAAGTCTTCCAGAATGTATTGGGAAGCCCAGCATAATGGCATGCAGCTGAAATTCCAGCGTTTCAGAGGCTGATGCAGGACATTTTACAGGCTAGCTTGGGCTGATGTTTTGTTATAACTTATTTTATTTTATTAAGTAAACTTTTAGGTCAAAACATATACTTGTTGGCAAACCCAGGCCAGCTTTGAAGTGGCACTGGATCTGGGCGCCTTGTTCCCTTTGGGCCTTGCTCCCTTTGGACTGCTTAGGTTTAGGGACAGGGTCAGCTTCATCCCACGAAGCCTGGTTCAGTCAGCTGCCAGGAAGCTGACTGAATAAATGATTTTTAAGCTGCTAAACAACTGTATCCACAGAGTGAAGGTTCCAGCATGGCAGGCACCAGTGCCATGCTGCTGGCTTCTTTGTGCCATAGTTTCCACATCGTTTTTCACCAGTGATTCAGTGAGTCTGTTTACGTCACACTTGCTATTTTGTGAATGGCGACAGTCTGGGAAGAATAAATCATGAACTTGCAGGCACAGGCATGAAAATGAATACTCCAAGAGCCTGACAGCTGAGAAGGAGGAGGAGAGAGACGAGGAGGAGGAAAAGGAGGAGGAGGAGGAGGTGAATTTTTATACGCGCTAACATGAAAAGCACGAATCCACCCCCATCCCTCACCCCTGTCCCCCAACACAGCCCCACTGAAGGTTGGCAGACACAGGACAAAAGGCAGACTTTTGAGGACAAACTTCAGAAGCCACACAGGATTGCCACCTCTAAACCCTGATCTAATGCAGAGTCTTCACGCCTTTAGTATCTCCACACACCTTGAAAATTACAAAGTTACGCTCTCCCAAACTTAGTAACAATCTTCAGGTCTTGTGGGCTATGCTTGGATTAAGATTTCCCTAATAGGTGACTGCCACTCATGATTTCCATGAAATTGGTTGGGCTGTGTCATCGTCTCCTTGAGCTAATAATAATAATAATAATAATAATATAATTGCATGCCATTGAACAGCGAGCTCTGTAATCATGAGAGAATGAAGTCTTGGCCCGATCTCCACAGAAGCATGCAGGGACTCGACCAGAGGGAGCTGCAGCCGGGAACTTGGCAGCCAGCCTTCCCCATAAACGAGCAGACTGACATAGCTGTGGCTAAATGTAGGTGAGTAGTCAGAACACTTGTTCTGTTTGCACACTCGGAGTGTTTTCTAGAAGGTTCTCAGATATCAAGACATACCATATAGGAATCGTTCCAATAAAAAAGTTCTCCCTGGGTACTTCTCCCAACACCCATGTCAGCGCAGGGCAGGTCGGATAGAAACAGTAAGGAGGCTTCCCAGAGAGAGGACCCAGCCAGATGCACTTTCGGTATCTTATAAGAGGTCTGCCTTTCCTTGTCTCTCTGTCTTGAGATTCTCACTTCCTTTATGTGCATATTTCTATCAATGGCAGGACATGCACAGAAGTAATGTAAAGAATTAAGCCTCAGAAAACAAATTCAAGCAGTTGGTCATGGCTTTTACAATATACCACGGCCATTATTCCTAAGTGATGACAAGCCCCAAACTGTGGCCTCTTTAAACACATAGGTACCCATCAACAAGCCTCACACTACAGTGCTACTTCCTGCAAAGATTTCCACGCACAAAAAATCCCCCTCCGTCCCATAGGAGATGCTAGAGAGAGGCAACTAACAATTATGCTTCAGCAAATTCAATACAAAAGCACAAAATGGTTTCAAAACCATTGCGACGGACTCCAACGGTCCGTTTGGTATGCATAATTGACTAGCTTTGACTTGATTTCTAAAAATCAAGGTAATGGCTAACTGACTGGCGTGTTCATCTCCTAAAATTCCAACTGTATCGTGTGCCACAAATAATTAACGTTAGGACAGAAAGCACAGTGCAGGAGAACGAGATGCTCTGCTCCTTTCTCCTTTAATAAAAAAAAGCACCTTTCCAGGCTGCTTAAACACAAAGGAGCCTCAGCTTGCATCTGCTGTCTTTGATTCCATCCTCCTTCCATGCGTTGCCTGAGAAGGAAAGCCTCTAGCCAGCTGCCTGCCGTTTGGGGTAACCTGGACAGGGCAGACTGGCAGAAGGAGGGAGTGGTGTGTTCCACCAGCGTCCTGGGCTCTGCCTGTATCCCTCTGCTCGCTCGTCGCTTGCTCTTCCTGTCTGTGCCCTTCCCTGTCCACTCTCCTCCGTAGTTTTTGATCCAAAAACTAAAGGAAGTCCTCAGAGAAGGAAAACTTACAGTGACTTTAGCAAAGGCGAAGAGCTTGTGCCCATCAGAAGCGTGGCTGTGAAGTATCAAACGCGTCTGTTCTTACGATCCCTTCAGCCACTCCATACTCAGGGTTTCACCCGTACCTTGGGGGTTCACAGGATGTCGCTCTCCCAACTCGTCTCCTCCTCTCCCCTTCCGTGACTCTTTCTCTCCGTCTACCCTTCCTTTCCTGTCTTCCCAACTCAGGTTCAGCATGTCCGACCTCCATGACTATCTGGACCACCTGACACAGTCAGAGCAGCGTGATTCTCAGAAGAACCAAGAACAGAGCCAGTTGCAGTTGGTTTGGGTCATGGTTTTTAAACTGGAGCCATTTTGTCAGCGCAGTTTGGTGCAGGGTTTGGGAATACAGGGCAATGGCTCCTGACGTCTCTGCTTGTTGTCATTACTTGTTTAGACTGTGAAATTCAAATGTCCTAGTACACGCACGAGGCAACTTCATAAGCCAAGTGCCTCTTTCTATGGCCATGTCTGCTCAATACCGAAAGGGTCATTGCTTAAACAGCCACGAATCCCAACTGCTAGTAGTTCTGACCTGTCTTCTCCGCACAGCGAGCCAGGCTGGCGCAGCTATCTGGCACGCTCTGAAGCGCTGTGGGGATTGTCAGCAAGTCAGCAGCCATCCTAATATGAGTGAGTTGTAAGAGCTGAGAAAAAGAGCAGTTTATGCCCGTTTCCAAGTGAGTCGTTAGCAAATAAATGTTATCCTGCTTGCTTCTCTTCCAGTTTGTTGGCTTTCCACAGAGGTCCGTGGCATTGGTTTGTTTATAACTTTTGTGCTGACAAGCTGGTTTTATGCTTTGTAGACTCTTAGTGCTTAGCATTGACGACCTTGTATCAGTATCAGATACTGGTACCTGACCCTCAACTATGAAGTGAACCTACAACAGGATTTTGAGGTGCATTTTGGTTTGTTTTTGTTTTTGTTGTTTGGTTTTTCTCTTAGTTTGGGGCAAGATCACCTTTTGGAAAGAAAATGGAAGGAAGAAGTATTTTGCTAAGGAGGAAATGAGTTCCCGGGTTTACTTCTTTTCCACACATTTCTGTGCTTCTGGCAAATGCCAGGGAGATCTTGGCAGGCTAAACCCAGGTTTCTGGCAAAGTCTCTGACTCTTCATGTTCTCAGTCCTGGGTTAGAGATGCCCTGGGGTCCATGACAATTGTGAGGGTCCAGTTTATGGGCCTCTGGGTCACCAACTGCCTGCGTCTACCATCTGTAAATAGAGTATTGTGGAAGCTATTAGCTTGTGAGAGGAGAAACTGTGGAAGCTATTAGCTCATGAGAGGAGAAATTATGCCTTGCCCACAAAGGGCTATACTTTATAGTAAATATACGATAAGCTAGACTGTAAGTCAACAAACACAACAGCCAGCTATGCCATTTCAGATAGAAAACAGACACTAACATTTTATTATTTGAGCCATTGGGTTTATGCCTAGTAAATTAATTGTCCTAAATTATGTGGTTTTATTCCTAAAAATGGACTTTTGAATAGAAAATAGGCTTATATATCTCAATATTAATTAACATGTTCTTTTTTGCTTACTTTAATTTAGAACTGTATCTGTTTTAAATCTCCTTTCATTGCTGATGCACTTCTATTTAATTAAATCAAATATGTTATTAGTGTAATATAAATACAAGCACTTTTTAAAAGCAAGCAATGTTCCAGTATGTGTGTAGCTAAATTTGAACCTCAAATACTTCGTAAGCCGACTGGCTGCAGTTGTTGTGCTGTGTTTTTCCATCACAGACAAAAGCAGTTTGGACTATCTTATAAATTCAGAGTCCAGGGAATTCCAATGGGATAATGTCACTGACCTCAAGTACAAATAATCGCTGGTGGATTTTATAGTATGATAATGTGAAAGTTGCAAAGGGCTCATTCTCAGGCTCCATCGGAAAACCTGCTAAATCAACAAAAGGATGAGGTAGCGTGTGGACTAAGAAAGCAGAGTCCTAAGCCTTGTCACCTCAAACAGGAGGATTCCTAAATAACTCCAGAGATCAAGAAGGAGCATGTCCGCTTGAAGTCTGTCCAGCATGGAAGCATCTCCCATGAATTAATCTCCCTGTACTATTCGAACAAGCACAAAGTCAACTTGTAGCTCACTGGTTCTTCTTTATTTTAATGTGTATTTTTTTTGGTTGTTTGGTTGGTTTTTGTGTTTTGTTTTGGTTTTGTTTGTCTGTTTGTTTGTTTGTAGTTGTATCACTTAAGTCAACTAAATTTTTCCAAAGCGTGAAGCTGCATTAAAACAACAAATCAGAGTTTAGATGGCTACCACCACTATGGGGGTACGAACAAAGGCTGACTTCAAAGGTCGTGGGAGAAACAGATTGCTCAAACCACGCTATGTGTGTTTACACCCACAGCCTGCCGAAATCTCCCTGATATTTGTCAGAAATGCAGCTGCAATTAGGGAGAGTGAAAGAAAGTCAGCTTCAGTTTGCTAGCTGACCCGAGGCATCTAATTTATGTAGTTGTTCATTGTTAAAACACGCAAGCTGAGTGGGATTGGAGGCCATATGCCATTTGTTATGAAAAGCACATTCCTTTAGTCTTTGTAACAAAAACCATATGGATTTCTGCAAGTTAATTATATTATAAATGTGCTGTAATAGTTGGGGGAGGAATGGTCTAGCAGTAACTGCAAGAACCTGCAAGACTTAAAAGAAAAAAAAAAGAAACAAAACTCAGGTTTGCCTGAAGTACCTCAGTTTCCCAACACTTAAAGTAAAGAGTGACTCATAAATGTTATCAAAACAGAATTACAAACTTTAACTCAGGTCAATATATAAATATTAAAACAGTGAAAGCTTTTTCTTAATATTAACTGAGTAGTTAATCAAAGCTGTCTCTTTCTCCCAAAGCTCTGTCCCACCTCCACAAGAGCCAACATTCCAGAACACGAATCTAACTGTTTAAAGCGTTACTAAATGGAACCTATAGAATAACGCTTCCCAGCCTGCTCCAGCCCTGCTCTCTGGCCCCAGCCCACCAGCATCTCCTTGTCCTGGTAGGTAGATGTGCACGCCAGGTCCCTGTATCCTCAAAGACTGTGCACTCCTGCCCGCATCCTGGACCAGCCCATCTTCCAAGGAAGATAGTCCTGACCATCTCCAGACTCCCACAGCTCTCTGCTCTGAGCTCTAGTAGCAGTTTCTGGATACCTTTTAAGTAATTACATTGAGCAATAACAATGTAAACCCCTCCCTCAAATACAGGCTTCTAAAGAAAAGGGTCTGAGGCATATAAAGTAGTAAGGGATCAGTAAGTATGATTTATGACCTATCTTTAAAAGTCCCCAAGGAATCTCATTTTTAACTAGTTTCCACATTGCTGTCCACCAATCACCCCTCTAGCTGTGACTTTTTTTTAGTAGCTGGAAAATGATCCCAAGAGACTTGTAATGTCCTTAACTATCAGAGACAAACTTTTCCACTGCCCTATCCTTTTGATTAAAAAAAAATGAAAATAATTTTAGAAAGTTTTCCATCAAGAACTCAAGCCAGCCTTTGGTTAAACCTCAGCTAACCAAAATTAAGTAAACGCAAATCTTCGTTCTTGAAGCATTCCAGCTAATCAGGGTCTTGTGGAGCCTTCCAGAACAGAGGCAGCCTGTCCAGAAGACAACCAGGCCTCTGCCTTGACCTACCAGCTGGGGGTAAATGCCACAACAATAGTTACTAAAACTGCGTAGCATCAAATCCCACCAGCCAACGCAGACCAGCACTCTGCTGACCTACTTCGATTTTGTTGTTGTTTGTCTGATTGATTGAATGATCGGTTGACTGGTTGATAGGTTGTGTTTTTGATTTATACATTTTAGAGACAGAAAAACCTCTTTCTGATTACATGGAATTTAGATTCTGTGAAAAACAAGTGTCTAAGGAATCCTCTTTCTCTCAGGAAGCCATATCCTCCTGTATCAAGAGCGGCAGGAGAGCATGGGCATTTGTGTCTGAGTATGCTCTTGGAGCTTACAGAAAATCAGAGGATGACTGAGGGTCAAAGAGGACAAAGGGCAACCAAAGAGTGTGGCTTGTAAATGCATCAAAAGGAGGAAATCGGCTCTACTACCTTAATCCAGGAGCGAGGTAAGTTAGCCATTTGCCTACTTGGTAAACAGTCTACAAGATGCTACATTAATTTTTAATTGTCATTAGAAGGTTGGGAAGAGGAAAGAGGTCCAGGGAGGAGGAGGAGAGACAAGAGAAGGTAGTGAGTGAGGTAGGAACATGATAAAAGCACATTATATGTGTGTTTGGTAAAATGAAACCCACTTTTTACAATTAATTTGCATTTATTTTTTAAGACACTTAGCTTCCTGGGGCTCAGTACACTTTAATTTTATCAGAACTCCAGGAAATGTCATGGCAACCCAGCCTCTGGGAGGAGGGCTCTGTGTTGCAGGCATCTTTGGATATCTGAGTTTCTTCCAGGGGAGCACACACCAACTTCCTGTCTCCCTTTCTGCATCTATAGATCCCAAGTTCCTGAAGGGAAAATGAGAATGAGAAGATGCATATGTGTGTGCCTGTGTGTGTATGTGTGTGTGTCCTGTTTGTGTGTGCAAATGTGTGCGCAAATATGTGTGTGCTCCTGTGTATGTGGTGTGTGTGTGTGTATCTGTGTGTGTGTGTGTGTGTGTGTGTGTGTGTGTGGTATGTGATGTGCTGCTTATGTGCATTGAGTGCCTGCCTCCACCTC
The DNA here is from genome assembly GCF_030254825.1 of Meriones unguiculatus. Taxonomy (NCBI): domain Eukaryota; kingdom Metazoa; phylum Chordata; class Mammalia; order Rodentia; family Muridae; genus Meriones; species Meriones unguiculatus. The sequence continues at coordinate 6,124,003 of NC_083356.1, forward strand.
GCTATGTTGGGATTACAGATTTGAGCCACCTCATATTTTTTGATTCTCTAAATCCCTTTTTATTTTCTAGAAACATGCAAACTGGGACTCCCAGGACTGGAGGCTCTGGTTCAAGCCCACCTCTTTGCTGGGTTAAGAGTCCTTACTGTACCTCAACTTCTCCATCAGCAATCTGCTTTCTTGGGGGGGGGACGAGTGTAAATAACACTATTAACTGCACATGGGCTTCTTTCTCGGTTAGCACATAACCACAGTAACTTTCAGAGAGTCATTACCAAGCTGCGCCTTCATCTGTCCATTTAACAACTATATTTGAATGCTCACTGCGTGTCACATGTCGGTCACTGGGCTTCATTGCTGAGCAGACCTCAATTTGCTGCGCTTGTGGCTTAAAGCCTAATAATGAGACTAGGAAATGCTATGTCTTCACTACTGGGCACCTTCATTTGTTCCCTAACCCGTGTGTGAGCACGGACTGACACAGACTGCACTCCCACAATACAGCACACTTTTGTCACTTTAAACAGTGACTCAACTTAGGATTTCCAGACACAACCGAATCTGCACTGTGTGAGGCTGGAGAAATGTCGGCACGTATTTAAAACCAGAGAAGAAAGAGCAAGACTGAACAACTCTCCCAAGAAGACCCTCAGGCCTGCTTACTGACAACCCTGTACACCTAGCCTGGAGCACACACGTTAAATGAAACAAGCCAGAAACAAATATCACGTGAAACCCAAAAAACAAAAGTCATAGAGACGGTGAGCAGAATGCTGGGTGCAGGAACTGGAGCAGAGTATGTGGGAGAATAAAGGAGATGCCGACAAAGAGTAAAAAAGTCTCGGGCAAGAGGAAAATTCCAAGAGATCTGTTGTTCTGGTTGTTTTCCTTTTATTGGGATTTGTTGGATGGTTTTCGTTTCGTTGTTTTTGTTCTGGTTTGGTTTGGTTTGGTTTGGTTTGGTTTGGTTTGGTTTGGTTGTAAACTTGACAGAAGCTAAAGTTTTCTTTGAGGAAGAACCTCAGTTGAAGAAACGCCTTCATCAGATTGGCCTGTAGGCAAGTCAGTAAAGCATCTTCTTGACTGACGATTGATTGGGGTTCGGGGGGCTATGCCAGAACCCCTTGATCAGAGCCAGCACTGGGTAGAAGGAAGAAGCTGCCTTGGCAAGCCATGCCGGGCAAGCCAGTGACTTGCATCCTGGCCTCTGCTCCAGATTCCTGCCCTGATTACCCTGTATGACAGGTACAACCGTAAGCCGAAATAGCCTTTTCCTGTTCCAGCTGCTTCTGGTCATGGCATTTTATCACACCGCAATAAAAAGTCACTCGAGCAATGGCGGATATGATTAATAGTGAAAGTTTTGTTTACTTGAGAGCGTGGGTTTTAAATGTTCCACCACTAAAGTATCTGTAAAGTAATATATGCTAATCGGCTCAGTTTAGCCATTCCGCACTGTCTGTCTCAAAACCTCATGCTCTATATCATAAATGCAATGCGTCCTAAGTTTGTGCAAGTAAAGACATCCTTTATCTGTGGTGACAGTAGCAGCTGGCTCGTCGCCTTTCTTCTAGGCCGCAGCAGGATTCTCGGCACTTTATAGCTGTTGATTCGTTTAACCATTGCACTAGCCCCCGAGAGAGGTAGTAACAGCAGTGCTATCCCCATTCCACAGGTGAGAACATTAAGGTACAGAGGGAGTGAATACACACAGCCAGTAAGGAAAAGCAGGGTTCCAGCCCTGCCCGTGCTTGAGCACGCATGTGGTGTTGCCCATCCATGGCACGTGCTGGGGCCTGTCAAGAGCTGTAGAGGTTTTGCTGTTGCTTGTCTCAATGACTTAATCTCTTCTCCCAGTGACATTATCCTTTTCCATACCTAAATGATAAATTCTGCTTGACAGGCGCCGGTGGAAGTCCCAACTACAGCAAAACAAAATATCCAGTTCTTTGCAATGAGGAATTTGGTGTCCTGGGGTTTTCTACGGTGATTTTATAATTGCTTCCTAAACACAAGGCTCCATCCCTCAAGCTTAATAGGAAAGTGTACTGCTTTTGTCAGCATACAGGAAGTTGTTTACAGGCGTGATAGAACCTTGCCCTGCAAGAAATGATTCTGCTTAACACTCAGAGCATTTCAAGATGAAATCAGTTCGGCTCTGAAGGTGGAAAGCCCAGATCTGAACTGGCTGTGTCCTGTGGACTCTCAGAGCCACACACCCTGTCATCTTGGGTCACGCTGCTTCCTAGCTTCAGGCAGACCAGCTGTCAGGGGTGGAAGAAGAGAGCACACGTAAAGCAGACCTATTTGGGCAGGTTGACACGGGGAGGGTGCCTTTTGCTGTTTTCAGGGTGTCGAGATTTTCTTTTTTTGAGCTGAAGATTAAGCAACCATCACAAAAGCCTTCCTCAATCGCTTTGAGAATTCAGACAGAAAGGTTTTTCTTTTTTTTGGGGGGGGGTGTTCTTAAAAAAAGTATAATTTCTTAAAATAGCAGATGGCCACATTGACATAAAGAATTCCTACACAGGCTGGTTAGGTAGACGAGGGGTAGAATCTTCACCTAGCAGTTGAGAGACTTGGGGTTTGGTTTCCAGGAATGACTTCCTCCTCCTACCGACATACAGCTTCATTATCCTACTACTGACTGATGAACGCAGTGCCGCTTTGAGGGAAATATGATTCAGGTGAGGTAACACACACCTTTAATGCCAGCACTTGGGAATTAGAGGCAGAAGAATCTGAAGTTCAAGGTCATTGTCAGCCACATAGCAAGTTCAAGGCTAGCCTGGGCTAAAGGAGACTCTGTCTGAAAATGCAAAGAGCTCTGGAGCAACTGTCAACAGGGGTGTTGGAGAACAAGAGTGACAGTGGAGATGATGGGATAGAATTCCTGGATCAGATACTTTTTCCCTCTAGAGATACAATCTTTTGCCCCATGAACTACATGCGGTGCTGTGATTAATCCTCATGTTGGAAATAAGAAAAAAAATGAGTAGCTCTAAAATAGCAAACATTAGCTTTAAAGATAAGAATATACCTGAGTCAGCCTGACTTGAATGTCCTAGACTTGGCATGAGAGTGCCAGCTGTGAGCAGGTGTGCCTTTCTCCAGAAGGATAGGGGTCAGTTGGCTGACATAAAGACAAGACCAAAACTCAGCATTCCGCCACAGTATCATATCAAAAACAGGGGCATTTATACAGGTCAGGATGACACTAAGGCTCTTGACAGTGCCCCTCAGATCAAATGCTACTCCCACAAATAGAAAAAAATGTAAGTGCCCTGAGCAGATACTCCAAACAGTGGACATACTTGGGTCTGATAAAGGCTACAATATTGTCCAAGGTAGCTTAGTTTGCACAGAGGGCAGAGGGAGGCAGGGTCTGTAGTTAGGAGATTGTGTGTGTGTGTGTGTGTGTGTGTGTGTGTGTGTGTGTGTGTTTGACTGTTTGGATGGATGTTTGGTTGGTTGGTTGGATGTTTATTTGGTTGGTTGGTTGGTTGGTTGGTTGGTTGGTTGGTTGGTTGGATGTTTATTTGGTTGGTTGGTTGTTTGGTTGGTTGGTTGTTTGGTTGGTTGGTTGGGGTGGGTTTTAGCACTAAGGAACTTGAGATAATGTGAAGCGTGAAGGACCGAGAGCTAAGTTTGCCTTCTGGCAGGTGTATAGAAATGATAAAGGGAATAAGGAAATTTTGTTAACCCTGTTTTTCCCATCTTGGCTACTTCAATGAAGACAACCAGGCCTCGGGGCATACAAACTTCACAGCCATTCCAACTGAAACAATCCTGACATATCACTGAAAACCCATGGCAGGCTGTGCCTATCTTTCAATACAGGACGTAGGAAGGAAGTGACACCAAACAACCCAAAGGTGACAGCAGTAGTTTAAAGGAGCTGAGCGGTGTCCTGGGAATGTCTAATCAAACCATCCCGGGCAAGTTCCAAAGCCATTAGCCATAAAATCAAATTACTCAAAGTAGCTAATAAATGAGAAGACACATTTGTGAAATGTCAGGCACACTACAGTGAGCCTCGCACACATTTTGTCGTCCTTCACACGTGAAAAGAACTGAGACTCAAAAGTTTTGTGCGGCTTTCCCATAGGACTACAAATCCTATTCCCTTCCCTCCATCAACCGTTTCCCACAGATGAGTATAGGACCTCCATACTAAAAATGTTCACATGGAAAAACAACTATAAAATTATTTTGGATGGCAGCATCACCCAAGTTACATGGATTGCAGCCATGCAAACTTTACAACACACATGGGAAAACCTGGAAGGAAGCGTGGAGCATTCTCAAACATGGAGTTGTGTCAGGACAGCGTGGCTACAGCGGAGTCTTTAAAACTCCTATTGACATTGCTGTGAACTTAGAAACCTACTTCTCCAGCATTTAAATGGTTAGGCAAAGGCATTCAACACCAGCAGGGAGACATCAGGAACATGGAGAAGAAGAGTTCTCATTCTTGTCTAAGGGGGAAAAAGGGCAGGAACTCATGTTGGCTGCCACTGGGAAGGTTGAAAACCTAAGGGGTTCACGTACAAACCAGGCTGCTGCTGGGCAACCACGGGGCAGCCGGAGATAAGGGTAGCTGAGATGTCTAAATTTCACAACTTGACAATAATGAGTGACATGATGACTGTGTGCAAGGGACTTTATTGTAACTATTGTGTGGAGTGTGGCTGGGAGGAAAGCGAGGCCGGGGAAGGCTGACCAGAATCTCATGTGTGGTGGGCACCTCTTTCTTGAGCACTGCAACACAGCCCCCCTGACCGTGAGGGTCGCAGGAACGGGTGGGTGTCCCCTGTGGGTGGGCATCCACAACACAGCCACTGAGCTGAGAGAAGACTTTGAAATGCCCTGACTTGCATGCTGTTCATCACTGACTAACAAGCCAAGCATGGAGCAGAACGGCAAATTTGGCCTGCTGGGATGGTGGGAAAGCTTTGAGAGGTGATACGTACGTGCCTACTTACGTGCGTAATATTTTTAAGCAACAGCTGGCTTGGGGCCACACTGTGGGCATCGCTTCTGTGTGGCTTCCACAGTGGGCCTAGCACACGTTTCAGGAAGATATGATCTTGTTCTAATTATGGAAATGACGGAGCCGATCAAATTACCCACAGCATGTCTTGTGTTACACCGAAGAAACAATTCTCATAAGGAGCTTTGGTTTGATGATCAAAAGTTGCGAGCCATCTCTGTAGGCCTTTGAAGGAACGGAAAGTGCAACCAGTGGCAAAAGGACAAACAAGGGATGTGGAAGGAAGCTTACCCTTTAATACCGGCCACTGTGGGTATTGGTTCACCTTAATTACCACCGCATGGCTTAAAAAATAATGATGATTATGAAGAAAAGGAGCTCTAATTTTCTGTAAGCTTTGAACAAAAATTCTGGGGTTTTTTAGATTATAAGTACTTTTTATAAGTAGACTTTAGATTATAAGTACTTTTTATAAGTAGGCTTACTGGATACCAAGACTGTATCATACTTGCTAGATCTCTGAATAAACGTGTTCCTCAATTATGAAGGATTTGGGCCTGGAACAGTGGCATGTGCCTATAAACCCAGCGCTTAGGAGGTGGGGGCAGGAGGATCCGGAGTTCAAGGGTACCTGGCATAGGTCACCCTGATGCTGCTCAGCCCTTTGGCTGTGCCCTAGTCCTTAAAAATAACAACTAGAGATTTAGATGTTTCACCTTTGCCTTTCTCCTTTGTGCAGGAAGAGAGGTGACGCCCTTCTCTAGGAATGAGTGAGGAGTATAGTTAATAAAGCGTCAAGGAGAGAGGACCCCAAACATTCCTGAGGCAAAAATTCTTGCCACTTGTGCAAGGGAAGAGAATGAAACTTCTGAAGACTCCGGGAGGCAATGAAGAGAGAATTCAGTGGCCCGACCGACAACATCACACACATTCTTGTCACTGCATGTTCCATACATGGTTAAAAAAAAAAACAACACACATGATCATGAGAGTCCTCACCTCACATATAGTTTTACTTTTCAGGTAACTTAAACAGACAGCTTACTTGTCTTGGGCGGTGCCCATTTATCCTCTTGCCTTGCATCCTGCCCATCACCCAAGTTAGGTCAATGACCATAACAACAAAAGTAATAATTTATCCTTTTAACACTGGCATAGCTTTAAAGATGCCCAAATCTCAGTGGAAGATCCATCATTATCCCAGATTTGCCACAAGGAGCAACAGCTGGATATCCAGAGGCCAGAGCTCAGGACCTGGGTGCTGTGCCTTCCTCTGGCCAGCCCAAATTATAACAAAAGATAAAGAACAAACTTATGAATTAAGTTCTTGTCTGCCTATACTTTACTAAATAACCTGAGCTGGAAGAATGGTTAACCTGATGTAATTTGTATGTTCCTGCCTTTCTCCCTGAAGACTGACGTTTCACTCATCCTTTGCCTTGGTCTCCAACAAGACCAGACCTCAGACAGTGAGTCTTTTTCATGGGCAAACGACTAATGATGTTTTTCTGGGCCTCTTCTTTGGAATAAAAAAAAAAAAAAAAGGAAAGGATGAATTTCCGATGTAGATATTCAGGCTTCAATATATATATATATATATATATATATATATATATATATATATATATATATATGAAAACTAAATTCAGAAGAGAAGTCACTTGGAGCCTCAACACTCATGCCAAACCCCATCCAAGGCTTCATACCCACACACAGCTAACGACTAGGAATGGCTGTCTTGCAGACTGGTGTAAATATAAAATGGGATGACCTGTGCAAAGCATTTTTCAGACTGCCACACATATAACATAGACTTGGAAATTCCCAAATTCTAACTCATGCTTTGCTCTTTTTTTTTAACTTGTTTCTCCCTCTCCTATTCAACACTGAATTTCTTCAAGTGAGACACTGTGTGTCTGCCTCTAATATTATCTCCTTGCTCCAAGTAGGGACTCATCTTAGACATTGTTTCTTCTTTTCCTCTAGAGTGGATCTGACCGTCAGTCTGATGACCTTGTCCTCTGAAACACAACCATAGTCAATTTCCCCTCTCTGTCTCTGCTATAATTACTCAGGCTCATATCTTCTCCCCACCCCCAAACTACCATTAAAACCTTTTAACTCTGTGTATCCATCTTTCCAGATTCCAACCATCTTGCTCATTCCCCATTAATGTGGATTTTCTAAAACAAAAACGCGCCCTGGTGCCCCCCTCAATAGTGTCTTCGGGGACTGGACCATTACTTTCTGGACACCATCCACATCTTTTAGTGCAGCATTCAGGGCCTAGGACCAGAATCTCACCAGGCCCTCCCTGCTTTCGTGCAGGATCCCCCTTAAAGCTATCCTCCTGCCTGCCCATAGTGGTCCCACACACATTTCTCCCTCTCCCCTCTGGCTGACTCTCATAGAACCTCTAAAGCCCAGCCCATGGAGTCCTTTCCTAAGCAATAGCTCTTGTAATCCATGCACCACACCGATTTGCTGTTTGTTTGCCTGCCTCCCGTCTAGAGCTGGGCTCCTCCACGAGAGAAGTGTGTGCTTCCTGCATTGCCAACCAGCCGCATCCGAAGGTGCATTTCCTAGAGAACCCCCACCCCTGCGCTGTGCACCACACACACAATTAGAGGTGCATCTGCTCTGCATCAGTTCTCTTTTGTTGCAATGGTGCCGTGGGAAAGCCAGGTTGTCTGTTTAAGATCTCCCTCTGAAACTTCCACTTAGCCTGAGTGACTGCCCATGGGTAGACAGGAACACTCTTAGGTAACCACCTGAGTAAATGTATTCTCACGGAAACCCTGCAACGTAAATCCTATCTTGACTTCATGACCGAGCAACCCAAGGCTGCGCTGGTGCCTTTGGCCGGTAACTTGCCTGCGTGTGCAGGCGGCCGAGCAGAAAGTGGAGAGGAGCTGTTGGTGTAGAACAAACTTGTGTCTTTTCACCTATGAGCTGGGCAATCTTTACATCTTTGGCCTTGTGTTCGCCCTCTTTGAGAGGAGAGGAAAATCCAGCTCACGGGATGACATGAAGTCCAAATGAAAAGCACATGAGTCAGGAGACTGCAAAGTCCTGAGGGAACACAACACCACCCCAAAAGCTCATTCTCTGGCTCTTCCTTTCTGGGGGCAGCTTGGTGTGAGTAGAAGGAAATTAGAGGCTATCGAAGGTTGCACAGGAATCCCAAAGCTGAGGCAGAGTTCCCTGACTCCAGCAATTCAGAACACTGAGAGGGCTGCTATCCGCGACATCACAGACCCCAAGGAAGTGCAGGCCTTTCCAGTCATCAACCATTGAGGCTGTGTGTGAAATACAGAAATGCTGTCAAAACCACACACAAAAACACATGTCTGCTAATCCAAAAGGAGACCCTGTGTGTCCAAGGTGAGCGTGAGGCTTTTTGAGAAGCCGTACCCTTCTTCCATCATTTATTGGCTACTCTAACCATGGCTATGGGGTGTCTTCTTCAGCTGCTACATTGTTGATTCTGTGGGCGTGGTCTAGGACTCTGAGAGTATGAATATGAGGCCAAGAAAGAGACCGTGGGGCATCTGGTGTGGCCTTCAGCGTTGGTGTGTGGCGTGGAGCAGTAAGCAGAGACCAGAGGCGGTGTGGTGGTTTGGAGCAAACAGACGGAGAGAAACGCTTTGGGGCACAGCGGCATGGAGGAGCCTGCTAGCTGCGTCTGCAGTTGACGGAGATTGGGATGGACTCTAAAAGAACCGGGAGAAGGAAAGAGGTCTGGGTTCCCTCTATGCAGTAACCTTCTCTCTTCTACTTAAGGTTGGGGGTTGGTGGAAGGGAGGTAGAGGCCTAAACACCCCAAATAGAGTTTTAAAGAAGACTGTCACAAGTGGCTTTCTGTTACATGAGAGAGACAACGTTTTCCATTTATTATACTCTTAAAGGTGTGGGTATTTATAACAGTAGTGGACCAATGTTAAATAGTAGACAGTAGAAAAAACATTTTATACAACATCCTTGGGTTTTTACAGTACATCATTCAAGCCAGATGAGGTGGCTCAGGCCTGTAATCCCAGAACTCAACAGGTTGAAACAGAAGGATTACCATAAATTCTAATCCAGCCTGTGCTGCAAGTTGCATTCTGACCAGTCTAGGCTGAGAGTGAAGCCATATTTCAAAAATAAATAAAAAATAAAACTAAATCCACAGAAGTTCCTTTCATGGGAAGAATTCAGACAGAGAAGGATTGAACTGTCTTTGGGCCGCATGTCTAAGCAGCAGAACCAAGAAATCTAAGCTGTCGAGAGCCAGACCTTATCATCTGCCATTTTAGTGAGCACCTACTCTCTAGAAGCCCTGGCTACTGAGAACCAATGGGATGGGAGTGGCAACACTCAGGGCTGTTTAAAGGCTGCTCTATGCCACATCGACTTCAACCCCAACAGGAAGGAGACAAGCAAGCGTGTGTCCAACACGCAAGGCAGAATAAGCTGATGGCCGGCCCAGGCATAAATGAGGTAGGAGGAAAGTGTAGCGGGTAGCAGGGAGCCACTCTGTGCTGAAGGTGGTTTTTGAAGCTGTGCTGCTTACCGGAGCTCTAGTTCTCCACGCCCAGAGTCAGCGTGCTCCTCATTGGAATCCCCAGTCTATTAATAACGTTGACCCAAGCCCCACCATTTGTTCTGTCTTCACCTCACAGTCAGAGCGAGATGATCTGGCTTGCCTCTCTGCGCTCATTTCTGCAAGATTGTTGCCTTTAAATACTTACTTTTTATTATCTGCCTGTTACCCTTGACCTTGATGGATTGCTACGGGAGCCTTGCCCCAGCACTCCCTGTTCTGAGTCTGAGTCACGGAAATGGCCCAAATGAGGGCAAGAAAGTTAAAAAAAAAAAAAGGCCCTGGATAAGTAGGACCCTTCTTCGTTCTGAAGACAAATGGCATCTTTGGTCAAGAATGGTGTCTTTGGGGTTTGGATGTCACACCATATTCATAAAACTACATCTAAATGGATGTCTCAAGTCCAAGGTTTTAGTAAAATCGAACCCTCTCATTAGCTCTCTTTGAAAACATCTTTTAGAAAAACCTACCTTAAATCCCAGTACTAGGCGAGTATTTAGAGTGGGTTTAACGCAAGTTCACATTGGTGGGAACTGAGAGATGGCTCAGTGGTTAAGAGCATAGGCTATTCTTCCAAAGGACCTGGGTTCAATTCCCAGCACCCATATGGAGGCTCAAAACAATCCAACAATCACACAGACATACACACAGACAAAACGCCAATGCACATAAAATAAAAACAAGTTCACATTGTTATTAGTCTTGTGTTTGTGGGATGTTCAAATGGACTAAAAATAGCCTAAAGACATTTGGCATCAAATAATAACACTTGTGCATAAAACTGTCACTCACCTGGCATTTAACTCATTGGATTCCCTTTTCTTAATAGGTCTTCCTGGCTTTTACGAGGCTTTGAGTTACATCGTAAGAACTAAATGTACGCCTGTAATTCCATCACTCTAGAGGCAGAAACATGAGGATGAGGGGTCTAAGGCCATCCTTGTCTACACAGTAAGTTCAAGGCCAGCCTTGGTTACACAAGACCCTGTCTCAAAAAAAAAAAAAAAAAAAAAAAAAGAGGCAAACTAAACATCCAAAACATTCTCTTAAAATTTGCATATTGTAGACACAGCAGTTATGTGGCCCCATTCTGCTCCACAGTGAAGGGAGCAGTGTGTGCTTACACACGAATCAATCACAGTGATACCCCGCTCTCCTTTCAAATTAGTCTTCTGTCCATCAGCTTCAAGGTGGCCAAGAAGCACCTCTCAATCACAAAAGTCTAGTCCCTCCCTTTTCTGGTCAGAACTGCCCCATGATCCCTAACCCCACAATGAGCATGAGGGACTCGGTGACACCATTGAATGTCATCTCCCTAGTACTCCTCACTCGCTACTCACAAGCTCCTTCTTAGGACTGTGCCCTTTGCCCAGGATACCCTTCCGTGGTTGCCTCTCTCTACTGCCCTTTAGGCAAACATTTCTATTTGCTTTGTAAATCCAAATCAAACATCCACCATCTTGGCTCTGCTCCTCTCCACAATAGCCCACCTGGGATCCCACCACTGTCTCTACCTGGCATGACTGTGACACTTCTGCACAGTACTGAGCTATCCATGGACATGACCTCGGCTCTGGGGTCCCAGAAGCCATGGTTGTTTGAATGAGAATTGCTCCCATAGGCTCATAGATTCAAATGCTTTATCCCAGGCAGTGGCACTATTCGAAAGGATTGGGGGGCGTGGCCTTGTTGGAGGAAGTGTGCCACTGAGGGTGGGCTTTGAGGATTCAAAAGCTCAAGCCAAACCCAAGTACTTGTGCTCAGACTGTACGTGTGTGGGTCAGAATGTAGCTCTCAGCAACTTCTGTAGCACCCTATTTTCCTGAGTGCCGCCATGCTCCCCACCTTGACAGTAATGGACTAACTCTCTGAAAACATAAGAAAGTGTCAATTAAATGCTTTCTTTTGTGAGACCTGCTGTGGCTGTTGTGTCTCTTCACAGCAATAAAACACTGAGACACCATCCCTTAACTAAGTACTTCACACACAGTAAATTCTCACTAAACGCCTGTTGAATAAATGATGAAACAGGCCCCACTCATCTTTCGTTTTCAGCCACAGACATCCCAACAGCTGTCTTTTCCCAGACTCACCCCTCACCACCACCACATACCCTACTGTGGAGAAAATCGATAGAGAACGCAATTAATCAAAAGCCTAAGGAACAGGAGAAAAGCAGAAGCCTGGAGATCTTTACAAGGGAAGAAGGGCTGGAGAAGTGATGATAGAATGGAGCTATTTCGTGGTTTCAGACAAAGAACAGTGCATCTGTGAAACAATGGCAGGACCAAAGGGTAGGTGAACTAGGGTAATAAATTCTAAGGATGTTCCAAGAGATGAATGAGGGCAGCCAAGGCTCGGAAGATAAGGGCTACTGTCGTTTGTTTACTCAGCTTCATTGCAGCTCCCATTCCAGTCTCTCGTGACCGAGGCTACACCCCAGGCCTGGCATGGGGACGACACCCCTCCTGAGATACACTTTATGACCTTCAGGAACTTAGGGAACATAGGTCAAAGGTTTCTCTGAAGTTACAGAGGGGGTGGTTTCTCTGAAACCAGGGGGGTGGTTTCAGAAATCATTGGCGTATCCGCTTGGCACATATGACCCTTAACTCCTTCGCTGCCACAGTTAGTCTTCGTCTTCAAACCTTGTTGTCCAGTCAGTACCAACACTTGATCGAGGCACATCAGGAGAGTCTAAAGCCACAGGGGCCTGGGTGGGTGGGGGAGCTTGAGGAAAAAACCAGTGTTGACCTATGGCCTCCAAAACACACGCACACACATATGCGCCCATCGACACGCAAGCGCACAAATCCATTCGCCCCACTCCAAACATAACTGGAAACAGGAGAGGTTCTGACGAGCACACAAAGCTCGTCACCACAATGTTTGCATAACATTCCAGGTGCAAAACATTGAGCCAGAAAAGGAATACATTTCTGACTATGGGGCCCTTTATGCTGCTGAGATGTGCTCCCAAGTTCTGTAACAGCTGCCACCCCTCACTCACCCCCCAACCCCGGTTTTCAGACCCCAGGAGGCCAGCAGTCTTCTAGATGCTGAGATCATTTGAAAGTAGACATCTTTCAGTCTTTACAGAAATGACTCCAGACAGACATCACAGCTCATGCCTGCGATACAAGCACTTTGGAAATTTGGGGCAGGAGGAGTACCATCATTTCAAGGCCAGTGTGGACCACACAGTGATTTTCAGACAACTCGGGACAATAGTGTGAGATTCTGTCTACAAAGCAAAAGCAAACAAGACCCTGAAAATAAATAAATTATTTAATTATAAATAAAAAAACAAAGTCTCACATTTAAAAGCTAAGAAGGCTTTCAACTCAGCTTCTTAACCCCATCTGATTAAGCGGGCCTGAATTCTACATTTTTGTTGTTGTTGTTGTTGAACTACTTAACGTGTGATTATCTGCTAATGTGAGAAGTGGTGAGACCTTAGCAGGGCCTGAGTAGAAGACTCTTCTTCCATCATCGCAGCATTTCACAAGCCAGGAGGGTAACCGTGAAGATGGGTGGTCTCAGACAGTAACCAAGTTTAACAGATTCGGCTCAGCCTCCCAGAAACTCACTGAGTGTGTGTGAGGCTGTTTCAGGAAGACAGAATTGGACTGTGTACCTTCCAAAAGGGGTCATCCTTTCAGAAGGGACACACTGCTCCCCACATGAGTGTGCAGTAACTTAAGACAGGTATGTAGGATTTTGCATATCAAGCCAGCCCTGTGCCAAGATGGCCTCTTGCATCTGCCAAAGAAGAGAAACTGAGCAAAATCTATCATATCATTGGCAGTGACTCATCAGCTGCTGGGTTAGAGCTGAAAATAAGCCACGAGGTTGTCTTTCCTCCCTGTGCCCTCTGCATGGGCCCATACTAAACCAAGAAAACAAATGCCCTTACATTCTTCCAGACCCATAACAATACAAGATAGTATTTCAGACTAGAAATCTAAGGAGATCAAGACCAGATACATTGAAAGCCATGGATAGTTTGTCTTAGGCCACAGAGCCACTCTGTGGAGATTCAAAATGCCACTCTCTTGAAAGAACTGATGTGTCCATTGTCAAACCTCAGTCCCTACCTGATGGGTAATGGAATACAAGCCACCTCTGGCTGACCCAGTTGCAACAAACTGTAATGAAAGAAAACGAAGCTCTGCAGCGTAAAGTTTCCGGGTGCCCAGAGCGCCACTTCCGGCAGACACAGCCACTTCCGGCGTTTGATTATTACATAGGTCACCGGCGACTGTGAATGGGTTTGGAATGGAAAATGGCGCTGAGCTCCCTGCCAGGCTCGCCGGAACTCCATCCCTCTTGGTGAAGCATGAGATTCCCACACTCCCTGACGCCCCAGCCCCTACAGTGGAGCCAAGTCCTGACAGCAGACACAGAAACTTTGCAGGTACTGAGCTCTCAATAAAAGGTGCTACAGCAGCCATGCTGACAGTAACAGCCAACAGCGCAGACACAGGGCGGAAACTAGTAGCTCTTTCCAATCTCCTAGTGCCTTCCACCATGGAAGTCCCTAGAGCGCAGCGCTATGAAAACCGATAGGATTGCCGACGATTTCCCAGCAATACGTGGGCACACACCATCAAGATTACCAATATCAACACATAAAGTCTGGTTTACTTTAGATTCCCAGACTATTTTTCCCATTTCCTTTCATGAAAGTGGTCTGGGCATAGAAAGCGAACGCGATAAGGAAAATTCCTGAGTGATTGCTTTCATTAAAACTGTGTTTGCTGGGAAATTAGACAATAAAGCATCCTATCTCGGGGCTCCAGCTGCAGGACTTGACAATAGCCTGTACCTACAAACGTATGTTAGCCGACAGGCTTCCACAAGATGCTGCAGGTTTTCACAAAGGCTGTGGCTACCGGAAAACAGCCAGGAATCTCCGAAGATGTGCCCAGAAAATCAAAGCGAACACAAGGAACACAAGACAGCGCCTCCTCTTTCCAATGTGGCAGCAATAAAATATACCTTGACCTGGCCACTAGAACAGAGGGTGAGGTGGCCAACAGAGCTGACCTTCCTCCTGCCTCTGAGCAAACCGAGTGTGGGGTTCATTCTACATCTTACAAAACCTAAAGACATCATCATTGCCCAGACACAGTAGCCATGGGGCACTTGACATTTGGCATCTACAGTAACAATGAGAACCACGTGGTCTTTTGAAAAAGGGGCTTTGTGGTCAAAATAACCTCCAAGGATTCTTACTTCACTGAAAGCAAACCAAAAAATTAATTGAATTTCCTCATTGAAGTACAATCACAATCTCAGTTTCCAAATATGTTCCCTGAGAAAGCAAAGCAGTGTGTTCGGACTGTCAGCCACAGACATATTGTCCGTGGTTCAGCAGGGCAGATTGAAATCACATGACTTCTTTGCCAAGAACCCATCAGAGCTACGTGTTCAAGGAACAGGAACACTGTGGAGGGTTCTGGCTTGCAGCGAGGTATTGAAGATCATCCCCCAGTGCCGCAGAAGCTGTACTGTAAGAACACACTCTTCCGTTAGATCCCTTAGCCATGCCTCTGTAATTACAAGCGGGACAGTGCAATCACCCACTACAGGGTTTGAATTCACTCTAACAGCGAAGAGAAAACCACCACTTCGTAGCAGACCAGAATTCATTTCTCTACCACCTGCATTTCATCTGCTGTTAACACTTTAACATTTGATCTGGAAAACATGAGCTTCTTTTCCTCCTCTAGGCCGCTAATGCTCATGGTTCTTGCTGAGCAGGCAGGATGTTTTAAGTATTGTTTTAAGTTTTCTTACTGTCTGCTAATTGGATAAAATTTGAAAAATGCTTAAAGGGTTTTTAGAGATGATAATAAACCATCATGAATAATGTCACAGCTTGGAGATAAACCTTGGCATATTTCCTTTCACATTTTTTTCTCTCCTGATCTTTCAACACACTAAAAGTATTCTCTTCATGTATGCACACACAGGACAGGCATATTATCCATGGTGAAGCACAGTGGATTAAAATCACATGTTTATTTTCTTTGCCTCTCGCTAGAAATAAAAAGCGAGAACTTACAAAGAGAATTGAGTGAGCATCACTATTTCCTTTTGGGAGATGGAAATCAGATGAAGGCAAGGAAGCGGTAGAACAGAAAGGGCTACAACCAAGCCTCGTTTGTCAAGGAGGAAGCAAAGTCACTCTAACATTCCTCCTAAGTTCCTAAGACGATACCCAGGCATTGCAGGGAGACACAGAACGGAGCATAAACCAGCTTCACACCTTTACCAGCAATAGACAACCCCATGGTGCCTGCCCCTCTCACTGGAGAGCAGAAAGTGGAGCAAACACCTCCTAAACACCGGACTGCCCAGCAGAGGACAGAAGCTAGAGGCTAGGATAAAATCCCCCCCCAAACCAAAAAACTATACTTATGAAGCTGAGAAATGAAAATGAAAAAACAGTAGCATGCCCACCCCCAATGCCTCTCCACAGTTAGCTGAACTGGTATCTGCCATAAGGTGTGGACTCATGGAATCCTCCTGTGGATGAAGGACACTGAGTAAACCCAAGTGCCTAAAGACCAGGGTGATGAGAATCTGTGGGTGAGCTAAAAGAAGAGCCAATCTCTTCCACAGCACCCCACAAGGATGACCTCAGTTCTCAGGTCCAAAATGAGACTGGAGAGACAGAATTCCAAACCCGGAAGGAAGGCCTGCAATGTAGAAACAAATAGGGTTGGGCTGGCAAGATGGCTGGGCAGGCAAAGGGCACTCACCGAGTAAGTGTGGGGTGGAGGTTTGAATCCCCGGAGCCGCCTTAAAAAAGCCAAGAGGGCATGGCAGCTACCTGTCAGTCAGTATGGGGGAGGTAGGTACACGAATCTCGAGAAAACTCAATAGACCAAACAGCAAGCTACATTCCTCCAGAGACCCCGCCCTGGTATACAAGGTGGACAACAATAAAAAAGACATCTAGTGTCAACGTGGGCAACACGGGGCCAGTGTACATGCAAACACCCGTGTATGCACGTGCAGAACCGCTATGCATACACACACGCACACACACATACACTCGCTCATACACACATTTTCAAAACTATTTTTAAAACTTTAAAAATCCATTTTAAGAACAAAAATGAAACAGCAAAGTAAAAAAGGAAAATGACTAGTATGAAGAGTTTACGCCAAGGAAGCCGAGCTGACTGGGAAGAGAGTCTATGGGCAGAAGGATGAGTGTGCGTGACACCATTAGTAGTCACACTTCTGGAGAGGGACATTATCGAAACAGACTGTTTTAGACTAGCTTCAAGCTCACTGCAAATGTGGACAGAAAATGCAGACCCCTAGCCCGTCCTCACCTGCTCTCCCATCCACAGTCTCTCACTGGCACACCCTTCACGGGGGCACATTTGCTACGGTCCATGAGCCCTCACGGACACTTTATCACCCCCCAGTATAAACCTATGGTCTATACGAGGCCTTGCTCTTGGCATTGTGCTTTCCGTGGGTCCACACAGTGTTTATTACATATCCCCTGTGAAGACATGACACGGAATGGTTTCTGGGCACCCTGTGTGTCCTGCCTGTTGGTCCCTTTCTAACCTGATCTGTCATTGGGTGCTCAGCACTGGATTCTTTCCCTTCGTAAAATGTGCGGAGCCTACGGGCAGCTTGGTCTTCCTTTGGGTCCCCTGGAAAAGGGAAGAGGGGTGTGTCTCAGACTTGGACTCTTGCCTGCTTTACAATCA
Source organism: Meriones unguiculatus (assembly GCF_030254825.1). Classification (NCBI taxonomy): domain Eukaryota; kingdom Metazoa; phylum Chordata; class Mammalia; order Rodentia; family Muridae; genus Meriones; species Meriones unguiculatus. The sequence continues at coordinate 6,141,323 of NC_083356.1, forward strand.
CTTCCCCTTGTGTGTGTGGGGGGGCTGCCTCCCCAGGCCACAGAGGAGGAGGATTTGCTCAGTCCTGATGGGGTTTAAGGCTCCCTTTTCTGAGGAGTAGGGGAGGGGGGAATAGAAGAAGAGAAGGGGAGGGTGAAAACGGGAGGAGAGGAGGGAGAAGGCTATGATCTGGATGTAAAATGAATACAATTTTTTAAAAACACATCTAAGATTCCTCATAGCTTCATGGTTCTATTGACAGCATCCCACTGTGGAGACATATCGCTGCTTATATGTGCGCATCCTGAAGGTCATTTGGTGTTTGTGGCCCTAGACGTTTCCATCTTCTTTGAGCAAATTCCAGACAGCAGTTGGTGGATATCATGGTAAGAGTCGGTTTAGATTGTAAGGAAATGCCAAACAGCCTTTCAAAGATGTGGTACTGTTCTCCATGCCATCACCAACATCTCCATGCCATGCCAACACTTGCCGTGGTGGTCCCTAATCCTTTCGGCATTTGTGCTGTCAGTTTTCTGGAGTGGACCATTCTTACAGATGTGTGGCAATACTCCACTGGTTAAGATCGCATTTCCCTGACCCCGAGTGACGTAAAGCATCTCACATGTGGCGGCCACCTGTATATGCATGTAATACACATACAGCGTATATACATGTGTGCACATTTCACGAAATATCTATCAAAATCCTGGGGCTACTTTTAAAGCTGAGGTGTTTGTTTTCTTGTCTTGAGCTTTGAAACATTCTATGTGCTCGTTTTTTGTTATTTTTTTGCTTTTTACCAAGTCCATCTTTTGAAAACAGGCTCTTCCAGCTGTGATTCACCTCCTCGTTTCCGTCACAGTCTCTCACAGAACAGGAGTGTTCAGCTTTATTGTTGGCCAACTTATGAGTTTTTCCACCTATGTCCATAGCTTTGTGGTTTACCTAAAAATAATTATTACCAAATCCGAAGCCATTCTAATTTTCTCCTGTGTTATTTCCTGAGAGTTTTACGGTTTTGTGTATTCTATGCGTGTCTGCTGCACACTGTGAGCTCATTCTGTGAAGCCTGTGAGGTCTTGGTCTTACAGTGATGTTTTTGTTCGTAAGTGGTGCTAGTCACAGCAATACTCAGCAGAAACCTTGCCGTTTCTAACACTGACTATGATATTAACTGTAGAAGTGTGAGGAGAAAATGTGGTGTGTGTGTGTGTGTGTGTGTGTGTGTGTGTACATACATATAGTATATGCATACATGCATACAGTATGCATATGTACACATATATACTTATATGTGTATGCATACATACATACATACATACACACACACACACATATGTGCGTGTGCATGCATGTGTGGAGGCCAGAGATTTAGGTGTGGTGTTTTCCTCTGTTACACTCCCTCTTATTCTTTGAGACAGGGTCTCTCACTGAGCCGGGGACTACCAGCTTGGCTAGATTGCCAGCCAGCAAGGGCTGCGCTTGTCTCTCAGTGCCAGGCCTCACCAGAGCAAGCCCCCCTCACAGCGGGGTCCCCACGCTCATTCCCCGCAAGCACGCACACACGGGCGCATGCACGCGGGCTGCCTCTCCAGCACAGGTGTAGGATCCTTAGCCGAGTTTTTAAGTCGGATTTTTAGAGTTCTCTGTCTATTCCAAGCTTTCTTGGTGAACAGATGCTGACTCTGCCAAATGCCCTTCTTTGTGGCTTTTGACACATCTTTTGACGGAGAGAAGTAAGCTGGGGGCTCTGATCACAGCAAACGGTGTGTCACGGCAGGGATGTGAGGGGTTTCTGGATGACGGGATAGATATCTACTGAGGAAAACAAAATTTTTCATTTCAGAAAGAAATACAAGAAAAAATCTCTAAGACTTTGGGTTAAGGGTGGATTTTTAATCAAGATGCCCCCAAAATATTGCTAAGTAAGATGACACAAAAAAGGAAAGTTCTAAATTTAAGTCACTAAAAACAGTAAAAAGACAGGTTACCAGATGGGAAGGAAATATTAGCAAGACATGAAACTGACCATTGATTTGTGTCTTCATAAGTAAGATGCTCATACAAATCAAGGGATTGTGTCTTCATAAGTAAGATGCTCATACAAATCAAGGGATTGTATCTTCATAAGTAAGATGCTCATACAAATCAAGGGATTGTATCTTCATAAGTAAGATGCTCATACAAATCAAGGGATTGTATCTTCATAAGTAAGATGCTCATACAAATCAAGGGATTGTGTCTTCATAAGTAAGATGCTCATACAAATCAAGGGATTGTGTCTTCATAAGTAAGATGCTCATACAAATCAAGGGAGCGGTAAATAATTGAATTAAAAGTAGAGAGAAAGGCAAGAATGCACAGCTTCAGTTAACCAGAGAAAATCCAAGGTAGTCAGCAGAGAAATGCAAATGAAAACTTCCAGAGAGGGGAAAAGGAAACCTAAGAATTAAATCCAGCAACTTGGGGTCTGCAGAGGTGGCTCTGCAGCTGTGAGCTCTGCCGGGCTGCTGCCTTTGGTTCGCAGCAGGGGCACGGCGGCCATCTCTAACTACAGTTCCAGCAGATCCAGCGCCCTCTTCCGGCTTCTGCAGGCACTGCATATACATGGTGCACAGACTTGCATGCAGGCAAAACACCTGCACATGTAAAATGAAAGTAAGAGGTTTATTTTATTTATTTATTTTATTTATTTTTTTAAGATACAATGATTCTAAGTTTTGACTAATCCCACCGGCAGAAGCAGTATGTTCCTATAGATACCTTTCTCCTATAAAATTATCCTAAGTATTGAAAATGTTTGTGGCCATTTTTTGAAATAAGATGTCGTTCTTTATTCTAAAAACTGCATGCCTGGGTTGCCCTTGCTTACTGTATGTGAACGGAGAGATGTGTAGTCTGTAGTCCAATATAATTAGAGAAACTCAGGGACTTTCTCATTTAAGCAGGAGAACACAGGTATGTCTCCACAAATTTTTCTCAATACAATATGATTTTTTTCCCATAAAAATCATAAATGCCCCAAGAGAAGAGCTCATATCTCAGAACCTCATGTATGAGTGAGTGTGTGGTACATAGCCCTAGATCTGCCTGTCTCCACAGGTCAGCTTTTAGAAGGATGGGCCAGAAGACAGGGCCAGGGAGGGCCATGGAGGGCCAGGGAGGGGCCAGGGAGGGGCCAGGGAGGGCCAGGGAGGGCCAGGGAGGGCCAGAGAGGGGCCCTGTCAGCTGTTGCCTGCAGCCTTGCACATGTGTACCTACTGAAAGAAAAATGAATTTAGTCCTGTCCATGATGTGTCCAGTTTCTTGAATGCTGGCACTGATAAGTACATTGCTTGGGGAGAGGGGCATGACCAAATAGCCAAAGGACACTCGGTTTCCCTTTCTGAACTCTGGAGAATGCTCATTTTTGAACTCAGGTAATCCTGGGGAAAGAAGGTGCATTTTTTTAACCCTTATCTTCCAACCAGGTTTCATTTTTCCCTTAGCAGAAGGGTCTAGCCTTGCTTTGCCTTTTCCTCCTCTGGCTGTCCATCTTGTACCTCTCCTTTCCTATCCTAGCTGACACGGTGACTGTCCATTCTTTTTGCTCTGTCTTCCATCCCCAAAACAAACTTCTCCCCCCCCCCATTTTTTCCTGAGACAGGGTTTCTCTGGGTAACGGTCCTGGTGGCTGTCCTGGATCTCACTCTGTAAACCAGGCTGGCCTCGAACTCACAGAGACCCGCCTGCCTCTGCCACCCAAGTGCTGGGATTAAAGGCATGCACCACCACCACCCGGCTTCTTTCCTTTCTTATTGTGTTCTCCCTTATTTTTAGGGTCTCAATCTAGAAGAGCAGCCAACGGCACTCAAACTCCTGTAGGACCGACATCAGACAGACCGGCAGATGAGTGACTTCATCTCTCCGAGCTTTGCTCCTGTCTCTAGTCTTTCAACAGCTATTTCAATAGCTGCTTTGGCGGGTGCTGCGAGAAATAATATATGCAGAGCAGCAGCTGCTTAGCTACTGCTAAATCAATGCTATCCGTTATTGCTGCTTGGCTTATCACTATCTGTCTACAGACAATCCCTTCCCCCAACCTCCCCTCACACTCACCCTTTTTCTTTGGCAGAAGGGCACTGACCCATCACCCAAATGATTTTTTTTTCCTCTTGGCCAAGGTGAGGTGGGCACCGCCCAGGAAAGAAGAGAAGACAGAGCCTGTCCCATCCTATGGGCCGTATGAGTCACATTATTTTGCTAAAAGGCAATTACAGCTAAATGAGACTGACGCTCACACAACCACCCTTCCTTCCTGCAACAAACTCGAAGAGATGTTTGTCAAAACCTGAAGACCTCAGGTGCTACAGTATCCCAAGTGCTAGTGCTCCCTCCCTATAACCACAGCCACTATCCCCAGACCGCGTGTCCTTGTGGATGCGCTGCTTGGCTAGCTGAACCGCCGAGCCCCATCCTTACTGGCGCTGGTTCAGTTCTCTGCAGAAGTCAGTGCCTGGGGGGATGAAACTTGGCTGAAGCTCACAGACAAAAGTCCACCTCCCATTCCAGAACAGAGAGAAAGGCCAGACCTGGGAGGGTCTGGGCCAGAGGAATTCAGAAAGCCTTCCTCTTGAGCCGGGCCCTTCCCCAGCCCCGGATCCTCCCTCTGTTGGCTTGCCTCCCACCTCTCTGAGGACATTCGCTCTCTCAGCATCTCAGGCCACGCTGGCTCAGCCTCTCGTTAGGATCCTATTATGTTAGTCAGAACCCCCCAACCCATGGTCACTGTGGAGGAAAAACAAATAAGAATAAATGCAGCTCGACACGATGCTTTGATCACGGATATGTGGATCACATCCCAGTTCTGATCCATGTCTATCCATCCCTATAGGTTCAGAATATCATCGGCTGTGACTGGCACTACATACAGGCATCTTATTAAAAACCACGTGGAGCTCGTCAGAGCCACTGAAGGACGCGGGCCGTCAGCATGATGCATCCATGGGGAAGAGGGCAGTGGCGAGAGTGGACAGTAAAAACACGCTCTGAAACATGCTCGACAGAGTCTGTGCTTCTGTGTGAGGCTGTGTGAGGGCACAAGTGCGCTTGGGTTGGGGGGTGTCGGGTGAGCGCTGTGTGTGTATGTGGGGGGGCGGCAGGGGCGCACACCTGCACATGTGCACACATGCACGTGGGCACACATGCATGTGGGCACGTGCGTGCTTAGCCAGAGCTGCAATTACAGGGTTACCGAAGAGGCGAGGTATATACTTAAGATCTTTGTCAGCAGTTTTAATGTTAATAGCTAGCAAGATTAGTCATTTTATTTGTTCCCTTTTAATGCCAAAAATGGAAGCCAGCTGTTTGTGCACTAAAATTCCCCTTTTAAAAGATAGTTCTTTCCATTTATCAGGCATATTTCGCCCCCCCGGGAAATGTATTTTTAAATTGCACTGTCAAATGAAGTGAGTAGGAAGGATTACTTTGGCTGTTACTTCTAAATAAAAAGGGAGGTTTAACATGGGAAAACGCTGCTGAGGGCTGACAGGAAATATCTGGCAGGGTTCATTCAGTCCCCAGTCCTCTGCTGGGGAAGAATTCCTTGGAGCACTCAGTCCCCAAATTCATCCTAAGGCTGGGAGTAGCGAGGGCAAGTCCAGCGGTGTCCACAATGAAAAAGAAAAGGCTGGGACTGGCCGCTAAACCTCAGAGACAGCCGCCACCAGGACAGGGAGCCACCTTCTTTTGTGAGATGGTGTTCGTCCATCAAATCCAAACCCAGGACTCGTTGTTACCCTAGAGTTATTCATCTTCCAACTATAAACTTGTAGAATTTGTTTCCACTAGTGCATTCAATATTTACCATCGAACAGACCAGAAAGTTGGAAGCTTAATTAAATTTTAAACAAAGCCCGTATTTATCATCGGTTCTCTGCTCCAACTTGTCAGGTTTCTCCAATGGAGGTAATATTTATCTCTCCTCTGTGGATGTTTTGAAGACATCATCTTTTTTTATTCCAGGGGCAGCTAGTCATTCTGTTCCCCAGTTCAAACAATGACCTAATAGGAAATCTACTAGGCTGCTTTGTGGAAGGGGTGTTTTCTTAATCCCACAAACTAACCCCAGCTCTTAACAAGGTTACGTTGTTATTACTGAGGTGAAACCTAAAAGCTTAAAGCAATTGAACCATCAACACACCGAAGAGGTCTGTGGAGTCCAGTTTGAGAAACTCACTGCCCAGCTGTTGGCGTCTTGGGCTTCCAAATCAAGTCAGATTCCTCTCAAGAGTCCCCAGAGGATGGCATGAGGAAGCGATGCAACAGACAGAGCTGGGTCACCTGTCTAGCTGAGCGCTCCCCTGGTCAGCCTATGGGTAGCAGCGGCCCATCCTTCCTCATGAATTTCTGTGGCTCCTGGATGAGGAGACACATCTCCTCATCCTTTCAACGTCGTCAGTGTTCCACAAGCCTATGCCAGAAGCTGATTTCTGAACCTTGTATCAAAACGTATAAAGAACTGAGGTGGAGTTGGGATGAGGACCAGGGAGAGCCGTTGGGAGGAACGTTGAGTCTCCTGCGGAAATTGTGATTGTTAGTGAACTCTGAGACTCCCTGCTTCAAATGATGCCTTTGGAAAGCCAAGGAAGATGGGTGGAGGAGAGCCAAAGATGAATCTTGCACAGGTGAAGGAGGAAGGGACAGAGGAGACACAAAGCAAGAGTGCTTGCTGTGATGCACTCAGAAAAATTCAGAGTCCTGCGCGATCCAGGGCAGGCAGGCCAGTTCGCCCACTGTGACTTCCTCTGCTCACCGCCACGATGCTGGTTCCCTCGCTAGCCCCACTGAGCGGGAACCCAGAGCCCGCTGAGATGGTTTGCGTGAGCAGGTTATTGACCTGCCCCCCCAAAGAACCTGAAGGATTATCACCACATCACATGACTTAAGCTAAGAGGAAGCATGTGTAAGCTTTCCCGGGACACTGGGGGTGGGCGGGGCTCCCTGGATGACAGGGTCAACACCCAGCATAACCAGCAGGCACTGAGTGCAGATGCTGTACAACGAACGGCTCAGAGGAGCAGCACCTCCCCGGGTCCAGTGGCTATTCTCCTCATTTTCTCTGTGAAACATTTAACTTAGTGATCAGAGACATCCACTGGCCAAGTCTTTGTTGAGTGGAGTTAAATTGATCTCGATTATTTGTTCATCCTCCGGAAGCAATCCTTCGGTCCCTAAGGCCGTTCCTGTGTGGGGACATCTTGAACATAACTGTCTTGTAGACACATGAACAGGGACAGCCATTGGCTTTGTTTCCCCCTGCCCGTGCACCTTTTTTTTGTTTTGTTTTTTTGATAACAGCACTCCCTGGACCATCTCCCACACTTTGTTGGGGGAGATTACCCTCCCTCCTTTTCATTCTGAGGTAACTGCCAATCAGAGTAATTATGGTTCTGGTCTCCAGGGAGACCAATCTCAGGGTGGCCTCCATCTTGCTGCTCATTCCCCATGCCTCAGTGCCTGACCTGGTAGTGTAAACATCGCAGAGACCAGTTAATTGGAGTAATTTCTAGTTGTGCACTCGGATGGAGCTGTCTCTTCTGTAGAGTCGGGGGAGGGCTGGCATAAACCCGGATCTATTGGAGGACAAACGCCTCGTTTTCACATGTGGAAAGCCACAGTTCAGACATGACACAGGACTGACAGAATGAAAGGTCTTCATATGGTTAAGTAAGTAAGATTCCTCCACTGAAAAGTGTGTTCTACGGTGGTCAGCCTCCCAAATATCTGAGGTGTGGTGGGTGTCAATGGTCATCTCAAGTTACCTCCCCAAGGCTGCCGGATAAAGCCCCATCAAGAAGAGGGAAAGGCCATTTGTCTTGGGCAGCCTCCTTCTGGACACTTTCCTCCTTTTGTGGCATCCCAGTCCCAATGTTCTCCCCAGTTCCTGTACAACAAAACTCTCTTCAAAGACCCATTTAACATCCCTGCTGGAGCTGTAATAGCCTGCTCTGACTGGGACCTTCTAAAGGTCATCTAAGAGGAGACCGAGGAAGTTAGGCCTTAAAATCACAAAAGGGAATGTCTGGTGCGGGGCCCTCTAGCCAGTGCACCTGTACAAGAAGCTCTGGAATGGCAGCATGGAGGGCAGGGTCCTAGGGACACCAGTGTAGTTCAGAAGCTCCATGCTCACGTAAGGAGCCTAGGCTGCCGGGCGCAGCATCCCTAGAGTCCCGGCTGTGAGGGCCCCTGAGAGAAACCAGTCTGCTTGAGCCTGATTCCGTTAGCTTTGGTTTTTTTGTTTTTTGTTTTTGTTTTTGTTTTTTCCAGAAAAATAAAGATCATTTTGGCCATATTGTACCCTCTAAAATCACAGAATGTTTCCAAAGCTCTTGATGATCACCCTGAAAAGAATAAACTTATTGCTATTCCACAACTTCATGGAGCTTCTCGGAACCTATAAACAACATGGTTCTTATTAACAAACCAACATACATAAAGTAACCAAACGTGGTCACCGCTGATTAGTTCTGGCCTTGCTAGCGAATTGCAGAACTCGAGACTGCTCCCGCCTGGACCTCCCAGTGAGGAAAAGCGCACCTTTCTGGGTGTTTCTATTTCCAGACCAACGCCGTCCTACAGTGTCAGCCCTGAGCGCCACCCTGACAATGCCACAGCGGCAGGCACGGCCAAGCGCACCCATAATAAAAGGTTCAGTAAGGGATTAGCAATGTTTGCCATGGGTGAAGAAAGCAGAAATGATCACGTAATTTTTTTTTTTTTTTGTGATGTGGCATTCCTCCCCTGCTTCTGGGAGCTGAAGCTACACTTCACTCCGCAGAAGCATGGTTCCCTGCAAGGCAGCTTTGCACTTTGACCTCACCGTAGAGCCTTTAATCTACCCATGCTCTTGACAAGCTTTCGGACGGGGCCAGCGAGACTTCCGTGGGGAGATGCCACAGCAAAGATTCCATTTTTATTTTATTTTATTTTATTTTTTAACCTTGGAATTTCAGCTCAGAAGACTTTGTAGTTTCTAGTAATTGTCTAGCAACCGTGGAAGAGGGGTCCACTGGAAAGTGGAGACAAGGAAGTGAAAATGAAACTGATCCTGTGAACTCTCTTAACCGCACACATCTGTCAACTTAAACTCAGGCACAGAGAGTAGTTTGTTTCCCTTACTACTGTTTGGATTATGTAGTCCATTTCTTACAACTTACACAATTCCAACGCTCCCCTCCGCCAACGCTTTTCCTCCTCCAGCTGTGATCATTATTAAGTTCCAAAAATCAGTGTATCCCAAGGAGGATGACAAACGAAACTCGAGGCTGATTTGTCTAAAGAACTTTAGGGATCTTTCCCACAAGTCTGAGGTCCCAAAGGCCAGAGAGCTTGCAAGAATGCCCCTCTAAAACACTCAGAACTTCTAGACCATCTGTCTTCGCCTCCAACCTGCCCTGCCTGCCACCCACACCACATTCTAAAAACCAGGGGGGGAGGCTCATTCTCCACTCATGACCTCAGTGTCATCAACGACGATGTCCAGAGACCTTGCCAGTCACTGTGAGGCCTGGTCAAGACACTGAGTCTCCATGATGACTGTAAAATGTAATCTCTGGTTTCAGTGGCTCCACCAGAAGCTCAGGGTGTCAATGTTAACCCTTTAGTTAGCAGTCTAGCCGTCCAATGCCAAGCTTAAGGAAAAACGGGCATGGTCCAGATGATACACTGAGGGCCCAGATATGGAGATGGAAATGAGCCTGTGGAATGATGGAAATGGAAAAGAAATACTTTGAGTGTTAGCAGTGCTTAGTAAGGGGAAGGAAGCCTCTGCTCTGGTTCTCCTGGGCTGATTATATTAGTGAGTCTCACCAGCCATGGTTCATGAAAGAATCAACATCAGAACCGCCCCCCCAACACCCAGCGAAGCAACTCATAAAACCTATTCTTTATGGCAGGACAGTTTCGAGCCACATCAAAACGAGAGCAGAGCTTGTGCTCTTGAGCGCTGTTCTGAAAGCACCCCTCGCTCTTCTCATTGCCTCTCAAACATACATCCCCGTGCCAGATTCTTTTCCAACGATCAGACATGTAATGAGTGCTGGACCCTCCCCTTTCAGTGCTGCCTTCCTTAAAGCACAGCACGCCATAAGCTGGAGTCACTATTCCTGTCCATTCTGTCTTATTCCCAGCGAGCCACACCGTCCCAAGACTTTCCCAGGCCAGTATATGGCATCCTCCGACTCTAATAGTGCTCTATCCCCTATTCCCTTCTCCTCTTGTGTCAAGCAACATGTACTTCTGACCGCCTGTGTTGGGTCACCGTTAACAAGTCTCTTTACTGCCATTGCTCTTCTAGTTGATGTCTGTCCTGCTACCATCTCATGCGCCATGTTGGTCCCTAGAGTAATTTTGAAGTATCTGGCCATAAATCCTGTATTTGAAATGCTTTAAAAGTACCCTCCTTGTCCTAAGAATAGGAGATCTCACTCCATTTTCATCACTATGCCTCTGCTTGTCTCTCTAGCGTCACGTGCTACTCTGAACTTACTATCCACAGCACTGGCTGCTTTTCTGTCAACTTGACACAAGATGGAATCATCAGAGGGGAAGGAGCCTCCTTTGAGGAAATGTCTCCATGAGATCCAGCTCAAGGCATTTTGTAAATTAGAGATCAATGGGGGAGGACCCAGCTCATGGTGGGTGGAGCCATCCCTGGGCTGCTGGTCCTGGGTTCTATAAGAAAGCAGAATGAGCAAGCCATGAGGAGCAAGCCAGTAAGCCGTGCTCCTCCATGGCCTCTGCATCAGCTCCTGCCTCCAGATTCCTGCCCTGTATGAGTTCCTGCCATGACTTCCTCTGATGATAAAAATCAATGTGGAAGTATAAGCTGAATAAACCCTTCCCTCCCCAACTTCCTTTTGGTCATGATTCTTCACTGTAGCAATAGAAACCCTGACTAAGACAGCATGGTATGTTCTGGAATGAAAAACAGCCCCTGTTTCCTCTGGGTTGTTATATATTCTAGCTAAGATTTTTTTGTTCATTGTCATCCACCTGTCCTCTTTCCCAGTTCAACTACCCCACACTACAATTCAGCAACACTTCCCAGAAATCCTTTATGAGAAATCAGCAGAAGCTTTGAGGCACCCTCTTGCCATGGACATTGTCTCAAGAACAACAGTGTATGTCAGGTGTCCCAGAGCTTCACCAAGGGAAGTTACTGGTTTGTACCCCATTTCCTCCACCACCCCCATCATCCCCCCCAAAAAAAATCTGCCTTCTGTCTGGAGGCTTGGAGCTTTGATGAGTCTGACACAAACTAGCGATCCTGGGGAGAATGTAAGTGGCGGGCTTGGGCTGATGAACAACACTCATCCTAATTCTACTCTGCACATCTAGGGGAAAAAAATTGATTTGTGCGTCCTGGATCCCAGTTCTTCAGGTTTCCCAAAATCAGCGGCTAACATTTTGCCAGTCTGAAAGCTCTGCTGGGCCCAGTGTGAGGACAGTGGCTTGGGCTGGAAGACACCATCAGGTTGCCCTAGTACCAGGCTCAACACAGAAAATGAACAAGGGCCACAGTAGCTTGCCTCTCCTTGGAGAAAGACAGAGTTGCTGCAGGATTAAAAGACCTCCAGGACAGCTAGTGGGGGTGGGGAGCAGGGTGGGAGGGCGAGGTTCCTACTTAAAACCACCTCATGGAGTTGCCGACTTTAGCCAATGCCCAGGAAGTAACATAGAAGTAAGGAAGTAGAAGAAATGGGCAAAGATACTCCAAACAAAGAGATGAAATAAGGAGAGAATGGCCTCAATAAAATGGAATCATGTGATTTAGCTGAAAGAGAATTAAAAATAACCCTTTAAAAATGTTCTCATTGAGGTCAGGTAAACATGCATGAGCAAAGTGAGAATCTCGAGAAAGGGAGAGAAAATATTTAAAAAGTACAAAAGAAATGGGAGAACAAATAACTGAGCTGAAAATTCACGAGTCTGGAAAGGACACTGGATCATCCGGGAGATCTAGCCAGTGCACTCAAACACAAACCAATTATCTGAGCATGATTCTCTTAGAAAAGACTGAAGACGTCTTGGGGGGCGGGGGTCAGTGGACTGACACGTGCACTGAGGATATTCTAAAAGAAGAGGCAAGAGAGCCAAGGTAAAAGCTTTACCCGAAGAAATGATGGCTGAACACTCCTTGTGTCTAGGGAGGGAAGATCCAGATTCCAGAGGCTCAGGTGATATCAAGTAATAGGAATTCAAAAGAAAGACGTCATAAATTGTCTCAAGCCTGTGGTGGTTTGAATAAGGATGGCCTCCAGAGGCTCATATATTTGAATGCATAGGGAGTGGCACTCTTTGAAAGGATTAGGAGGCTTTGCTGGAGGGAGTACGTCACATGGGGTGAGGTTTCAAAAGCCCAAGCCAGGAGCAGAGGAACAGCGGTTCTCTCTCTCTCCCTCTGCTCGTCCTCCTCCTCTTCCCCCGCTCTCCCCGTTTCCTGTGGATTGGATATATAACTTCCAGCTACTGCTCCAGCACAACACGTACCCACACCTGCATGTGCCATGCTTCTCACCGTGACGATGGACTAAAGCTCCAAAACTGTAAGCAAGCCTCAATTAAATGTTCTCTTTTATAAGACTTGCCCTGGTCATGGTGTCTCTTCACGGCAATAGAACAGTGACTAAGACAGAGACTAAAGCAGCTTGAAAGCAGCAACACCAAACCCCACCTTATCCCATACATGGGAACTAGACACGACTGTCAATGTGTTTATCAAGTCTTGAAGGACACACGAGATAAAGATGAGATACTCAAAACGGTAAAAGAAAACACAAAGCCACAAGCCAAGCGAAAACATCATACTTCGCTGGGCATGGTGGTGTATGCCTCTTTTTCCAGGACTCAGGGAGCTGAGATAGGAAGATGGGAAGCCAGCCTGGGCTATAGAGATATTTATTTAGAGCGGCCCAGTCTAAACAAACGAGCAAAGAAATACCTTATTCCTGAAAATATAACCTTCAAAAACAAAGAGGGTAAAACGAATCTAGGAAGGTGATGAAGTGGCAGGTTCCAGTCTCCTACCTACAGAACAATCTTGAGGATAGAATCTGTGGGAGTAACTTTTAGGTAAAGGGCAGGATGATAAGTGTCACTAATCTTAGTCCGTCTCAGCTCTCAGCACAGTAACAGGTATATTAACCAGCAGCAACAGTTTGCAAAGATATGTGCAAAAGAGACCCTCATCCTGCACATATCCACATTTATACTCTAATTTCTGGTTTCTGCTTCTGACCGCACAGGTTTAGATAAAGAGGTTGTGACCACTGGGCCACATCTTTGTCCCCACTGCTATGAACCCTGAACCCTCCTCTCTACCACTGCCCCCGCTTTGTTTTCCTCTCCCCACCTCCCAGTTAGAGACTCCATTTTAAAGATTAAAGCAACCACATATCAAAGAGAAACTAAATCCAATTCTGTCAAGACTTGGCTCCAAGATGAACAGGCAAAGAAGGAGCAATGGTCAGGCCAAAAGGGGGCCACAGCCACTTACAGCCCATGTGCTGCGTCAGAGGTTCCTGGTGTGAGCCCAGGGACAAGGCCAGGGGGACTTCATCCTTCCCAACACCACAGAGGCTGTCTGTGGAGCAAGATTCTCCGATGCTTTGCGGAGGTCGAAAAGCCAGCTCTTGAAGCTGGGAAAGGCAGGGCATCTCGAGCGAAATTTAGACCAACGGGTGATGCCCACAGCCTCCATCAAAGCCCAAGAGCACAGCTGGAATCATAAGGGTTGGAGAAAAACCGTCTTCAGAGAAAAGTAAAATAAATTTCATTTTAAAGGAAGGAAGGAAGGAAGGAAGGAAGGAAGGAGGGAAGGAAGGAAGGAAGGAAGGAAAGGAGAGGGGGAAAAGCGAGGGAGGAAGGAACTGAAAAGTCACCACAAACAACTGAGGAAAGGTGCAGCCTTGGGTTTTGCCTCGGGCTGATCCTCAACAACAAACACCCTACAGCAGTTTTAAAAACAACCACCACACTGCAAAGCTGGAGGAAGAAGAGTCAGCTTTCTAGACACACCTGTCCTGCAAGACCCTATCTAAGGAAGAGTCCTTCAAATTGAAATGAAACATCCCAAGAAAGCAACAAAACCCTATGAGAGCACAAAGAGCTCAGAAAACTAAAAGGTAGGCCCACAACCAAGACGATGGCTCCCAACTGTACCGTTTGTCTTCTGCGTGACTTAAAAGATCAACAGTTTAGCCTGGCCAGGGGGCATGAGCCTTTAATCCCAGCACTCAGAGAGGAAGAGGCAGGCGAATGGCTGTGAGTTGGAGGCCAGCCTGGTCTATGAAGCAAGCGCAAGCCCAGGACGGCCAATGCTACACAGAGAAACAGCTGTCTTAAAAAAAAAAAAAAAAAAAAAAAAAAAACAGTTTTCCCTACAACTGTGGGTAACTACAGCTACTACGTCCAGAAGCTGTGGGAAGTGTGTATGCCTCTGCATGTATGTGTCTGTGTGCTTCCCAGTGAGCTTGGAGGCTGTGAGTTCGAGTCTGAACACGTCGCGTGGTGGCTGCCTGGTAAGTTACGTGTCTTCTTCCTCTTGAGGTGCCCACTGTTCTATGTGTTGTGTCTCCTTCTCCCACCACGGCCCTTGGGGCTCAGTTATTTGGCACGGTGCCTGCATTTCTACAATGCCTCGGCTTTCCCAGGCCAACTTGGCCAACTCTTCTTTGGATCTGTGAAAGTGTTTAGGATCGTTTTAACAAATTCAGTAGCTTTTAAGTCACTTTCTGGGACTCTTTAACCACAATAACCTCCTTTACCAATGAAACAACAAGATTATTCCCGTGTGTGTGTGTGGGTGTGTGTGTGTGTGTGTGTGTGTGTGTGTGTGTGCATTGTTCAAAATAACTACAGGACGTGCTGTGGGTCCTTCCGGCAGCAGCCAGCACCTTTTGAATACCAACACTTCCCCTAGAATCCTTCCTAGATTGGGGTAGTGGTGGGATTTTGACTCAAGAAATTTCCCACAATTTATCCTTTCACATCCCTCTTTTCAAATATCAATTGACTCCATTTAACCACAGCTATACTCTAGCTAGACAGCAATCATCTCTTGCAATCTATTCAATTTTATAATTTAAAGTGTTTGGCAATAAGGAATGTATCTAAATTCTGAATGTATATAAAAGTCTTGTTAATTTTTTATTCTTCCTATATGCTGACATTTATAGTGTTATACTAGTTGTGTTAAATTGTCTTTAAAATGCTCTTAAAATTGACCTTTTTGCATGGCAACAAAGTCTCTAGTGAGGAGAAATAAGCTGACCAAGAACCAATGTTTAAACATAATTTTATCTGGGCTTGGTAGGACACACCTTTGATCCCAATATTCTGGAGACAGAAGCAGGCAAATCTCTGTGAGTTCAAGGCCAGCCTGGTTTACAGACCCAGGACCACCAGAGCTACATAGTGACACCATATCTCAAACAAACAAAAAAAAGACATAAAATTTAAATATTGAATATCTATGGACATAAACACAGGGCTAAAAAATTTGAATCCCAGATGTTTGGTTGAATATTTTAAAAATAGCTTCTTAAGGATGGACAGATGGCTAATTAAAAGAAATTTTATATATGAGTCATTTTTATAAGATACTATAAAACTTTATGATGAGAAATTCAGAGCTTTTTGTCTCTCCCACCTTGAAAAACTTTTATATAAATATTTTCATCTATCCCCAAACTGGTAAAAACTTTTTTTTTTTGTACAAAGGTCTTGCTCTGTTCTCAGATCAAAATGGCTCATCCTTTCTCCCAGTGTCACCTTTGCACTTATTCTTTTAAAACTAAACGATACTCAAAGATCTGGGAGGTCCCACCCCTGCCACCACAGAGAAGACATAGACACCACCCGAGTTAGAGACATTTATTTCCTGTCTCTGTGTGCTCACTCTTGGGAGTGTAAGGGTTAAAGTTAACCTGCAAGCAGCACTTACCCAAGGACATGTAGCTTCCTGGATTGCTGGGGCTGTTGTTGATGGAGGGTAACAAGCCGCGTGTTTTCACTTCAGTAAACAAGGTTGGTTGCCCCAACTGCACGGATGTGCCCGATCTCACCTCGGCAGGAGACACATGCTAAGGAACAAGTATGTCAGGGTAAATGCTCCCCCCGTTGGACAGAAGTGGGGAGCACCACAGCCTTGTGGGTTTTGCCTTCATAAGCACCTGACCAACCTAACTGAGTGCCATTCTCTGAGAATCCCAAGTATGGGCCTGGGCAGTGTCCACCTCCCCGGACAGTATTCTAAAAGGCTTGATTCAACTGGACAGCCGTCAGTTTGATCTTCCTCCTCGAAATTTTCAGGCTTAACGGGAGCGCATGTCCTCTTGACCAGGAGCAAAGTTTTGCCTTGTCCAGACATTTCCGTTGGAGTAGCGGTCTCCTTCTTTGCTATCCTGAACTGATTTCCAACAAGAATACCAGGGTTCAGTTCCCATCACCTACACGGCACCTCACAACTCCCTAATTCCAGTTCCAGAGTTCTGATACCCTGTAGTTGTCTGCTTGAACATGTGTGGCGCACAGACATTCAAAGGCTAAACGCACACACACATCAAATATTTTTAAGCTCATTAAAAGCAAGCAAGCAAGCAAGCAAACAAACAAAAACCCTCCCAACCTCCCCCCGCAAAAAAAAAGGAGCCTTCCTTCTATTTTTTTTTAATAAATATGAAAGAAAGTTTGGGTTCTTATTAGATATTGTGATTAGGTTTTTTTTTTTCCTCAAAAATAATTCAGCTGTCTAGCTTAGAAATAAGCTCAAGGTCACAGAGAAAGAGTGAAGTTAAAGTAGACCTTTACTCTTGATCATGAGGGAGCATTGCTCACCAATGAGAGGAACAAGCACACCAGGACCTCAGGGCCTTGCTTGGATTTTTCTTCTAATGTAAGTAGTGACTGTGTCTTTTCCCCGTTGCTTGGGATCTGACTTCACAATCTTTTGTGAATAGCTAATCTTAAAAGACGGTGTGCACAGGAAATGGGAAGAAAGAAATGGTTTATTAAATGAGTTTATTGTTCATAGGAGAAAGGGACGGAAGCTCTGCATCAAGAGCCTGGAATGCAACAAGCACAGAAACTTGACCTGGGGAAGCAGGATCAAACATTTACATGGATGTTTTCCCAGGGGCGGAGGTGGGAGGGAGACTTATAAAAACATTTGTCCTAAACCTACACTTGAAAGTGTGCTCTAGAAAAGACTCAGATATAATGTTTCTCAGAACGAAAGTAACAAATTGTGGCAGACAATAGCAAGCAGTCAAGGTAGCTGAACCCACACCTGGGAGCACTGTTAGCTCCACCCTATTCATATAAGAGATGCCTCCGTGCTTGATGAAGGACCAAAGGACACATTTATTACAGGGCCTGACATTGCTCCTGCTGTGGGCACTCCCCCTGCCTTCTACTGCAGGTGAACCTTCACGAGCATGAAAGCCTGGACCCATGGTTACAAGTACTCTGTAACTCAGATTTGGGAGTAGGTATCCCCTCCCCAAGAAAAGGCAGTGCTCTCTGAATGAAAGAAACAAAGGAACAACAACAAAAAAAAGCACAGGGCATGATTGTTCCTAGGTATGGTGAAGGAGAGTTTATTACAGATAAGTGGGAGGGTTCAGCCAGAGGCAGACACATGTGGGAAAGTCCGGAGTGGTCATGACCATGGGGAGAGGTGTGGAGGGGATGAGAGAAAGGGGAAGTACGGCAGCCAGGAGGCCAAAGGTACGAAACAAGCAAAAGCCCGTAGGTAACCAAAATGTCTGGACTATATAGGAAGGAGCCTCTGGGGCAAGGACAGCCCAGTCCCTGGGCTGCGAAGGTCAGGGTAGAGGGCAGGGTGTGCCAGCCGTATCCTGTAACAAGTAGGAACTGAGGGATGCTGGGATAACCTGGAGGCCATGTTAAATAGACACCTCAGCTGCTTGTCCTGGGTTTGAAACTTAACACTCTTCACCAAGAGAAACTTCCAGGGTCCAAGGCTTTCTAGACATCGGCTAATCACTTAGATTTAGATAAGCTGATGATACCAAAATGTCTCCCAGCAAACATAAGTGAGTCTCCTTCCAGGAGCCCTTGACAGTGGTGGAAAGGATGTTTATAGTCCATCTCCAAAGCGAGGTAATGCAAGGATGCTGAGAACTCAGGTGTTGGTCTGGTTTCCTGGGGGCTGGGGTTTTGAGTTGTGGAATTTTCCATCTATTTCAGTTTTCGTCGTCTTTGCCTTCAAGTGTCAATTGGTTCCTCTCAGTCAATACAAATCAGGAGGTTTTTAAAACTGGCATCAGATGTATGCATTATTTATCCATTCAGTCTTAAGGGAATAAGGAAGTACTTTTATTTTCCGATAAAATATTTAAAGCTGCCCCCAACCCTACCCTCACCCCTGGGACTGGACAGAAAATTCCATCCACGGTTGATATAAACAACAGTTTACATGGTGATGTATACAAAACAGTTTAGACAAACTGTCAGCATATGTGTGAATGGGGCATTATTTGAATGTAGATCTGTGGAGTTTTTCTCCTATTATATCCCATGGTACTTGTGTGTAAATATGTAGCAAATTCAATGTTTTATTAGTTTGTGAGAAGCCTTATGTATCACAGTGATGCCAAGAACACCCTGTACTTTTCCTAGCAAGTATTGACTAAAAGGACACTTTGTTGACATTTGTGGCACATCCTTGACTGGAAAAAAGAAAAAAAGAGAAGAAAAAAAAAAAGAATACATATCACAGAATTTGTTTGTTTCTGACTGTAAACACAATGGAGCACAAAATTAAGTGGTTATTGCACAGGAAGTAATTTTACGATCGTCTCTGGGTTGTTATTGATTGGCGGTTGGCAAAGCAGGTGAAGGCCATCTACCGCACACCAGCTCTTCTGTCGATGACGGAAGGAGCTTGGGAGAGCTAAGCAACCCCTCCCTATCTGACAGAACCCAGCTGAGTCGCAGAATTCCTGGATGGAAAGGAAGGAAGGAAATGCGGGCATGGATACCGAGGTAGAGAGAGTCATTCTACAATGCAAGAGTGACCCCTCGTCTTCCTGGAGAGTCACCATTCCATCAGCCATCTAAGACTGTGGGGTGCGGGTTGGGGAACAGAGGGTGGGGGTGTCGATCCCACCCTCCCCGCTGAAGTGTCAGGCCTTTAAATAGCAACAGCAACGCTGAGCAAAAAGAAGAGGGCGTGAGCACCGTGTTCTCAACCTACAGATAAAACTCACATTAGAGAAAGAAAACCGGCAGGCGCGGCTTTGTTAGCCAAACAGAGCTCTCTCATCTGACTTCCTGGGCCAACACTCTCTCGTCAGGAGGGCTCATGGCTCCAAGTCAGAGGTAAACAAACTGTGGACAGGTTTGCCAGCAGGCAAGTGGAGACAAAGCATAAGTGAGAGCTGGGCGTGAGGAAGATGATGACGCGGGCATACTTTCCTGATTAATTCATAAGGACCTGAGCAGGGCCTTAACCCCTTCTGCTTGCAATAGCAAACAGAGGTAAGCAGATGTGACGATTTCTCCCACGGCTGAGCCATTCTGTACTTGAACACTCCTGTTTCCCTAGTACTTGTGTTTGTGTCGAGACTTGATAGACACACCATGCTTGTCCATCCAGAAAGGCACCCATCTAAGCAGCTTTTTTCTTTTCTTATGTGTTGATTGAGAGTCCAGGGAGTTGTGATCTGTGGTAACACAGCTCCAAACTGCACCGCAGGTCCCTGAGCTCACAGCTGGGGACCGTTTCTGGAGCCGCTGGGAGGGTGGGTGGTCTTGTCTCAGGGGCGCTGGGAAGGAGACTAAGTTCAGTTGTGGACAGCGCAGCAGGAACGTCTTTCCAGCCTCACCCGGGCTGCGACACAAGCCACCATGTTGGCCCCGCCGCCTTCCCTTTGTTGCCAACAGCCCACTCACTCTTCATCTCAGCCTGCTTTGCTGGATAAACATTGCTGAGTAAAGGAAAGAACTGTGGGGTTTTGGAGGCCTCTTAATTAACTCTGACGAAAGCATTTGGAAAGACAAATATTTCAAGGAAACGTTGGGAGGAAGAGAGGGGAAAGCAGGAACAATTAAGTTTCCTACTTTTTCTCCAGATGAATGAGTCCGAAAGTCGAAGAGGGTTCGAATATCTTATGGGTGATAGTAGAGCGAGGACGATGCAGGGCTTTGTCCATCACTGGAAAAAGAGTGCAGGAAGGTGTAGAAGAAGGACACCCAAAGTCCTCAGCCTGCACACCGGGACGTGAGAATTGCTAAATACATAGAACTAGGGTGCGCGCCAAGGAGCAACTGGCCTAAACTGGTTGTTTTAGATGTGTGCGGCTGAGGGTCGGAGAAAAAAAACCCCAAACACTAGAATTATTATACAAAAAAAAAACAAAACAAAACAGTCATTTAAAACACTCTGTTTCTTAGGTTTACGTGTTTATGTGCAGGGCCACATGCATGCCACCAAATGCATGCCACAGCACGCAGGAGGAGGTCAGCAGACAGCCCGTGAGCCCCAGCTCTCTCCTTCTTCGTGTGGGTTCCAGAGAGGAGCCCTCAGCTTTTTAGCCCCTGACCCAGTGGGCCATCCCACAGGCCCCCGCCGCAGTTTTAAATAAGAGAAAGCAAAACTGTGTGTACCATTTGGCTGCATTGCCTGGAGCAGGTTACTTCAACTCCCTGCAACTCGACCCCGTCCTGTGTGAACTAAGAAAATCAAATCAGTTCATACTCCTAAGGAGCTACGCTAGACCCTGGAGGTGTTTAATAAAAATGCTCTGCGCCGTTATTACCGCTATTGCTCCCGCTCGGACCTTTGTCAAACAAGTGCTTCTCGTCGATGAACCGTGGCAAGTTACTGTGACGTGAGCATAGGGGACCATGAGACATAGCTTCTGCTGCGGGTGACAGACAAGGAGGAAGGAGAGAGTCCCGTCACGCCTTTTTTAAAACGCTTAGGTGTCTTCTTCGTTGCACTAAAACACTCCGAGAATGAACACCCGGCCTTCCTTCAAGGCTCACTTTTAGAAACCTTGTGCAAGATTCTCACGTGCGCGTCTCCATGTCTGCCATGAACAGCATTGTCACCAAGGTTGCTGCAAAGACAAAATGTGCCTGCGCTCACCCCTGCACTGTGCGTTTTGCAGAATGTCAGGCATTCCTTGAAAGCACACGACTTCGCAATTCTAAACTTCTCTTTTTTATCTTAAAATCACTAGAGGACAAAAGGTCATTCCTGATTTCTTTCCAGAATTTTGAATTGACCGTGGAAATAGAGCCATGTGGCCAGAAAATTCATAGAACAATGTGCTCGGAGGAGCGAGCCCTGAACTCAGAGGGTTAGGGCTGGCTTTCCCATGGGCGCTTCATAGGGCTTGGCCTGGGCAAATCATTTCCACTCTCTGGCAGCCAGGTCTTTTTCCTGTAAAATGGACATCTGAGGATCTCTTCCCTCTAATTCCAAAAATTCAAACTTCCGTGCATTCGTTTGCATGAAGCCATGAGTCATTAAAATCTGGCAGATTTCAGGAGATTATTTAATAAGCAAAATGTCTCATAAGCATTCAAGAGAACTTGGATCCAATTCCCAAAACATTGAAAACTGTGTTTGGGCAAAGACTTCAAACTTAAGAAAAATTGTTTCTTGTTTCCACAAGGGTGCAAGGCTGTGAATTGCGTTTACACTCTCGGGCATGTGTTCGCTTACTCTTTGGGGGTGCTCCACAGAGAAGGATACCTCCTCTTTCAAAATGAAAGGGAAGCACAGGAGGGCACATGTTCATCTGTGTAACACACTTACTAATTCACGCTGTTTCTATAACAGTTTTCACTGTGACGCCCCCTCATTTTCACTCGGTCAGTGTAGTCACTTTGCAAAATAGTCCAAGCCCAGGAGTTACTGTGTTGTATTTTATTATTGTTCACATTTTACAAATGAAAATCCTGAGATAAAGAAACATGCTTTTCCCTAGTGCTGACGTTCCTCAAATATGGATTTTCTGTGCTCAGAGGAAGGCTGACAGGATCTAGCGGTGGCCTTTGTGCTGCAGTCCTGGGCACGGTGCCACCTGCCTGTGTGTCATGGAAAGGCAAATCAGTCTCTCACGTGTGGAGCACAGAAAGCTCTCCTGCCAACCACCAAGCCACTGTCTGGAGCCAACGACAGAACTGAAGTGTTTCAGCAGTTTTAAAGGACCTCTCTGGAAAAAGCAAGTTTCTAGATAGAAACAAGCTTGTAGCTGGATTCAGCCCAGCCTCCCAGGGCCTGGGGATTTTCATCACTGTTGTTGTTTCCCCTTAACTCAGCGGCCACTTTGGGAGGGTTGTGAAGAGCATGCTCACAGGGCTATTTCCCATCCTAAGGTTTTAGTCACAACGTGGTTTATTTAAAAGGAAGGAGAGAGGAATTCATGTCTTAGAGAGAATAGTCCTGCAAGGTCCTAGACGTTTCCTATCCTCGGGATGATGAGGAGGACATGACAGTTGTAGCCTTTTCCATTAAGAGACTAAGGATCTTCAATCCCCACGCGAAGGCTTCTGCAGACTAAGCTGTTGTAGTAAATAAAAAATGAGTGTTGGGCTACATAACGTTTATTATTATTCCTAAGATCATCACGGCAGTACTATTTAACTATCGCAAAAAATAAGACATAGACACCTGTTAGATTTATGCCTTATTTACCTTGGGCCAGGCAGATATTTCACTCATACTGTCTCAACAACCTCACCATCAATCTCCAGCCCCCATTCAATGCCATCCACCTTAATCCTCCTCTTCTGGTCTACCTTCCATACATTATCCCATGGTACTTGCTTGTATTCTTCATCTGGGACTTTTCATACCATTATTAGAGTCCCTCCTCTCAGCCCACATGGTTTTATTTTTTTTCCCACACTAATCCATCATCCTCCTTCCTCCTCTCTTCCCTTCCATCTGTCCCATGATTCTCCTGTCCTCTCCAAGCCTGGGAACCTTAGCCAAGCCTACCCCATTCTGCCCTGCACAGGTATAGGCTGTTCAATCAACCAATCAGGTATAATGTCTTTGGCAGGTTTATGTAAACAAGGATGGGTGCAACCAGATCTTGAGGGCCTGTAACACTCGTCAGACCAACCTCCAACACAAAGCCCCACTCCCTCTGTGTACCAGCTCCTCACCTGTGCTGGAAACAAAGTCCTTCTCTGCACAGAGCACTCTCCCCAGGCAGGGCTGGTGGGTTGCAAAGAAAAAACTCGCACAGAGCCTGCCACCACAGGGACTCCTGCCTGCATTAGTAGAACCTTCCTGCATCTACTCACAGTGGCTTCTACTCAGTTTTCCTCCATACCACTTGGCAGAGACAGCCACACAGCAGTCCACACGGCGATACCATCCCTTTTACTAGTTCTTTGAGATCAACACTGTCCCTTTTTCTCAGGCTACTGGAATAAAATAAACACAGGTCTGACTATGGACCCCTTTTCATTGAGATCGGAAGATATCAGATGTCATGTCCACCACGTGCATCGCAGCGCCTAACTTTGGCGGACCAGTATCAAGAACCGGAACAGGCAAGCCAACGTGTTGGGTGACAGTCAACCTGTGCAAGTCACAGCTCCAGTTCCCAAAAGGTGAGTCCAGGGAGGAGTTCTTGGGATGTGATAGTGGAGGACCAGCCACGCCCATCGGCCACAGTGGAGAGATGACAAGCCTTTGAATTGCCATTTAGAACCAGCATTTGGTTTGAGGTTTTTTGTTTTTGTTTTTGTTGTTGTTGTTTTGTTTTTGTTTCGTTTTTTTTTTCACATAATGATTAAACATAGCATGGAAGTAAGCTTGGGGATGAAGTTTTCCCTTGAAATGTCTCAACATTCTGCCAACAGTACTTAAAATAATGGGGGAAAGAGCCTCCCTTTCCCCACATACTTCCCGATCTCTTCCACCCTGGATTCCCTATATGCTGTTCTACCAGCCTGGCACCCTTTGCGGCATCTTTCTCACCTGTTAACTCTACGACAGCAGGACAGAGGGCGGCAGGCGAGATCAGTGGCCAGGCTTTAGAATCACCTGAGTTCTAACCCCATCTTCTATGCGCCTCCAACTGGGAGACTGAACGCTCAGCAACAAATCCCATGCTGTCCCCAGACTGCTGTCCACCCACATGTGCACGAGTCCAGACCCCACAGAAACACTTTTTACCAGCATCTGGCCCTAACACATAACAACCACATAGCAACCATGATCTGGTCATGATTATCCTGTAACAGTTCTCTCAACACTTCTCAGAGACGCTTACGTGGTCCTCCATGTCAGCCCCTGGTCTTCTTGCACAATGGCTCATTGCGCCTATTGCAGATTTAATTTTGAACTCAACTTGTGTCTCCTCCACTAGGCTGAAGGCTCCCTCAGAGCAGAGCTTCACTAACTTGGCACACGCAGAGATCTCAGCCCCTACCACAGCGCCTGTGCCAACAGTGTGCTGGCTAGCTGATGTCACCTGGATGCAAGCTGCACTCATCTGAGAGGAGGGATCCTCAAGTCTATGAAGTTGGGCTACCGGCAGTCTGAGGTGTCCGGCCGGTCTCGTCGCCTCTGGCAGGCCACCCAACTCAACAATCAAGCAGCACGAGAGATCTTTCCCTTTGCATTTTTGAGACCAGAAAAGGAGTCTTGAAGTCTTCTCCACTTCCACAGACTCTGGCATAGTCCTGTGTCTTCAGATTCTTTTTCTTGTTTGGTCCCAGGCCCACTGTTGTCTTCACTGAAACAATAAAAGCACAGCCCATCAGCACTGAAATGACAACAGAAACCTTTCACCGCAGAAGTCAAGGCACTTGGTGTGTGTGTGTGTGTGTGTGTGTGTGTGTGTGTGTGTGTGTGTGTGAAGAAACCATCGTCTTCTAACAACCTTCTAACAAAAGCTCATTGGAGTTGAAGAGTGTGAAGCAGCTGGAAAAAGGTTTTTACTCAACACCAGTAGCAACATTCTCCTTCCAAAGTCAGACCTGTGTGAAAGATTGTAACTGTCTGATGATTAGACAACCACACTGACAAAAACTAGAAAGAAACATCTCGAAAGATACTCCCTAGAACTGCAGATTCAAGAGAGGGTGTTTTTTCTTTCTCCTTGTTTGATTTCTGCTCTCCTCATTATATATTGTTTGCACAATAAAATCATATACACTCTGCTTAAGTTATTGTGGGAAATCATAATATGCTTACAGTACAGACATTAAAAATTATAGCCTACCTTAAAACCAAACGTAAAAAAGGCAGTTTTCCCACCCCAGTCTTCAAAAACTATTACTTATCCTACAAAATAAAACAGAGAACAACTCCTTACAGAGTTTTTAAAATCGGCTGAACTTCACTTAACTCTTTTGGCTTCGTAGACAACAGCCTCAAAACCAGTGTGAAAAGGTGGGCCAAAGTAATTTTTATGAGACCTTCCCTGGAGGGAATTTGAGGAATCCTTAACAGGAGCAGCCCAGGAAATATTTTTATCGTATGTTTGCCTGTGACAACATGCAGTGAAAGGCAGGATGCAAACAGCCGGGGTTGACTCACTAAATTGCAGGTCAGAAAACAACTGCACGGGTCCTGTTCCTTGACTGTTGAATCCTCCACTTCACCGCCAAGACCTACTGCCAGGAAACAGCATGGATATAAGGTTAGGATAGATATTGTACTGAAAGGACATTTCCTTTGTTCTAGATATTCGCTTTTAAAAATAAGTGCTTTCCACCCATAAGAGTGGACACACCTCTGATTTCAGCACTCCAGAGGCAGAGGCAGGCAATCTCCATGAATCTGAGGCCAGCACGGTGCACACAGAGAGTTCTAGGACAAACCAAGACTATGCAGGGACACCTTGTCTCAAAACAGGCAGGAAGGAATAGAGAGTCAATGCTGCAAGCCAGTGCTGTAAGCCAGTGCTGTAAGCCAGTGCTGTATGCCAATGCTTGGTGGCAAAATGGCAACGAGAAACCAACCCTGCAGAATCAGATGAAACAAAGTCATGATGAAAAGCCACCAAGAGAGAAGTAAGAAAAACAGTTACAGAAAACAGGAATAAGACTAGCTGGGATTTTCCCCACAAAGGCCAGCTAGCACTTCCAGCCACATTAAGCTGCTCACACTGAGCTGGGTCCCCCCAAGAGAAGCTTGTTCACGAACTCAGAGCACTGTGGCCAGAAGACCCGGCAGAAGAAACAGTGACTGCTACTAGAAACCCAAACTGGATAGAGAATTCAGTCTGCCTGGACTGGACAGAAGAGTGAATCACAGAAAGCTGTGGGCACAGAATCAGAAAGGGGCATGGGATTCTGAAGCAATGCACACCACCCCTCACCTCCCTGGAGGAGCCAGGGACTGGGAGCATGGGAGAGCAGAGCAGGACTTGGAACCTGGTGTATCATGTCGATGACAGCAGATCCCAACAGTACAGATGGGGGAACCTGCAGAAGGAATTGTGTTAGGAGTCAGAAGCTGAGAGATGTTCAGTCTCTAGTAACACGTTATGCCCCTGCCCTACCCTTGTGTCCGCTATCACAGGGATCAGCTCTGGAGAGCAGAGATTGTCATAAACGCTACAAGCAAAAGCAACGTGGGCAGGAGAGGTTTACACATCCAGTCACAGGCCATCATGGACGGAAGTCAGGGGGGAGCTCAAGCAGGAGTAGAGGCAGGAGCCATGGGGGAAAGAAAACCCCTTGCCAGCTTGCTCCTGGGCTCACGTTCAGTTTCCCTTCTTAACCTCTGAGGAACCCCTGCCCAGGGGTGGCACCCCACACAGTGGGAGGGGCTGTCCCATGTCAATCATAAATCAAGAAATGCCCTACAGATTTGATTACGTGCCCATCTGATGGAGGCATTTCCTCCGCTGAGGTTCCTTCTTCCCAGAGAACCCTAACTGTGTCAAGTTGACAGAAAAAAAGTTAGCCAACAGGGGTCTTCAAACACAAAATCCTTCTGTCTGGTCGGATTTGCTGATCGGACGTGCTTGAATGACTGAGACAAGCTCCACTCTCAACCAGCTGTGGAGTCTGGTTTAAGACAGAAGTGGGGGTGGGAGGAGGAAGGAGGAAGAGAAGAAGGGAGGGAGGGAGGGACAGAAAGCAAGGAGGTGTAAGAGACAGGAAAATTAAAGCCCCAACCAGGGAGAAAAGCTGACTGGGGCCACAATATCTTCTACTGATCGTTTTAATTACTTTGTTTTCAGGAATTTTTTGTGTATTTACACTATTATACTTAGATCCCACATTTGTTTTGCTATAGCTTGTACTGCACTAGCAAAGGTGATACAAGCTTTCCTTACATATTTTCCCTACTGATTCTCACACCCCTCACAACGCTTTCCTTTCATTCTTTCTTTGTCCCGTTTCCCCCTTTCCAATTCCTTCCTCCTCACACTACTTAAATAATGATCCTCTCACCCCTGAACACCACTATAAGCTACAGCAGGTGTGTGCCTGGTGGCCTCAGAGGCCAGAATGGGTGTCTGATCCCCTGGAACTGGAGCTGTGAGCTATCAGGGTTGCTAGGAGGAATCAAACTCTGGTTTGACTTAGGTGTGTAACACGAGTGCGCTGTCTCTGTGCCTTATGGGAGCACACTGCCTCCTCCAGTGGCTAGCTCTGGGGCTGCCGTGGGGGCAGTGTGCTTATCACCACAGCTGGCTTCCCTAACATCAGTCCAAGCAAAGGCATCTCACCAGGAGGATGTGCAGAAAAGCGTGGAGAGAGAAAAAAAAAGGCTAAATTCTGGAGGCACACACATACCAACAGATATGCAAAATACAACAAAGGAACACACACATACACACACACACACACACACACACACACACACACACCTTCAACAGTCTACTATAATACCCATAAGGTGATGTCTCAGAAAACAATAAAAGCTGAAAACCAGAAAAAAAAATATGTCAGATCCTATTTTTAAAAGAGTCAATGTCTGTGCATTAAATAAGCAAATGAAGGAAGGAAGAAAATCAGTTCAGGGCCTAAATAAGAAAGCTGCAAAACTGATTCAGTACCTACACAGGGAAGACACCAAGGTAGATGAAATGGTCAGTAACTTAAAGTAAAGATTTTATAACATGGAGAAAAAAAAATAGCAAGAAAGTTGAAATGCTGACAAAGAACCAAACAGAAATTCTAGAATTGAAAAAAATAAAATAAAATAAGCCATCAGCAGAAAGCACCATCAACAAAAAGGAGCTAGTAGAAGAACAAATATAAGAGATGGAGAACAAGGTCAGACAGCAACACCAATAGATAAATAGAGAAAAAAAAGTTTAATGAGTGTGAACAACCCTCAAAAGAACGCTGAGGTATATTCAAGAGACCAAAATTAAGAATCCATAGGGTAGGGGCTGGAAAGATGGCTCAGCAGTTAAGAGCACTGGCTGCTGTTCCAGAGGACATGAGTTTGATTCCTAGAGCCCATGTGGGAGCTCACAACTCCAGTTCCAGGGACCAGACATTCCACTCTGACTTCTGAGGGCACCAGGCATACACATGGTATGCAGACAGAGATACAGGCTAAACACCCATACACATAAAACAAAAATCAATTTAAAAAATTTTTTTAAAAAGAAAGCATGGGGTAAGAAAGAGGAGCTGAGATAAAGCATGAAGGAATAGAGAATTTAGTCAATAAAATTATAGTCAATTTGCCAGCCCTAGAGGAAAAGCGGAGGGGGGTATGCAAACACAAGAGGCACTTAGAACTCCAGGCAGGCGTGACCAGAGAAGAAGCTCTCCATTGTGCACCACAACAACAGTACAAATGTCAACAGTCAAAGCAGAGAAACAATGCTAAAAGCTGTGAAGGAAAAACAAAACAAAACAACTCGCATACAAGGGAAGAGGCGTGGGGATGACATCAGATCTTCTGTTAGATAGTTTCACTCATAAGAAATCAGGAACAAATATATTTCGTAAGATAAATAGTTGGAGGAGAGCCAAATGGAACCAGTTATGCCCAACAAGGGAAGAATACTGCCCTGCCGGAGGAAGAAAAGGAGAGCCAGCCTCAGGTCAACCAACCAGATCAACAACCAAAGCAGGAAATAGTGAACCCTCTCTCAGTAGTAATCCTAAATGTAAATGGTGTTAGTTTACCAAATAAAAGATGCAAACCAGCTGACTAGTTTATAAAACAGTGAGATGATGTAGCGGGTAAAAGTGCTTGCTGCCAACCTGGATGACCAAGCTCAACTCACAGGACCCACATAGTAGGTGAAAAGGACTGACATGTGTCCCATGTCACACACACACACACACACACACACACACACACACACAAAGAAATATAAAAGACCTTTTTAGACAAAACCCAACTATCTGCTGTCTCCAAAAATCTTACAATTACTACCAAAGACACCGAAAAAAAAAGGAGGAAGAAAGAAAGAAAAGAAAGAAAAGAAAGAAAGAAAGGAAGGAAGGAAGGAAGGAAGGAAGGAAGGAAGGAAGGAAGGAAGAAAGAAAGGAAGGAAGGAAGAATGAGTCAAAGGTTGGCAGTCGATCTACCCAGTGAAGGGAAGCCATAAATGAACTGGTGCCCTGGCTCCCCTGCCTGATTAGGTAGACTTCAAACTAAAACTGGTCAGAAGGGATAAGGAGGGTCACTTCGTGTTAATGCGGGACATAATTCATCAAGAAGATATAGCCACTGTAAGCATTCATTGACTCTTGGGGCTGCCAGTTTTATGAAATAAATGTTAAAAGGTGTAAAACACCTCACGGGTCCTGACACAACAGTAGTGGGAGAGGTCACTACCCCGCCATCCTAGTCAGATGGGTCTTCCAAACTAAGAATTAGTAAAGAAAATGTAGAGCTAACAGACTAACAGATACTTCACTTAAATGCATAGTGAATGCATATTCTTTTCAGCAGCACGTGAAACCTTCTTCAAAACCGATCACATTATAGACTGCAAAACAAAGCTTAGCAAATGAAAAAGTGATTCTTTGTATCCTATCAGACCTTAATATAATAGACGCATGAATCAATAGCAGGAGAAACTCGGAAACGACATAAATACTTGGAAACTGAACAATCCGCTTTTGAATGGACAAGTGGGTCATTGAAGAAGTCAGGGAGGAAATTTCAAAATTCCTAGAATCAAATGAACTAAAGAGCAGCCTAGCCGAACCTCTGATAGACAGCCCAGGAAGGCCTCAGAGGACAGTTCAAAGCTAAAAGTGTTCGTGTTAAAAAAAAAAAATCAGAGCTATCTCAAAGAAATAATCTACTAATGGGCCTCAATTTTCTAGAAGCAAGAGCAAGCGAAACTCAACTGTGGTAGATTGAAAAGAATAATAAGAGATTAGGGCAGAGATTCATGAGATCCAGATCCAGAACGATTACAATTACAATTAATCAGCAATGTGGTAGTTCTAAGAAAAGACTGACAAGTTCAACAAATGCCTAACCAAACTAACCAAAAGGGTGAGGAGACCCAAATTAATTAAAGGTCACTACACAGTGACCTCCCAAATTACTGAGACGTCTTTGAATACTTATATTCCCAAAAGCTGAAAACCTAAAGGAAACTGATACATTGCTAATGCATATGATCTGCCCAATGCAGACAACACAAACAATTTTGACAGATCTATAACAAGCAGTGACACTGAAAGTGTCATTAAAAATCTCCCCACAAAAAGAGAAATGTCCAGGGCCAGATGAGTTCACTGCTGACTGAAACTCTGATAAAAGATTTAATACAAACCTTTCTCAAGCTGCTCCAGAAAGTAGAAATGAAAAATTAAACTCACTCTGAGAAGCCAGATTCACATGGATATTGTCCTAGCTAGTTTTATGCCATCTGTACACAAGCGAAAGGCATCTTCAAGAGGAAAACCTCAAGTTGAAAAAAATGTCTCCGTAAGATCAGGCCATAGGCAAGCCTGTAGAGCATTTTCTCAATTACTGATTACTGAGTGGGTGCCCAACCCATCGTGTGTGTGCTAGCTGTGGAAGGCGCACCGCTGGGTTGGTGGCCCTAAGTTCTACTGGAAAAAAAGCAGACTGAGCAAGCTGTAAGAAACAAGTAAGTAAGAAACGCTCCTCCATGGCCTCTGCATTAGCGCCTGCCTCTGGGTACTTGCCTGGTTAGAGTTCATGCCTTGGCATCCCACAACAGACTGTGGAAGTAGAGTAGGCAAGCCAGATCAACCTTTCCCAGTTGCTTTTGGTCATGGTGCTTCAACACAGCAGTAGAAAAGTAACTAAGAAAGAAATCAAAACCATAAAAAGACACAGCAAAACAAACAAACAAACCAAAAACCCTATAGACCAATGTCTCAGATGAACAGGGATGCAAAAATCCTCAACAAAATGCTTATAAACCAAATTCTAGGCTATAACAAGATCATACATGATGGCCAGATTGGTTTCATCACAGGGATGCAAGGTTGGTTCAACATACTCAAATCAATAAATAATGCATCATTTAAATCAACCTAAGCACTTAAATCTTGATCATCTCTACGAATGCAGAAAAGACATTTGATGGAGTTTGACATGCTCTCATAATGGGAGTCTGAAAAAAATAGAAATCAGTGGAACATACCTCAACATAATCAAGCTGTATACAACAAATCCATAGCAAACATTATGCTAAGTGGGGAAAAGCTGAGAGTGTTTCTTCTAAAATCTCCAACAAAGTAAGTATACCTACTTTCCCCAGGCTTATTCAAAACAGTGTTCACAGTCTTTTCTAGAAGAGTAGGACAAGCAAAATATCGAAAGAGTGAAACACAAATAGGAAAGAAAGAAGTGAAATTATCCCTGTTAGCAGATAACGTGAGTCGACACTTAAAAGAACCTATAAATGCAATTGAAAACTTTAAAATCTGATAAACACAGTAAAATTGCAAGATACAATATTCACATACAAATGAGTAGTTTGTATATATGCCAATAATGAACTTGCTGAGAAAATTAGAAAAATTATACCATCCAGAAGAGCATCAAAAACAAAGAATACCTAAAACTAAACCTAACCATGGAGGTAAAAGGACACTACAGTGAAAAGTTAAAACACTGCCAGAAAAGACTGGAGATATATAAAATTGGAAAGACCTTTCATAGTTCTAGATTGGTAGAACAATGTGGAAATATGCCTCTATTGCACAAAGTAATGTGGGTTTAGTGCAATCTATACCAAAATGTCAATGACATTTTTCACAGAACTAGAGGGGAAAAGTGTTTACATTTATATGGAGACATAAAATATCACACACAGGCAAAGGAATACGAAGCAGAAAGAGTAAGAGCATTACTCCCACAACACTCTACTTCAGATTATAATACAGACCTTTAGTGACAGCAAAAACTGTCCTCTAGACCAATGCAACAAAATAGAGGGCCCAGAAATAATGGACATAGATATGGACAACTTGCTTTTGAAAAAGGTAGGAAAAAAGAGATAACCTATTCAACAAATGGTGCTGACAAAATTATATATATACATACTGAAAGGTGAATTTACAACCATGCCTCTTATTCTGCACAAAAAACAAATAGAAATAAAAAAAATGGGTCAAATACCTTAATTTAAAACTCGAAACATTGAAAGATATGAAGGAAAACCAAATCAAGATACAGACAATAGGCCAGACTTTCTGATAGGATTAAATAGCACAGGAAAGAATATATCAGTAAATCAAATCGCATGACACTTCCGGTCAACCAAGGAAAGTTTCAGCAGAGTGAACAAACAGCCTATAAATGCGAGAACTTTGCCAGCTTCAGACAGGAAGCCAACACCTAGAATACATAAAGAACAACAAAAATTAACACAGAAATGCACGCATGTGCACAGACTGCCAATCAATAAATGGGCCAATGAACTGGATAAGCACTTTCAAAAGAAGAGACAAAAGTGGTCAAAGGTTGGGGTTTTGTTTGTTTGTTTGTTTTTAATATTCAATATCTTTAGTCAACAGGAAAATTAAAAGTACTTTGAGATTTCAAATCACCCCGATCAAAAATGGCTAGTATAAATTGATGACATGACCACTCCATGTTATGGGTAAGGAAAGGTTTTTATTGTAGATGTAAGAGAGAGAGAACAGTCAGAGGTATCTGGAAGAGTCTAGAACAGAGACAGAAAAAAGTAGATTGAACATGGCTAGCAAACTGGACCTGGCCATGAGAGAAACAGGAGCAAAGCAGAGAGGTGGGGGGAAGTGGGGGACAGAGAGAGACTGAGTGAGAGAGAGAGACAGAGAGAGAGAGAGACAGAGAAAGAGACAGAGACAGACAGAGAGAGACAGAGAGACAGACACAGATAGGAAGAGAGAGAGAAATAGGAAAAATAGCCAGGTTATAAAGAGAATGAATATCAGGGGGTAGGGAAGCCCATGGCCTGGAGAAGGGTGAGAAGATGGAGGATGCCAGCTTGGACTTTGAAATGAATAACAAGCACTGTGATATTGAGGGAGCCTGGAGGCCAGCATGTGCTTTGTTGTGCTAATAGGTGCAACAGATAGCCATTTGTCCCTTCTGCCAGTGATAAGGGAAATGATTCCCTTTGGTAGAGGGAAACTGGCCTCACAAGTTTCTGAGGAATGTCAGCTTTTATCTAACCACCAGAAATCCACCCACAGTCTAGGCTGAGCCCATTTCTAGGTATTTGGTCTGTCTTCTGGAGTTTGGGGAACTGGAGTCTCCTTTGAACTACAACTGCCAAAAGGGACAATGAAATCTAGTGACGATGTGGATAAGGGAAATAAACCCTTATTCCCTGTCAGTCAAGGCGTAAACTGGTACAGCCACTGTGGAATTGGTGTAGATAGACACTGCTCACAAAACTACCGCTGGACCTCTCTATATATGCCACTCTTTGGCATATGCCCCCCAAATATCCTACCACAGTGATTCTTGGATATCTATGGTTTACTGAAGCTCCATTCATAACAGCAAGGAAATATAATCGCCCCAGATGCCCATTGTTCTGGCTAGGTTTTTGTCCGCTTGGCACAAGCCAGATTTATCCAGGAAGCAGAACCTCAACTGAGGATATGCCTCCATCCAGATTGCCTGTAGGCAAGTCTATGGGGACATTTTCCTGACTGATGATTGATGTGGGAGGGCTCAGGCCACTGTGGACGGCACAGCCCTTGAGCAGGTTCTATAAGAAAGCAGACTGAGCAAGTCATGAGGAGCAAGCCGGTAAGCAGAACTGCTCCGTGGCTGCTGATTCAGTTACTGTCTCCAGGTTCCTGCCCTGAGTCCATGGCCTGACTTCCCAGCGTGATGGGATGTTACCTAAGTGAAAGCCGAAATAAATCCTTTCTTTCCAATTTGCTTTTGGTCATGGTGTTTTATCACAGTAGAAACCCTACTAAGTCACCTAAACAGATGGATGGGTAGTGAACTCGTGAACATACATATAAAAGCCTTCTTAGAGCCATAAAGAAAAAGAAAATTTTCATGAAACTGGATAGATCTGGAAATTATTATTTAAGTGAGGTGTCCCAAACTCAGATTGATAAGATCAATAACTGTTATCGGAAAGATTAATATTGGCTATTCTCTTTCACATCTAATTTTTATACATGTGAATTAATCTGGGAGTGAGATAGGTAGGGGTCATGCAACTACAAAGGGAACTGTGAGAGAGGAAAGGAGGTTTTAAGAAAGGGAAGGGGAGGGTGACAGAATACATGAGCTGTGGAAAGTGAAAGGGGGCTCCGAGAGGCTAAAAGGGGATATGCAAAAGGCAGGGAGATGAGGGAGGAGGATCAATCAAAGCCAAGACGCATGAGAATGTCATCAAGAAATCTGTAATTTTGTGTGCTAATTTAAAAAAAAATATATTAAAGCTCATTTTCCTCCTGAAGTGTCATCAAAAGGCCCTGAGGCCATGGCTAACTTGAACTTTATACGCCTGAGATCACTTTCTTAGATCCATTCAACCCAACAAAAGCAGCTTCCCAGAGCTACTGGGTCGACAAGTTCTACCAGGAGGCTCTGGACAAGTTCTACCAGGAGGCTCTGGAGACGCGGTGTTGGTCCTTGAATACAACACCTAATCTTCATGCCACCCAGCTCATGCTGCATAGCCCAGTCAGGAGTTGCTGGGCTGTGTGCTCCTAACACTCCTCTTTGCAGGATGAGTTAGACTTTGTGAGAATTACTGGTAAAAAACAGTATGTCCAATGATACAAAAAAAAAAAAGCAGTCTTCTTAGAATAACAAAATATCCAGTACTTCTGATTCCTACAATGAAGGGAAGGCATATTGTCTTTTGAAAAAGACAGTAATAAGATAATCTGAGTTCAGAATGAGAAATTAATCTTGAAATGGAATAAATATAGACTTCAGAGGGTGATGACAGCTAGAATTGGGAATAAACAGGAGGTTCCTGGAATAGTTTATTGTTACCAAAGCAGTGGAATGGAAATGGGACAGAGAAATGGAAATAGAGCGGAGACTTGAGTTTGAACGGATAGTTAGTGAGGGAAGGCACAGGGTAAGGAAAGAGATTGGATGGGAGACTTTCCAACCTAGATTACTACTAGTCTGGGTGGTGCCTTTAAGACTGAGGAGCATGGACGAGTACACAGTGGGTTGTTTGAGGTATGCATGAGTTAACTTCTCTGTTGGTGGGATAAAACACCAAGAGCCAAAGCAACTTACGAAAGAGTCTGTTTTTGTCTGACTGGTTTTGTTCTGTAGGTATGAGATTCCGTCATGGTGGGCAGCCATGGCAGCAAGCGGCAGTTGGGGTATCGGGGACAGGAAGCTGAGGGCTCACATCTCAACCACAGGCACACAGCAGAGAGCGCAAACCGGAAGCAGGGTAGGGCGCTGAGCTCTCAGATCCTGTGAGTCCATGCTTCCTAGCCTTCCCAGTGCTAGCAATTAGGGAACAAGCATTCGTAGACAAGAGCCTCTGGAGGACATTCTCATTTAAACCACCTTGGGGTGCAGCAGTTTGCCAGTCCACGGAAACGTCCCTGGGAAACACGCTTCTAGACTTTGAAGATACACGGAAGCTCAAGGAGACGGTTGAGTAGTACATTCACTGCAATCTAATTAATGAATGGAATTAAACCCCCGTCACTCAGAGCAGCCTTGGGTGAGGCAGAGACTTACACTGAGCCTTCTACTTTCGATATTTGGAAAGTAAAGGTAGCAATTATTATGTCCTAGGACTCTGAGTATTAAGACACATGTGTGAGACGCTCTTGCAGTATTTGACACAAGGCCAACACTCAGAAGCCAACTCCCTTGAACCACTGAAGTAATCCCTTCCTCTTCTCCCTGTGTCATCCTGGCTCCCTCAAGCCACCTCTGCATGACAAACCAAGAGACCTTGTAAAAACAAACAAGAGGCTTCCATCGCTCCTCCCTAAAGCTATCATTCAGTTGTCCATCACTATGACAAAATACTTTAGATAAATTAAAGGAAACACTATTTGAGCTCTTAATTTCGAAACTTCTAATCCATGGTAGGCCAAATGCGGTAAAGCAGAAGATGGAGGCTCACCTCATGGTAGCCAGGAAGGAGGACAGAGGGCACTCTATCCCTGTCAAGGCATGACTGCCCCTAGTGACCTTTGAGAAAGGACTAGCCCACTTCCTGATAGTCCATTCATTGGTGAATTCATCAATGGATTAATCTACTGATGAAGTTAGTGCCTTCATGATTAAATCATTTCTCAATAACACCACCAGCTGGGGACCAAGCCTTCAACACGGGGTCTTTGAGAACATCCTTGATTGAGACCAGAACATACGCTGAGAAATCCATCTTTACCAGGGTCCATGTGACAGCATTTTTCTTCCCATCTGTGGCAGTTTCAGGATAGGGGCTTTTGTCACTGCTGTTTGCCGTGTGGAGTGCTCTGCCCATGCTTTCTGAAATCTGGCTTTTCCCGCTTCTGTAACTACCTAACATGACACTGTGTCATGGAAGCTGATGACCGTGCTATCGATGTTTTATCTACGAAGCACCACTGCTGCAAATATGTGTAACACGTATGTAGTTTCCATGATTTCACCTGTCCCACCTCTGCAATCAGGTCAGTTGCTTGATAACGTGTTTGTCTCACTCCCTACTACTCTGCTGTTTGATACATAGTAGATCCCCGAAATAGTTGTTGAAGGAATAAATGAATATTCATAAAAGCATTATGGATCCTTAAGCATAAAGTGTGCGTTTCTTCCCCAGCAACACAAAACATGTTGACTCAAAGCATAATTCCATCACATTGACCGACTCTAGCCCGGATGTTACACTGAGGTAAGCTAATTAACCTCCCTGGCCTTTATTGTCCTTCTCATTATGAAAGAACCAACAACTGCTAAAGGTGGAGGTGGTAAAGAGTAAGAGAAATGAACCCTGGCCAAGTGTCTGGAATGCTACAAATGAAAGGCACTCTATTTAACTATTCAACCTGTCATAAAGATGACAGGCCCAGGCTGAAGTGGCAGAATCGAAAGGCCCGAAGTCACGAAGTCACGTCAAGTCCCTGGACTATGACAGCAATCCACCAGAATTTCCACTGAATACAATGACAATGTAAATCCCGGGATCACAAATCTGGGTGGCAGTTCCTGAAGTAAGATAAAAACAAGGTCACTCCCCAGATAGACTAGCAATTACAAAGAGAATGCAAAATGCCTTGGAGCTGAGCATGGCCCAGCCATGAGCTCCCAATCTCAAGGCTTCCTTCCTCCCGTGGACACAGCCTTTCTGACACACAGAAACCCCCTCCTGGAGAGCTCTGTCAGTGCCTTCTAGGAGACTTGTTCTTAAAAATAATAATAATAAAATAAAAAAATAAGAAGCCTTTCTGAGATTGACACAGACAAACTGAAGAGCAGCCTGGTCTGGGGTTTCATTTCAGGCCTGGAATAGGGAAGCCAAGCCAGCCCTTTAGGTGTACACCTTTGGTGAAGGGTCCATCAGAATAAGGTTCTTGAGCAAGCTTACAACTGGTATAGTCAGCCAAGGCTGTCTGAACTTTGTCACGTAGGAGCTGAGTGACCTCAGTGAGTCATCGGAAATTCCCAGGACCCTCCATTTTTAACTTGCAAAATGAAGGTAACAATGCCTGCCTTTTTAGAAGGGGCTCTCAACCTTCCAAAGGCTGTGATCCTCTAACACAGTTCCTCAAGTTGTGGTGACCCTCCAACCATAAAATTATTTCCCTTGCTACTTCGTAACTGTGATTTTGTCGCTGTTACGAATCGTAATGTAGATATCTGATATGCCACCCCCACAAAGAGGTCTCGACCCAGAGGTTGAGAACCACTGCTTTAGCAGAAAGAGGGGTAGAATAAGAGCTGGACTGGCCAAGCAATACTAGCCGTTAACATGAATCAACGGCTCATCATTGAGCATCTACAGTAACATGGATCCCAGTTATTTCTTCTTGCCCAATGTAGCAAATGTGGGGTGGAGTTGAGCTCAGAGCCGTCGCTGTACTAGACGCTGGAGATGAAGCAACAAGCATGGAGGCCTGATCCCTAGTCTCACAACAGAGTTGCACAAAGGGGAGCTGAGAGCACCCTGAAGGCTCCTGGAAGGGACGAGCATGTGGCAGCAGGTGGGAGGGCCTTGGGAGGAGAAACCCTGTAGACTACGGATGCCACATGAGACTGGAAGAGGACAGGACAGAAGGGATTCTGTGCCCAAGGGGTACTGCCTGCAGATGCCAAACAAGTACAAAGCAAGAAACTCTCGAAGGTCTAAAAGCAGGGCCACCAGAGAACACTGCTTGCTTTTAATTTAAAAGGGTGAAGTGGTCAGATCCAAATGATCAAAATGTGTACAGTATGAAAACTAGATTAGGAAAGACACCACTTTGAATCCACGAATCAGGTATGGGCACATTCCAGAGAGATACGGGAAGGAAAATAACAAGACTTAGCAATCGGTAGGATGGAAGAATGAGACAAGAGGGAGGAAGATGAACAGCAGGCTAAATGGCAATGACACCCATGAGACAAGAAACAGAGGGAATGGCTTTTGAGGACCCAGTATGTCACGAATTTGGGGTGCCTCTAAGTAAAGTAATGAATCGGGCTCTGAGTTTTCTTTTCTCCGTGTTCATCACAATGGCCACCTTCTCTTGATATGAAGTACCCCTGTAACCCAGCCACTCGGGAGCGCTCAGGTCGGGTTCTAGAGCTTTCCTTTCACTGTTCTCACAGGGATCCTCTCCATTTAGATGAGCAAATTCCGACGTGAACTTAGTCATCACCTACACAGAAGGGCCCTCTTCCTCTAACACATTCTCTGCTAGCTACTTCCCTGTTACTGTGAGGAAGGACGATTACCAAGAGCAAAATAAGAAAGAGAGAGTTTATCTGGGCTCACTGTTCCAGAGGGGCAACAGTTCTTTGTGTATCTAAGACTAGCTGGTTAACCCTGAAACCAAATCCAAACAAGTAACATTGTACAGACGGAGCAGATTGTATTTATTAATTAATGACAACATATATGTATATGTATGTGTAATGACAGTTAAAGAAATAGAGGCCATGAACTTCAGAAAGAACACAGATGGCGTATGGGGAAGGTTGGAGGAATTGGAAAGGAAAGGGAGAAAATCATGTAATTATGTAATCATGTAAAATCATGTAAATATGTAAAGACTGAAGAATTCTTTTTTTCAAAGAATCCATTCTATGGAGGGAGGGTGGCAACAGGCCGAAGGCATTGGGAGCTCACAGCCTCAACCACGAACCTGGAGCAGAGAGAATGGAAATGTGAGGAGGCCGTGAACTCTCAAAGCTGACCCCCAATGCAGCTTCCTCCAGCAAGGCCACACGATCTTTCCAAACAGTGCCACCAACTGGAGAGCAAGCTCAAATGCCTGAGCCTATGGGGGACATTTTATGTTCAAACCACCACATCCTCCAACCCCAGAGGCACAAGAATGTTTTCCAAACGGTCTAACAGTACATTAGTATATTCAGACACCTAGTAGGTTCTAGCTAATCTGCTTTATTCAGATACAGGAGAAAGCCACAACGTATATCACATCAGATGGAGGAGAAACAAGAATCTGCCAAAGATAATCAGGTCTATGTTTCCTAGGTGAGGTCATAAAATATATTTCTCACTGTATGTGATAGTTTAAAAAAAGTTTACATTTGCTTGTTGACTCTGTAAATGATGTATCTTTTAAACCATATGTAATTTAACTTACTCCTAACTAAAGGTCTACGAGGTCAGAACTATTACGCCCATATTAAAGAAAAGAAAGCTAATTCTACATATATCAAGTGCCTTATCCAGATAACAAAACTTCCAAGACTAGGTCAAAAGTAAAATCTGGGTTGCCGACTATAAATGCTATAAAAACCACAGCTGGGCTATTCTAGAATGGGTGGGTGTGGCCTACACAGTGAGAGAAATGAGGAGCGCGTGAGCAGGGGTGAAAGGTTCTGGAACACCAAAAGAGCCAGCAGAAGAAAATCTGAGAAAGAAGGGAAGCACACAAGAAGAATGGTGAGCCCTGCAAACTGTCCCAACCTCAAGGACAGTAAAGGCTGAAAACTCAGTAAGCTCAAGACTTGACAAGAATAACAGTAACTTGAGAAGCCAGTGACTGAAGTGAGAGGGTAAAATAGAGACAAGCGCAGACCAACTCAACCCGTCTCGGCAGAGCTTCTGCACTTTTGCCTTTGATGCAGGGCACTCCGAGCAGATCTGTGTGATAAGAGCGCATCTGATGTGAAAGGAGAGGCCAACACAAACAGAAAGGCTATGAAAGGAGCAGAGTTCCTACAGAGAGCAGAGGTGCTGAGGTACAGGTGAGAGATGGAGAGACCAGCCCTGGGGTGCCCTCTCTGCTTCATCTGGGAAAGGGGAAGGATAATGGTGACTTCCAGCTGTAATCCTATCCCTTGGGAGCTGAGGCAGGAGGATTGTCACGAGCTTGAGGTCAGCGTGAGCCACGGAGTAAGACCCAGTCTCCGAGAAACACACACCAGCTAGGCTGTATTTACAGGCGAGAGACAGACGTATGCACACACCTAAACTGCAAAACCCAAACTCCCCCATTACAACTGAAGGAGCGGAACTGCGTGATGCCAGCAGAAGTGAACTCCAGCAGGCTGAGATGCAGGAGCGGGTTGTCTAGGACAGCGTGGCGGATCCCGTGAAGGCTGGAGTCCATGAACTTCCAGTGACACCAGTCAGCAAACTTCCTGGAAATAATCGAAATAATCAGTCTGCTTTAGCTGTTTAACACTGTAGATGTTTCATAACCAGAGCCTGATGTCATCCTGCCTGTGAACATTTACAGATAAAGAACCAGATGCCCAACAAGGAGCCATGGAAAAATACAATAAACATTCTGTGGAATTTATCAGAGCTTCACGTGCCTAATATCCAAAGCAAAGATGTGCCCCTTTGATACAGTCCTTCTGAGCATATTTTGCTTTCAGTGAAAATGCCTGGGGTTCTTTGAATGAGGATGCCCCCCTATAGGCTCGGGCATTTGAACACTTGGTCTCCACTTGATAGTGCTATTTGGGGAGAGTGAGGAGGTGTGGCCTTTCTGGAGGAAGTACATCACTGGGAGCTGGCCTTAGGGTACACTCCCACTTCCTGTTTACTTTCTTTGTGTTTACAGCTGAAAATGTGATCTCTCACGTTTCTCCTCGTTACCATGCTTGTGGCTCACTGTCATGCTTCCCTGCCACAATGGACTTCTTCTTCTGGAACCATAAGCCCAAATAAACACCTTGTTCTATATGGCATGGCTTTTTGTGACAGCGACAGAAAGAGAGTAGAACAGTTCCCAGTTTTGCATTTGCAGGTTTATATGAGCACACCAATATGACACAGTTATCCCGAGCTCAGTAAACAAATGCTATCAAAAGTCTATCCTCAGAGCTAGAGAGATGGCTCGTCAGCCAAGAGGATTTGTGGCTGTTGCAGAAGACCCAGGTTTAGTTCCCACCACCCTTGTTTGTTATAATTCCCGGAGAACGGACACCCTCTTCTGGCCTCCACAAACTCCCAAGGACATAAGGCATACACTTACACATACACACACATACACACATACACATACAGACACACACAAGCACAGACACATTTTTTTAAGTTGTCCAGTTATTCCACATTGAATTTGTAAAGGCCCCGCCCCAATGAGTGCGAACATACGGACATCAATCCAAGGATAAAATCAGTTCTTGCAGTTCATGGGAAATGCTTGACTACTTCATTTGCCCACCACCTTCACAGCGCCTCACTGCCCATCTGCAAGTTGATATTCTCTTGCTGCAGCGCCGTTACCACCTTTCCGCAGAGCCCTCGGGTGCCATTATTGCCACAGACACTGAGAAGGAAGTCCACGCTGCCACCTGCCCTCCCCAGAGCCCAGTGCTGCTTCTGTAAGGGAGAGCCATAGCTCCTTCCACTTTGTAATGGTGCTTGCTGGTCCCTGAGCCGCCCAAAACAGAGCTGGACGAGTGTGTGGGAGACCCTCACAGCCCTCTGTGGACTCCTACCTCGCGTCCCACACCCAAAACATCCCAATTCGACTGGTAGCAAAAACAGAAACATGAACCCAGTTCAGTTCCCAGCACCCACATGGTGGCGAACAACAGTCCGTGACTCCCACTCCAGGGAGTTCCACCCTCTTTCTGACCGCCACGGGATCCTGCACACATGTGGTGCCCATTGATATGCTCAGGCACACGTGCACACACATAAAATTAAATGGATATTAAAAACTGAAACTCAAAACCATGAAAGCATCAGGAAGAAAAAAGGAAAAAAAAACAAAATCAAAACAAAAAACAAAACCTTTAATAACGCCAAAGAGAAGTGTGCCATTTGTAACTCTCAAAACTCCAGATTTAAGTAAGCTACAGTGAGATTCCTCATTCAATAGACTGGCAAAGGTGAAAATATTTTTGAAGATTTGATTTTGTTTTTAATCATGCGTATATGCATGTGGGTCTGTGTAACATGTCTAACATGTACATGTGAGGGCCAGAAGAGGGTGCCTGACACCCTGGAGGCGGAGCTACGGGGAGGTGGGAGGAGCCTGGCTAGGGTCTGAATTATCATCTTCTGCAGGAAATGACCCATCTCTCCAGCCCCGAGGCTAAATATTTAAAATTTTAACCTTGATTATCAGCTGATTAACATTTATATTAAAACACCACATTCTGGAGCTACGAGGGGGCACGGAAATGAGCAGAACTTCCTGGAAGACAATTTGACAGTAATCACTGAACTTGTTTGAACCTGAAACTGGCTCCCAGTATTTATCCCACAAACATTTCTCCCAGGTGAAATGCCACTTTGCTCGGAAGAGCCAAACACTGGAAACAAACTAAATGCCTGCCCTGGTGGGAGGCGGCCCCCGTGCTCTGCCTTTAGACCTCCAAGATCTGTGGAGCTTCAGAACAGAATAGCATGTAAAGCACGCTGCTAGCTCTATAATATATTTGTAAGTGTTCAGACGTGTGTGAACGCATATGCTTGTGAACATACAACATATACTTAGAAGTATACATACAAAATTAGGACTGGTAGTTAGGAAAGAACTCGCATGCTCAGAAAATAGAGAAGGAAGGAGAGTCCCCAGTCTATGTGGACATATTAAATTGTTAACAGATGATAATAAACCCAAAGAATCGCTATCTGGTAGACCAAATAAGAATAAGCCAACTCCTATAAGCACAGAACCCCTGCAACAGTACATGAAGGTCAAGAAGGCCATGTAAGCTCTGCGGACTTTTCTCTGAGCATAAATTCTAGCTAACCAACAGAGCTTGATGTTCTATGATGACAACACACACACACACACACACACACACACACACACACACGCCCCTGGGAATTGAGGGTCAGAGTGCCCTGCTCCCTGGAGCACGGAACAGAACAGTCCCTGCAGCAGACACACGAACCTCGGAGCCTCTCAGCAAGCCGCAACTGTATGACTGTGGGTTGGTTCGCGTGTAAATGAAAGAATGTGTTTGTTTTAGCGACTTGCAATAATAGCATCAGAAAAATTAAAACAAAGGAAAACGCCCCTCGATTGTCCTGCATCAAAGTCGAGGAGAGTTTTCTCTGCTCCTACTCAAGAAAAGAGCAAACTGCACGGCCCCCGAGATCAGCTGCAGACCAGTCAAAATCTCAGGCCCGAGGCTGGCCTTCGACCCTTCCGAGACTCTTTGTC
The DNA here is from genome assembly GCF_030254825.1 of Meriones unguiculatus. Taxonomy (NCBI): domain Eukaryota; kingdom Metazoa; phylum Chordata; class Mammalia; order Rodentia; family Muridae; genus Meriones; species Meriones unguiculatus. The sequence goes on from NC_083356.1 coordinate 6,185,501, forward strand.
CCTGAAGAACTCTGGCACGGTTCGTGGAAGATCGAAGCAAGCCTAACAGTGGTGCCCAGCCACGGCTACTCCAGCTGACGGGCGATTTGGAGCAGTGGCTGGCAGACAAAGCTGATGACCTGTGGGCTGGGGAAGCAATTTCATCTCTTAAACTTTTCTACCCCAGCGCCTCCGGGGAGCCACACTGAGGTATGGATATTTATTTCCCCTGGCAGCTAGGTTCCCTGTCTCCATCACCTGAGAAGCAGTTCCCTGAGCTACAAACTCCCAGAGTGCTGAGTCATTCACAGCAAGGAAGTTCTGGTTGGTGAGAGAGTAAACATTCTTTAGAGCATGCGTGGAGTGAGTAGTGTCAATCCATGCCAAAAGGACAAGAATGAAGGCAGGACCTCCGACTACCCCATCTCATTTGAACGCCAAAGCCGTGGGCCAAGCACTAACTTGAGTACCAGGAGCTTCGCATTTCATTACAATCGTAATAATGTTTCCTATTGTGCTGCCTGGGACGCCATTTCTTTTTGGCTCTTCATATAAAAATGTAAGCCTGATTTACCTATACTCAGGCTGTGGTATAATTAATTTGTTTCTCTGCGCCCAGGATTCTAGCAGCCATGATGTGGAAGGCTCATAAAACAAGCAGAACCTTGCTCATAGAACAATCGAAACCTGTAGATAGAGAATGCAGAAAGTGCATAGTTGACCAGGCAGTGTTATCTAACTCCATTAATCCCCGCACTCAGGGGGCAGAGGCAGGCAGACCTCTGCGATCGAGGCCAGCTTGGTCTACAGAGTGAGCTCCAGGACAGCCAGGGCTACAGAGAGAAACCCTGTCTCGATAAAACAAAAACAAAACAAAAAACAAAAAAAAAAAAAAAGGAAAAAGGAAAAAGGAAAGTGCATAGCTGTTCTTTGGGGGCCTGATGTGGGGAGCTGGTAATTTGTGATTTAGCTCAGTGGTAGAGTGTTTGCATAGCGAGCACAAAGCAGTCTGTTTGTTTTGTATTCCTGTAATCTGAATATTTGGAATATGGGGGATCAGGAAAGAGGTTCAACACTATCCTCCTCTACATGGAGGATAGTGATGGTGATTTCAAGACCTGTCTGGGATACAAAGACCCTGTGAAAGAGAGAGGGTGAGGACAGGGTTCCTCTGTAGCACTGGCTATTTTGGATTAAAGGTGTGTGCCATCACACCAGGCTAAAGAGAGAGCTCAGCTTTTTTGTTTTGTTTTGAGACAGGGGTTGTGTGTGTGTGTGTGTGTGTGTGTGTGTGTAACTGTGGCTGCCCTGGGACTAGCCTGCCTCCATCTCCAAGTGCTGGGACTAAAGGTTTGTGCCACCACTGCATAGCTTTATCTATCACAAAATTATAGCTATAAACTTCTCCATTTAACTAAGCCCACAAATGTATACATAGAATTTTGTCTTTCGATTGTATATTTCCTTCCTTTTCTACCATAAAAACTAAAATAAAACTATCCCTGGATGCCTCCCAAAAAAGATGATTTTTTTTTCCTTTTGCCTGGGCATATGGCCAATAAAGATTAAGCTGGGAGTAACTAATAGAGCAGTTGAGGGGGTGAGGGCAGTGTGTTAACCCTTTGGGGTCCATTTTTTGTCCTCAGCAAAGCAAGAATGCTGAACCATAAGGGCTTCCCCAGACCTGGGTGGCTTGGGAATATTATCCGTGTGTCTGAAGATATTTTTATACAGTATGAGGGGCTCTGACACACACCCCGGTTGGGAGACCTCGAAACTCAGTGGTTCCTAAGGTCAGCGCTGATTCTGACAGCTGTTGATCCATAAAGATGGCCCCTCCAGAGACACAGGCGACTTAGGGTAAGGGCAAAGCTGCCGTCATAGCCATACGAGGGGGAGGGAGGAGAGGGCACTTTTCTCTTTCTTTGTATATAGCTTCTTCTTCTGGTACTCCTCCTAAAGATCCATATAAATATCCTATCCATGACCTCAATAGAAGAGAGGCCTGCCTGGTCCCTTCAAGATGTGTAATGCTGTCCCAAGGCTCTTTTTTTTTTTTTAATTTAACCCAAAACACCATTCCCCTTCATACTGTAGCTTCTTTCTCTTCTTATGCAACCAGATAGTTCACGTGACCAGGTCTGTTCTGTGGTCATGGTCGTCTGCCCTGTCTCCACGGAGAAGTCCCTGTTTGGGCCCCTGGTTTTTCTTTGTCCGTTGACAGGCTGGCTCTGGGAAGGTTTTGGACTTTAGCTCTGACTTTTAGATGCCAGTTCAAAGTGACTGTCCTGAGCGTAGAGTGTCAGAGACGTGTGACAGCTGCGTAGGAACTGGGCCCTGGAGACTGTGCCACCACAGGCAAGGGAGACTGAAGCCGAATAGGAGGTTCAAACACAGAAGATAACCTCTTCCAGAGCAGGGAAGCAGAATTCAAAAACCACCATACCTATCCATACAAATAACATATGTCACCCCAGAAAAACCAGTGTGCTGCAAACGTTCAATTGCGTTTTACTCGTGCTTTCACAGGAATTAGACCAGAAAAAGAAATCGAATGTCTACCGAATGACAACAGTGACAACACAGCTTGTGATTTGGAACATTTGGCAAGAATTTAATAAATATTTCACCAGTGGGGAGAACTCTCCATGAGACAACACCGACGTTTCCCTCAGTGACTCACTGCGGCCGGGAAGTCGGGATGAGACGGGCCGCTCTGCCCTTTTCCCGAAGCTTTCTCAGGCTCCTCCCTGCTTTTGTCCGTCCCAAACGATCCAGGCACAAGAGCGCACGCGCGGATGCACTGCGCGTCTCTGAGGTACCACAGAGGTCAGCCAACAGAGACAGCGCAATTCATCCTCGCTTGGCAACACAGATGTTAAGCCTCAGCCAGGAAGTCTTTTCCCCCACTGTCCTTGTTGCATAAGTTTAATTAAGAACTGCGCAGGAGCTGAAGACCAAAAGAATATGGCTGGTTATACATCCCCACATCCTTGAAGAAATCGATACCGAGCGTACACGCGCTGACCTGTCTTCCGGGTACGTCTGATGCTGTCACGTGCTCTGGAGAGCTCAGCACTGGGAAGACTTCGGTCTTCAGGCCAGCAGTAAACATTAATCATCATGACATACCCAAGCCGAATCTATCGACAAGCTCGGGGCCCAATCCCGCAGTCAGTCACCACCTCTGAGAGCCACGGTGGCCATCCCCAGGGTTGGGAGCCCTGAAAAGCCAGCAGGAATGACACAGCAAGGGAGTCGTCCTCGGCCTCTTCTGAGCTCAAGTCCGGCTCCCTTTTTAGAGATCCTTCAACTAAAGCAGAAAAAGCAGCTCAGTTCTTTCCCCCCCCCCCCCCCCCCCCGCTTACCCGGTGACCTGGCCTCAGCCTGATGCCATCTATGCTCAGCTTTGCTGCCTCCGGACAGGGGCAGAACCTAGGGAGGAGTGCAAAGAGTGGAACATAAAGCTATCTGAAATGTTGAAAATAGCCGTTCCATGGTATTTAGACACCACTGTTTGGCGGTCAGGCTCCATTCCTCTACCTGTTACCACACGATAGGTTTGCGACTGGCCAAGACTGGTTTGGTGTGTCCTGAGATGGGAAGCAAGGGTGGAAAGGCCAGGGGTGAAAGAGAGCTCAGGAGGGAGTGAGGAGCACGGCCAGCCTGGAGACAGGCTTCAGTGACACAGCTCATTGGGGGCTGGGGGGACACAAGGGTTACTTAAACTTTTGGGTGGTCAGTGGCTTTCAGGGTGTGCGGGGTGGGCAGACACTATTGGCCAGGGTGCTGGGGTGCCTCATTTGTACAAGGAGGAATCCCAGGTGCTTCAGGGCATGACCTTAGAAGGGGAGAAGAAGTTTAACCTGGTTGACAGGCTCAGTGTCCTCCTGGGGCGGGGACGGGAGGGGTAGGGGTAGGAGGTGTGGGGTGCGAAGGGCTACCAGGCCATGTAGACCCAGGGCAGGGGGCAGCAATCCTACTCCTGTAGGTCTCAGGATGAGATGAGATTTTCAGGGTCTGGATGCACCTTGACCCCACTCTTGCTCGGGCAGGCTTCCCGAGTCCCCCATCTCCCTGGTCCCACCACTGCTATGCGTTGTTAGGTTAAGGTAGATCCCAGACAAAACGAGGCAAGCCATCAAGCAAAGCAAAATCTAATCACGGAGGACCACTGCCCATGTTAACTGGCCTCTTTATCGGGAAAAGAGCGTATAATGTAAATTACTGTCTGGGAGTATTTGAAAATTCCATCACACGTGTGTATCTCTGCCAAATGCTATACTAATTATTATTTCATTAAAACAAACATTGCCTCTCATATGTCCCAATTACCTGTTCTCTCACCATCTAAATATTCATCCTTCACCTGGATACTGAAATCTGACTGTTCTCTATGGTTCGTTGCTTTCTTCCCCATCCCCCCCAAACCTTCATCAGCATTAGCACAAAAGGTCAACTCCCCTCCCCTCCCACTCCCGTATCTGCAAACCTAATCAAACATTTATATTTGTGTAGGACATGTATGAACTTTTTTCTTGCCATCCCTCTCTAAACAATACATAACCACTACTGTTTACATTATATGAGGCATTACATACGTAATGCAAAGATGACCTCAAGCACATACGAAGAGCCGTCAGGCATTTGGACCTTGTGTAAATACAGCCCCACTTTCCCATGACTCAGGATAAAATGTGGACTCTCATTCCTGGCCTGTCACAGCCAAGCGTATGCCTGGGTCTCCCCCTCTCCCTTATGTCCTCTTCCTCAATACCCTTGGCTTCTCTCTGACCCCATGGACACACCAGCTCCCCCTAACTGTGTACACACACACACGCACACATACTTCTTGTCTGCTTTTGGAAGTGCTGGATCAGTCAGGCTCAATACTCACCAAAGAGCATTTTTTCCCACTATTTCTAAAGTAGCCCCGAGTCCTAGGTCCCTGTCACTTCACCCTGACTAGTTCTATGACAATCTTAAATAAAACTGGGAGGAGTCCCATCAGTCTGGAGAGGACCCGGGGCTGAGCAAACACACCAAACCATCAGTTCCCACCAACTGGGCTTGGGTTGGTTGAAGGGTGCCCTGTAGCCAATTATCTAACATTAGCCAAGTAACCAGGTAAGCTGTAACCAGTCGGCTGGCTGTTCAAGCTGTAACCAATTAAGTTGTTTTCTATGCCTCATTTCCACCTTTCTATAGCTGGAATAACATTGTTTATTTAAAATCCTGGCTCCTGGCTCCTGAATTATCCTTATTTTCTTTTGTCAAATAAACTCTCCTGGATTTCATTTATCTAAAGACTCTGCCTTCTCATGGTTTCCGTGTGGTTAACTGGAGCCAGAGCTCCAGTTCTGTGGGAGCATCAAGTAAGGGGGAGGGAAGGGCAGCTACTGAGGTCACTGTGCTCTTTCTCTGTTGCAGTGAGGGGCTGTGGCTCTGCCTTGCCCAAATTCTGAAATCCTACAGACTTATTTTTTTGAAACATATGCGTTTATATGAGTAAATGTTTCTGGGTTTTGAACTCCTGAGAGAAACAAGACTGGAGTCTGAAGAGAAGGCTTCTATGCTCTGAGTTGGCCAGACAAGACAGAATGAAGTTCCATAGGTAGGGAAGGTGAGCAGATCTCAGAGAACCAGGGCTCAGGCTGGTTTCTGCCCAAGCCGCTTCTTGTGCCTTGAAGGCCGCCATCTTGATGCTGCGGGATGCTGGCTGGCCTCTGCATGCAGGCACGGGGAAAGGGAGCAGGGAGCCGTGTGTGTGCTTTTCCTTTCACAAGGACTAATCATGTCAGATCCACCCGTCTCGTCCCTTGAACTCACCACTCTTTGCCCTCTCCTGCTTAGTCTGCAGACCCTTTCCCACTGAAGTGGAATGTTCACGTAGTCTTTTCTTTCCAGAGTGCAGGTGCATTTTAAAAGCGGAAATACTAGCAGAACAAAGGAAGGGGTCTGAGAAGGCCCCTGGCCAACAAGGGTCAATGCATAATTCCCAGGTGGGATAAGGAGAAAGAGGAGGCACAAGCAAGGCTCTACTGACCTCTGTCCTCTGTTTCATCATGGGAGAGGGGGCTGAGACGGGCAAGGTCTATTATCTCCATGTATGGAGAAGAGAACAGACACGTATTCCTTTGCAGTTGAGAAATAAAGATAAGTCTGGGGAAAAAAGGTAACAGAGCTAGAAGGCTGACATTTAAGCAAATGTGTTGTGACTATCAAAAGCAGGAATAAAAAAAAAAACTTGAATGTGTTTTATCACGGGCGAGGCAACTCTAAATCAGACTTTGAAATGTTCCTACTTGTCTTCTTGTATTTCTGTTATTTTAAAGCTAGAAATAAGTCTATAAAATTGTAATAAATCATTAAAGAAGCAAAAAACTGAAACTTTAAAAAAAAACCCAGTGTCTTTATGTTCTTTGCTATATCCACTCATGCACTTTTAAAGACATTTTATTCACGAGTTTTTGTATGTGTGTGCATGTGTGTGTGTGTGTATACCACAGTTCACATGTGGTGGCCAGAGGCAGTAGTTCTCTGGAGGACCTTACTTGGATCATCAGGCTTTGTGACAAGAACCTTTACCTACTAAGCCACCCGGCCCATTTTGTGAATTGTTGTAGAGAAACTAAACATATCACTTCGATGACTCCATACAAACATGACATTATGTTGATCAAGAATGTCCACTTTATATTTTATTTGTAACTACTTCACATTTTCTGAGTCGTGTTACTTCCTTCCACATGGTGTGAAATGGCTGAAGAAGAGGGGTATGCTGGGAAACAGCATCTGGCTCATCTGGAAACTTTGCTCAGGGCATGCTCTGTCCCCAGGGGCAGCTCAGTTTTCCTCCCACCCATCAGTTTCCTTATCTAATGTGGGACAGTAAAGAATCAGGGAAGTTCTCCTCAAAAGCAATGTGCTTGAAAATCTAAGATCACTTTCAGAGATGGCCATGTAAGGCATTCAGAGAATATGTGTTAAACAAAACTGATTCGTAAAATAATTGGTTAAACTCACAGATACATGACATCTTTAGGAATTAAACTTCTGGCTGAGATTTAGCGATTCAAGATCCTTCTCCTGAAATGTGCCTTTTCTCACTAGATTCAAGGATTAGATCTGTGAATAAATCCAGATTATCAGACTGGAAGAAAGTGAACCAATGAACCTTTGCATTGGCACCAATCCGTTCACAGCTTTTTAACAGAATCAGACAGGTTGGGGGTGTTTTATGATGGTATTTCTTTAACTCTTCCACCATTTAACGCCTAGCGAGCAAAGCCTTTGTAGGGTGAGAGGCTTCTCTCTCCCCTGTAAACTCGGGTGACTTTCTCCCAGGGCATTTTTAGCCTGCAGAGGAAACACTAGAGATCAGGAAGCTGAAAATGTCACTGACCTTCTACCTGTAATGATGCCAGCGACGCTGACACCTGCTGACAGCAACACAGAGCCAAGCTGGCAGCTTTTCCGCCGGCGGACTGCACGGCCTCATTTTCGTTCGACCTGATAACCTCACCAGGGCTTTTTCAATGCCCTGGACTTACTTTAGACATCCCTTGATTTTGAGATAGGGCACAGCACACTTCACGTGCAGAATTTACTCCTTCTGGAGGAAACAGATACCATCTCGGTGTTTCTTCCGTCGACTGAAGAACAGAGCTGTGAAGTGAGGAATCTGCCAGGACTGCCTTCAGCCGGAGCAGCTGGGCTATGCATGGTGCCTCGCCCAGGGCCTTTCCTGTGCTCGACACCTCACGAGGACAGCTCTAGTAAAAGCATCGGTCATGCAAAGTAATGCATCACGGTTTTAGTCGCTAATATGGAACAGTACATTCAAGTTTGAATTTTTTTCCACACTCGGGATCTAATTCATCGGCAGCATTCTATAATATCTCCTTCCTTCACAGCTGCAAACCCACAAACAGGAATAAAAGAATCAATCAATCCAATTAATAACATCAGAAAGTGTTATCAAAAACAAGCCCAAACAGAAAAACAAATGTCAGGGACAGGGGCAAAGTCAAAGCAGGAACATACTGAGATATAAATAAAATGAACATGACCGAAGTTTCTATGAACTATGGGAGCCATTCAAACAGCCATACCTAAGAATCGATGAGGTAGAAGGATCCGAGATATAGTCACATGACTTAAACCATCTACTCAATGAAATGATGACTTCGAATTTTTCAAACCTATAGAGCAATCAAATAGCCAAACCAAGGACATATTTGGAACTCTGGATAGTCATGGCCAGAGAATGCCTTCTCCATAGCATGCTGGGATAGATGCAGAAAAGGCATTTAACAAAGTTCATGCCCTTATGATAAAAGTCTAGAAAAAAATAGGAATTAACGGAACATACCTCAGTTTCATCATGGCTGTCTACAGTTAACCCATAGTAAATGGGGAGCAGGGGGAGAGACAGAGAGCATTTCATCTAAAGTCTGGAACAAGACAAGTGTACCCACTCTCTCTAGTCTTACTCCACATAGTACTCAAAGTCTAACCTAGAGAAGTAATACAAGAGAAAGTTATAAAAAGAGCAAAAAAAAAAAAAGTCAAATTACTCCTATATTCAAATGACATGATTCTATTCCTAAAAGACGCTACAAAGTCCAGCTTCAGGAAAGAAAAGGTACAGTTGAAGTTGCCGGTTTCTTTGAAGACTCAGTTGAGTCATGTGGTGTTTTGCTAGAAGCTGTCTCGTGAGAGGGCATATATTTTGCTGCAGGCTGGCTTGTGAGAGAGCACGTGATATTTTGCTGTGGGCTCTCTTGTGCAAGGGGCATGGCTTTGGCCAGCGGAGAACATCCGTGGGTGGACTCTGAGGAGAGGAGATACATAGAACTCACAGACAGTGAGACATCATCTTTTGGATCAACAATTCTGCACTGATCTTCATGCTTCAACACTTGACTTTGCAGAGAAAAACGTTCCAGAGAACTTCTCCGGGCAATCCAACTGAGTCTTTTGGCTTTCCCTGACCTGTCCCCATCTTCTGTACCATGCTGACTCATGCTGCTTCTTGGTGTTGGCGTTTGGACTGGACTGCTGGTATCCAGACAATGAGGGGTGGACTCACCCCAAAGAACTACTTCTAAAAAGGTCTACAACCCTCTTTACCTAACAACTTTCTTTCTCCCCTACTTCTGGTCAGTGGATGGAAGGGAGGTAGAAGCATTTAGGAACCCTAAATAAAGTAGGTTTGGTGAAAAATCTAAGTCTACAATTTGACTTACATTTCCAGGTCACAATCAAAAAGTCAGGGCAAAAATCATGGAGAAATATTGCTTGCTGGATCACTCACTGGTTCACCCTTTGCTAGCTTTCATACAAAGCCCAGGACCACCTGCCTAGGGTTGGTACTGCCCACAGTGGGCTGAGCCCACCTGCATCAATTTATTATTAAGATAAGCCCCTGAAGACATGTCCATAGACCTATGTGATCTAGGCAATTTTTCAGATGAGGCTTCTTCTTTCAGATGACTTAAGTTGAGAATTAAGGCTATCCAGGATACATGCCATCGAAAAGCTTCTGTACAGCAAAGGAAAGTGAATGGCTAGGTCATACAATATGAGAAAATGTTTTACCAGCTTTAGACAGGAGTGAGCATCTAGGAAAAGCATAGAAAACTGAAAATATTAAACACCAAAAACCCTGCTCGTCACTAAATGGGCCAAGGAACTGTAGCTGTACTTTTTGCTACTTTATTTGAGTTCCTATATCGACCTCCCTTCCCTCTCCAATCTCTTCCAACACCCCAATACTAGATAGGCAAGAAGGAAGGTGAGAGGGGAAAGGGGGCATGACATCTTTAGATTACTTCCTAACCGATTAAGGGCATCAAGTTCCTTAGGATAGGGGTGATCTTCACTGTCAGGAAATTCAATTAATTTTTCTCATCTCTCTGTGTCCGACCACTTGACCAACTGCAACCAACAACAACCAGCAGCCAGCAACCACCCAACAATAGCAACCCTGCCTCTTGGGGCCCTAACATTTACATATGTCCTGAAAAGTTCCCAGAATTCCAAATGTTTCACACTTGCAGAAACTATCTGCAGCTGGCAAAACCAAGTCCCCCAGAGCATGAGATCATAGTCAGCTGCTGTGGACAGTCTGAAGCAGCCCCATATCCCACACCTGGCATTAGAACAAAAGTGTATTCACATAACATAACTGGGTTTTGTTTTTGTGTTTTTCAAGACAGGGTTTCTCTGTGTAGCCGCCGCTGTCCTAGACTCACTTTGTAGACCAGACTGGCCTCAAACTCACAGAGATCCACCTGCCTCTGCTGCCTTTAGTGCTGGGATTAAAGGCCTATACCACCACACATAACTATAACCAGGTTTTTAAAGAAAGCAAAATCCTCACTAAATTTCCCCCTTCCAGTCCAAACAACGACTTTTTCTCTAACATCAATACATTACATACAATAAAACTATCAGGTAAGAATTATATTTCCAATGTCCAGTCATTTGCATTTGGCAACCTTAAAGAAAGCACCCCACTATCTATTCTATCTTGGTAAGCCCAAAGTTTTGTGACTAAATCACTGACTTATCATAACTTGCATTTAACATCTTTAAAACACCCTTTTAGACCCTAAAACACTTTCCTTAGATCCTTCACAGCTTAGTCTTTTATGTCTTTATAAATTTATACCTCTTTCGTGAGTTTTCTTTTTGTGTTTAACAACAAGGAAAACTGTAAGACTATAACTGGCTAGTCTTCAACCCCATCAGAGCCCTAAGGGGGATAAATATTACCTGAATAAACAGGCCATGCAGAGCAAGCAGCTTCCAAAACTATAGAAATGACAGAGACTGATGGCTACCTGGACAGTCACCAAAGCCTCCTCTGTATCAATGGGGCAACCAGTCTTTGGCCGTCAGGCCCAGAATCTGACAGGCTTTTCTGTGAAGCAGGAATTTTGAAGGGCTGGCCTGCCTTGTCTCAGCAAAGTTGGGCAGTTAACTTCCCAGTGTCCTGCGTGTCCACAGTTTGGACAGCATGCTGTCAGCAGGGGCGGCAAGGGCAGTTTTTGTCCAGTGGCTAGCTTTGCCTCATTTGAAGCAAACTCCATGTGGAGGCCCTTCTGTGCCCATCATCTTCTTTGAAGTAGATTAGGGCACTGCCGGGAGCTGATGTGTTTCTCTGTCAGAAAAGCCTATTATTATTAAAATGTCTTAAATGCATATTCTGTAGATCTCTAAAGTAGTTGAGGACCACCTAACTCACTATATCTAAATGGGAAAACATTGCTAGTTTCTAGCTAATTACTTTCTGCTTAACTTGGAAAACATCTACAGGAGGCTGAATAAAGCTTATTTCTGTAATTAACTGAACGAGTACCTAACAAGACTACAAGTTTGATTATTTATAGGTGACTGATTCTTAATTACCCTAAACAATTTACAACAGTGGCTTTCAAGCAATAGAATTTTACACGCATTTTTAAATGAGCTCAATCTGTACAAGGCTTTAAGCAAGAGTTGAAACATGTACACAGTACTTTGTAGCAAAATATAACCTTACATTTCTATCAATGTACAACAATCCACACAATGTAAAACATTGGAGACTCCTGGCTTTGTCAGGCCAAATGGAGATAAAATAATAAACTAAGAAGGTATTTCTCAAAAGAAAAATTTAAACAATTAGTAAATGTTTTTAAGTGTTCGATATCCGTAGCCACTGCCTCGTGCCAATCAGAATGGATACCATCAAGAAAACAAATCACAACAAGTGCTTATGAGGCCATGGAGAAGGAGGAGTCTTCGTTCACCATGAAAACTGGTATTGACACTGTGGAAATCAGTGTGGAGGTTTCTCAAGAAACCAAAATTAGAAGGACCATATGACCCATCTAAACCACTCCTTTACATACGCCCCAAATACTCCATGCCCTGCCACTGAAATTCTTACACACCCAGGTTTCTTGCTGTGCCATTATTCACAACAGCAAGGAAATGTAAAAGCTTAGATGACTAGCAACAGGTGAGTGCGGTACCCGGACACAGTGGAATATTATGAAGCCGTAAGAAAATAGATGCAGGAAATAGATGGAGCTGCAAATATCAAATTCAGCGAAGTAGTCCAGACTCAGAAAGAGAAACACCGAAAGCTCTCTCTTGGGAGCAGAGAGAAGCTCCCGATTTTTATATATGCATATTTGCGTGAGAGTGTGGACTGAGGTCATGAAAGGGGCCCAGGAGAAGAGAAAAACAAAGGGGCTTTAAGAAAAGGGGAGGGCAATGGGGGTACAGGTAGGAAGTGGGAGTAGGAAGACAGGGGTGGGGGGCCAATCAGAACAAAGTATGCTTGAAAATGTCATGAGGAAACCTGCTGCTCTGTATGTGAAGAATAAACTAAGGGCTGACAGGATGGCTCAGTGAGTGAAAACGCTTGCTCGATGAGCCTGCCAACTTGAGTTGAATAGAGACCCCCAAGGAGCAAGTAGAGAACTGACTACCACAAAGTTGACCTTTGACCTTTGATGCCATAGCCAGGCATGCGCATACACACACACACACACACACACACACACACACAGGACACAAACACACAAACACAGTTTTAAAATCAAATCAATGAAATTAAAACCCACAGTGTGCACCGCCCCACGCTGCCTGCTGTTTGGCCTGTTGGGGCTCCTGGAGGTCCAGTCTGGCTCGGGGGAGGCTGGAGAGCCAGGACAGACAGTAGCAACAGGTTCCAGGTCACCCGACAGCTCCAAGGGTGTTCTCACAGGCATAGCATCCCTGGTCAGTCAGTTTTATAGCTTTGCATAGTTTACGGATGATCCAAGAACAAACTAGAACCCGGTCCCCTCCTAACGCGCTTATGCGTGGATGGTTCCTCATATTAAAACTCTTTTCCAGAAGTGCAATTTTTTCTCCTTCCTTGTGGTATTTCTGTTAGACTCCAAGTTAAGCTGCTGACCCTGCCCCCACATTCAGCACCTCAAATAGAAGGTTGTTTTCCTTTCGGGTAGCAGTCCAAAGATGGGTAAAATCACGGCGGTGAAATGTCTCTATTGTCATCAAAACGATGCTTCTCTCTGTAGTAAAAAACACCCCCATTGGTTGGCTGCTTCTCAGCCAATTGCCCATTAAGAGGAAAAAGCAGAGAAAAAACGCGGCGATTTTCACATGCTTTCAAACCTCTCATTCACAGAGTGCTGGCTGGCACTGAGTCACACTGGAATCCCACTCACAAACGGAAGGAGTCATTTCACAGGCAATCAGGTGCCCAGCTTGTGGAAAGAAGGGAAGTAGTTTGAAAAAGAACACCTTTGATCCTAACACTTGGCATACAGAGACAGGTGAATCTCTTGAGTTCGAGGCCAGCCTTATCTCCAGACTGAGTTCCAGGACAGCCAGGATACACAGAGACACCCTGTCTCAAAGAGCCAAAAGGAAAAAAAAAAAGTGGCTTCTAGAGTAAATTGTCAGTATCTGCCATGTCTTCCTCCAATACCTTTTCTGTGAGTAGGCTGCTCAGCCCATCTTTAGGTAGGATTCTAAGCTCCTCTCATCTTCATATGACAGAAACAGTTACCAAAGGCCTCCTCTGGGCAGAGTTTTAAGCCAAATTCCTCTTTTACTTAGCTGTCTTTCTGCTTAGGCTGCCTTCTCCTTCGGCTGGGCATCTCTCTGCTGATGAGACCAAACACCTGGAAAAAGGAGGATGTACATTTGGCTTGTATTTCTAGAGATCTAAGTCCACAGATTTTTTTTTTTTTTTGGACTCCCCGTCTCTGAGTCTGTGGTGAAACCAAACACCACAGAGAAGTGTGTGACAAGAAAGGCCCTCACCCGAGGCAGCAAAGGAGCAGAATGAGCCAGGGTCCCTCAAAGACGTGCCCAAGTGTGCATCACCAACCTTCCTTCCCTGAGGTCCCAGCATCCATGAAGCACCATCGGCTGGGGACCAAGCTTTGAGCACACAGCCCTCGGGGGACATTCAGGCGTCAAACCATCATGCTGCCGAGGAGGCAGCATCTTCTGTGCGATCTTTGCTCTGAGTGGGCGTCCATTGTCTGGCTGGGGAGGGCTCTTCACAGAGTCTTCCTCTTTGAGTTTACCTGCTACTTTGGGGGATGGTAACAGATTTACCAACCAAGACTGCATAGCCCAACCTTTCAGCATCCAAGTCACTACAGTGTAAAGCATAGGCAAGATGGACCCCTAATTGGAGACGTAATCCTTCTCAATATCTGTGTACTGGCCAATCTGACTTCCTTTTCCTCTGTTAATACACTGGTAATTGTGATAAGGACTCACCCACTACGCTCTGAATCTTGACCCTTGAACTAAAAGTCAGTAACACATGGCCTACTTCCAGATGAGGGCAGCTTTCTAAGATGCCACATACCATAGTAACTGTCACCAGTGTTCCTAGCTGAACACTGTATCCATATCATCCTCTGTCTATACTATTCAATGAAACAAACTCCCCACCCCACTTCTGGTACAAATACAAATTTTGTATTTACTATGACACATGCTAAGGTCCTCTTATAAAGAGCCTCTCCCCCTCAAAAAAAAAAAAAAAAAAAAAAAAAAAAAAAAAAAAAAAAGATAGTCTTCATGTCATGGAAGCGCAATTCTCTTATCTGAGAGTTGAGCAAGGAAACTCGTGATACCAAACCATGACTCATTTATGTGCTGTTTCTAGCTGTTATTATCACTTCCTAGCCAGCAGAAAGGGTTAACAAGTAATCCAGATTTATGATAAGGCTCCAGTATTATCTGTATCCTGGTGACATGTACGTTCAAATATTTGTAACGTCTTTCTGTGTTGCCTTACTTCAGCTTTTTAAAATTTATTTTATTTTATTTATTTATTTTATTTTATTCTAGTTTCTCTCTTTACTGAATTCCTAACATGTGCCAGGCATTTAACTAGCCAGTAGAAATACAAAGATAAGACAGAATCACCGAGAATGTTTACATAAGATTTTCTATTAATTTGGATATTTTACTTAAAATTTTTGTCATTCTTTTCTGAACATAAAATTGTGCCTAGAAGTTAAACTCAAGAGAAAGCATACAAAAGAAAGTGATTTAAAAAAAAACTTTCCTTGATTTTATACTGTTTATATCAGTCAGCTTAACCAAAAATTATAACTTAATATAAAGTTCAGTGAACCCTTTAAGGTACAAAAATCTTGGCAATAAAAACAAGCCTCAACCCAATCTCACCTCCACGTTCTTAGTATTCAACCTCTCTGTTGACACCAGCTTTCCATCATGAAAATGAGACTTCAGTACGCAAAAGCCATTCTCCTCTGCTGAGTTCTCTTCAGTTTGGAACCTGCTCATCTGCCTGTATCATTCCATTTGTAAGGTGGCATATAAACAGGAGAAGACTCGCCTGTCCAGTTTGAAGTGAGGATGGGGGTACCAGTATCCAGGCCTCTAGAGTGCTGGTAAAGTCTGGCCATGGATACAGCTCTTGGCTCAGAGTACATTTGGGTTGTAGCTGCCTCTTAAGAGCATCTGGTAAAGTTCCCGTAGGAGTCTATCGTTATCCCACAATTTAGAAGGCAGGAGGAGAAGCTTACAGGGTGACAAGCACCGCTCCAGCCGTGGGGGTGGTTTCAAATCACATGTGACATAGACTCTCCTCCCTCAAAGGAACTGTTTCCTCCACCCCACCTCCAAAAAGAAAGAAAGAGAGAGAGAAAGAGAGAGAAAGAAAGAAAGAAAGAAAGAAAGAAAAGAAAAGAAAAGAAAAGAAAAGAAAAGAAAAGAAAAGAAAAGAAAAGAAAAGAAAAGACAAGAAAAGAAAAGAAACGAACCGGGCTGGCAACATGGTTAGTGGTGCTTGGTGCCAAAGCTAATGACCCCAGTTTGATCCTCAGAACCCACAGGAGAGAACTGACTCCCTCAAATTTTTGTCTGACCTCCATTAACATACTATGGTACATGACATTGTCCCCCCCCGCCCATACACACAATGTAATTTTTTTTTTCTTTTAAGGCCATTGTGATGAAGACGATCTGAAGCTCTGCCAGCCTACGTCTATCTATAATTTCTCACAAGAGCCTGAGTTTCCTGAAAGGCAGCTGAACTCGGCAGTGTTGTGCTCCATGGTCCTCTCCTGGTCAAATCATCATGGTTGTTCTTTTCCCTTTTTGGACTGAAGTAGCATTTTGGCATTCAGAAGACAAAACCGAGTGGATGTGAGTGATTTCATAACAAATCCATGTGGCCCTTCACCTGAAGGCAAGACAACACAGCCAGCCAGAAAGCCTGGGCCAGTGATTCCTGAATCCCTTTAGGTCAGCACCCAGTCTTGAGCTTGCGCCACAGTCCTAGAGAAAGCCTCACATTTCCCTATGCCTCGGTTTTGCGTTTTGTCATGTACAGACTAGATGATCCCCACCCAAATCCTGCCAGTTCTAAATCTTTAAATCTGGGTGAATCAGTTTGACACCATGAAATAAATAGATCTAAGAGTCTGGATGTCTGCCACAAGCCTAGTTTTATTTCTCTAGATATGTAAAGGAAAAAAAAAGCTCACAAATTCAGACTCTTAAATTATTGTAGCTTAGTATATGTGTCAGACACACCATCCCTGATATTTTGGTGAGGGTCCAGGCCCAGACCCCTAAGGGAATCCACCCTAGTGTGTGCAAGCCTTCCAAGTGCAAAACAGGATCTCAAGCTTCATCCTCCCAATGCTAGAACTTCCTTCTCCCCTGGAGGCTGGAAACATATCCAAAAATCAACACATGCGCCTAAAATAAATCTAATCCTAAAGTAAAACCAGTTTTCTTTTAGTTTCCTCTAGCAGAGAATGAAAAATAAGATTTAAGAGTTTTTTACTTGTACATGTAAAAAGTTGCATAATTTGTTAAAATTATAAACGTCAAAAGTTCACACCATTTGTCTTTTGTTCGGTTCACTACTGCTATGATGACCACCGTGACCAAAACCAAGTTGGAGAAAAAAGGGTTTATTTGGCTCACATTTTCACATCCCAGTCCTTCACTGAAGGAAGTCAGGGCAGGAACTCAAGCAAGGCAGAAACCTGGAGGAGAGATGCAGAGGCCGTAGAGGAGTGCTTTCTTACTGATTTGCTCCTTGTGCCTTGCTCAGCCTGCTTTCTTACAGACTCCAGGACCACCAGCGCAGGGATGGCACCACCCACAATGGGCTGGGGACCTTCCTCATCGATCACTAAAGCCCCATAGGCTTGACTACAGCCTGATCACATGGAGGCGTTTTCCCAGTTCAGGCTCCCTCCTCTCTGATGGCTCCAGTTGGCACAGAACTAGACAGCACAGCATGTCTCCAAATCTCGACTTATTTTAACAGTTAATATATGTCTTTACATTTTATCAGTAAGATGTAATACTTTAGTCCGGAATAGGTTTTATAAATATGGACAGTCAAAGATCAAAAGGGATTTTTCCTGTCTTCTTTAATCACTCTGCTAAAATAGGAGGGATTACAAGCCAGTCACTCAACCTGACGTGGCATCCAAGACATGCAAGCGTCTTGCATGAAATGGAGATTTGCCTCCACCGTCTACGAGGAGTGAAGGAAAATAACTGGGCCAAAGCATCAGAACAAAGTCTTGGCAAACTTAGACATACTTCTCATGTTGTCTCAACCTGGCTGGTTATTGCTCTAGAACCCCACTGTGGCTGGACTCGGTCTGCAGAATTCCTTAAAAGAAAGGAGCTGTGCAGCAGGAATGTATCATATGCGCCACAAAGATACAAAACGTTCTGGACATGGCCTGTCTTCTCAAGGAGTTGTCGGGCTAGCTGGGTCGCTGAAGTACTTCTAAAAATACAGCCGGATAACTTCCCTGGCCTTGTTTTCGCTGGACGCCAGACCAATTAATAGACAAGAAATGGCCACCGTCAAAGTTTGCTTTGAGAAAATTATAATATGTACTGAGTGTTTATTGTGTGATTCTTATGCATGGAGTCTTCTTTTCGATTCCTGTCTCCAAATTCAATGTACACTAAGACTTGTATTGTGTTATAACATCATGTTTAATAGGACCATTGTCTAAATCAGGTAATTTGCTCTTACCCCCGTAGTTGTAAATTTACAGTGTGTTCTCGCTAATACTATATTCTCAAGTATCTCTGTTCCCCTCCACTCTTCCCCCTAACACAGCATGTTGACCTTATAAAGTACAAGAATATCTCTTGGAAGCTGCTTACGTACAATAGCACTTTCTAGAATTACATGTAACATTAGTTAAACATGCTTTTACTTTCTACTATGCCAAAGGCTAATAGCTACAGATATAGCATTCAACAAAACAGGCATACTCCTGTCTCCACGGAAATGACTGCCAAAATAGATTTGGGCAGGAACCCAAGGGCACCAAACTGGGGAGCAATACAGAATCCTGCTGCGGCCAAAGCAGAGGCTTCTGTGAAAGCAGAACCTCGTCCCAGAAACAAGAAGCGGAGCTCTACGCAAGCTTCAGTTCCCAGCGTGCACAGCTCCCACTGGGGGCCTGCAGAACACGGGCCTGCCGGCGCCTGCGCAGCCTCAGTGTACGGAGCTTGCCCGCCGTGCAGAGGGCAGTCTGAGGTAGTCCTCGAACAGGAAGAGCTGAGCCGAGTGCTGTCTTAAGCTTTTTAGGCAGAGCTGTGGGTTTGGTTTTGTTTTTCATTTAATTCTCGCAGCCTCCCTGCCAAGTAGTACACCGTCTCCTACCTGTTCTGTAACTGAGAAAAAATAAATATAGCTTATATTCTATATAAGAATAACCTGCCCAGGGTCACAGAGCTGTGGCTTCTTTTGAAGCATCATTTGACTCTAGACAGGCTAGCTTAGCCTTAGCTCTCCGGCCCTGACCTCTGGGCCTCTGTACCCCAGCGTGAGGAGCACACCGTCCCCTGCTTCCTCCCAGGAGCACCCCCCCCTTTGACGTGGAAAGTAAGGGGAAGTGTTTCAACCCTTGCAGTTACTAAACCCTGCAGCAGGAAGCTGATGCAAGCACACCAAAACATGGAGTGTACCCTGACCTGGTTGCAGAGAACTCTAGCTCCCGGCAACTGTCAGTGCTGTCGAGGCACTGTGATGCTGAGCGCTCCATGTTGGGAGTTCCCCAACCCCAGAGGCAAAGGGACCATAGAGGAAAGGTGTTTGAAGAGCGCTGCCTCCTGAGGGGGAGGAGGATGAAGGGCCAGATTCAGTGCGCTAAAGGCAAATCTTTCCACCAGGACCCACAGCTACAAAGATCATCCTGTTCGTGCCTCTGTCAAAGGGTGCAAAAGGCAAATCCCTTTAAATATACCAACCTGAGTGAGCCTTATCTTAGAGTTTGGACTTGGGTTTCTCTTGGGCTGATCGGGATAAGCGTGGATATAGACACTTATTCTATTAAGTGGGCAGAATTCCAACAAGCTGAGCAGGAGAGGTTGGCTTCGCAGACAGCTAGGGGTGAGAAAGCAGAAGCCAAGGAAACGCGGTTGGTCCTTTCCATTCCTTGTAATTTATGGACACAGCGGGTGGGGAGGAGATCAGCAGAGTCGCAGGTAACTGGTTACCATCATGCTATTTCCATCAGCCTTGTTGTGACAGTAACAGCACCATTGCCGTGCTGAAAGAAAGTGGCCCATTTGATAAATCCAGCTGTCCTCTTTCTCCTGACTTCTCAAGGTGATAAGACAGCAATCTAATTTCTAAAAGTTAGTGGTATAGAGCATTGGCCTGAGGGTCTCTGTTTTGAGCCTTAGTTTAGGCTATTTGGGGTCAGCACAGAAACTTAACCTAGGGGTAAAAGGGAGGTAATCCTATTGTGGTTATGGAGCAGTGTCCTAGAAGAGTAAACTATAGACTAAGAAAGGGAAGGGCATTTTAACTCTGAACTACAAGAGAAGTTGCTTCAGGACCAGCAAGACAAGTCAGCAGGTAAAGGCACTTGCCACCAAGCCTGATGACCTGAATTCAATCCTCTCAAACCCACATGACAGAAGGAAAAAAATATATATATCCTCTAACTTCTGTGTGCACGCTATGGTATGCACGACCCCCCCCCCCCGCTCACATACAATGCGTAAATAAGTAAATAACTTAAAAATATTTTTAAAAATATATTGCTGCAAAGAACAGAAAGATAATGAAAACCATTGCTGTGCTTATGAGCTTAATACTGTAGTTCTAGAATTTATTTCCATTCTGAAGGCATGAGAAAAAACAATACCCATTGTTCTAATTAAATCCTACTTGAAGATCTGGTTCACACTCGTTTCCACTCTTTGTGGGGAGCAGGCAGAAAACGGGGGTAGCAGAACTCCTAACAAAGAGGGGATAAGATGAGTTCTCAACAGAGGCAATAATTCAAGTGAGCGGCTATCAGAAGGAATTGTGCCTGAGTTGAAAAGGTAATGAGTTCTGCAAAACTAAAGGAAAATGAATCTTGTCCCTCTGGCCAAGGGAGGTGACAGCCCTCACAGAGGAGCCGCCCCACAGTCTGTCTGCTGAAGGGGATTAGGTAGCTTTCTACCTACCTTCAAATAATCCAAGATGCGAGAAATGGATGGCATAGCAGGCTGGAATTGTCATGGCATGATATTTTTAGGAGAGCTTATTTTGCAAGCTAGAATTACAGAACAGAAAGACGTAGTCAATTAAAAGTATTTAAGGATGAGTTTCTGGCACGGGAGAGAATGGCAGAAGAGTCATAACCCATGACGAAGAACCAGAAGAGACTATTTCCACAGAGACCTGGGTGCCGCTTTAAAACGACATTTTAAAATAGACTGACTTATGCCTCAATAGCCAGCTCAAGACGCCAACAAAAGGAAGTAGCTTATAGGAGACTTACGAACAAGAATCGGAGGTAGGCAAGGGAAAGCATTACCTCACTGGGAAAGGTTGCCTTATTCATTATTTTGGATCTCCGTTCTTTATTAGAGGTCCTGAGAGTGGGCAGGACTATGAAATAACACTGCCATAGAATCCCCTGCATCTGGATCCCATCCCGCTGGAGCCCATCCCCTTCCTGTACGCATGTAGGAGGCTCAAGGATTACCACTGGGCAGATGGGAAAACTGAGATTTGGGGAGAAAAAGGGCATCGATGCGAACACACAGATGAAAGTACAAAGCTGTGCTCTCCCTCAGCCGCGCCTTTAGGCCACCAGCTCCAATAAAATGAAACCTGAGTCCAGCGACATTAAAGAAAGTTAACATCTCTTTACCATTTCCTGTCTCGCTCTGTCAGACGCCCTCAGAGGTTGCCTCAACTCTTAGTGACTGTGGGTGCTACTGTGGGTCTCACTTCTCGTAGTTCAGTGGGGCCCCACTGTCTACACAGAACCTTCTAGAAGACTCCACACACATTGTCTGTATTGGTTCTAATCCAATGATTGCCTCACGTTCCAAAGCCTTTCCTCTTTGGGTGGGTATCTTCTTTTCTAGACACAGTCTTCCTCACCCACTCATAACTGTTAGAGCCAGCCATGGCTTCTCTCTCACGTGCCATGTGTCCTATCCCCACCAGCAGGATGCCAGGTACATAAAAGACGCTCACTACAGCTGTAAGGAGGCGGCCCCTCGCCAGCCCATTCTCCTCTGAGATAAGCGCTACCTAATTAGGGCCCTGTGAAAATCTGTATCACCTATTGCGGAAAAGGTATCAGTTTCATAAAACGTCATATTTCAGTTGCCTGAGATTCAAACCTCTGACTCTGTTTGAATTAGATTTCATCTTAATTTAATTTGTACGTTTTGCCGCTCTTCCCTCCCCTCATGTAGTAACAATTAACAGTATAAGCTGACATTTACGGCGTGTTTCTCATGTGCTAGGCATGCTATGCCATGTATATGTACCGTTTCATTTAATCTTCATGATCACTCTCCTCGGTGTCTGGCCAAGAAGGCCAAGGCGTGGAGAAGCAAGACAACTTTCCCAAACTCGCACCGAGAAGGCTAGTGTCAAAAAGGCACCAGAAACTCTGCTTTAAGTGTGTCAGGTGGTGTAGTTACAGAAATGATTGTACGATGGTTTGAGTGCCCCAACCCCATGGCTATTCAAACGTAAGCACTTCACATGACTTTCTCAATTTAATCTTCTCAAAGCGTTTTTGAGGTATATATTATTGTGTTTTGAGCTCTAGCATCTCTTAACCTCGCTAATTCTTGGGACGTTATATAAAGGGAGACTCTGACTCAGTTTCCCCATTCCTACAGTGAGAGCATGAATAGTCACTGCAAGTATTAACTACTCTAGTTTATGGGTGTGAAGAATGTGGATGAGCTCACAGTATGTGGCAGGCTCTGCCATTGCAAATTATTGTCACTTTTGACCTTTCACCTCTGACCTTCCTTCCTCATCGAGGTCTCCAGTCTAAGCTGCAGATGCTCACTCACCAGTTATTGCACAGAGGCATGAGAACGTCTCTCTAGTCTTCTGGGTATGGTTTAAAATAATTGTTTTCCCAAATAATGGAGAAATATGCTCAAACCTGCATAAAGCGTAATCAATCGCACCTCGCACCATGACTGGCATAGGGCAAACACTTGATAACTAGTGTGTAAATAAGTGCATGCAGAAAAGTGACAGAACACAGGAAAGAAAGTGGATAGATGGCTGGAAAGCAAGGCGGCAGAGCTTAAACTGACCTGCAGGAGACAAGGAAGGGGAGACGCAGAGGCACGAGATGAAAACTGCTTTGTGTTCCAAGTGTCGTGTTTTAGAGCTTGACCTCTTCACAGTAAACATTGTCTACTTAAATAAAATCAGCATTTCCAAAACTATGTGTTACGAAGTCACTTAGAAAGCAAGAAAGGGCCCACTTCAAGGTGCGAGGGTCTCACTGAAATGCGAGGAAGGAAGTTTATGGCCAGGTTTGTATTTCACCCTTGGTTTCCCACGCTTTTCAAAGTGTCCTAACTCCTTCTCTAACGTTTGGAAGGAAGTACGGCAGTTGTGCAAATAGATGCTCCAAATATCTAACCTAAATATTTACATTCTGCTTTTTTAGTTAAACAATTGGCTTTGTTCTTTAACATTTAGGTCAAAATGTTAAACGCTTCAATGTTTTAAAACATCAATAAAGGAGGATATGGGTGGGTTTTTTTTTCCACTCCATAGTCTAAACCTACAGGTTTTAGCAAAACCTTCACAAGAAAAGAATTGGGCACTTTCAAGCATAATGCACAACACGCCCTGAAAATAAGGGGGAAAGGGAGCCTGCCGGCTTTGCATTCTTTCAACACAAAAGCACCTCCCTTCCACTTCCCTCAGTTAATCCTGGCAAGCAGTTATAGCCCTGACCTCATGAGGAGAGCATTCCCACCCCTCTCGCTATGTAGACTTGACCTCAGGGGCGTCCAGGAGCTCTGGACGCATCTGCAGCCTTACCTCAGCGCATTCCCATGCGTTTGCCGTCACCTACACACGTCCCTCAAGACACAGCCCTTAGATGCAGACCACTGGGAGGTGATACAACTGGCACAAAGGATGTCACACCTCGAAACCATTAGCTTGGGACACCTGGCTCCGAGCGTGCCTCTGTGCCTGATGCAGGAGACTGCTCCTGAGGGGTTACCTTTTTCCCTTTCCGTAAATGGAAGCTGCCACCTTGGATAGCAGAGCCAAGTAGGAAGGACTGGCCACCTGGGCAAACCCTGTGAAGATTTTACTTTTGAAGTCGGGTCAACCTGGCCTGAGATTTTGTGACACTCAGTGAGTAACATGCGCATGTCAGCAGAATGAAACTGTGAGGACAAGTGAGAAACTCGAGTGTTTCCTCATAAACCTCTTTCTTTGCTGCCTTCGTTACACACGCCTGCCCCGGCCCCAAGGCTTGTGTCTGAAGCTTGGGGCAGGCCCTCGAGCTCAGAGCCCTCTCCCCAGTTTCCAGAACTGCTCTTGCCCACACGGGAAGCCAGCGTGGGGCAGTCGGGTAGCTGTTGGTGTGAGCAGCCGTACTGAACTGGGCACCTTCCTAATGCTGGAGTTGAGCCTGGGCGATGAAGCCGCCAGGAGGCATTGGGGTCCGCAGTCACCTCTACCAAACCTGACTGAAGCCTGAAAAACTGACTTGCTCACTGACCTTCCAGTCCGTGTCACTTGGCCGGTATTGAGTTCCACTTGTCCCAATACTTGGTTGATGACAACAGTTTAACCTTGAGGGCTGAGTGATAGGGGCAGCTGACAGACAGGCTTCCACACTAATTATGGGAGAAGCTGAGAAAACTAATACCCTATCAAAAAAAAAAAAAAGATTGTGAAGGCTATGAGGCCAAGCCGGTATGCCAGGGGGTACCTTTGTCCAGAGCTATCTCTTAGGTGTGCACAGGGTAGGGTGATGCAGCAGTTTAAGCAGTAGCGGGCAGAGGGCATAAGTTTGCATTGTCACAGAAAGAAACACTGAGGAGAGCCTGCACACGTCAAAGCTGGCAGAGGAGGAACAGGAACGGGCCTCCTGGATCTCTGAAGTAGACACAGGGAGCCCTAACCATCGTGCTCCTTCCTAGTACTCAAATGCTCTGTGGGAAAGCAACTTGGTCTGCCTTTGAGAGAAGGAAAGACACTTTGCTCTCTCAGGATGTACGATCCTGCTCCATCAGCACACCCTGCCCTCTGTGGTCCCCAAGTTTGGCCATTTTACGAATCCATGGCTATACGGCTTCTGGGCACAGCCTGGCGCCTCACTGTCTTCTCAAGAGTATTGTCCATTTTCTATGCTCTCTCTTCAGTGAGCAAGAGGAAAGCTCCTGTCCATTGATGACTGTGTAGTCATCACTCCTCTGTCGTAACCTCACAAGTCTGAGAAGCAAAGAACGCTGCTGAGACTGATAAAGACAACAGCTGCTTACAGACCGCAGGGCCTGGGTTCTAGCTCACCCTTCCTCCTTCCTGCTTGCTGATGGTGGGATCTCCAGGGCTCTCTCCCCATCAGCCTGGCCATCTCCCTTCCTTGATGTGTTCTGAATAAAGAGTGTGGTACTTGGCACATAGTCGCTTTCTCCTGTACCTGGAGCATCAGTGATCAGCATTTCCATTAGTCATGCACAGTCAAGGCTTCACATGATTTCTTAAAGATGCCTTTGTTTCTAGACTGGGTGCATTCGGTCACTATGGCCCCAGAAGAAAACATGAATTGGTCAAGGTCACCAGGTTTGAGTCTCAATTTGTTTAAAGTCAACTCTTCTTAAGTGCCTACATGATGCTAGTTCTCTTTCTCTCTCTCTCTCTCTTTCTCTCTCTCTCTCTCTCTCTCTCTCTCTCTCTCTCTCTCTGAAATATAGTCTCTCACTTTATAGGTGAGAACAATTCTTCAATTTGAGACGGCTTCAATGTAGGAGTTGTCAGTGAAATTAGTTGTAGAGTAGACTTGGGGTAATTAGTTTGTGCTTGAATAATCTGATTTTATCAACACCTTTGTTTTGCATTAACATGTTATTAAAACCTCTGTGGGTAGCCATAGCATTTCCCTGGGTGAGGAAAGTGTCCACTGAGTTTCCATCAGATGGCATTTAGACTTTTCATGGTCACCAAGCCTTCTTATGTCCTTACTAAATTTTTGTCTTCTATAGAACTTTTTGATCCTGACATACGGTAAGCAATAAAAGATGACAGTCCTTTGCAAGGCAGAGAAACAGCACAGGAAAGACAGGAGACTTTTTGTGAACCATGAAGATAGGCAAATGAGATAAGAAGGCAGCACAGAGGTCCTGCAGGGTGACTCACACTCCAGGGGCTCTGGCGGCTTTTCTCCTTGCCTCCCAGAAATCTGGCTTAGGAGAAAGTTCACTGCTCCTTGCCCCTTCAGAATTTGAGCAACAGCCGAAGATCAAGTGGTCAGAAAGAAAGAACAAGAACAGAGTGCCTCCCTTCCTCTTCCTCCATGGAGCCCTTTTCCCGGTATAGTTCCATGGAGCAATGGGCTGTGCAGCTCAGTCATTCATCAAAAATGTGCTAAGAACCTACCTCACCAAGCCCCGGGGACAGGCAACTTCTCATTGCCAAAGAATGTGAAGATGCCCCCTCCCTCCCAAAAAGGAAAAAAAAAGATGAAGAAGTCAGAAGTCAGTATGAACAGGTAAATAGGTGAGTGCACGCCTCAGCAAAGACTGGACAGACCCATGTCTACATCCTGTCTCCAAACCTCACCAGCTGTGTGTGGCCTTGGGTTTCAGCGCTCAGCGCTCTGTGCTCTGCGCTCTTCGAAAACCCCTCAGAGCATGTGGGTCTGCCGTGATTAAACGCGAGAGCACTTCTTTGCTCTTGTTTTGGGGCCTTTGCTGTTTGCTTGTGTTTATTTTAATCACCTGTCTGGACATAGTAAGGCGCTCCGTCAGTGAGACTCAGTGAAGCCTCTAGGAACAGCTGCTCCTACCTCTACCCCGGGGCTGGCCTGAGGCTGACAGTGTAATACTTAGGATCCCTTCCCTCCCGCTCCCACCACACAGCTCCAGAACACCCATCTTCTCACCACGGGATCCAAGCAAATGCAGAATTACTGATGGGCTGCAAGGGGAGTGGGAGTGCCCTGTTTCATCATGTCTACCCATAAGAGGGCCTCTTAACTGCCTCTTCTCCTCCCCACTCTGTCCTCTCCTCCTACCTCTCCCACCCTTTCCCATCTTCCCTCCTCTCTCTTCCTCTCCCTCTCCCTCATTTCACAGGCTGACTTTCTCGGTAAACCACCACTGCTGAATTCCTTAGAACCAATGAGTCATGCACCAGTCCAAACTTGTGCACATTCCTGTCTCATTCAGAAGCCTAATAAGTTTCTAGTTAATAATAAGACATCAGGCCAAGATTTAGGACTAAGCTTAAACACACACGCATGCACGGACGCATGCACGCATGCAAGAAGGTGTGCATAGAAAGCTTCCCTTTACTCATGACCTCTATACCTCCTTTGACACAGCCAGTGTAACATGTGGGAGGAACCTGGGTCTCTCCAGAGCCCTTCCAGAGGAAATAGGACAGACGCTGGCAAACACTGAGTGACAGGCAGGACACACGGAGGCAAGAGGGGCTGAATGAAGTTGGGCACGTTGGCGAGGGAGGACAGCACAGCACAGGACCCTTCGTAGGGTGCCCGCTTCGGAAAGTCCAGGGGAAAGAGCTTGAAGGGCAGTGGGGTAGCAAGCAACCATAGGGTTTCAGGTGGACAGTGGCAGCGGGCAGAGATCCCAGAGCTGACAGAGGGGATCCCCTGAAAACAGGGCAGACGGCCCTGCTACCCACCCAAACAAAAGGGGGTAGGAGCTGGGCAAATCCGACTGCCAGCAGAAGTGCCCGTGCTGCGCCTTCACCCAGCTCACGCCCATTTATCTCAGTGGGAATGGGAATGGCCCAGCACAAAGCCGACCATGTCAAAGGCCGGAAGGGAGCTGTTGACCTCACGTAGGCCACAAGGCACCTAGGGGTAAAGAGGGGGCCTCTTTTCCGCTATCAACTACAAGAGCATCTAGAGACTTACAGAACTGCCTGCATTTTAAATTTTTAAATGAATTTTTTTCTAGACATTTTTATGGTCATGTTACTGTTAGTTCTTAGTGACTTAGAAAGTCTGTATTTTTGCTTTCTGCACAAGGATGTGTAATACAGCTAGTCATGTTGACGGGCTGACTAAACTGACCATGTTTCTGAGTCAGACTTGCATACAGGACCTTTGATTCCAGGACCTTTCCAGGACCTTTGATTCACTCTCGACAAGGTCCTGCTGGCCCCTCAGGTGACAATCGCTACGGTAAATTAATGATCTCATCCCGAAAGCTTGTTCAATACGATGGGCACCATGCTGGAGCCCTGCTAGTCACTCCCAGCCTGTGGTAAAACATATGTCAGTAGCACTGAGGAAGTAGTGCCTCGGGGAAAAGACGCAGGTTCCTCGGAGCACCTGGTAAGTCCTGAGAGAGGACTGCAGCCTGGCTGCTTCTGCAGGCCTGCTCAAGCAGCCGGAAATGAGCTGAGAATGAGGTACAGCAACTTACCTTGAATACTCAAGGCCGTGAGTTCAGGCAAAACACAAACACACACACACACACACACACACACACACACACACACACACAGTGTTCCTTAAGAGCCAGTCAGAATTGCATGAGAGCAGAGGTGGGAGGGAGAGAGAGCAGAGGGGGAGAAAGACAGAAAGACACAGAGAGAAGTAGATTTCCACACAGAGCCCTCAAGAGCCACCTCACAAGGTCAGACTCTTCCGCCAGCTGAACACCCAAAGGCCTTTTCTCCGGTCCCCGAGAACCGGGGCTAACTGAAGGTCAGAGGTGCTCGGGTTCCCAAACGCCCTCCCCGCAGCCCTCCCCCTGCGAGCGTGCTGAGAGATTTAAACAACTGAAGCCTGAGGTCACTGATAGTGGGCTCATCCCACCGGCTGCCGTCCACCGTGCTCAGGACCACCTGCCACTCCGAAAGAGGGACAGGGCCCAGGAGCCTCCCCGACCAGCCTCCAGCCCTGGCTCGCCTCCATGGGAACCCGCTGCGGCTCGGGAACAGTCAGCCAACTACAACACGGGCCCGGCTCCCACGGCACACTGGCTCCGTGTTCCCCAGGATGGGACCTGGCTGAGCCGCAGGAATAACACGGCAGCCCCGGGAAAGCCAGCGTGTTCACAGTGTTGTTTCTGGAAGGGTGGGCGACCCGGCGCAGGGGAACGTGAGGCCACACAGGGCTGAAAGAGACCCTTGTCGAAGCAGAGCTGCTGCCCCGCCTTCCCGCGCCGCTAGCGGGAAGCCCCCCGCTCTTTCACACCTCCGTCTCACTCCAACTCCTGGAATCCTACAGCGACAGCCCTGAGAAACCTTTATGGATGGGTCAGTCGTGGATAAGAAATGGATAAAGTGAGACAGCGGACAGGAAAGAGCTAGCGGGGTCTGAGGCCTTGCAGAAACTGGACTTGGTGAGCCAGAGATGAGAGGGAACGTGGCGCAATCCAGACAAAACCAGAACAATGACTGCGACAGAAACTTGCCTCTTGAAGAGTCCATCACCCGGGAGGTAGATGCAAGAGGATTGCCAGCTTGAGGCTGGCCTGGGCTACATAGTGAGTTCAAGGTTAGCCTGGGTTAAGGCAGCAAGACTCGGATTCAACAAAATGAAATCCAAGGGGGGAATGAATCTTTACTTTGCCGCTCTTGAACAGCACAGGTCGGAATTCAAGCCCGCCGTATCTCGCAGCTTAGAAAAGCTCTGTCAGGCCTCAGGCTAACACAGAGTTCCGGGGTCATTTCCCAGCCCCTTCGCCTTGTTTCTTAATACTGATGACACTTCCTTCCTCTCCTTCTTTGTTTGACAGGGTTTCTCTGTGTAGCCCTGTCTGCCCTGGAACTCACTCTGTAGACCAGGCTGGCCACGAACTCACAGAGATCCACTCTCCTCTGCCTCTGAAGTGCTGGCGTGTGCCCCATCACCAGATGGCACAACTATGGATGATGACACTCTTAATCTCTCCCTTCTTTTCTGCCTTGAATCCTCAATGAATGAAGAAATGTGCATTTATTCATTTCTGTTGTTGTTCCTGTCTGTTCTGAAGGCATAGGAGGCGAACCATCTTCCAGACTGACTCCCTTGGAGGACAGACTCTACAGTGCCCTTTGAACGCACATCCAGTGGCTTCACGAGCGCTGCCCTTTTCACAGTGACACATCCTGGTTGTCCTGAGGACAACAGATTTCCCCTCCTCCTCTGTTCACAGGGCCTTGTAGATCCCTGGCCCTCTTTGCTCTGCTGAGGGATCTGGCCTTCTCCCTCTCTCCCCACTTCCAGACCTACTCCACAAAGGGCACCTCTGCACTGGCGCCCAAGCAGCTGACTAAATCCTAGGACTGCCCCTGGTCTCTGTCAGTCAGCGTTCTGTCACTGTGACAAAATACCCGGGAGAAATTACTTGGGAGAGGGAAAGATTTCTTTGTTTCACAGTTTCAGAGCTTCGGTGGTACATTAGTTGAACCTGTGGTGAGGGCCTGTGGTGAAGCAGTACACCATGGTGAGAGGGAGAAGCCAAGTCACCCTGCTTACCTGGTAGCAGCAAAGTAGCAAGGGGGGTCAGGAAAGCCTGGGTCATGTAACTTATCTTTG
The DNA here is from genome assembly GCF_030254825.1 of Meriones unguiculatus. Taxonomy (NCBI): domain Eukaryota; kingdom Metazoa; phylum Chordata; class Mammalia; order Rodentia; family Muridae; genus Meriones; species Meriones unguiculatus. The sequence continues at coordinate 6,215,542 of NC_083356.1, forward strand.
CTACTCTGTGTGTTCTTTTTCCCACCTTTTATCCCCCTTCCCAGCTTCAGCTCCTATCACTAGACAGGAGAGAAAGGACAGAGAGAGAGAGAGAGAGAGAGAGAGAGAGAGAGAGAGAGAGAGATCTGAATACAGTTTCTTTGTTTCTGTTTCTTCTCTGAGCACAACTACTAACAAACTGCAACCAGTCTCCCTGAACCACCAATAACCACCAACCCCACCTCTTGGGGCTCTAGCATTTACGGACCCTCTGAAAAGTTCCCAGAATTCCAAAAGTCACACACTCGCAGAAACTATCTGTGGCTGGCAAAATCACTCTTCCGCTAGAGCACGAGGCAAATCATAATCAGCTGCCGTGGACAGTCCGAAGCAGCCCCACACCCCCGTACCTGGGACCAAAAGAAAACACATTCTTATAGTATTTATAATGCAAAATTCTGGAATTTGGGTTTCTTTAAATATGGTCCAACCCTTCAAGTTCAACCCTCACTAAGCAACCAAACTTCATACCAGGCCCACCTCCTACCAATTTTGTACCTCCTAATGGTGCCATGGGACCAGTCCTTTAGCACATAGGCCTCTAGATAGAAACGATAGGATTCCAGTTCTCAAGGCTGTTTGCTGTTGGGCTGTACAGATGGTGCAGTGGTCAGGCTTCCAGATCAGCGGTTCTCAACCTGTGGGTCCCGACCCCATGGTATCAACAGACCATTTCACAGGAGTCATCCAAAACCTTCAGGAAACACTGATATTTGCATTACAGTTCATAACAGTAGCAAAAATTACAGTTATGAAGTAGCAACAAAGGTAACTGTATGGTTGGGGGTCTCCACAGCATGAGGAAGTATATTGAAGGGTCATAGTATTAGGAAGGTTGAGAACCCCTGTCCCAGAGAGGCCAGATTCAGTTCCTTCCTAGCACCCATGTGTCAACTAACAACCACGAATAATTCCGGTTCCAGGAGATCTAATGTCCTCATCTGGCCTCTGTGGCATAAGGTATGCAAATGGTACGCATCTATTCATGCAGACAAACACACACACACATAAAAAGATTTAAAAATATTTTTTTCATTGTTGATACATTGCCTAGAATGGTTTTTAATGCTTTTCCTTTTGCTCTGTTTTTTTTTTTTTTTCTTTGCTTGTTTTGAGAGAGGTTGATAGCTAATTAAAGCTTTGGTCACTTTTTTAAAACCACTATATTTTTAGATAAATTATCCAGAACATTAAATTCTGAGGCATCAACCAGTCTGAGCCTAGAGCAGAGGTCTCCAAGGGAGTACATCATTTGACCATAGCTGTGGGCTGCAGCTCCAGCTGAGGTCTTACACCTGAATGCAGAGGTCACAGGCATAAAATGTTTCTGAAGGCCTGGCAATGAAAGGTTAATTGACAATCACATGTATACTGAATCTCAGGAGTTGCTATCAGCAGGCACTCATGATGTCACAAACACATCCGCAGCAGCTTTGGTTCTGAACCCTCAACACGGACACTTCGCACTGTGTCATGTTGTAGATAGAAACATGTTTTGTTTTGGTCCCAGGTGTGGGATGTGGACTGATTCAGATGGTCCATAGCAGCAGACTGTTTGCCTCATGCGGGCTCTGAGAGGAGCTCTTTGCCAGCTGCAGACAGTTTAAATCTGAGGACTCTGGAGAGAGAAGAAATGCCAGGGCCCAGAGAGTGTAGAGAGGAGAAAGAACAAGGCTGCTTCTGCTTTCCTCTTGCTGCTCCTGGTTGCTGTTGTTAGACAAGAAGTTGTAGATCTCCTGAAACAAGGACTGGACTGGCTCCAGGGAACCCGGTGACCCTAACCAGCAGGAAGCAACTAAGAGAACTACGTCCCTTCTCCCACTAACCCTTTCTCTCTCCTACCTGGTGTTGGAATGTTGGAAGGGACTGGGGTGGAGTGGGGAGAAAAGGATAAAAGAAACATAATTAAAAGATTTCAAAATTAATGGCTACAATGCCTGCCATCACACCAAGGCCAGCCAACTGCCTGAAGCACCTCAGCTGAGAGTCAAAATGATGGTACCCTCTGAATTGCAGACTTTTGCTGTACACGGAATGTTCTGATCCCAGTAGAAACATAATGGTATGTGGAAAACAAAGACTGATTGGCTAATTTTGTTAATTGATAATTTCATGCATCTACGATATATTCTGATGACTGCCTTGCACCCCTCCTCTCCCTTCCATCCCTACCGGCACTTCCTATCTCTACCAATCTCTTTTCCAGACTCATGACTTTGGGTTTTGTAATGTGACAATTTTCCTTTAACCAGAGCCATCTGTGTGTACAGATTAGAACTATTAGGACCTGACACGGTCATTAGTGGGTACCCGACTGAAGGTAGTAATTTCCCCTCTCCCCGTGCCTGTCAGTTGTAAGTTCAGCAGCGATGGGCGGCACCTCCAGGGTCCCTCTTCCATCCACTTCTGACTGCTGATGCTTCTTCTGCAAACTCGGTGCAGGCACCCCCAGCTGTGAGTTGGCAGTGAAGTGGTCAAGAAGATGGTGTGCAGCTGTGCTGCCTGGGTTTTCTCAACTTGACACAGCTACAGACATATTGGTGAAGAAGGGATCTCAACCAAGAAATGGCTTGCAGCAGATTGGCATGTAGGCAAGTTTGTGGGACGTTTTCTTGATGAACAACCGATGTGAAAGGGCCCATATCACTGTGGGCAGTGCCACCCCTGGGCATGTGGTCCTGGTGTGTGTAAGACCAACTGAGCAAGCATAAAAAGCAAGCCAGTAAGAGGTGTACCTCCACCGTCTCTGCTTTGGTTCCTGCTTCCGAGTTCCTGCCCTGGGTTCCTGCCCTGGCTTCCCCCCCAGCAATGGACTACAACCTGCAGAATGAAATAAACCCTTTCTTTCCAATGTTGCTTTCAATCACTGTTTTATCACAGCACTAAACACCAAACTAAGAAAACAGCCTTCCTCATTTCCAACCCTTAGATTCTTTCTCCTCCCTCTTCTGCGGTGCTCTCTAAGTCTCAGGGAGGATGATATAAATGTCTTCTTTAGGATGAGGACTCACTCAGCCGTCCCCTACCCTGAGCACCTAGGTAGCCACAAATCTCTAGTTTCACTACCGTCCACTGGGAAGACTAGCTCTCTGATTCAGGGTGAAAGCAGTGTTTACTTATGGCTATTTAGGAGGCATCTCGATGCTGTGCTAATTTAGCTAAATAGCGGTATTCAGTTCAACCCTCAGGCTTAGCAGCTTCCCCGCCATGGTTTGCTTTGTTTTTTTAAACCAAGTTCAAGTACTGAGAATGTACTCTCTCCTGTAGTTTGGGCCTCAAATCTCAACAGAAAGCAGCCGATGGCCCTGTTACCATAGTGCCACTACTGCATGTCCCGCTTGTTGAGCTGGTCTCACAGATCTTAGCTAGGTATGACCACCGAAGCCTCCCCTGACCCCAGTCTGGGACTTTGAGAGCTGCCAGGCAGGAGGAAGCTTCCATCTCAGTTCCAGCTTGAGGAAACAAAGACTTTCATTGTTTTCTCATCCCCATCCCTCAGCCTGTAAGTATCAAATTAGTATTTCTTTGGCTTGGATTGGATTCGAATGTTTGATTTGAAAAGTTGCTGTTTGAGTTGGTGACCTAAGCTTCATTTCACAGGAACGTTAAATGAATTTTGGCTTGGAATTAGGATAAAACTTCCAGTGGCCTCAAACATAACGTCTCCATTTTGTACTACGTATTTACACGAAGCAGCATTCTCTGCACTTGACAGTTGGCAAGGCAAATTATCAGTCAACTCTGAAAACATTGTTGCTGTGTGACAAACATTCACCCAGGATTTGATTCCTTATGTAAGAATAAGCAAGTACTTCCATCTTATTAGCATGCGAAGTCATTTAATGCATTATTTAAAAATCTTTAATACATTGTAAAATGTGTATACAAAATTAATATTTTCAAATAAATTTCTTCATAATTTCTGTGTGATTAAATGTTTGATTCATATACTTATTTCCTATACCTACATACCAGAGGTTATATAAAAAATCTCTCAAGCAAAGGAGGTGCAAATGGAAAAGCATTCAACAAGCTCTGAGGGGTCCACAGCAGGCGAGCAGTTAGATTTCCACATATCCTCATCTTCAATAAAACCAAAAATCAGGTAATGAGAAAGATGCTTAGGTGTAGTTGTACAGACTACATGCAGCCACAAATATACAGAGTGGCGCCTACCCCGTCTGTCCTCCACACCCAGGACCAGGCTTCCCTGAAGGATGAGCGAGGGTCCCACCAGAAGGAATGCAGTGGCAGGCCTTCGCTTTCAGTAGACCAGAATGAGCTGCATTCTACCTACTAGACAATGCTTCTCAACCGGTGGGACTGCTAGGGGAGACCCACCCTTTCACAGGGGTCACATGCCAGGTACCCTGCACACCACATATTTACATTATGATTCCTAACAGCAGCAAAATTGCAAGTAGCAACAAAACAATTTTGCGGTTGGGGTCACCACACCATCAGGAACTGTTTGAAAGGGTTGCAGATTAGGAAAGTTGAGAACCGTGGTGCTAGAGGGTTCCATCAATGGCTAATTTCATATAATTAGGTACTTCAGAATGCAGATTCTTCGTAATCCTAAGGAAGATGAAAGAGTCTTCTAAGGTACCTCCTACTAAAAGGTTTGTACCTCATACTAGTGGACTCGTTAGTTGAGATCAAAAGGCTTGAAAGAATTGTCAAGGTTAGAGGTGATTTTCACCTTCTCTCTCTTATGAAGACAGTTTGATGAAGTCTCAGGGTAATTGGCAGAGTTAGGCAAATATCTCCGTACAAATAACTACACTTAATGTGTCTCTTTCAGGAAAAGATGACATCTTAATAGTGAGTAAGCAACTGCCTCTCTGAATAAACCTGTAACTTTGAAAATGGGTGTGATTGGTAGTCTCTGGGCTAGTCTCACCTGATCACATCTCCCTGGTTACACAGATTATGGGTAATCCCTTCACCTTGAGTGTGACCTGCACGTAGTGAGTCTGACAAGGAACAGACCGTGACTTCCATCTAATTCACCGTCTCTTTAGTACAGAGAAGCCCAGTAGACAATTGGTCCAGAAAAATCTGAGGCCTGACAGCAGGCATGCGAGTGAACTTGGAATCGGGTCCTCCTCTCCTCTCCTCTGGCCTTGAGGTGACCGGAAGCCTACCACCACCCCAACTGCAGCTTTAAGAGAAACTCTGAGACAAAAGAGCCCAGCTGTGCCTCTCCTGGAATCCTGGCCTGCACAAACTCTAGGCAATAAGCACCTGCTGTTTTGAGACACTGGAGTAGAGCCATTTGTTACCCAGCAAGAGCTGGCTCACACCACAGAGAAACGTTTCCCTGTCATTGGGTTGATGCTGGGAAATAATGAGAATATATATTTTTTTCAATTTTCTATATGCACACTTTATTCACATAAAAAACTATTCATAGACTTGACTCAGTAGCTAAAATTATAAAAGAAACACCCTCCAGAAAGGTCCCAGGGATGGCTGAAAGGTGGGAAGTTAGTAATTAAACTAAGAAAAAACCACGAGTGTGGTGCTTCAGATTTAAAAAGAAAAAATACTCCCAAGAAATGCATTCACAGAACAACCCTGTACCTAAGACTCAGGGGACATTGTGGAAGAGGGGGTGGAAAGGTTGTGAGTGTCAGGGTATCAGGGAGTTTGCTGTAAGATGGTGCCTCCTAGGAATGTCAAAGCTACGCCCATAAAGTCTCACCAGCATCCGTGCCTGGACACGAGGTGAACACAGATAACAACAGTAGACATGCCAAAGTGGGAGTGCAAAAGCCCAGGAGGCCTCAACCCTACCCAAGGAACTACAGACAACTAAGGAATGATGAGGCTGAGAGAAATAGTCTTCTCCAAAGAAGAGCCCGGCATCTGCTTATCCGGTACCAGACCATCAGCCCAGAAAACATACAGACATTATGCAAACTGAAGGGGCTGTACTTAGACACACACACACACACACACACACACACACACACACACACGCACGCACGCACGAGCATATAGGCTTGTAACAACAGTAATGGAGAAAGAGACCATGAACTTGAAAGAGAGCAGAAGGGAATGTACAGGAAGGTTTGGGGGGAGGAAAGGAAGGCAAAATGATGTAATTGCAGTATACTTTCAAAAAGAAAAGAAAGAATTCTAAACTAAAAGAAAAAGAAAAGTAGTGTCTTGACTTAGTTAGTCCTGCCAAGAAACAGCCCTTCAGTGGAACTGTATTTGCTTGTGAGGCATCTTATTTTGATTAAAAAACTGGAAATCAGAATAAACCGAACTTAGAACCGGTCCTTGAAAACATCCTATCACAAAGCATTAAATAAAGGTTTTCAGAAACTCGAAAACCGGGAGATGGGGCTCAATCTGTACAGCGTCTGCCTGGCACGCCAAGGACCTGCATTTGGTTTCCAGAACCCACATTTAAAAACTTGGGTGTGGTGGCTGTTCTGGCAACCTAACGCTGGGGAGACACAGACGAGAGGATCCCTGGGGTTCTCTGGCCAGCAGGCACGGCCGACTGAAGGGGCTCCAGAGCAGTGAGGGACTGTCTCAAGACAAAAGGGGGGTGGCAGCTGAGAAATGATGCCCAGGGTTGTCCTCCAGCCTCCACACAGACGTGTACACAGGAGCATGCACATCCACACCCGTGTCCTTGCACATACACAATGCATACACAAGAAAACAACATTTTCAAGCACATTGCTCATATCTGTTTCTACTTTTTAATATTTATGATCACAAAAATAAAGATGTCTCTGCAGTATCTGTTAACTCTCACCTTCACATATTTAAATTTTCATCATGGGGTGTAAAAAAGTAGTATGAAATAATACATGTATACTCTTTGGTTTTTGTCAGCTTCACACAAACCTAGATGTATCTGGGAAGATACATCTTAACTGAGAAATCTTAACTGAGAAAAATGCCTCTCTAAGACTGGCAGGCAGGCAGGTAGGCAGGCAGGCAAGCCTACCGGGTATTGTCTTGATTCATGACTGGTGTGGGAGAATCCAGCCCTCTGTGGGTGGCCCCACCCCTAGACAGGTGGTCCTGGCTTGTACAAGAAAGTAAGCTGGCCAAGCTCTGTGGGCCAAGTCAGTAAGCAGCACCCCTCCAGGGTGTCTGCTCCAAGTCCTGCACCCCGGTTCCTGCCCTGACTTCCTTCCATGATGGACTATGACCTGGAAGTGTCAGCCAGCTAAACCTTCCTCACAAAGTTGCTTCTGGTTGTACTTTTAGTTACACCAACAGAAACCTACACATAAATAAATATACATACGCCCATGTAAATGATTAAATAACTACATAGTTAAAGAGGACATGCTCAAGTTACTTTGCAAACTAGGAGAGTTTAGGTGTCCCAGGCCTTGAAGGGAAGTCCCGTACCTTCCCCAGGTGGACATAGCCCTCCTGCCCAAGTCCTGTACTTTCAGCTCCCTGAAATTCTCAGGACTCCTCGAGTGACCTTAGCGGCTTCCCAAAGTCCTTTCCCACACTTACCCCATGTCCCTATGTTCACTGAGGAATTCCTAATTCTTTCCCGACACTCACTATCCCTATCAACCATGCAAAACACTGTCTTCTTCTGGATGCTCTCAAGTACCCCTGGAAATACTTCCATCAGGACTGTTTCTTTTCTAGCCTTTGCCAGTCTTGGGGATTTCTGTGTGAGAAAGAAAGCAAGCAAGCAAGTAGTTAGCATTTAGTTTACCAACTATTCTATTGAATAGACGCAACAACAGATGGACTGGGTTTGTCAGAAAGTTTTTCTCTATGCTTTGAAGTCCACATAGTAAGTGGAGAAGGGAAATCCCCATCATCGCTTTGGGACAGCTGGTCTTACATCTTACAACAAATATTTAGCCAAATAATTTTTTTTTTCAAAATATATTTAATGGGGCTGGAAAGACGGTTCAGTGGTTAAGAGCACTTATTGCTCTTGCAGAGGACCTGGGTTCAATTACCACTACCTTTGTGATGGTTTACAACCATCCATAAATCCAGCTCCAGGGTTTTTGACGTTCTCTTCTGGTACCAGGCACACACACACACATACACATACATGCAGGCAAAACACTCACATATGTAAAGTAAATCCAAAAAATTATTTAAACTATATATATTCAATGGACTTAAGTACCAGATCCCACATTTCTGAGGTTTCTCTAGCCAGCATTTGCCACTTCGTGGGTTCCTTACTCTCTTCCACCCTTCTGCACCCTAACTCCACCCTTCCAACCCCCTAACACTAGATAGGAGAGAAAGGATACAGGGGAAAGGGAGCAGCCTTATCACTAGACTACTTCCTAGTGATTAGGGGCATTGAGTTCCTTGGGGCAAATTTGACCTTTACTGTCAGGATATTCAATATATCCTTCTCATCTCTTTGTGTAGTGTCACTGGACAAACAGCAACAAACTTCAGCCAGCAGCAACAACAGCAGCAGCAAGGGGAGGAGGAGGAAGAAAAAGAAGAAGAAGAAAAAGAGGAGGAAGTTGAGGAGGAGATACTACAGCCCCTCTCTGGGCTCTAGCATTTATAAACCACCTCAAAAGTCCCCAGAATTCCAAATGCCACACACTGGCAGAAACTATCTGCAACTGGCAAAACCACGCCTCTGCTAGAGCACAAGGCAAATCATAGTCAGTCAGCTGCTGTGGACAATCTGAAGCAGCCCCATATCCCACACCTGGGATTAAAACAAAAATATATTCCCACAACATTTCTGTGTTTTTAAATTTTCACTGTGTGTTTCTGTACAAAGAACATTATCCAATAGCGAGGGGTCAGACTTTCCTGGAGCCAATCCCCCTCTGCCACCTATTGACTCTGTAATCAGCTCAGTTTCTTTATCTGGGAAAATATAGGAAATAATAATGAATCATATTATGGGAGTGCAGAGTTGAAGTTCAGTAAATGTTGTCCTGGTACAGAAACAGCTAAGAAAATAAGGGTTAAATGACTTCTAAGCCTAGGTTAGTGCTGTATCTCTAGTGAGTGTGGGGTCGTGGGAGTGTAAGTTAAGGCACTCAAGAATCACATTTATAAACCACATATTAAGGTTCTGTCTGCTTTTATTATCCCTGTGCCCTACTGCTTAGTATGTGCTCAGTTAATTATTTTGGACTATGGAATTCACCATATATTCCCCCCAGAATTCCACCATAACTCCCCACATCTTCCTGTCCTGCACAGGTTTGAATTCCCACTGTGGTTGGGGCACTCTTCCTAAAGCGTTCTCCAGCTAACTGTTGTCAGAAGCAGGATATGGGCAAACAGTTACTGTGGCTGATGCGGGAGGAAAGAAAAAAAAAGCATGAGAGGAAGTGACAGTCCAATAGGGACCAGAATTCTATCAGTAATGCAATGGGAAATGATTCATCGAAGCAGAATCCACACGTGGTACAAAACATTCTAGGACTTGAGAAAGTAAGAAAGGCTTCTGTAAAAACAGACAATTAACAACTGTGGTGGGTTAGGTAGAATAAAAACACTTAAAAAAAAAAAAGTACAGAATCTGTTGTTCCGATTCTTCCCATTGCAGGCAGTTGGCACTATGTAAGCTGGCGTGAGAAAGGGGTCACGGGGGGAGGTGCCTCAGGGGATGAGAGTGCTGGTTGCTCAAGCATGATGACCTGAGTTCAAGTCTCAGTCACTCACAGAACAAGCTGGCCATGGCCACACATCCCTGTGGAAGACAAAGACGGGAGGAGCACCAGAGCTTGCTGGCCGCCAATCTAGCTCCAGATTTAGGGACAGACATTGTTTCAACGGCATAGAGTAAGGCAGCTTACATCCTCGTCTGACCTCCACACTTACACACACACACACACACACACACACACACACACACACACACATGCACACACACACACAGGATTTTACAGGCTCATAAAAATGTCACATTTAGTCTGGCATGGTGGTTCATGCCTTTAATCCCAGCACTCAGGAGGCAGAGGCAGTTGGATTTCTGTGAGTTTGAGGCCAGCCTGATCTACAGAGGGAGTGCCAGGACAGCCAGGGCTGTTACACAGAGAAACCCTGTCTCAAAAAAACAAAATAACAAACAGACAAACAAAAGTCACACCTAGACATCTGTCTCAGGAACCCAAGCTGCCTTCAAGTACACCTTCTGCCGACCCTTTCCCTGTCTAGTCTCTGACGCTTGGTGTCTTTACCGAGTTTCACTGCCTCCTCCTGCAGGCAAGTCCTTTCCACGGAGGACAAGTGACCAAAGTCACCATGAATTCCAGACAAACAACATCCTAGCCACTGACCACATGGGAGTGGTTGATTTTCCTTGGGAATGCTGACCAGAACAGCCCCCGGTCCCCATCCCTACCCCACCCTGCTACACACACAGGGAGAACTCACTCAGAGCCCTGGTCCCTGACCCGGGCCTCATCCCGATTTCACACCACTTCCTGCAATGGGAACAGCTTTTATACAGTTTCCCGGCACTGAGCATTTCATTTGACTTTTTGTCACATGCATTTTGCCTATGCCTAGAGCTCCTAGGCCACTTCTAAGGTCAAACATTTCATGAAGTACCTACGTGTCCTTAATAATTGTCATTTCCAATGTCACTATATATTGAAACATGATTCTTCTTTTCGTTGTATGCTGCTTTTGAACACGCATTTCCTTAAGACAGTTCTCAGAAGTTGAGTAGGTAAACTGGCAGGACCGTGTTGAAATCGGCCACAGGATCACCACGTCTTCCTCGGGTGTCTCGGTCTCTAACCTGCTCGCTGGTTCACAGTGTCTTCCCCGGTCCTCCTGCAGCCTGGCTGCCTCACCTGGGAAGACACACCTGGCACTGCCAGGCAGAGCTCCTAGCGAGCAATCGGTGCTCACTCAAGTTAGGTCACATTTCTAGATGATGTCTCAAAACGCCAGCTTTGCAGTTTGGGCAGCTTGCAGGGAGACCGGGGCCGGGAGACTGAGTTCACCGCCAGCCTGCTCAAGCCTCCCTTGGCCCGGACACACACACAGATGCACGCACGCATGCCCTGCTGTCTTAATTATTCAAAGTATAGAATAAAGGAGCACAACAAGCACATCTTCCAGGACATTTATATTAAAAACAATAATAATAAAACTGTTGCTACTCCATTGAGCTTCTCTTGTTTCTGTCTTAGGCCTAAACAAACCTAAAGCCTTTCCTCACAAAAAGTAATCTTGGGATTAGCATTGGTCCCTTTCGAAAAAAAAAAAAAAAATCTGTATTTTCAAAGACTGTATACTGTATTTTCAAAGCCATGCCCGGAATTGCTTCCTTAACCCTGGGGCCCAGGGAGGGTCTGCTCCATGCAGATGTCTAGACTCTGTCCACAACCCTTCCACTTAGAATTCCCCACCAGGAAGCCAAGTATTTGCACCCTTTTAAGTCTCCACGGGTGATTCTAACAAAGCCAGGATGCAGGGACCAAATAAACCAACCAGTAATGAGACATTATGGCCAGCTGTTTTGAGCCCCTGACTAAAATTGAAAACAATCTCCAATGGGGGCCTGCTCTTCCTGTCACCCCTCCATGTCACCTCTCCGCTCCTGGCCACTTTCTCTGAGACCCACAACTCTGATCTCTCTCTTAGTTCCAGCTTGGCCAGGGAAGGGTGCAGACTCTCCTCAAAGTCTCCGCTGGTTGTCTCTGCATTTCGTTCCCTCCCAAAGCACGCCCTTATCGAGGACAAGTTTGAACACGGCCCTGGAGTTGGAAGGCCCAGCCTGGCGCCTCCCAGAACTCAGAAGGGTGTGTGCGGAGGGAAGCAGGAGGCCGAGGCTGGAAAGCTCCACTCGCCCAGCGGGCTGGGTCTACCTTACTGCTCGTCCATACAGCACGCCACTCTCTAGGGCAGGACGCAGTATTCCCAACTGCCAAGTAAGAGTAGAACTTTTCTTCAAGTTGTTTCAAGCGAGGTGGCTTCCTCCGGAGCATGACAAGAGGGGTGTGCTTCCAGGCTCCTCTGCAGCCTAGCGGTTTTTGGACAAAGCGCACTGCCAGTACGACATCTGTCACACTGTACCCCCAATATGACAGTTACCCAGAGATGAATTCTGTGTTGGAAAAATGGCCACGCTGCCGAGGCCTGACCAGGCAAGAGCCCTTTCCCTCTCCGGGTTGCTCATGATGGTGAGATCTTCGCATTGCAAATGAGATTATGCCATTTAGGCTGGGCACCTGAGATTTCCCTCAAGGCCAAGGCTGAGCAGTTTCTGGCAATGAGCATTAACATCCGCCACAGAGTCACCTGAAGCTGGCCCGCTCGCCCCCTCAGCCAGCGGCAGAGCTAGCGCCTCCCGGAGCTCATCTTGGGACTTGAAGCTGGAGCCTTGCCTAGGCTGGTTCCATAGCAGCTCTCCCCCTCCGTAGTGTACCACAACCACCCCGGCATGTCTGCCCTCCTCCAGCAGCCTCTCCCAGTGCCTCTTGGGGCATCCCTTCCCACCAGAGAAAGGGAATCCTTTGCGCTCTTAGCTGCAGTCAGAGGGACTCAGGCCTTCGGTTCCCGGGGCTCTGAGACCCAGCTAGCTGTGCACATCAGAGAGAATCAGAGGTGTGCACACCAGAGAGCCGCGAGCAACCAATGCTGCACCATTCACGGAGCTAGCCGCTCCAGGCGTGAGATCCTAAAACTCGACGGCTGGCACACCCTCTCACAGGTGCCCGCGGAGATGGGCCCGGGGAGGAGCAGCCACAGGACGGTGAATTGGAGGAGACCGTGAGGGCACGGAAGCTGAGGTTGAACTTTTATTCCAAGATACAATAATCGATTGTCTAAAAATAGCACAACTGGCAGTGGGGAGGGGAGGACAGAAAAGGCCGTGTTTTTCCTGCTTAGGAGGACTCATCTGGTTTGAGGAAGTGGGAGGTGAGGATCAAAAACCCCTCTTCACCAGCAGGCTCGTTCTGGAACCACTGTGAACTTTAAAAATTCAAACTTGAAAAAAATGGATCTATCGTGAAAATTAATGAGGTAAAAATAGATGAACTAACCATAGCCAGTGACCCAAGAAACTACTTTTTCTTCTTCCTTGCTCACTCCTGGGTTTCTTTACTGAACTTACATCCACACATGGCCTTATACTTGGTCATCATCCATCCCCTCCCTCAGCCCTCTCCCCCATTACCCGTGATCCCCTGCTGCTGTCCCCCTTTCTCCTCCCGTCTGCTCTCATATCGTTTACAATCTCTTCCTCCTCCCTCATATGCCTCTTCCTACTTTCATAACCTAAACAAACACACAGAAATTTAAATATAAATTACACATATAAGAGAGAGCATGTATTTGTCTTTCTGAATCCAAGTTATTTCATTTAATGCAATGATCTCCAGTTTCCTGCAAATGTCATTGTTTAATTTGTCTTTATGGCTGGAAAGACTCCACTGTGTACAAGGACCATGTCCTTTTATCCACTGAGAGGCTTCTAGCCTGGCTCCATTTCTTGGCTGTTGTGAACGGTGCAGTAAAGACTCGGATATAGACGTGTCTCTGTGGGATATTGGCTCAGCACCCCTCTGACATATTCCTAAGAGGGCTGTGGCCGGGTCATCTGGCAGTTCTGTTTTTAGGGTATGGAGGAACCTCCACGCTGATTCTGTTTTAGCTTTATAATTTTACATTTCATCAGCAGTGAATAAAAATTCTTCCTTCTCATTTTGACCGGGACGACAAAGAATCTCAAATTAGTTTGAATTTGCTTTTATCCAATGCATAGGAATATTGAATACTTTCCAAGTTACTTACTGGCCATTTTAAGTGCTTGTTTGGAAACCACAGTCTATATCTTGGTTGGCTTATCTTACTTTAGTGTTTAATTTTCGCAGCTCATGTGTTCTAAACTGTTAGGGAATTTAGACACAGCGTTCTCCACATACCGTCCTGTATCCATTATTGAATCTACTCACTGTAGAGTCCCCGGGACCCTCAGCTTCAGGGGTGTCGCTACTGTGTTTGCTCGCTACCGTGCTGTCTTCCTCCCACCCGAAAGCAGCCACAGTGAGGACAGGCCTTGACCTGTCTCCTTCTGCTCGATTTCCAGTTCCTAGTGCACCATGTCCTGCTCCACCGTGACAATGACGAAAAACCCAATACCTGACGAATGGCAGAAAGGACCTTTCTCGTTTGCCTCCACCATCACCATCTTTTAAGAAATAGTATTCTCCCTAACTTTTCCTCGTTTTGTTGAGATGAGGTGGGGGACTGGTCTCGCTATGTAGCCCAGGTTGGCCCCAAACTCACCATCTCCTTTCCTCAGCTCTCTAAGGGCTGGGATTGCAGGCATGAACCACCACATCGAGCCTTAATTAATTGTTTCATCCTAGATCTGTCCTTTGTGAAGAGCGTGGCTGTATTTTACAAAATTAACTGTATATACATATCTACCCAGACGGTGTATACTATGATAATAAGTAATATATTTAGTAACATGCATAAGGTATCAGAATGAAGTACCATCTATGAGATCATGGCTGTCACTACAGAGAGAGAAGGGAACAGGCTCCTGAAGAGAAAGGGTGCTAGGTAAGAATCTACAAACATCCTGTGTTCTGGATAATTTGGGGGAGGTGTATTTTGTTTGAGGGAGTCATTGCTTTTGTTTTTCATTTTTGTCTTTTTCTTTTGTTTTGGTTTTTAGTCATTGCTTTGGAGGGGCTTTTGGTTTTTTGAACTGAGAATTAAATCCTGAGCCTTGAAAATGCTAGAAAAATAGTCCACCAAGTGCGTTTCCTCCCAGCTCCTCTTCTCCATCCTGCCACCCCCATACTTTGTTTTACATGAAGGGCAGATAGTGAAAAAACAAACAAACAAACAAACAAACAAAACAAGAAACCACAAAAGCAGAAAAACTAAGAGCAGAAAACTGAATGGAAGGGGACTGTGACCTAGAAGGACTAGCAGGCAGTGTTTCTGCTCTAACAGCCTTAGGATGTGAATAGTCTTCCAAGTTTACAGATGGGGAAATTGATTCTGAGCAATTCGTCCAAGGTCAAGCAGGCAGCAAACTGCTGAGCCAGATGAGGAAGCCAGGGCGGGCTGTCAAATTCCAAACCCTTTCCTGCATCGAGGGTCCCACTTGATTTCCCTGCAAATTCTTAAGCCATCAGCATGATTCCCAGGATACCCTCCACCGGAAGAGCCCGCCACTGTCATCAGAGCAGCGCTGCCCCCCGGAGGGTGGGACCACTACCCGTCCCTTGGTGGAGCACTGTTCTTGTGAGAGTAAGTTCATGATGAGCCCACATCGGTCACCTCTTCCCAGATTATGAGTAACCTTGTAACCTCAGTGGCTTCTCATTCACATTTCGTATGTTGGCTATAGCTCCCTGTAGCTTCTTGGCATTCAGGCTGAAGGACAGGCAACACATGGGACTTGGGGTGTGGCGGGGGGAAGAAACCAATAACTTGCCATGGCCTTTAAAGAGCTGGCCCAGAACTTCTCCTCAGACCTAGCTCGCTTCACGTCCTCTCGCTCCAAAAGCCAAAATGAGTTACGTGACCTATACATGACCAAGCCTGGCATAAGCAGGGTCCCTCCACACAGGGCACTATCTATGGACAGCACAGCTACAGGCCAGGAGTGACGGTGGCGCGAATACAGTATTCCACAGGTTCCACACACTCTGCTTTTTCTCATCGGCAGGTGGGGTTTCTGTTCCGTTCCCAGCAGACATTCTATTAATATCTCGCTTTTTGTCATTGACATGCTATTCCTTTCAGAGGCGCAGGCTGCTGGAAGAGGTCGAAAATATTCCCCAAACATCCCAGAAACTGCTGCTCTGTGCTGGAAGAGCAATAAATAGCACACATCCCCCATGACCTTCCCAATGTCCTCGGTTCCCCCCAAAACTACCAGGACCACACCAAATTGACTTAAATCTATTCCCTTGGACTGTAATTAGATTATAAAAATGCTTCAAAAGAGACGAATAGCACTGATGCCCAGGCCGGGCTGGGCTCATTTTCCCACTGTGGGTGCTACAGCTTTCAGAGGAAGGAACTTCGGTTTGAAGTGCCCATATTTGCTGTTATTTTTTGAGTCTTCATAGTCTCTGGGTGAATGAACATTTTCAGCTACTGGGCCCCACAAACTGCGTGGCCAGCCTAGCTAGGAATAGATTCTTCTGCCTGGAACATTTCCCCTGACACCTCCAGTGAGGCCAATCACCTCTCTGTAGTGCCCTCATTTGGCCCTGTGACTACAGCCCTTGACACCTCCGCGCTAGAGTTCATCTCTCCATTCTCTTCCTTTCTGGTTCATAAGTTCCTTGAAAGCAGAAGTAAGGATTAAGCTCTCACTTTATCCCCCGTAGTGATGAGTAAATGATTATCTAATTCTGGGCAGAACCTTCATAAAGTTTCCAGTCTTGTGACTTTTTTTTTTTTTTAACTTTAAAGAAGATAAACTGCTAAGCCAGGCACAGGGCACATACCTAGAATCCCGAAGTTTGGAGGTGGAGGCAGGAGGATCAAGAGTTCAAGGTCAGTCCCAGACCAGCCTGGATTTCTGAGAACCTATCGAGAGGGAAGGAGAACGAGGGAGGGAGGGAGGGAGAGAGAGAACAACAGCAAATCCCAACCACACCGTAGTGCTCTTCTCGGGGCTCTGCAGCAGCTATCATGCAGTAAACTGACGGAAGCAAAGTCCTCTTTACGTACTTGCAGACCACTGTGACTGCCCCAGAGAGATACAGGGTGGAGCTGCCATGTCAGGTCACATAGCTCTATCCCCACGTTCGCAGTTGTCCTCCCGTGAAATATAGAAAATCATAGGTGGTAATTCCTTGGTTTTAATACTTGAAGGTTCCATGCTCTGCCAAAAGCATGAGACAAGAGACAAATGCAAATTAGCATGCTCCAAAAGAAAAGCCAGAAATTTACACAGCATGCATTATTCAGATCCCACACAGGCATTAATGCCTCTATTTTCAACTAATCAAGTCGTTCTGGTGCACAGCAAGTAGTAAACACAGAATAAATTTCAGCAAACCATAAAAGGGCCTGCAGCTCTCTGTGTGCCCTTATCTCTGAATGAAAATAAACCAGGAGCGTGTGGCATTGGCGCTGAACAGAATGCCGGGCAGTTAACCAGAAACAAATGGGGAGAAATTACTGCAGTGCCAGCATTGTTTAGATGGCCGTAGGCAGCGTGGCTTCACACACACACACACACACACACACACACACACACACACACGCTTGGGGCCTCAATGCTCCTGAGTTCAAATCCTGACTGTTACTTGCTAACAGCGACCACCACCCCCTCACAGGCTTCTTGAAAGTGAAGAGAAGGTGCCTGTGCACAACACACAGCCCAGAGCCTGGAAGGCTCAGGCACATCTTCTGCATCTTCGCAGCAGCCCCAGTGGCCTGACGCCCAGAGAACCCAGCATTTTCTCCTCTCTCTCTCTCATCCCATTCTCCTCTCCCTCAACCCCACCAGGTTAATCTCTAACTAACGATGCCTTCAATTCCAAGCCGTGGTGACTGATAAAATATCTTTACAAAGGAATGCCCAGAACCAGTGGGATTCTTTCCTACCAGAGAGAAGTCTGTGTACTTTAGAAATAAATGAGTGAGGGACTGGAGAGATGGCTCAGCAGTTAAGAGCACCGTCTACTCTCCCAAAGAACCCAAGTTCAAGTTCCAGCATCCACACTATTCCCAGAGCTCACAACTATCTGTAACACCAATTCCAGGAAATCTGATACCCTCACACTAATGCCCATAAAATAAATAAAAATAAATATAAATAAATAAATGGGTGAGCACACACCAAAGGTGCCCTAGTTCCTCTTCCTGAGTAATCAAAGAGGTCAAGTAAAAAGCAGAAGCCTTGCTTTGCCCTACTGGGAGAACAAATGGTGCCCAAAGAGGCCCCTTAGCAAATGAACTTCTTAGACTCACCCCAAAGGAATTGTTCTCTGTGACATCGTCCATCCTTTAATGTTCCTCACAAATAGTATTTGCTGTATTTAAAAACAAACAAACAAACAAAAAACTCAGCAGTAAAGTCATTAAAAATCTTCAAATACATATATAAAGTATTTTCTGTGATTATTTCTTTTACGTAATTCAAGGAGGAAAAAAAAAAACAACACCCAAACAACCTTAAAAGCAACAATTACCAGCAACTGCCTTGACCAAAATAACCAGATAGTTCCCCAAATCTTGTAAAACTGCATGGCCAATCCATGGAATATCAGTATTCTAGTAACACCATAATTTGCTGCAAGCCAGCAAGCATCCTCTGGGTAGCTATTCTGTATGGGCGGGAACACGGCCACAGTGTCAGACCTGACACCAAACACTTCAGCCAAACAGCTTTAGGATGGGAGAGACAGAAACGTCAGATCCAACTCAGAAGAGCAGGCTTAAACTCCAGTGGAAAGTCTTTTGTTCCGTCAAGAAGGCTCTGATATCATTTCATCTCAGAGGCCCTAAAATCTCTAAGCTGTTAAAGCCAAATCAATAGACCCTTTGTTTACTTCAGAAGTTTTGGGGGGTTGGGTGAAACTGGGGGACATGATTTTATTGAACATTACATAAATAAGAAGTGACCTTGAGGTCCTAGGTCACATTCAAATGCTACAGTAAAGTGCTGGGGTGGTGGCTCAGTGGTATGGTGCTTGGCCAGCACTGAAGATAGGTAAATAAATGAGCTATATTAAGGTTAACCTGAGGTCCACAGATGGACACTGCCCTGTCCAATACTACAGGCAAAAATATGTGTATCTATTTGAGGACATTTTTCTGGATAAAAAGCCAGAGTTTTCATAAGATTCCAGAAAGGAGCCGGAGTTTCTCCCTTCCACCACCCCCTTTGCCTCTCAGGACTGATCTTCCCTAAATTCCACCCTTGCATCTTCCCTGTCTAAAAACGCTACTACTGGGTTGCACAGGCGCGCTTGGACCTGCACACCCTGAGCTGCTCACCCAAGCGTCGTAAACTTTATCTTCAACTTGGTAGGCTTTCATTCTGGCTTTGTTGTCTTGCTATAAGAATCTTTCTATTGTCAAAGAATGGAAGGGTTAATTTTTAATTAATGCTCTCCTAGCACTTTAATGAATGTTTCTTAGCAAAGAAGCCCTTCGTATACATTGGTAGTTTTGATTCGCCCTCTTCCTATCCCCAACCCTTGACTCAAATGGCTAGCAAGTTGTGCCAGCACCATTAATGAACAGCTCAGTTTCTTAGCCTCGTTATGACATGCTGACTCTTCATATATGTTTGGCCGGCTTTGAACTCAATACTGGTTCCATTTTCTTTTCTTTTTTGAATTTTATTTTATTCTTATCAGTTACATTTTATTAACTCTGTATCCCAGCCATGTCCTGCTCCCTCATTCCCTTCCAGACCCTCCCTCCCTCATCTCCACCGTGCCCCTTTCCAAGTCCACTGATGGGGGGGACCTCCCCATTCATCTGATCCTGTTTTATCAGGTATCTTCGGGACTGGCTGCAAAGCCCTCCTCTACTGGTTCCATTTTCATGTGTCTCTTTGGAGCTAAGAGCACACTGTATAACTCCTGTGTGGAGTCTGCCTACTTGTTTTCTGAAGTGCAGGGGTCTGGGGCTTTGCACTGTTGAGCACGCACTGTCGCTGAGCTTTTCTATCGCAGATAACCTCCGCACTCAGCGACTTCAGATCTTACCTCTGAGAGCTCTCCAGACACCCTATCAACAACAATTTCATCTGCCGACTTCCACCTCCCACCCCAAAACTTCCTGGTCTGGCCCCTCTTTCACTTCCTTCTCCTTAACACACATCACCAGTGTTTACCTTGGCATATTTACTTCTTTATTGGTGTTTCTTATTCTCCAGGCTACATTTAAGTTCCATGAGAAACCAAATTTAGGTCCTTTTGATTGCTTTTTGTATCAC
Organism: Meriones unguiculatus; assembly: GCF_030254825.1. Classification (NCBI taxonomy): domain Eukaryota; kingdom Metazoa; phylum Chordata; class Mammalia; order Rodentia; family Muridae; genus Meriones; species Meriones unguiculatus. Next base: position 6,235,469 of record NC_083356.1, read on the forward strand.
GAGTCATAACATACTGCCAAGTTCAGAGGAAAGTCTCAACATGTTTGGTGAACTGGAGACTGACTGTTTGGCAGAGCAGAAGCTACATTCAGCCACTGTTGCTCTTTCTGAACACTCAACAGCTTCTTTTGCACAGCCAGCCATTCTTCCACTAAACAATTAATTTCACAAGCGCAAAACAGTATCTATGGAATTTTAGATTCCACTAATGTTAACCAGATAGATTCTTCTGGAACAAACGAAAACTGTTACAGTACTGACTATTTCCAAGTAAGAACCAGTCATTCTGGCCAGACTTATGTAGTGTCTGATCCCAGCACTTGGGAGGCAGAGGCAGGCAGATCTCTGTGAGTTCAAGGCCAGCCTGGTCCACAGAGTGAGTTTCAGGATAGCCAGAGCTATATAGTGAGACCTTGTCTAGAAATTTGAAGAAGAAAGAAGAAGAAGAAAGAAGAAAGAGGAAAAAGGGGGAGGGAGAAGGAGGAAGGAGAAGGAAGAAGGAGGAGGAGGGAGGAGGAGGAAGGAGGAGGAAGGAGGAAGAAGAATGAAGAGGAAGAAGAAGTCATTCATTAAGTCTTCTCTCAAGGCCCTCAGTACAAATCAACTATTTCCTTACTAAGGACGATGTGCTGTATGATCATTTCTAATCATTTGTTACTCACTTATTGACAAATGTCTTTTTCTGTCCGCCATCTTTACTAACACTGCTTTAGGAGCTTTGTGTGACAATGGCCTTTGCCTTTATGTGGCTTCTTCTTATATCACAAAACTCTGTTTTCCTTTGTATAACTATGTATAATTGTAAATTATAATTTTGAAGGCTGAGGCTATAACTCAGCTGGTAAAGACTATCTTGACACCTACAAGGTCCTGGGTTCAGTCCCCAGTGTTTTAAAAACAAAATAAATAATAGCAACTTTAGTTACAAAAGCTGTTGTTTCCAACATTTTAATTTTTAACATGCCTACTTACTAAAAAGTTAATTTTTCAAAGGTAAATCCACTTACTGTGTCTAAAACATATTGTAGCTGAGTTTCTAGTCTTACAAAACAGGCCATTATGTCCCCTGCAGAGGTCATGACAATTCTCCCTGCTCCTCCCCAAGGTACACATTCCTGGTTCACCTTTTGTCCAGTCGCCCGGCAAAATCTCTTTGTGTGTTCACACTCACATTCCTAGAAATTAGTTCCATTGTTATAGGCAGGGGAGTAGTAATAACATAATATAGTCTTCTTCATTTCATCCGCCCCATCCCCACAGGTCTCACCGTGTAGCCCTGGCTGGCTCGGATCCCTATATGGACTAGGCTGGCCTTCAGTTTACAGAGGTCCGACTGCCTCCTCCTCTGGGATTAAAGGCGTAAGCCCCCAGGCCAGTGGTGTCCGCCTGTGTAACACATCAGAAATTTTAATCTAAGGGAGTTAAAGCCCTCCATGAGGTTCAACTGACAGCTGCATGCAACTGATGCAAAGAAATTTTAAGAAAACGTTGTTTTTTCTTTTTGTTATTTTTTTTTAACCTTTCCTGGCAGATTGTTGTGAAACTGATAAAAGAAAAAGTAAAAAGTTAAAATCGGATTATATTTAGGAGGTTGACAATTCATTAAATATGCTATTGCTTACTCTAATTATAAGCAAACAAACAAAAGAAAAAAACAAAATATAGGGCCACGTTTCCTCATGGAACGCTAAGAAACAACAAATCTACCTCACTATGCTACTTCCTATTTGCCGTCTGAATACACATTAAAAATAGGTTCAGAGTTCATTTGCGTGTCCACACACGAAAATAAGGCTGTGGAAGTTTTGCTCCGCGTCTCTAAATGAGGCTTTTCAGGGTGCCTCATTTGACTTCATAAAAGAAGCCGGGGTGAAGAACACCGACAGCCTGCCCGTTTCCGAGCTGCAGAAAATGCAACTGTGAGTCCCCGGGCCCTCTACCAGCTCCTGACTTGGTTGTGGGGCTGGACTGTGGCTCCTGAGTTGCCTTGTTTCCCTTGGCATCACAGTTCTAGCTGGGAGCGCTCAGCTTGTAGCCTGGAGAGGTGGCTCCGTAATTAGGAGCACTGACTGGTTGGTTCCCCAGCACCCCCACGCTGGCTCCCGGCCATCTGTACCTCCAGTTCCAGGGACTACAAGGCCTTCTTCTGACCTCTGATGGCACCAGAGGCACGCTTGGCACACACACATCCATGCACGCAAGACACTCATATACATCAAGAAGTCTAAAAACAAAAAGGAAAAAAAGTACTCAGATTGGTTTCCTCAACCTCTGGAAGTGTCTTCACTGATACCTGACCTATTAATGTACTAGGAAATCGTTTCTTACAAAATGCACTCATGCCTTTCTGAGCTGATGGAGCCATTTTCCTAGAAGGTTAAAGAGCTAATAGGAGTTTGGAAAGACTGACCGCTTACAGCTCTCCTATGTGCAAGGAAGCAAAGATGACAATGAGTCTTCCATGATATGCATTTCTAATCACTGGAAGCTAGGTGCACCCACTCACAGCAAACCACATAGGAAGGGTAGCTGACTGGGGCTGATAACAGCCAGGCCGGGAGGAAGTGCAGCGCCTGTTACAAGCAATTGAACAGTTCCATAGGGGGGAAAAATGGGACAGCAGGAAATTCCTGACCAGTTGTGTAATCCCTTACACAAAAGCGCTGGCAGATAAGTGCATTTTTATGATTCTGCTTCGGCCTGCCACTTACTCCCCTTCAGCTGTGTCACCTGGTACATGTGTTAAAACTTTGCTCTAACTCCAGGGAACGGCACAATTTGATAAACTGTAGCTGCATCTTAATCATCTTGAAACACTCTTGGCCTTTGCAAAGTGGGCGAAGAGGTTAACAACTAAAATACTGGAAGCAACTTGCTTTAAGTTCGTCCCCAGGGAAACCACTATGTTGAGGATTCGGACAGCCGTGCCCTGATTGCTATGACGTAGGTAAGAAATTGGGCAGTGGATGTGTAGAAATGCAAATGATACCAACGACTGTCAACAGGATGCTGAGGAAAGCGCAGAAGGCAACCTGTAAATGCACTGGGTTCTGCCTGTGAGGAAATACTGCCTGAAATGTTTTGCTCACGTGGCTTCATTTCATTCTAACAACAGTACAGCACAGCATTATGTCCGTTCTCCAGATCGCAGCCCATGCCCTCATGCTACCTTGACATAACTGGATTTAGTAACTCCTGGCTCCGCCGCCTTCTGCTTACACAATGCTGAGCAAACCCCAGATCAATCCTCTGTGGGCCTCACTTCCCTCAGGGAGCAAATCAGAGCTGGCAGCCCTCGCTCACCCGCTCCAGGGGTTACCAGAGTAGGTAACCAGAAAAACCCAACGCAAGTGGCAGCTGCTTTCATTAACTCAACAAATAGTTAAACCAGTAAGAGAAAGTGATAGGATGGGTTTCCAAACAGTTTCCGGGGACACGGCGTTTTCAAACGTTGGCTGATGCAATACTGAGTTGTGCTTTCCCAGCAAGGCTGTCAATGAATCACTTCCCTCACTCCCGGGAGAGATAGGGCTGGGCAGGGCAGGTTCCTGCCCTGCTTTATCTCAGCCATCCACACACTGCAGTAAGCACCCAACCAGCATTGTTCAGAACGTCACTTGAAGGAGTCTAAGACATCCTCTCTGCGCTGGACAGACTGTGGGGCGCTGACACCCTGGCACTGGGCTCCCAGTGACAGCTCAGTGTCCCGAAACCGAGAGGCAGGACTCCTTTTGGACCTTTTCCACTTTTCCTGTTAACTAAACTTGGTTTTCAAATGAAGTCTTGTGAACTGTATGTTGTGAACTGTAACATAGACAGCAGACACGAAAATCGCACCTTGCTAGAGTGCTCGACGGGTTCAAATCCATTCTTACTATGAATTACCTGGCAATGACTTAAGGAACACAGAGAAGGCAAGGCTGACGGTTACTCGGTGACATCGGCATGCAATTATGTCCTTTTGTTTTGTCTCCGCCAGCTCTGAAACAACTGATTAACCAGCAACTGCGCATGAGAACAGTTTTTGTTTGCGTGTCTTGTTTTGCTTCATGCTGTCTGTAACTTCATTGGTTTTGTGTGTGCTTATGTTTGACAGTTTACGTCACTTTTCAATCAAGCAAGAGACTCTGCTAAAAATGTGCACACAAACACGTTAACCACACACCTTAATGTCACCATTATTTGTTTATTATAACTGTGGAGACGTGCAGATAAAGTGACGGCTTAGCTGAAGAACTCAAGATAATTAGTGGGAAAACTACAACAAGCAATGAAAACTAATCCATCTTGACACTTGACTGTCACACTATGGAGAAATCAATAATCCCTGTGCTTTGAACAACCAGATGATAAAATAGGGCGGGCCACAGAGAAGGCTCAGAGAGAAAGGCTTTTGCCTCCAACCCTAATGATCTAAACTCCAATCAGACTTGAGTTTAATCCCCAGGGTCTACATGGTGGAAGGACAGAGCATACACACACAGAGAGAGATAGATAGTTGGATAGATAGATAGATAGATAGATAGATAGATAGATAGATAGATAGATACGAAAGAAATAAGATATCATAGAAAGAATTACTGTGTTCATAAAGCCAGCAAGACAAACAGCCACCCTCTTTAAAAAGTCTAAAGAAAATAGAAAGTGGTATCATGACTTTGTTTTAAAAGGCTCAGCAATTCAAGACATTGATTCTTTTAAAGTTTATTGTAAAATATTTTCCACCAACCAAGAAAAAAAAATTCTAATAGGATTTCTTTCAGCTTGAACAGATTTCTTGTGTAAAAATGAGCAGTAAGAGCCAGCATGAAAGATGTCAAAGGAAGTATCAGAGGCCTAGGGAAGGACTGAGGATGTCGTCTGAAACAGCGAGATGAGAGGGAAGGAGGGCTGAGAACTGCATCTTCCCTGGGCAGTTCTGCAGGGGCTGGTTTCTGACGCCAGGAAGCGAAACTAGGCTCCTCACTACTTTAGAACTTTATTTCCAGGGGCTACCAAGATGGCTCAGCAGTTAAGAGCATTGATGCTCTTGCAGAGGACCCAGGTTCAGTTCCCAGCGCAGCTTGTAACCACCTGAATTCCAGTTACGGGGAAAGGATGCCTTCTTCTAGTCCCTAAAGGCACTGCAAGATTGTGGCACACATACACACAGGCAGGCAAAGCACCCATACACACAAACATAAATCTTTTAAAAATATTTCACATATGCACATAATTGAAGTGATAACTGATTATAATATGTGGATGTGAAAGTTTGTAATGTTTTTTTTTTTCTACTCTGTAAAATTAAGGAAAACATGCTACATTTCAATATCTGGGATCCTTTTATATGTGTTGGGCTGATTATCTTAACCTGGAAGTAGTTCTATTTCTGCCACTGAAAACAGTGGTATCTTTTGAAAGCTTCATACTGGAACAATGTGGCTTCCAAAATCACTTAACACAGGGAAGGAGGTACAGTTCAGTGGATAAAGCTCTTGCCGAGATGGGTCCCAGAACTCAGGTTAAAACGGGGAAGGTGAGGCAGCTACCTATAACTCCAGCACTTGGGAGGTAGAGACAGAAGATTCCTGAGAAAGCTGGCTAGGTAGATCAGCCAGGTTCAACAAGAGTCCTTGCTCAATAAATAGAGAAGAGAGAGATTAAGAAAGATGAAACCTCCAGTGTTGGCACTTCACTTGTAAATCTATATGTGCAAGCACTGGACACACACACACACACACACACACACACACACACACACACACACAGAGGCAGGAAAACCAAAGGGCCCTGACATTTGGTAGAATCGTTTTTTAAAAGGAGGCTGGAAGAGGAAGGAGCTACAGTTTGTGTAACTACTCCCTAGGAAATATTAAAATACAATTACGCCATTATCTTTCCCTTCCTCTTCTCCCCATTGTTTCAATAAAATAGAAACTATAAAGTGTTCTATAAATGTCTGCCAGAAGAGGAGTATTTACTGAATAAATAATGACTAATAGAGATATATGGTAAGTTATCTTCTGGAGATCTAATGCATGATATTTTAAAACTATGTTAATCTGGGCTTTTTAAAGGTTAACTGATACTATTTTTAATTCCGTTTTTGAAAACTAACATAATAAAAACAAGGGTCAAAAAGGTTTAATAAAAATTAGTAATCAGAAAAGGAAATCAGTCTGGCAATTTCAATACAGGCAGCAATGGTTTCCAACAGTTCTTCTGTGCTCAGTGGGTCATGAGTCTCACTTGTGGCCTCATTTTGATTACAGCAGGAAAGCCTGGAGAGCTCACAGTGGAAAATGGCAGACGAATAAAGTTTGGGATATTTGAGCAAGAGAATACCATGAAGTCATTAGAAACACACACACACACACACACACACACACTTAGGAGAGGCCTAAAACTTTGGACTGGCGTGCTGAGCTTCAGGATCTATTGCGTTACTCTGCAGCAAACTGAGTAGCCAATTATATGAGAGGATGGAAAAAAGTTGAAAGCAAACCACCGAAATAAATGCTTAGGTTGCCTCACAGGCGTGGCTAAAACAAGCCTCGCCTCCACTCGCTTAGCCTTGGTGTGAATGTGGCTGTATGCCCGGATGGAACGCAGGTCCAAGGGGAAGCGAGCGGCGAAGCCTGCGTTGCCATCTGTGAGGACGTTGTCTTCCACCTGCTCACGCTTTATTCTCTAATCGCAGCCCAACATGCTTTCCATGATGATGGAGCTGCAGAAGCCGTCACTGGCAGCATAACACCATTCTCCTTTGAAGTGGATGATTCCATTTCGAGCAGATTGGAAGCTAAATGACAGGAAGCAAAGCAGATGGAGCACACTGAGGGCATGAAGAGAATGCTGCCTTGTCCACCGTCTACCCACCATCCGGGAATGCAGGTGACTGGGACAGTGGCAGAGGACCGGCACGGACTGCCACCGTGTGTGTGTGTGTGTGTGTGTGTGTGTGTGTGTGTGTGTGTTGCAGAGCAAGCTAATAAAATTGGGTTTTCTTTGAGAATATGGGAGAATTCATGTGCTAAAACAAAAGCCAAAATTAGCCCCGGCCATCAGTGCTTCGCCTTTGATAAAGCTTTCCATCCAGGTGTTCTTGTGCACACCAGCACTTGGGAAACTGAGGCAGAGGGGTCACCACAAGTTCAGAGGCAACCTGGGCTTCCAGTCTCAAAAGTATTATAAAAGTAGATGCAAAAATAAAAAATTAAAAGTAAATGCTTCCTTGAGTTGTGACTCATTGTCCTGTACTTCTCTGTTTTCCTATGTTGTCCTTTCTCTTCAGAGATGTCCCTAGAAAGAAAACAGAAGGGTCTGCTCCAAATGATACTTAACTACAGAAGTTTATGAAATATAGCTGAGTTGTCTTCAAGAAGGGAGGGGAGACCCAACTCACCCCTTACCGAAGCCAGGATAACTGTAGACACTGAAAGTAATTAAAGGTATCGAAAAGACTACCAACTAATGGCAAAAATTCTGTCTGGAGACAATATTCTAGAAATAAATCTAGAATTGATGTTCCCCTGCCTGCCTTTAGGAAACTCCTCAGTTTTCTTTAAGATGACCACCTGAAGCTCCCCCAAACAACACGACCAACCGGGAGCCACATGTTCAAACACTCATGCTTATGCCCTGCCCCCCAACAGACTGTACTACAAACAGAACACTTAAAAAGACTAGGATGCAAAACTCAAGATTGTATGCAAAGAAGCCTCCGGCCTCAATAAACACCTTTGCTCACAGATCTTCGCATGAGGTAAGAAGCTGCACAGGGCAAACACTCACTGCTCGGCACAGAGGGAGGAAAGCCCAGTCATTCCTCCTACCTGTTGATCGGTGATGCCCTGGATTTGGCAGTAGCCTTTATGTTTTTCTAGTTGATACAACTTTGCTGAAAAGTTGTGCTAATGAACCTGCCACCATTGCAGCTGGGCCGGCACAGAGCAGCCAAGGCTTTGAAGGTGGGTTATTCTTCTTCACACCTTTTTATCTTCCATAAAACGATCTTCCATACCGACCTTTTCCCTAAGGCTGGGCAGGTGTGACACGTGAGACAGTGCAGAAGTAGAGACAGGTGCCGTCGGGACCCAGCTGTAAACACCTGCTGTCCCTGTGACCTCACCACTTCTTCCCAAAGTTAGAATTCGATTCCTGGTCCAGACACTAAGCTCCTTTCCCACAATGCAGCTCTCCAGAAAGCAGTAGGAGAATGGGAAACCAAAGCCCTGCATGGGTACAGGAGGTGGCGCCTCCTCGCACATTCCTGCTGCCCATTTTCCAGCTTCCCGAATCTCAAGCTGGAAGTCTACCTGGACAATGGAATGAGGATAATTACGGCAGCTGCCATCGTAAAACAGGCGTTATCAGGTGCCTGGCACTCACTGCCTATTTAATCTTCAGCAAGAGAATGTTATGGCAATATTAATGACAGCAGCCGATAATAGGATCCTCCTTTACAGATGAAGAAATTGGAATTCCAGGGAATTTACGTCCGGCCCTGACCCTCTGTGCCCCTGTGACAAGTACCACCCTATACACACCCTGGAGCGTTGGCAGTTACTGACTGTGGACTAGCAGCAACTTAACAGAGAGGCCGTTGCTTCTCCTTTTCTTTTCTTTTTTGACAGAAGGACTGGATGTGTGGCCCCAGGTAGCCTCTGCTGACCATTGCTAGGATGGCAGGAGCCTGCCGCGGCCAGCCCAGGCCATTGTCAGTGCTTCTGTGCCGTTTCTCCCTCACCGGCCGCTAATGAGCACAAATTAGCAAGACCTCTACTGGCAATTCCAAACTGATTCCTGATGACATTTTTGAGAAGCCAATAACAAATCTAATATAAAATGTAAGGTTTTGTCATTAAAATGTATTTCTGAGCAGCACTAAGAGATTAAGTGAGCTTCGGTAGTAAGTAAAACGGTCTCCCGAGTGTATGCTCTTAAAGGCGCCAAAGGGAAAACTCAAGGGAAAATGGTGAACATGTTTCTGACAGATTTCATTAATTAAAATTATAAGATAGGAGTAGTAGCTAATGTCTGTTATTCCAGCACTTAGACCAGCCTAAGCTACAGAACAATACCGTCTTAAATATATATGTAACATATATTTGCGTGTATGTATCAAATGCTGAATTGTGACTATTTGAATTATACTTCTATTCCGATCTTAGCTTTGAGTTCACTTTTCAATATGAAGAAAACAACTAAAATAATTTTTTTTAAGCCTCTGGCATGCTACGATGCCAACCAGGTTAAACATAACAGCAACGTGTATGGCATACATCTAGAGAGTTTCCTAAAAAGATATAAAATTATTATTGCATTTCATCACTTCCTTCCTAAGTGCCAACTAATGTCCCCGGGTCCGAAAGGACCATTCTAAACCACACATCTATTTATAATAGTGTGCTCATTGTCTTCCTTCCTTCACATTGTCTTCGACCTTCGCCATTTCATGATGGGTGAAACGCTGTCACTAACATGTGTTTATGAAGCTCTAGACGTCTTGTGAGAGATTTCATAGTTATTAAAAGCAATAAAGAGTAACCGGGATAATTCTATACCATAATACTGCCTGTCGAGAGAAAAATGTCACCCCTTAACATAAAGTACCCAGAGGCATAGTTAAGAGCTGACAAAGGAATGATTTTCTGCGTATGGATGAGAAAACTGGGGTAAAAGCTGGCAGCAGAGGGGGGCAGTGTCTCTAGAACATGCCCCAGTTCAACCAGCCTCTCCCAAGTGTCCAGGTGAGAGTCAGGAGCATACGCCTAAAATGGGGAGAAGAAGGGATGCCCAAGACGGCAGCATCAGAAAGGGAGCTGTCTCTGTGAGGAAATGAGATAGAGAACTTTCTGACTTCACGGACAGCATCGTAATGAACCCTCCGGGCACCTACTAAGAACATTAAAGGGATTTTAGCTTCACAGTTCCTGAACTATCCCTGCTCACAAACACTGACCCATAGAGTCCCCACCGCTCTATAAATAAACCTCGCCCGAAGGCCGCCTTCCTGTCCACATGTTTCCCCATAAAATCTGCTCGTATCTTTACTCTTTTATCTAACTTTCATCTCTGTGATTCCTGTCCGTCAGGAACAAAGGGTCTAAATAAATGGGGCTCCAGATGCCTGCTTGGTTAGCTGCTCCCCTGAAATCATCTCCTTTCCCAGGAGGGGGGAAGAAACGGAAGTGTCCCTGTCGCCCAGGCCCTCTGTATAATGAGGGGCTCGGCAGGGCCCTCACCACCGCCGCAGCTCTGGAATTTCATAATGCTGGGATGCTTGCCTGCAGCTGAGGAAAGTCTTGTGAGCACCCCACAAAAGTTTCTGTCAGTCACAGGATCCTTCTGAGAGAAGTAAGGGCCAACCTGAGCAGCTGCAAGGCCATCCTCCTCAGAGTCAAAGGTGACTTCAGAGAAGGAGCCTCTTCTCAAGCCATTTTTTCCCACCTTTCAGAAAATCCATAGCCCTCACTTTCAGCCTCAACTTAGATGTCCAGTCCTCTATTTGGTACCTATGTGAACCCCGCAACGTCTATCTGATCATTTTTGAGAAGAGTGCATGAACTAAATTGGTTCATGGGTAGAAGGTGCCGGAGCCGTTGCTGGAGCCAAACAACTATCAACTGCGGCCAGTTAACAGTGCTGTTGGCGCAGTAGTGTTACTGTTCTCCATCACCCTACCCAGACGACCCCTGACCCCTACACTGCTATCCTTACACTTCTTTTGTTGAGTCTGGACAGCACTGTAACGGTGCAAAGGGAAGGAACAGTAGCAGAACTTGGTGCCAGTGTCTGGGATTCCCCAGGGAGGTTTCCTTATCTCTTGAAAGGAGGTGCCGGGTGTTAAAAATGACCTTGACTTTATAAAGAATCATAAACATAGCGGTGATTTGAATCCATGGATGTTTATCATGCTGGAAATAGTCGCAAACAACAGGACCAAGGGGAAATGGCCGCATCACATCACTGTCCCAAATTTCTTCCTGTTTTCCTCTTTTCAGTGATTCAGAGATATGGTGCAGGTGTTTGCTGAACTCTGACAGCATTTGTGTTTGGAACAACACCCCAGCTTATAGACTGAAGAGGGGGTAACGGTATATGGGGAGGGAAAAAAATCTAAATTAAATCCTTCCCTCAGATGAGAGTATTTTTTAATGTTTTGTTTATTTATTTGATGTGCATTGGTGCTCTGCCTGCGTGCATGCCTGTGTGAGGGTGTTGGATCCCCTAAAACTAAAGTTATAGTTGTGAGCTGCCATGTGGATGCTGGGAATTGAATGCAGGTCCAGTGCTCTTAACCACTGAGCCACCTCTCTAGCCCCTAGACAGAAACAAGTCTTGAAGGCAGGAAATCAGTTCTTCTCGAAGAGTTCCAGCACAATAGTCCATCCTGGAGAATGTCCAGAACACCATGAGAGGCCAAGAAGTCTCTCTGGACAGATTGACTCATTCCTGTCCTCTGACTATGGGTATCAGGGCCAGTGGGTGACTGCCTCCTGCTATTCTCCCAGTCTCTCTTCCTCTCACACACAACCTCTCTGCTCTGGCATCCTGGCCACCAGGAAGGATTTTCATTTATACAGAGAATCTGTGTTATTTTCCTGCCAGATGTGTGTGGATGGAGGTGGGGAGGGGAAGGTTATGCGCAATGAGCTGGTGTCCGGAGAAGCCACTTAGATCTCAGAGGTTAACACTGCTATGGACTTTTCCTGCCTTAGTAAACTGAACACAATCAGTTCCCTCCCCGACTTTGAGCTGCCTCCAAAAAGCTTCCTCAGTTGCCACACTACTCTAGGGAAGTAGCACTCCAACTCCTTCAGCCCACTAACTAGATTTGTTTTGATGTTTGCATTTGGTAGAGTTCCTACTAGCCTTTGGAAGTGTCCTGTTCCCCGCATCACCCCCTTCCACCCTCATCAGCCACACTACAACTCGGTAATCCCGCTTAGGGTGTTTCAATTCACCAACACTCCCCGGAAGGTGTCTAACTGCATTTCCGGTGCTCACTGGTTCAACACAAGGCTCTCAACCACCACGTGGACAGGGCCCAGTTCTGGAAATAATGGCCCCGGAAAACCTACACTTTTGATTCCTATGACTTTTACCATCTACCATTCTCCCTTGGCTAGAATCAGCCAATCTTTCCTGCCACTTTCCCCAGGCCCCGGAATTCCTGTCCCCTCACAGTTTCCTTTTCCTTCCCTCATGCCTGCCTCCCCTCCCTCATTCTGTTGGCTTCTAGCTCAAGCCGGTGCTTCCTGCCCAGTCATCTGCTCTTCCCATGTGTAAACGTTCCCACCTTGAAGCCTTTCCCCAACCCACACAACAGCTTTGATCTCTGCTTCACAACACAGTTTTTAGGGTCTTTCGGCACTTTTAGATCTTTTGGAATTTCACCATCTTGGCTAAAAACTACAGTCCAAAGAAAACCAACATACTTTCAAGCCTTAGCATAAATATCAAAACGGTATGTTTAAAGCCCTGGACTGTCACGTGTTTACTGTGTTACAGCCTCTTATTTGCATACCTGTTTCCCTAATCAGAAGAACAGGACAGGCTTCCATCATGTGTTCAAAGAAAAGAAAAAGAATAAAACTTATCAGCAGGCCCTGTGTGAAGCAAAATTCAGTTGCCAAGTTAATGCAGAACCTTGGTAATGCAAATATCAGTTATTTAAATAATAATCCCACCATCTTTGCCACATGGGCTATGACACTTACATCACTTGTGTATTTTGTTTACAATAATTTGGGGGACAGGGTTTCATAGACCAGCCTCAGACTTGTAGTGAGGTGGGATTTGAACTTATGATCCTCCTGCTCTACCTCTGGAGTGCTGAGTACATATGTACACCCATGTCTGTCTTTGTTTATAAACTCTTTGCCCAAGATTCCTCTATCAAGAAGCACGTGTGCCATTGAGCTCCCCAAAGATGTGAAGCTAATTTGAATTCAGACTTGTCCTCTCAATTGTGTGATGTTTTCTAAGTTCCTGGTCTAGTCTCAAGAGACTATGCAGTTTCCTTTTTCACTCTCTTGGGTTCCAGCCACGATGCAGAAATGCTTACGCCAGATTCCCAAGTGCTTGCGGAGGGATGGACAGTCTCTGCCTGTGAGTCATTCTGGCCATCTCTGCTGGCTGCCACATGCACTTGTATCTTTCTTACTCTATTCCTGGTGCTGTAACAAAATATCTGAGACTGGCTAATGCAAACACAGCCGGATGTAGTTCTCACAGTTGTGCAGGCTGGGAAGGCCAGGATGCAGCTGCCATCAATTTAGTATCTGTCAAAGAATCACCCTGCTCCCTAAATGACACCTTCTTGCAGCGTCCTCACATAGCAGAAGGGACAAACATGGTCCCCAAGGCCTTATAGAGATACTCATCCAGTTCGGAAAAGCACAGGCCCCATGACATCTAATGATGTCCTAAATGTCTCCCTCTTACACGATCACATTTCATGTTATCTAAACACAGGGATTCAGAGGCACCAACAGTTGAGCCATAATAACAATTTGGGGGTTGTTTTTCCTCTCTCTCTCTCTTCAGACAGGGTCTCTAGCCTAGGCCAACCTTGAGCTTCAGATCCTGCTTCAGCTCTTTACCTGGTGAGTACTGAGCTGACAGACATGAGCTACGATGTCCTGTTGACACGGTTCAAGGAATGGAGCCAGCGTTCACGCATGCTTAGCACATGCCGTACTGAGCTACATCCCCAACCTGAGCTAGTCCTACAAGTAACGCTTTCTTGTTCCTCCAGCCCAGGCAAGCTACCAGGCCACAGGAATGACCCAGCAGACATCATGTGGAGAAGAACTGTCCATCCCAGGCCAACCAACCCACAGAATCCAGCCAGCTAAGGCACTGTTCTTTAAACCACTATGTCTTGAATGCCGATTGTTGCTCGACAACAGATAATATAAGAGAGATAATAAGATATACCAGAGTGACACAAGCTGAATGAAAACTGATAACAATAAACAGACAAATAAGTCAGTCACTCGCTGAAATTTGGTAATTATTGGCACAAATTGCCTGTGTCTTGTACAGAAAGATAGGTGTAAACAACACCTCTGTTGCTCCAACAGCACATGGAAGATGCTGTACTAACCTAACAAGGAATAAGGCGGGCAGGCAAGTGGGTGTTCACTAGGGTTAGGCCTCCTATGCCCCCAGCACAATGCTAACCAAGAAGGTGTTTAGATAAAAAAATAAAAATAAAAATGTGGTCCTGAGGAGGAGATGGGAATATAAATCACTGTTGCCCCCTCATCACGGTAGCTGGAACTGGGCAAGTTTTAAAATATACATAAAGCCTTGGACCCAACTCCAAGCCCCTGATACACTGTGCAAAAACATTGAAGGCTCTGCAGATACGGCTAGACCCATAATTTTCATCACCTTCTCAAGAGTCCGTTGGAATACTTCGCACAACTTAAGAGACAGTGGTGGAACAAAGGAAACGGTTTGCTGTTGGTCTAATTATTTCCATCTCAAGACTCTTGGACAACCTTTATCATTTGGTAATTTGGCCTCCTCGTTCTTGACAGCATTCTGCTTTTTTGACATAGCCACCTGAAAGTTCCCTTAAGCTTTCTGCTTACCAGACTCCCGAAAGAATATTCCCACATTTGAAGATCTTTGAAGTTAGACACATATTGTATAGCTTCCTGTCTTTCATTATCAATAAACATCTGCTGACTGAAGAGCCAACCTTATAGAAGCCGGAAGTCTTCCAGCTGTCCAGAACTGATTAAAACTGTGTTTTCCACTGCCTGGTCTGTGAACATCGAGTGTGTATTTAACCTGAAATATGTACATAAGACAGCACTTAGGAAAAATTGCCATGTTCTCCCAGCAGATGAGCTGGGGGTGGCCCATCGGCGTGTCTGGGTAGCGTTGTATGTTGGCGTATGCTTAGGTCCATGTTGAACGTTCTTCACAGAGCAGGCGCTGTGTTTACTGGCACACTGGAGTCCACACACTGGGTCCTGGGCGTGACAGTGCTACTGCTGGCATCTGTGCCTTCCTCGGTGTTCCTCCTGTCCTGTTTCTCCAGCAGAGCAATTCTGTCTCCTGAGACTGAGCTTGGCGAAAACGAGACCTTTGGACATGTTAGCACCGTCATCAGAGCTGTTTTTTGAATTTTTTTAACTCGGCTCTGAACTGAAGGAGCTGAAGCCTCTCCTGTTCAAAGTGCTCTAAGATTTGACATTTAAATATATCTTTAAAAAAAAAATTTTTTTTTGCATGAAAAAACAAGAAAGGGAGGATTGTGGTTGGTGCCTTGGCCTGAACTTTTATATGAGTGGGACAGAAACCGTGGTGGTGTTGAAGCTGGCGGCAGGATTTGCTGGCTTTGATCAGGGCAGGAGCAGCCCAGGATCCAAATAAACCCATAAATCATGTGACTAATTCTAGCTTTCACTTAACCCTCTACCCCACCCTCACCCAACCTGCATGTATGGAAATGCTCCTGAAGTCATTTCACTCTCCAGAAGGACTGATTCTCCTCATACCCTCGCCTGAATATTTTGACAAAAGGAAAAGGCTTTGGGGGACAAGAGATTACCAAGGCCAGCAGATCCATCTGAGGGACCTTTCTGTGAAGGAACAGAATTAAGTATTGTTCACTCTGAAATGTTTTGTTATTTTTTTTAAGGGGGATCTGTCTGGGAGGGCTGCTGAGTCATAGAAGCATTAGAATGATGGTTCTGAAAATATTCCATTTATACATATTCAAACACTCTAAACATTTTTTGTCACTATTATATTTTTCAAGACAGGTTTTCTCTGTGTAGGCTGACCTTGAATTTAGAGACCTGGCATAAGGCTGACCTTGAAATTAGAGATCTGCCTGCTTCTGCCCCTGGGATTAAAGTGCTGGGATTAAAGGTATGTGTCACCATGCACACATCAAAATGTTTTATAAAATATTGTTTAACCTAAACTTTGATTTTAAAGGCATATTTAAGTGTCATCTGAATAAACTCCATTACAAGAACTGTTTCCATTTTTAAAGAACCCTCTCTCTTTAGCTGTTTCAATGCAGCTTTTTAATAACGCCTCCCATTATGATTAGGAGTTTGAACTGACTAGCCAGGGTATGACATTCTAGTCTACAGAGACTGCAGACAAACTGCATGTGTGCAAATGCAAACCTCTGGCCCTTGGATTATACACCCTGTCTAGCAGATTTTGATAATGCAGCTATATATTGAGCAACAGCCCAAGATATGTCAAAGCCCTGTGACCTAGTGACTGTATTTGATAAATGCAGTGGCAACCCTTGCCATGCCAAGAAGTTGTGTGTTCAGGCTAAATAAACCTTCACATCTCCTCTTAGGACTTCCAAAAACAAACAAACAAACAAACAAACAAAGTAGGATCCCCTGCCCCATGTCTGTTTTTCTGTTTACTATCATGAATGGAGAAGTTCCTAGATGCAAATCTTAACCAAAAACGCCAATGTAAGTGACTAAAAGAAAAGCAGAGTGGTCGTAGAGTCAGACCAGGGGCCCTATAATGATTTCTAGGTCATCAAGTCTCTGGTTAGGGGCCAGGAGCGCATGCACAGAAATTCTGCTTCTCCCCAGACCTAAAGAACACAAAGGAAGAGTAGAGTTAAGACTACTTTAAGGTAAACGTAGAGGAAGGAAGTACTGAGAGAGAGGAGCACTTCCTGAGGCCGATGCTTCAAGGTCCTTAATCAGCAAATGGAGAGACGAGACCATCTGTGCACACACCTGGAGCTCCTTCCGTCTGTAAGGGCATCCCTGTGCAACTTAACAGACTGTGTGTTCACACAATCACCCTGTGGTGCCCAGGGTTCCACTGTAGAGACGAACCTGAGAAGGCGCTGAGCCCTAAGGGTCTTTGGAAATAAAACACCCCTTCCCTGTTTCTTAGCTCCCGCCTAACATTGGTTAAAGGAACCAGAAAAGGATAAACTGGGTTGAATTTCCACTTAGGAGCTTGTGAGCCTTTGTTAGTGAGCCAATGTTTTAAAAGCTTCAGGTTGATGTCAAGGTATTGCCTACTTCAGCAGTACAAGGTGGTGAGGTAAAGAGCAGAGCCAGGGAGAGCACGTATGTTTCTGTGGGTGGCTTTAGAGGGAGGCAGAGCTGGCCTTTAATGCAGTGCTCTGGGGGCAGGCAGCACTTAGAAACGACAGCCGTACCTTCAGCTCTCAAACGCACCCATCAGTGTGGGTGAACGGTCTGAGAGGCCAGAAGGAAAAGACACCTAACTCCCTCCAAACACATGCCTTAGAGTCCATACCCAAGTCTCCCTCCTGAGACACAGATGAACGGGCCATGCTCCTACCTAGAAGCAACCCTGCCCCTTGCACATTGGAATCTGCCCTTGCTCTGGCAATTGCTCTCCTGTTCTTACATCAAGTTAATTATCCCCTACCGGGTCACTCCCAATGAACGAATGTGCTATAATAGTTGTTCTGTTGCATAACACTCTCCTGCTTTACATCCTTCTCCAGCCACACCCCTTTTTCTTTTGGTTTGTTTGGTTGGTTGGTTTTCGAGACAGGCTTTCTCTGTGTAGCCTTGGCTGTCCTGGACTTGCTTTGTAGGCCAGAATGGCCTCGAACTCACAGCAATCATCCTGCCTCTGCCTCTCCTTTCTCTTTCTTTTTTGACTGATGTGTAGTCTCCAGGCGCCCAGTCCAGCTCCTCCCTTCCTTCTGGAAGCCATCCTGAGCATCCTTCACACACACACACACACTTCATGGAAACAGTTCTTGTTCAAGTTACCAATGACCTGCATGTCGCTATCTTATAGTCTTGTCTGGCTCCACAGTCATCAGACCCTTGTCCTCCTGATTACTCTCCCTTTCTTAAGACATTTGGTTCCTGAAGCTGGAGAGGCAGCTCAGCAGCTAAGAGCATTTAGTGCTCTTGCAGAGGACTCAGAGTTAGCCCCCAGACCCACACTGGGTAGTCCACAACTGCCCCGTGTGTCGTGGAGCTCACTTCTGCCTTCCATGGGCACCCAGACACATGCATGCATGTTCACACGCATGCTCACACTCACACAAGTAAAAACAAATCGTTTTAAAATGCAAAACATCTACAGAAGCACTCAACCATAGGGAAAAGTGGAAACACTGGGAAACAACAGAACTGTGAACACCGTTTTCTTCATGTAACTCTAGTTGTCACAGCAAGCCACACAATGTCGGGGGCCTTGACGCCTGCTAAAGCAGAGTGTCACTTTCCACTTAAAACATTACGTTTCAATTAAAGGGCAAGAAAATGGTCACAGGTTGCTAGCATTTAGGGTTGTGAGATGCTGCCTCACAGCCCTGATGATGGGTCTTATCTGGTTCGGGCATGCTTCCAAGGCTGCACAGTTAGAGCTTCTAAAACTCAACAGCCATGGCTGGAGAGATGATGCAGAAGTCAAGAGCACTAGCTGCTCTTCCAGAGGACCCCGGTTCAGTTCCCGGGACCCACAGGGCTGCTCAGACTGTCTGTAAGCCCAGTTCCAGGGGATCCAGCACTCTTCAGACAGTCATACATGCTGGCGAGAAGCCAATGCACAAAAAATAAAAATATAAAAAAAAAAAGAAACCTGCTTCCACTGACATATAGAACTACCTAATTTCCTCCTTCTCCCAAAGTTTGCAAACTTGTTCCTTGTTAAATTCTCCATGAGATGATTCATGAATGTATTGTGTCTCCTCGGTGGAAACATAAATGTTGTTAAGTCTTAAAATCACCTGGTGGTACCCGGAAGCAGAAACAAAGATGCTGTTGCCAAGGTAACCACACACATTTTTCCAGTGTTGGGAAAAGCCACCATGTTTCCTATGCTTGAGGGAATATGTATTATAAAAAGATTAGCTTAGTGCAGATGAATATTTACTACAGAAAAAGAATATCCATTTCTTTATAGACCTGTGAAATGTATTTAGATTATTCACATGCCTGACAAAAACATCTTATTTTATCAGGGTATCAAGTCTCATCTTTCTTTGCCAATGGAATTAAATGCATCCAGTAATAATATTTTACACTACCCCTAATGTATCAATACGTCTCATTTTCTGCATTAGAAGACTTATTAAATATTCCGTTAGCACTTACTATTTAAAGAAAGACCACTGTGAATTCTGTGTAGAAATTCATTTACAGAATGTATCCATCAGTTATGAAAACTCCTCCTTCACAGTAGAATCTGAGAAGTAGAGGCTAGTCTCCTGAGATCTCAGAGGTTCCGCTGGAGCTGACAGAGCCTCGGGGGATCCTAGGACTGTAACAGCAAGGAAGAAACAGCCCCACAACAGGAAGAACAAGGCAGAAGGCCACTCACTCAAACATCCTGCCTCCTTTCTTCCTTGCCTGTTTACTGAGCTCCTCTGCACTAGGCACTGTGACCAACGCCAGGTGTTTCTGTAAGGAGCTTGTGGAAATTAGAAGCAGGCAATGTAGTGGGCTCATCTCTTCTTGCACTAAACTTTATTTTTGCAGATGTTGGTGCCAGTGAAATGCTCGCCAGTGAGAGGCAGAGACCTCCTCCTGCTCTATCTCCTCACCAATGCTTGGTCCTGATGGACATAACATCCTACTTTCTGCAGTTTTGTGTTTCCCTGAGCACACTGTTATGTAGCTACCAGCCCTTCTGGATTCTTTTCTATTTACTGCCTATTTGAAGCCTTCACTCATTTTTTGATTCTTTTTTTTCTCTCTCTCGTTCATTTGTGAGGATTCTTTTTGTTATTTTGGTTTAGTTTTACTAGTCTGTGTTGACTTGTTTTGTTTTGCTTTGTTTCTTCACTGCTTGGAGATGAATCTAGGCCTCCATGCATCCCAGGAGACACTGAGCTACATCCACACCCTAAGATTATACATTCCTTGGAGGGTAGTTTTAAATTTCACTCACTTATATATGTGTATTTTATTTACAGAGATTTCTAACTGTAATGCAGTAGATTAATCCACCTTTCTCTAGTTCACCTTCTTACGCGGTGTTTTAAAAGCTTTGCTTATCTCAAGACCACTAAATAGCTGTGATATTTGAACTCTGTTTTTTGGGGCCACTGAGAAGGCTAAAAGGTTAAAGGCACCTACTACCAGGCCTGACGACCAGAGCTGGATCTGGAATCCACATGGAGAGAATCAACGCCCAAAAGCTGTTCTCTCACCTCCGCATGTGCCCACATACATACATACACATACAAATAAATAGATCCATAAATTAAAAAAAAAATTGTGCTTTTGCATTCAGGTCTTCAGTTTATCTAAAACTGACCTTTGTTTGTGGCGTAACGTAACGATCTACTTTTAGAGTGCAGAACAAGTTGCACCAGAATCCATTATGGAATCACCGCATGTTCTCCTTGTATCATCTCTCGTGCGTCTTGAGTTTTCATGGACTGATGGGAGGAGATTGCCTCTTTCGCGCTGTCTCCTTGTTTGTGTAGAGCTAGGGACTCAGCTCAAGGCTGTGCACTTGCCACTCCCGCAGCCTGGGATCTGCTTCCTAACCGGCCATCCTGTGGCACATTAGCACATGACTGTGCCACAGAGTCACAAGTCTGTGTCTGCTCAAGTCCAAAGCTTCCCTCTTCCTTCAAAACTGCCTTTACTATTTTTGGCCCTTTGCTCTTCTATGGAAAATTAAGAACAGGCTTATTAAAATGCTGCTATCACCATAGGCATTTTATGCTACAGATTACACAGCAGAACTTTTACATACAAAGGTTGTAATCATAAAACATAGTCTCCTAACTGTCACATGGACTACTAGCTAAATGGTATACAGAAATAAAGTACAAAATCGTCACTTTCCCCAATCTTCAGAAAATGATTTCGGTGTGTAACTAGTTATGAATGATGGCAGACTTCTGGCTTTTCCTGTCTCCTGTTACCATCATCCTACTATCAGCAATCCCTGGCTAATAATGCCTTCCCCTCCTGATCAGTGGCATCCGCTGGTCTCAGCTTCGGCAGGTGCTGGAGACAGAGAATGAAGATCCACCATAGACATTGAGATGTTGAGACAGAAAACCGACCTGTGCATCATCTGCCACTTCCAAGTCACCTGCTCCTCTGAGCCCTCAACATTAGCTATTCTTCTGGGAAGAAGCTTAACTTAGTTTATATATATATATATCTTCAAGACCTTTGGCTTGTCAGTGCCTCAGTGGGAATGTAGGACTCCAACAGTACTAGTTGCTATCATGCATCTTCACGTGCCTGCTTACTACACAAAAATAGTTACCAGTGGCTTTTTTTAGAGTATAAGAATTTAGCCACAATAGCTATTTCTGTCTTCATCCAACTCTGAACGTGTATTGCATGCACTCTGTATTTTACAGAGCACTTTGCAAACATTTCAGAGCAACCATGCAGCAGTCTTGCAAGGTATACGATAGGACCCCAAACTTGCAGGCAAGGTGACTGCAGGTCAGGGCAGCTCTGCAGACTGCCTCACAACAGTCAGCAGAAGTAAGTGGAGAGGCAGAGAGTGGATCCCAGCTCTTTTCAGATTCCCAAACCTTTGCTCATCTCAGTCCCACAAGAATGCCAATAACAACTTGTGAGTAATTCAGCCATTACTTGAAATGCATCAGCTGTCTGTGGTAGTCTAGAGACTAGATACCATTATTTTCTGCACTCTGGTTTTAAGTCGAGGTCTTATGCAGCCCAGCCTGGCCTCCTCTAACTGTAGAGCTGAGGATGGTCTTGAACTCCTGATCTTTGATCCTCTTGCCTCAGCCTTTCGGATGGATCCCAGCTCCAGGCACTGGATATTGTTTTATTTTTCTCTTTAACATATTTCATTCATTTTTTGAGAACTTTATACATGTACATAATGAATTTTTATTATATCCACCATCTTCTCTGAAACTTCTCCAAGATCCCCTCCCCTGAAACTCTCCCTACTTGAGGTCCTTTTCCAATAAACTCCTACGTTAGTGCTGCCTGTAAATGCACGGACATAGCATTATCCACTCAAGACTGAGCCATCTACCAAGAGCAACACTCCTGAAAATAACTGAGTCTCCCTATGCTAACAGCGAGCCCTTCAGCTAAAGGCAGGACTTTGTCAGGTCCTCCCCGTCATGATGTGATTTGGATTGGCTGAATCTTGTAGAGATCTTGTTCAGTCCACCACAGCTACTGTCGGTTCATGAGTGCAATGGCCCTTTCATGTCCAGAAGACACTATTTGTCAGCAGCCCTCAACGATCTTCTGCTCTTAATCTTTCCACACCTTCTCCCACGGTGCTTCTCAAGCCCTGGGGAGAGGATGTGATATAGAAGGTCCTGTTCAGGACTGAGGACTCCACACCCACTTATTTTCTGCACTCTTGCCAACTGCGAATCTCTGTGTTAACAGCCAGCTGCTGGAAAAGGTAGCTTTTCTTTCTTTTCTGGATGGTTTGGTTTGATTTGGTTTGGTTTGACACAGGGTCTCACTATGTAGCTCTGGCTGTCCTAGAATCCATCATGTAGACCAGGAACTCACAGAGATCTGCCTGTCTCTGCTTCCCAAATCCTGAGATTAAAGCCTTGTGCCACAAGAAGAAAACTGTTCTAACGACGATTAAAAGCTACACTAATCTATGAGTATATGGATAAACATTTAGAAAGCAGTTTGATACTCTGTCCATTCAGCAAAATAATAGTAGTAGGTTCTCCCCTGAGGTCTGCAACCTCTGCAGACATTTGGGTTCTTAGCCAGGTTTACAGTACAAGACAGGAGTTCCATCCCATGAAGCAGACCTTAAATCCAGTCAGGAAGCAGTTGGTTACCTTCATAACCTTTGTGCCACTGTTGCACCAACGGCCATCTATTCAGACACTGGGCATTCTTCAATCTATCTTAAAATTAACCTGAGGCTCACCATATTCTGGAAAGTAAAAAGCGTCTCTGTTATCTGGAACACATTCAGAGGGAAGTGCAAATGGAAGTGCAGAGTCTTCTCAGTGCTTGAAAAAGCTGAACATACACAAACTACTATAAATTCTGTCCAGGGACAAAATAATTATTGTTCTCTCTCTCTCTCTCTCTCTCTCTCTCTCTCTCTCTCTCTCCCTCCTATTCTCCCTTCCTCCCTTTCCCCTTCCCCTCCCAACCCCCTCCTCCCCCCTCTCTCTCTGTGTAACAGAAAAAAAGACTTGAGCTGAAAACCCTAAGAATTTTATATCATTACAAAAGATTCTCAAAATAAGTTGGGACCAATTATTGATATTTCCCATATTAGGTATTACTGAATAACACATAACTAAGTGATCAAAAGCTGTTTTAAAATTTCGGCTCTTGAGACATAGAGGTATGGCTATTTTTTAACCAATAAAGGAGAAAGTCTAGTTCTGTTCCTTTAGGCTTTGGAGAACCAGTATGTCGATCTGTAAACCTTGATTTTCCAATTTGTAAAAGCAGAGAAAATTGGCATAGTAACATCAAAATACTTAAGTTAGTGATGCATTTGAAAAGTGCTTTAGAATAAACGTCTAAGAGCTGGATAAAGATTCACATGCCTATCATACCTGCATAGAGGAAGCTGAAGCAAGATAATTCTGTGTTCCAGCCTTTCCTTGGCTATATAACGAGACCCTGTCATAACAATTAATTATTAATTAACGTGGAAAGACCCAGCTCCCTGTGGGTGATGCTGCCCCTGGAAAGATGGTCCTGTGTTATACAAAAAAAAAAAAAAAAAAAGCAAGTCAGGAAGCAGCATTCCTCCATGCTTCCTCCACAGTCCGTGCTTCAGTTCCTTCCTCCAGGTTCCTGCCCTGACTGCTGTAGACTATAAGCAGTAACATGAAATGAACATTTTCCTGGCCAAGTTGCTTTCAGTCATGATATTTTATCTAAGCAATAGGAAGCAAACTAGAACACTATGCGTCAGTAAAAGAGTAAGGTTCCTACCACCCATTTCAGAATGAACAGGATTCGGTCTGGAAAGGGGAATGTCAACGAAAGGGAGAAAAGCAGGTCTGGAAAAGCTCTTCCCTCAGTGCTCTCCCACAGGTGGCATGCTACCTACAGGAAAACACCGAAGTAACCAGCTTTTCTTCATTTCCTGATGTCTGGGGCCACTAATACCAAAGGAGATGTCTGGGGAGGTCCTGCCAAAGAACCAAGACTTTCAGCTGTGTCAGTTAAGTCCAACCTTCGTGTGATTTTAATCTGTGGCATGTCCAGTGAGGAATTTAACTGTGATAATACTGAAAATATTAGATGAGAAACAAGAGAAGCCAAAACCCACAAAGCTCGTGAGGCTGCTGTTGACACGATGCTGTGTCAACAGACTGACTGGCGTTAGGCAGGGACTTCCAAAGTTCTCACTTTTCAGCTAAGGTTGCAAACCACTGGAAAGAAAATGCGTGTCTTACAGTCTAAAGGTCTAAAGGTGCAGGAAGCAGCAAAGGCATCACAGAAATATGATTGAGAGCTGAAAGGATCTATTCTGCCACCTTTCTCCGTTTCTCGACTCATGCACCGGCTTAGCAGGACCTTCAACCTAAACTAACGTGGCTTCATGGGACTCCAGCAGAAGTCCTAGGCTAGGAACAATACGCTCGGGGAGTAGCAGAAATAATAGGCATCACTGGATTCAATGGCAAAATGTATCCAGCTCTTTTTCAGATCAGACTGTTTGGGAAGACTGAGGCTGAGGGAAACAAACAGCGCTAAGCCCTGGGCTGTAGCACTGTCTCCACGGCTACCGCACTGGATGGACAGTGTACACTTGTGTGTATGTATGCTCAGCAGGCCTGGGTGCGGGAGCGCGGTGAGCTGGAAGCCAGTCTGCTCTCCCCTTGCCACTCCCTGGACTCCGGGATGGGGCTGTGTGAGCCAGGAGGAAAGGTACCTTCTGAGCAAAGGTCTTCAGCACAGAGCTCATTGTCACAGGCCAGTGCCTGGGCTTCCGGGCCAGCCTGGTAACTTCCTAAGTAACTAAAGGAAATCCAGTCTTTCCCTACACAGGTCACACATAAGAGTACAGCCCTTCTCCTAACCAGAGACAAGGGTCTTTCTCTCCACTGCGGACGCCATGAGTAACTTGTTTGGCGGGAAGCTACCTGAGCCCAGCATCGGCCCACCATGCTGAGTCTCGGGTCAGTGTCAAGGTATACCACTGCTGCACTTTCCTCATCATCTTACCCTCCAGCCATGGCCCCAAGAAGAATGAATTCCAAAGACCACTTCCAACACTGTATGATGTGTGGGTGTGATGTGACTTCAGCACCTCTGCCATGCCAAAGACACAGTCTGAATTTATTTTTATATATGTAAGCAAAGAGTCCTATGTCGCAAAGTACAAGTCAGGCGTAGAGCTGAATGTTTACTTTGTTGAGGAAGATTCTCAACTATGGAAGCACAGAACGGCTCTGGATTTGGGAACTCTCCACCTCCCCTTCCCCAGGGTGTCTACAGTGACTGGTGCCCAGCACCTCAGCCAGCTCTAGGCAGGCTTCCCTCCCATAGGCTCGGTGCGTCCTCAGACATCAGTGCCCATCCTTTGCGCTGTGAATCCAAAGCGCACAGCTAGGAAAAGGTAGCAGCAGCTATCAGCTCTACATCTAGAGCCTTGCACAACCCAGAGTTCTTGCTGTACGAACCCCTCCAGCAAGAACAGGCAGTGCTCAAGACTGTGCTGTCCAATATTCTTCCTTGAAGACACAAATTAATATCATATTAAGGCGTATACTAAGGTGATACTGTCAGCTACAGTACTTAAGATCAGCTTAAAACATTCCCAATGTATTCACCAGAGAACATAATTTCTTCAGACAAATCTGAATTACCTGAAAGCAAAATGTTACCCCACCACACACACACACACACACACACACACACACACACACACACACACATACACAGCCTCTCACTCCACAGGCCCAAGCAATTGCAAACATCCCATACTCTCAAGAATGTAAATATTCAAAAAGGCATCCACCACCTTTGAAGCTTATGAAGGAAAATGTTTTAATCTACTTTAAAAAGAGAGAGAGAGAGGTCCTTAGCCAAGGCTTACCCACAAAGTCCATTCTTTGTAATCACAAAGACTACTGCCTCTTAGATACAAGTGCTAACTTTTCTAGATGCAATTTCCAGGACAACAGAACTTAATCATCTAAGCCATTTCACGACATGAACTCTTACCGTCAAAGATATATTTGTGAGAATATATGTGCACGTTTTATAAGGCTTCAATCAAGATCCTCTCATTTGAAGTTAATTCAAAATACTATAAATTGCAATAAGTGGAGAATCAATTGTTTGACGTAACTAAGGACTACTAGCGCATTAATTAATTTTGGCTCTCCCCAAATTCTGCAAGTGAATTTTAGCCTAATGGGTTAAAAGCATAAGCCCTGGGTACTTGCTAATAGCGCATCTGGAATGACTTTCTCCTGGAACTGTTGTATAATGAGGTGCTTACACAGCCAACCCTGGTTCACCCCCCCTACTGCAGTGTGTGTGTGTGTGTGTGTGTGTGTGTGTGTGTGTGTGCGTGTGTGCTCTCGCGCGCACGCCCTGGACTTCACCCTTTTTCAGCAGCAAGTTCAAATACCAGAGCAGCTTGTCCAAGGATGGTACTGGCAGGAATGCGCTCATCTTGGAAACCTGGGGACCAAAATATGCTCATCCCTAGGAAAGGCAGATCCTGCAGACTACAGCAACCAAGTCGGCATTCTCACATACCACAGAGCTGCTGTTCTCCTATTCTTAGGCTCTTTCCAGTATCAACAGTCTCTTCACTGTGAAACAAAGAGTGAAGTGAAGGAAGTTGAAACAAGTCCTAACAAAATAGGGAACAGACCAAGCTTTGGGGGAAGAGGCGACCTGGGGAGGAGGGACAGTTTTCACAATGACATTGATGAGGCACGTGAACATACTGTAGACTCTATTGTCAGTTCACGTGTCCTCTGGTAGGAAAGGGTCTGTTTAATGGTTGAGAAGATGGATTACAAGTGTCCATGATGACACGGGTGGGAAAGAGTAGGCAGGAGGCTGGGCTTCTATCTCCACCAGCAGTTCAACCAGGGTACCCTATGCCTCCCTAGCCTCAAATGCATCCAACCACCGTTCAGAATCCTGCCCAGTTTACTCCACCCTGTGACTTAAAGGTTTGGGTTTTTGGTTTTGGCTTTTTGTCTTTGTTTTATGTTTTTGAGTGTTTTACCTTCAGATATGCTTGTGTACCACACATGCCCACAAAGGTCAGAAGAGGATATCAGATTCTCTGGAGCTGACGTTACAAACATTGTGAGCTACCATGTGGGTCCTGGGAACCAAACTCAGTTCCTCAGCAAGAGCATCAAGGACTCTCAACCTTGAGCCACCTCTACAGCCCTGACTCAAAGTTTTTTGCTGAGCTGCAGATGTACATGGGAAGGGGACATCAGCCGGTTGAGGATTATGCAAGGCATAAAAATACATCCTATTTTCGTTTTAAAATACTATTTATGTTTAAGATACTATTTATGTTGCTATTTTTAACTGAATTAACTATTTTCTTCTCCAGTCTTAATTCCTAATACATCAACAAAACTCTTTGGGTCCTGAATAACTTTGAAGAACACAGGGGTTCCTGAGGCTTGTTAGTGTAGCAGTTAAAAGAGCAAGGCCCAAAGCCATCTGCCATTCAAGTCTCACTTCTGCCACTTAGGTGTGTGACATTGGACATAGTCCCTTAGTCATTCTGTGGTACTTAGCTCTGAGGTTGTCAGAGAAGTAAATTATTTATACATGTACTGAACTTGCTACTTCCCATCATTCTCTCTGGTGTCAGCCTCAGCCACCATCATTGCCTCCTTTCCCACCCCCACTGCCTACCTTGGGTTTTTGCTCAGTTTGCTTGACTTGGCCAGATCCCAGGGCTGCTGCTTCTGGTTCGGAGGAGGCCAAAGACACCAAAGACAGCTGTGGGAACCACAGCCACCACTTTCTTACTGCTGCCCTCCAGCAGGCAACTATACTCTGAATCTGCCCTTCACAGAAGCTCCATCAGCAAAAGACAACTAGAAAATCAAAGTAAGCCAGGCAAAGCCTTTAAAAACATGCTATGTCAGATGAATTTGAATGTAGAGTAGAAAAGCTAGCCTTAGGAATAATCAATGAAACAGGAGGAAGGGAAAATGCAAGCAATTACCTTCATCCCTTAAAGGAAAAGAAGATATTTACCCAAAGTGCCTTACAGTCAGAACTGGTTTTGTTGTTTTGTTTTGGTTTTCTACTTCCATGTCCTTTATTAAATCTTTGATTTACCTGAGGGCCCTCCTTCCATTGGTACACAACTCAAGCAATCAGCTGCTGAAAATTTTTGATGGACCAGATTCCTATCATGTGCACTTGACTGATACTTGCCTCGGAAGGGGCAAGTCTTGGATTTTTATAATTATTTATAATAATCAAATTATGATTACTCACAATCTCTTGAATCTATGACTTTTCTAAGCCAATAATTTATTATTTATTTTTATGTTATGTGCACTGGTGTTTTGCCTACATGTATATCGGAGTGAGGGTATCAGATCTTGGAGTTACAGATGGTTGTGAGCTGCCATGTGGGGGCTGAGATCGGAACCTGGGTCCTCAGGAAAAACAATCCGTTCCCTTAACCACTGAGCCATCTCTCCAACCCCAACTTTTCTAATCTATATTTTAATTATTTCTTTAGTTCCTGCTACTTGGTATGTTCCTATTTTTACAGTTTAGGAAGCTGGAGCTCAAAGAAACTAGCAAACCTACCCAAAGCCACAGAATGTAAATGACAGAAGTAAAACAGAAATACTCCTGACACTGGAGCATTTAAAGAGACAGGAGTCAGGGCATAGACAACAGGAAGCAGCGTGCCTGCCCCGAGGGGTGGGGTGGGGTGGACTGGAGTTACAACTAAACTAATTTTATCAGGGGGTTACCACATAAGCAAATGGGCCCTAGTATGGAAATAACCTCCAGATTCCCCCACTCTCCCACAGCTTCTGTGTAGACCAGCACAGCAAAGCTCAGCCTATACATCTTGAATCACAATTTTTTAAACCTTTTTTTAAAAATGTGTGAGAGATATTTTTATTTTGTTAGTGTTTTGCCTGTATGTCTATCTGTATAAGGTTATCAGCTCTCTTGGAACTGGGAATACAGAAAAATGTGAACTACTGTGTGGGTGCTGGAAACTGAACCCAGGTCCTCTGGAAGAGCTGAGCTGAACCATTTCTCCAGCCCTGGCTTTTTAAAAAGGTACCCAGTATGTTTTATATTTAGGCTACTTCTGAGTAGGGTGTTTTGTAAATTGGGAACTGTCTGCATTCATGTATGATGTCATTAAATATATATTTGGTCTGTCTAAAACTTCCTGGCATTTGTCCTTTATCAACACTGCCGGGTATTTTGGTTCCTTGATATGTAAGTCTAAAAGGCGCAGCCAAATCTAATGAATGTCAACCTTGTACAGAGGCTCAAATCCACCAACGTACTGTTAAACGGGAAAAAGGAGAAAACTGATTCACAAAGGATTGGTTAGGGTGAATTTTCACTTGAAAAGACTACAAAGAAGAACCCCCTCAAACCCTTAGTCTCTCTGGTGCCTAATTCACATTAACCAAGACACTGCTGAGGGGAAACCTTGGCTCCTTATGAGGTAACAGACATTGGAAATACGAATGTAGTATTCGCAAGGCGCTGAGGCTGAGCATCAAACACTCTGTAGTAATGGTGATCTATTTGGGTTCATAAACCCAGTTTGGGAGCCACATCTGTTGTCCTAGCATGGGAGGTAAAAGCAGGGTGATCAGGAATACAACAAGGTCATCCTCTACTGCAGAGTAAGTTCAAAGCCAGCCTGGACTATGAGACCTTTATTCAAAAAACAACTAAGGATGGATGAAATGGCTCAGCAGGCAAAGGTAGTTGTCACCAAGTTTCATGACCAGAACGTAATCCCCACATCCAATGTGGTGGAAGGCTAGAAGTCCCCGAGTTGTGTTAACTAGAAGCCCAAATATCCAAGCCTGTGGGGGCACGCGTGCACACATGCATACAAACACACAGCAGAGAAACTGTAACTTAAAATTAAATAAGCTTAATAAAATTATATCTGGTTTTTCTAACTTATTAGCTCTGCCAAAGAGCTTCATGTACTGAGGGAAACACATAAATCTGCTGAGGTCTTAAACGTTGTTAGTGAAGAACTTAAGCCTTTTAGTTTTAATCCATTCATAATCAAGTCTTCATCAATGAAAACCTATCTGGCTACACTGGTCAAAGACTAGTTTTTGAGGATAGGCTGCAGCTGTTGCACTTAGGCTATAGCTAAATCTCAGGCCACTAACTGGGAGCTGAAATGAAGTTAGTTATTGGACATAAAAACCTTTTTTCAGAGATTGTTTTTCTTGCAATTTAACCAAAACCAATCATGTATGAGGCTGAAGAGATCGTAAAGCAGTTAAGAGCACTTACTACACTAGAAGAAGGCCTGGGTTTGGTTCCCAGCACCCACATAGTGGCTGACAGCTGCCTGGACCTCCAGTTTCAGGGCATCTGAGCCCACCTCTGACCTCTGCTGTCACTGCACACACGTGGTGCACACACATATACTCAGGCACACACACATACACAGATTAAAAAAAAACAAACTATCATGTTAAAAAAATTGCAAAATACAACATAGAACAGTGACATGTATACAGATTCAATATACACCCCTAACATCGGCTATTTATACCAGTAAGGAAGGATGGGTGGATGGGTAGGTGGATGGATGGACAGATGGATGAGTAGTTGGATAGATGTGTATCAGAAAAGAAAGAATGTGAAGAGGAGGAAGTTGAGATGGGGTAGTCTTTCAGTGTGAGCAGGAGCCACATTCATGGGTATATTCAGCTCGTGGTTTCTGTTAGACGTGAATTCTTCCTTACAGCCTAACAAGATCATGCTCATCCTTTCAACAAGAACTGCTGGACCCCGGAAGCCCTATCACTCCAGGACATCATGTGCAACAGGAAGTGAGCCTGCCCCTCAGAGTTCTTAATCAGAAGTACCATCCCAAGGACAGGTAACAAAAACTCAGTGCTAGTAACTTCAAAGGTGCCAGCACTCAAAAGAGGCTAAGTCAGGAAAAGGAAGCTTCCAGAAAGAAAAAAACAGAAAAATGTTTTTTGAAATTATCTCATATGTATGTGTCTCGTGGAAATTTCCGTTGTTTGGCATTACATCACTGACCCTTTCAAGGGTGTTCATTTCTTGAGTACACATCAATCAATATAAATTTATTGAATGCCGAAAATCCAAGAGCCGCATTTTCCTGGATCATTCTCCATGTGCTAGAAGCCGAAGTTACAGGAAGACAAACACCTCCCCACCTCCCTAGAGAAAGTAAGTTCCTAGGTCAGAGACCTCAATAAACTGCGGAAGAAAAAATGTAATACTGCTTTGGAACACATTTCTTCATGAGTTCTTTTTTAAATTGTGTGGTTTTTCTATCCAAATTAGATTTAGACATCTCTCCAAAACAAACTTCACGAAGGCTAATAAAAGCCCACACTAAAATTTAACTTCAATTATTTCAATACAATTATATCCATTAATAAAAAATTCTTTTCATTATTTTAGCATTGGCATTTTGCCTTAGTATATCTTTGCTCCTTAGGCATCCCTGGTGCCTGAGGAGGCAAGAACAGGGCATCGGATTCCCTGGAACTATAGTGTCACGTGGTTGTGGGCCGTGACGTGGGTGCTGAGAATCAAACCTGAATCTTCTGGGGAAACAGGCAGTGTTCTTAACAGCTGAACTACACAGGCCTCCAGGAAACTCTTCTAGACTAGCAGCATCTGGAGTCAAAATCCAGTTGCTCTCTTTGCAAGCTGTACAGCCTTGGCAAGTTAGCTAACAGCTCCATGTTTATCTGTTTTGGGTAAATAATGAGTTATAAACAGCCCCTACCTCACAGACCTGATGAATTACACACCCATACTGATAAGGGATTTGCACATATGTGACCCTAACAGGAGGGTCAGGGATTCAAGATCAGAAAGTTCAAGGATAGCCCAAGCTGAGTAAGACCTAGACTCAGGGAGGGGAAAGGGGTTGGATGGGGACAATAAGGAATTTGAAATACTATCTACCTTGAGAGCTTGGTGTTATCTACTCTAATAATCACAATGCTTCCGGTTCCGGGAAATCATGAATAGGAAAAAAAAAAGTAAAAACTAAAACGCATAGTTCTGCAGTAGTGGGAACTCATGTGGGAGGAAGGAGGCTTTTCTGTCCTTTGCTGCACTTGGGGGATAGAAAAGGGCCCCAGGCATGTCCGTGAAGAAATCTGGACAACACAAGCACCTCGAGGATTCCTTCCCAGGAGTCAGCAGGTAAACAGAGACGCTAACTTCCTAATTCAGAGGCGCGTGTGCTGTCTCTGTGCTCATTTCCCTGTTCCTGTTTACTTTTTTCCAAGAATCTGATGGAATGACTCTAAAGACGGAAAGAAAACAGAAACAAAACAAAACAAAACAAAAAAACCCCAAAGGTCACACGCCATTACTAGAAAGAACCTAAAACGCCGCGAGGAGGAGGGGTGGCGGCATCGGTCACCCTCGCTTCCCGCGGGGGCGGAGTGTCCGCGGCCCGCCTTCGGGGGTAGGTCTTCGCGAGCCGTTTCCGAACACTCGCCGGGAGCCACGTGGAGGCACCGCGCGAAGCTGCGGGCAGTTCTTCCCCCGCGCGGCTGGGGACGGGCTGCGACACCCGCTCCCGCCGCGGCCCCCACTCCCTCCCTCCTCCCATCCCTCGGGGAGAAAGGCGGAACCCAGCGAACCGCCGTCACGTGGGCGCCGGGTGCGCAGAGGCGGTCTGCGCACCGGCAGTCCGCGCCGCGCCCGACCTTGGCGCCCTCAGCCTCAGTGGAAAATTTTCAGGAGGCCCACTGCGGCTGCGCGCCTCGGGCCACGCCCCTTCCCGCCCGTTACCTCCGCGCGGGTTCCTCCTTCCCAGGGGAGCGAGGCCCCGCCTCCTCCTCCTCCCGCGCGCTTCTGCGCAAGCCCCGCCTTCCGAGGAGAAACCGCCGCGTAGGCCCCGCCCCCCCGCCCCACCTCCCGGCCCGGACTTCCCGAGCTGCCCGCGCCGGCAGCCGAACCTCCTTGGCCACCGCGCTGCGGCCGCCTCGCATCCTGGCCGCCGAGGAGCGGCTCCGCGGCGCCTCAGCCTCCGCCTGCGGGGCGCCTCGGCCTCACCGACCTCGGCTCCGCTCGGGTCCCACGCCCCCCCGGACGGTGCAGGACGGGGGGAGGAGCAGTTGGGATGGGCGTCTGCGGCTCGGCGCGGGCACTCCTGGTCGCCTACACAAAGCCCGGCCTGGCTTCACCCTCACCCCCCCCCAGGAAAATAAACAGTAAATAATTCATTTCATTCCCCCACCCAGAAATGTGCCTCACAGAATGGGACCCTGAGGCGCTGGCCCTCACCCACCCAGGGGCGACAAGTCCCGTCCACGACGGTCTTTGGCTCTAAAGGGGTGTGCGGTGTGCGTGGCTCACTCGGGTGAGCGTTGCGGTGTGCCGGGGCAGGTAAAGAGGCCTTCGCTCCACTTGTCCCCAAAGACTTTTTTTTTTTTTTTTCTTAAGACCGGATGCAGGCGTCAACATGAGACGCTGTGCCAAAGATTTCTGCCAAAACAGTGGGAGTTTCTGTGAGCAGAGAGCCCAGAACCAAGCCCATAAATGCCCTCCCCCCCCCAGAACCAGAATTGCAGGTATGTTAATAAATCCTTATTTCAGTATCTTAGCCTTGGGCGAAGAAAGATCCGGAAACTGAGTGAAGGCCAAAAAGGTAGTCCATTGTGGCCCCAAAGTAGGCACGATGGATAAATCCCTGTCGTTTCTCTTCGAACAAGAAGACTCTAAACATGTAAACATGTTCGGGTTTTTTTTTTTTTTTTAAGTTAAATAGTCATGTTGGATAATTGTTATCTGAGATATTTTTCTTTTTCAGAGCAGTCGAATGTAGCGCACTATTTGAAGAAACATAGACACCCTCGTTTTCTCACTGAGTTCTTCAGTCTGAGTGTGAGCATTCTGTAAACCTGCCGACGTGTGTGAGAGTTTGTGTGTGTGTGTGTGAGAAAAGGTGTGATCTGGCTTTCACATTCCCTTTCCAACCCATTTACTACTGATTAGCAGGTGTCAGTGGAAGTACTAGGTCTATAAATCCTTAATCTTCTCGGCCATTGTTTCCTACACCTAGCAAAACGGGCCTCGGCAGGAACACGGAAATGGCAATGATAAGTCTTACAAAGAGCACCTAACTCAAGCCATCCCTCGTTTTTAGGGAGGAGACAGAAAGAACGCTGATGCTATGTCCCCGGGAAGTTTTCCAGTCCCGAAAGCATTAAACATTTATACTAAAATATCTGTTATAGCTGGATATTTCTATAAAGGTCTTTTCGGGCTAAGTGTCTAGGGGCACCGGAATTTTCTTCTTGTGGAGGAAAACATGCATTACACACAGCACGGCTTAAACCTGCACGCATAGAGCACTTTTTAGTTCCCGAGTTCCTTGATCCTGGTCAATGGAGTGCGAAACATCACAAGCAGTGCTTGCAGGGAATGTTATCTTTATAAAATTGACTCACAGAATTGACACCTCTGTCACCCGGCTCCCCCATATCTGCCCTTTGACCCCTGAAGCCACTCTACTCAGCCTGCAGTCCTATTGGGAGACACCCCTTGAGTGTTAAAGATATCCGAATGAAAAAAAGAGAAAGAAAAAAACCTTAGGACTGCTGTGGCCAAAGAGAACCTCTGAGCCTCTCTGGCTGCAGACATACTATGCTACACTCTCATCTAAAGCGACTTTTTGCCGCATGGTGTGTTTGTTGCAATTATCTGCTGGTTGACAAACCTCTGAGGTAGCCAGCATCTCGAATATTGCCCAATGATTCTCCCTGCTTGCCATCCATGCTTATCTACAGTCCTGTCTTTGGGGGTGATACAACATGACAGAAGAGAGAAAAGTACCTTTGAAGGCTAGTTCATTGAGGCAGCATCTGCCTTGGTCTCTCCTCAGTCATCTGCGCCAGGATAAACCGGCAGCCCTGTCATGGAGATGTCGGTTGGCTTCTGGAGGAGGCGTAGAGGAAGCAGCTGGCCAGTGCCCTCTTGCCCCATGTGAGTGAGGAACTCTGAAAGAGATGTTTCCGCCTTTATCAGGACATCAGGGAACGACAGCCCTGCTGGAGTCTGCAGCTTCATATCAGACCTAAGCCAGAGCACCCAACACCACTTGAGTTCCTGGTTGGCAGAAAGAATATAAATTACTGTTTTCAACCAGTACGCTAGAATAATTTGTTACACAGCAATTAATATCTAATGAAGTATCCTCCAACAGAGACATGCCCCGAACAATCAACAAAATGCTGTGTTTTGTTACTTTGGACTTAGGGGCCATTTTACAGATGTTAACTCCTCTTTTATTGAGCACCTTTTATACATGATCCCAAGAATAGAATATACAAAGCGATGGGGAGGGTGAGAAAGGAATTTTCTTTTTGGTTTTAGACACAGGGTTTCTCTGTGTAACAGCCCTGACTGTCCTGCAACTTACTCTGTAGACCAGGCTGGCCTTGAACTCACAAAGATCTGTCTGCCTCTGCCTCCTGGGTGCTGCCTCCACCAGTCAAGATAGGAAATTTTCTAATGGATCCAGAAGACATTAATATTGAGAAAACAGTATGGATAAGAGTGGAAGCCATTTTAGTAAGTGAAATAAGCCAAGACTTACATTATCTGCTCCCATAGGTGAGATCTAAATTAGTTGAACTTACAGAACTTAGAACTCTGGAGCTGGAGATCCTGGTTAAAATTGAAGACAGCAAGGTATCTCGGTAGCTTAAGTGCTTACGGTGCCAGCATGCGGACCCACATTTCTTAAAAAGCTGATGAGCATGGTAGCATGCAGTAGGACCCCAGCCTTAGGAAGCAGGGACACAGGAGGGTCCAAATGGCTCACTGGCCAGCCACTCTAGCCAACCACTGAGCACCAGATTCAGTGAGAGATCCTCTCAAAAGATCAAGTGGAAAGTATTATAGAGGGAGCTGCATCTCATTAACTTCTAGCCTCTACAGGTACATACAGCCACCACCACCACCATTGCGCATGTGCAATGAATGAATGAGCATGAAATTTCAGTTAGAGTAAGTTCACCAGGTGTATTGCACATCATAGTGACTATGTTTTATTTTGAATATTCAAAGAGAAGTTTTTAAGCTTTCTTACTCCCTCCCCACCCCCATGCCCAAAAAAATCCGTGGGACAAGGCAGATGTCTTTGCTTTCTTGGGCCATTTCACTATGTAAAAATACTTCAAAACATCTTTCGTAAGATATATTTTATTGGACAATTTAAAACTAAAACAAGAACATATGGAATCCCTGGGAATAATGGAAAAGAAGTGGTTTGGAGGAGGAGGAAGGGCAGGAAAAGTAACCTTATTCCCTTTCTGTAATGCTAGTGTTTTAAGTCTGAACTTTGAGTAACACTATCTTGGGACAAGGGAATCAGGCTGTCATTTAATTAGACGAGACAAAGCCATCAGAAAGTAAGTCTTAGCAATTATTCTCATATCAGTGGCCTGCAGACGAGTGGGGGTCTGAGCAAAAGAGAGCAACAAGAGTGTCCATCACAGAGCCATTACAACAAGCAATCAGTCAGTGTCTGTGTGACAGATGAGGGAAAAACCAAATGTACTTATTCACACATTTTGCTCTTGGCCACCTATGAGTCATGTAGAATACAAGGCAGTGCCGACTCAAAGATAAACAAAATTGTAAGCTTCTTGGATGGAGTCAACATTGCTGCAAGAGGTCTGGAAGGGAAGATGCACAGAGTAAAAGGATCATAAGCAAAAATAAATAAATAACCAGTATCCAGCCCTCAGACACAGGGCATCTATAGCAACCCTCCAACCCCCAAGACTTTAAGAACATCGTGGCAGAGGGGACGGAAAGACCCTCAGAGCCAGGGGATGGAAGGAGAGCAGGGAGTCCTGGCTTCTGAACGTGGCACTGCCGTTCAGGGCACTCACGGACACACTGCTATTATGGTTATCTGCCTGGAACAGGTACAAGACCAAACCAGCAAGATCAGTCTCCACTCCATCAAACAGCACTAATTGAACTCAGTGGGTTACAAATGAAGAGACGGGACAGGAGGGAGGGAGGAGAAACCTTAGGAGTGCCTGGGGAAGTGGCAGGGAGTGTTGGGGCGGATATGATCGAGAGACATTGTTCTGCATGAAATGATCAATATCAATGAATAAACAAACACTTAAAAATAAGGAGCAAACAGGCATGCTGGCGCATGCCCTTAGTCCCAGCACTCGGGGGGCAGAGGCGGGCTGATCTCTGTGAGTTGGAGGCCAGACTGGTCTAGAGAGATAGTTCTAGGACAGTCAGGGCTACAAAGAGAAAAGCATCATGTGTTCATCTCATGCAGACATTCAATAAAAACAGAAGTTTCAATCTTGGCTGCGGGGCTCAGGAAAATATTTCCGAGGCTGTGTTCTTTAGGATAGAAATGGAGACAGAGTGGTCGAGTACGGGAGACTGAGACCGGCAAGGGCACAGCCAGGTAGGTGATGCGAAGTAAACACCATTTTATTCTGGTTGCAATTCAATGTTGCTGAAGGGCTCTAAAACGGTTTATCTCTGAGCAAGAAAATTAACGAATGGTCAGAGGTTTTCTGACTGTTGGGTCTGAAGTGGAGTGTGAGCACAAAGAATGGAAGTCCGCATACAGGTCAGGATGTGAGCTAAGAGGACAACGGGCAAGCAGGCTGGAGCCAACCACAGGCGTATGTTCTACACAGTCTTGGGGAGACGAGACTGGGCGCGTTCCGGCTGGGATGGCTGCAGACATCATCAAACACGGAAGAGCTAATGAAAGATGTGGCATCTGAGTTGAGTGTCTAAGGAAAAACTAAAGATTTACACAGAAAAGGTAGGGCAGCGGCACACAAAGAACATTCTAAGTAGTGGGAGTGATTTAAGTGTAAAATGATTTGTAACTGAAAACAATAAGCAGTACATTCTGGCAATAGCACAGGGTATAAAAGGCGTATATTGATTATCTATTGATAAGTAGTAAACTATGCCAGAACACAGTGATTTAAAACAGTGAACCACTATCAGTTGTTTCTATGGCTCAAGAGTCCTGGCTGGCCTTACCAGAGTCCTGTGACGCAGGTTGCTCCTGAGGACAGTTACCTCAAGGATCAACTGAACAGGAGCTGCCTCTACCCTTATTCTTGACTTCAGGCAGGCTCCTGGGATTCCCTGACTTTGCCAGAGATTAAAGCTTTTATCACAGGTCTTCCTATAGGACAATTCAAGAAATGGTAGCTTGATTTCCTTGAGGGAAATGCAGAAGAGAGAAGGGGGGAGGGTGAGGAGAAAACAAAATAGATACAAGCCTCATACTTTTTTTAAAATTATTTTATGTGGGTATTTTTCGTGTGTGTGTGTGTGTGTGTGTGTGTGTGTGTGCGTGTGTGTGTGTCCCACATGCATGCATGGTACCCATGGATGTTGGAAGAATGAGTCAGATCCCCTGAGTGGCAGGTGGGGTAGTGGACAGTTGTGAGCCACCAGGAGGGTACTGAGAATCAAACCTCAGCATGAACAAGTGTTCTTAAGCACTGAGCCATCTCTCCAGCTCCCAAGAAAGTCAATGCCTTTTTGTAACTGAGTTTCAGAAGTGAGGAACCTGGAGAGACGGCTCAGCTGTCAAGGAAGATCATGTGCCGTTCTTTCAGAACACTAGAGTTCCTCAGCACCCTTGTTAGTAGCTCACAATTGGCACTAACCCTAGCTGCAAGGGATACCATCCTCCTGGCTTCTGTGAGCACACAGAGAAAGAAAAAGAGAGACACAGAGAGAGAATAAAATAAGACATTTTTGTTTCTTCCAACAAGAAGTGATGTATGTTATTTTTGCCACATCACTAGGCCCAATCTAGAGAATTTTCAAAAGGTAGGAGAGCAGAAAGTAAGATTCACTGGGTCCTCAGAATGAGATATGCTGAAAATGGAAGGTAGGGAGAAACAAACCCACTTCAGGCTGAAGCACTGAATAAACACACTTTTGAGGGTCCCTCTTCAGTCCCGCCTTTTAACAGGTTGGGAAGGTTAGCTAATTACAGGGAGGAAAAAAAAACTACTTTGTTTTCTAAGACAACAATGGTCAAATAGTTCTACAGGAGGTAGCTTTCCACCCTCATTGCAAAACTTCCAGCAAACGTGCTGGGTGGTGGTGGTGCACGCCTTTAACCAGGAGGCAGAGGCAGGCTCCCTAAGTGTGTGGCCAGCCGGTCCAGAGTTAGTTCCAGAGTAGCTGGTGGGGGTTGCTGGTGGTGGTGGAGTTCCACAACCTGTGCTGACAACGCATTCAAGAAAAATCCAGCACTATTGTGTAGCTGCCTTCCCTTCATAGAAGAGGCTACCAGATCGCTTTGGGTCTCAGCAAGAAATACGTTTTGCAAATGTGTGTTAGCAAATGCAGCAATCACAGCTCCCGCTGCAATTCCAACTCCAGGTGCTAAGGAAAGGTGGTGATAAGGAACCTGGAACCTGAGTTCCAGCCCAGCCCAGACATACTTTCCGAATTCTGGTTCAAAAACACCCCGCCAATACATTTTACATCACAACTCAAAATTCATCCTATTTAGTCAAAATACAAGTTTCACACAAAATGCTATAGGTGGGATGCTGAGACCTCCCCCATCCATCCTGCTCACTAAAGAGTGTAAGCTGGTAGGTGCCGCTGAATCCATCACTCTCAACCCCTTGGTCCCTTTCTGCCGTTTGAAAAATGCAGAACATCAGCTTTTCGACATTTGGTGATACAGTTGTGTCTCCTACCTTCTGGATAAAGAAGACCAGTAAGACCCAACTCAGTTGAGGTCTCAGTGGAAAAACACTTGTGTTAGGCTTTTTTTGTTTTAAGATTTATTTTTAGGCATATTGGTGTTTGGCCTACATGTGTATCTGTGCATGGCATGTGTGCTGTGGCCACCGCCACAGGAGCCAGAAGAGGACTTTGGATCCCCTGGAACTGCAGTTACAGATGGCATCCTTACAGAGTTTGAATGTATAAGTCATTACACAAACCAGGCCACTTTGGAAGAAATGCCATTACTAGTTAAAGTAGGAGTATCTGGGATAGGGGTCACTGTGTCACTGGGTTAGGGCTGGCTTATCACAGTTGTGAACTGCCACCTGAGTACTGAGAAATGAACCAGGGTCCTCTGGAAGAGCAGCAACTACTTTTTAACGCTGCGCCATCTCTCCAGGTCCAGGAAGGTATTTTTGATTGGCTGTTAGGAAGAATCAAACTAGTGATAGAAAAAGCACATAGTCTGTAATCCTAACACTTGGGAGGCAGAGGCAGGCGGATCTGTGTCTCCAGCCCGGTTTACAAAGCCAGTCCAGGATAACCAAGGCTACACAGAGAAACACTGACTCAAAAAACCAAAAAAAGAAAGAAAAGAAAAATGAAAAAAAAAATCACATTTTTTATTTGTTTTGGTCATGTATTATTCAGGTTCTGACCACCCAGAGTACAAGCCTCCAACCTCTCTCTCTCTTGCATGTAATATGAACCACCAAGA
The DNA here is from genome assembly GCF_030254825.1 of Meriones unguiculatus. Classification (NCBI taxonomy): domain Eukaryota; kingdom Metazoa; phylum Chordata; class Mammalia; order Rodentia; family Muridae; genus Meriones; species Meriones unguiculatus. The sequence continues at coordinate 6,276,095 of NC_083356.1, forward strand.
AGTCCAAAGGACAATAGCTCCAGTTGTATTGCAAATTGTAGTCATAACCAACAACCTACAGAGCTTCCTGAACACCTCAAGCCGGGCAAGAGATTTACCTGGAATGAAAAAGTGCTTTAAGACCTTTGATTTTTATCAGTTGAAACCTGATAGGAAGGAATTTCCCAGGCCTCCTGAGTCCGCCACCAATATTTTTCAGGCAAGAGTCGATCCGCTGTTTCTGCGGGAGTGTAATTGGAAGGGAGGCAATCCAGACTTTTCAGCCCCGATTATACGTCAGATTCCTAAGCTCCCTTCCGAGGAGAGGACTGTCTTCACGCGGAGACCGTCGCCACGAGAATGCAAACAAATTTCAACAATTTGAGGACTGTACAAGACTGCACAGGTTTACAAAGCCCAGCAGCACGCGGTTCAGAAAACAGTGCTGAGAAAAGAGGTCTGAGGAGGGACGCTTTAGGGCAGGCCGAGAAAGGGCTTTCCAGGCTCCTCACGCCCAAGTCTAGAGAGGCGGTGGCGCTTGAGAGGGGCAATGGGGACGTGCAGCATGAATGTACACTATTGTTTAAGTGGGACTGGTCGGGCCAGAGCATGTTTAGGGGGAGGAACACACGCTGTAGAGGGGAAACAGGGTCCTGCCCTGTCAATCTGCAACGCTGGCACGGGCCGGAGGCACCCCAAGCCATACGTGCCAAGGAAACAGGCAGCGTTACAGGTTTCCTCAGGAAAACGCTGAGGGCAAGAATGGGGATCCCACCCAGCCCTTCCCTCTCCGCCCAGCCCAGTCTCTCCCACGTCCCCCAAAGGAAGACAGCACCGGGTCAAACTCGTTTGTTTATTCCTCCATTCAGCCTCTCTCTCTGCTCGGGGGTCTTTGTTCAACCGAAAGGGAAGGGCCCTCGCCTCTCCGGCAGCACCGAATATTTCCGTGTCAGGGGCCCCCTGGGCTGCCCGATCCGCAGGACCACGGCCCCACCGAGGGCTCCGGGCCGCGGAGGCAGCCTCTGGCCCGCATTCCAGCGCGGGCGCGCTCGGAGGCAGCCCGGCGCGGGGCTCAGTTCGGGGCGGGGTGGCGGCTAGAGAGACAGCGTCCGCCCAGGGGGACCGGGGCGCTCCCGGGCGGCCTGGGGAGGAACGGGCGCCCGGCCCTCACACACACACACACACACACACACACACACACACACACACACACCCGACCCCCCACAAGGTGTCCGGCTCCCTGGCCAAACGCACCCCCTCCCCGGTACGCAGCCCAGCACGTGCCTCCCAAAGTCTGCCCCGAGCCGGGCGGGCTCCGGGAGAGCGAGAGCAGCCCTAGGTGGAAGGATCCAGAACCCACCCCGGCCATCCGGGCAGCGTGGCAGCGCCGGCTCCGGTCCCGCGGGGGGAACCACCCTGCGCGTAAACGCTAACGCACGGGCTGGAGAGGGTTTGGGTGTGTGTGTTTGGGGGGGGGGGCGCACGGCACACACGCCGGATGTGTCCCCGAGGCGCAGCGGCGGGGACGGCGGCGGGGGGCCCCGAAGGCGAGCCGGTCCTGACGGCAGCCGCGGGGGGCGGCCACCCACGGGGCCCCGGGGGGCGGCGGGGCCGGGCGGGGGTGCGGGGCGGCGGGAGGCGGAGCCCAGGTGCTGTTGATACACAAAGGCGAGGGCCCGCCGCCCCGCCCACTGACGCGGCTCCCCGCCGCTATAACTTGCGCTCGCGAGGCGAGCTCCACACCGCGCCACGCCGCCGCCCGCTCCGCCAGCTCCTCTCCGCCGCCGGACGATCGCCGCCGCCGCTCCCCGCTCCAAAGGGGAAAAAAATATATATAACCTAATTAAAAAAAAAAAAAAAACAGCCTCTCCTGCCTGTTGGATTGCGGGGATTTTTTATTATCGTTATTATTACCATTTTATAAGAGGATCTGTCAGTGCTATTTCTGTCTCGTCTCACGATCTTGCTGTGCCCGGGACAGCCCGCAGGGAGACGCTGCCGTGAGGTGGGCCAGCCCGGAGGGAGAGCACCGAGGTGAGGCGGGGGAGGGGCGGCTGCGGGGCTGCGGGGTAGTGCGGGGCGCCCGGCCGCAGAGCCTCCGCCGAGGGGGAGGGGGGCCGCGCGCGGGCCGCTCGGCTGCCGCTGCAAGCCTGGTGTGGGGACTCGGTTGGCTTTGGGCACGATCGGGGGGTGAGGGTGGTGGGGGAGAGGGGAGGGGAGCCGCGAGGGCTGGACGATCCATCGCCCCTCGGTATTGCATCAGTTCCTCCCGGGGCAGAGGAGGGGCGGGCGGCGCGGGCCCCGGGGGCGGTGCGCGGCGGCCGGGGGGCTCGGCGCGCGGGGGCCCCGCCAGCCGGCCCCGGGGCGGGGGCATCGCGGGGCGCCGGGCCCGGCCGAGCGGCCCGAGGGGCGCCGCGGCGGGCGCATCTTTGTTCTCGCGGCCCCGCCGTCGGTACTTTTCCGCCCCTCGCCGCGCCCCCGCCCCTCGCTCGCCTGGTACTTTTCCACTCGCCTGGCGGGGGATGAATCAGCCGCGCTGCGCCGCCCGGCGGCGTCACGTGGTCGGGGGCGGGCGGGCGGGCGGGCGCCGCAGTCCTGACGCGCCGCCTCTCTACCTTCGCAGGCGCGCCTCGAGGGCCAGTGCGCCGCCAAGGACAAAAGGAAGCCCGCGCCGCCCGCCGCCGCGCACCGAGCCTCCGCGATCGGCATGAAGAAGACCGAGATGGGAAGGTTTAACATCTCCCCGGATGAGGACAGCAGCAGCTACAGCTCCAACAGTGACTTCAACTACTCGTACCCCACCAAGCAGGCAGCTCTGAAAAGGTGGGAGAAGTGCGCTTTGCAAAAAAAAAAAAAAAGGGAAAGGCAGCTTGCACACATGGCTGCCTTGGGGCTCCAGGGATGGCCCAGCGGTAGCAGGCTCCAGGCTCACACCTAGGAAACAAGGCTCGCCTGGGGGCCCCAGCTTCTTCCTTGCCCACACAGCCCTGGAGACAGTAGCTTCCTAAATTACCGGGCCACTGCATGACTGATGGTGTCTCGGGGAGCACCTAGCCTGTGTGACCCCTGCTTTAACTAAGTGGCTGTGTATCGGAATCGAAGGGCTGTTTTACTGTATGAGCACCAAAGCATGATTTGCATATCCTCAGTTGGATTACAGTGAGTGACCTCTTTTTTTTTTTTTTTTTTTTTGCAGCCATTATGTGGACGTGGATCCTGAAAACCAGAACTTTTTACTTGAATCGAATTTGGGGAAGAAGAAGTACGAAACAGACTTTGTAAGTTGAAAATGCTATTATGTGTCTGGCTTTATGGAGTAAAAGAATAGTGTTAACTTTTAGATTTCAAATCTGACTTGCCCAAAGCTGGTTTTCTCCTTTTAATTATTGTTATATGTTTGGTTATCGTTTTCCCTCTATGTAGCATCCAGGTACTACTTCCTTTGGAATGTCAGTATTTAATCTGAGCAATGCGATTGTGGGCAGTGGAATCCTTGGGCTTTCTTATGCCATGGCTAATACTGGAATTGCTCTTTTTATGTAAGTATGTGTAAGTAGCCAGCCTGCCGTGCGGGGCAGTAAATACCATAAACATAGTTTTGGCTCCAGAAAACCGAATTTGCAGTTCAACATAGTTGATTTAAATTTGAAGTATGAGAAGTCCAAAGCTCTGTTTTGCTACATGTAAAATGTCAAGAAAGCGAGTTAGACAGAAGATAGGGTAGGTAACACTTAAAACAGATGGGTGAAGGCCAGTCTTTGAAAAGGCCGTGGGGTATTCTTAATTGTCAAAGAAATGCCGATGAGTCCAGAGTAACTAATGTTTGATTTAAAAACAAGTGGAATGGCTCCAGGTAGGTTTCGTAAGTTGACAGTCTTCCCCCGAAAACCTGTGACCCCTTCGCATACATAAGGAAGAGAAAGTTCTGGAACTATAAGGTGCGGTGATATTTACCCAGCCCAGAACATATTTGTTTTAGAACAAGTGAGTCATAGGTCTTCTGGATGCTAAAAAGCAAATTCACTTTTTTTTAAAATACCATTTCTCCAGATCTGTATGGTCAGTGCCTGACCATTTAAAATAAGAGCCTACTAATTTTTTTTTTAAGTTAAGTAGCTGTTTTCCAATATTCTTGTTTGGAGGTGCCCGTGTTGGGTGGCTGAAGATTGTTGGGCTGTTAGAGGCACGAGGGTGCTTGCCTAGCATGCATGAATTGCTTCCTGGGTTTCATTCCCAGTGCTATCAGACCGGAAAACCGGTAGCAAGAAAAAGAAATGTGTTTTTGGTTTTTTTTGTTTGTTTGTTTTGTTTTGTTTTGTTTTTTAAATGTACAGAAGCGTGTACAAGTTTGAGTGTGCAGTTTTCACTGTGTCATAAGTTTCAGACTGCCTGTAGGTCCCTGGCTGACACGGATTCTGTAGAAGCCTGCTGGCTTTACTATGATCTTACACACTCAGTGACTGTCCCTTTCTCTTCAGGACAGTTAGGTTTTCGTTAGCTGGTGGGGTAACCTTCTCGAGCATGATAAGAGTGTACATAAGAAAAGCTCTGCTTGGTCAAGTCCCGTGCCAGCGTTAAGCCGGTCTTTGAGTAGTAGAAGCATCACGATGAAGGTTTTGGAGTATTCTTGCCAAAATTTCCTCAGGAGCTTAAGAGAGAGAAAAAGCAGTTTTTTTGGTGGGAATTTGAATGGCTGGAATCAAAGTTAAACATCTGAACCTTTTTTTTTTTTTTTTTTAGTTCTTGCCATGAAAACTGGGAGCCAGTTTTCAAACGCTACTAGTGTGGGTTATTGGTAACGCCGTTCATAACTGAAAGTAAAACTTAACCTGTGTTACCTTGAGCTTCTGGGATTCTGCTTTAATAGCTTACTATGTGTTTGATTAACCATTTTAATAAATGGCTAAATGGTATCAAGATTGTGTGAGTTTTTTATTCATCATACTTACATGTGAAGGTAAATGGGCCAAAAGCCACATGCTAACATGCCGAGGCAGTCGACCTTTTAACGGTGATCTTGAGGTTGACCGTGACCTCGAAGGGCACGAAATTCATCGTCATCTCTGTGTAAGATAGTACTTAATTTGCTCTAATGGATTTTTTAAATTAAACCGTCTTTTTTCCAAGCGGTCAAGCTCATGGTGTCACCTCAGAACCAGGTGTGGTGACGCTGACCTTAGGGTGGAAGTCACATCCTGTGCGGGTGCCCTTGCTTCCCCAGCACCTTACGTGGTGTTCACGCTTTGCCCATACAAGGTCAAGATGTATGCGGCTGTCTCCTTTGCATGTTGGCGGTTTTTGTTTTAATCCCTGCCTTGTCTGCCTGTGTAGAAGATGAGTGGGATTTGACTGAGAGCCCGTACCAGCAAGGAACACAGGGCGTTAGATCCCATTAGTCCTTCCTTGTTCTCCCTTTATTTTTCTCTTCCAATCTAAGTGGAAGGGTGGGGCTGCTATCTCACTGTTCCACTGTTCAGGATGCCGAACCCCAGCACCAATTTGGGTCTTCACAGCCATCACTTCTCTGATTTGTTAGTAAAAATTTTTATGGTGTCCAGCTAAACTGTTCCACTGAACTCATTTCTGTCTGGTCCATGGGATCTTGGGCTTTTCTGACAATCTCAGTTGAACGGCGTAGAAAAGCCTTGCGGACTAGGTTTAATGGCAAGTTTTAAATTAAACTATTAGAAAGTCAAGGCAGGCGTATAGATAATTACATGTATGGCGTTATAAGATACATACACACAGAAAGCAAGTTTCTACTCCCCTGGGATTTGGGGCTTTGCAGTCTCCTGCATTTGACACTGTGGACGTTGCTTTAAATACTGTGAAACGCACCCGATACCGACAAGTTAGTGTCAGTGAAGAGTTAGGAGAGGGAAGACCACCAGTGCTGTTTTAGACAGGAAGTGTTTTACGTGCACAGCCCTGCTTATTTATAACCGAGTGCCTTTTCCTTTTCTCAGAATCCTCTTGACATTTGTGTCAATATTTTCCTTGTATTCTGTTCATCTCCTTTTGAAGACTGCCAATGAAGGAGGTACAGTAGCATTCTTGATTTTTTTCCCCCCAAGTAATTTGTGCCTATTCTGATGGGGGGGTTAGAGCTTTCAGAGCGCCTCATTCCTCTGTGTTGTTTAATACAGGGTCTTTGTTATACGAACAGCTGGGACATAAAGCGTTTGGGCTGGCTGGAAAGCTAGCAGCCTCTGGCTCGATCACAATGCAGAACATTGGAGGTAGGTTTTTAAAGGGCGCTTGGGATAGACTTCATTTAAAAGCTAGCACAAGGTGGTGACATGACTTGTCACAGGCCACATTTTGCACTTGTAATGGTTTAATTTTGTTTTCCTCCAGCTATGTCAAGCTACCTCTTCATAGTGAAATATGAGTTACCTTTGGTGATCAAGGCATTAATGAACATTGGAGATTCAAATGGGTAGGTGCTAAGTAAGGTTACTCTCTAGAAACACAGGTGCATTTCTGTCAAAGCTGGCTAAAAAACCCGTTACCAACACATTCCTCGCGAGTATTCCTCCTTCTGACAAGGAATGGTCCCACAAACTGGTGAGGTTTTGCAGCCCCTTGATCTTAACTTTTTGCAAAGACAAAAACCGTGGCTGCGAACTTTTCTAGTGCTTGATCTGTCTGTGCTGACATTGATTACAGCTGGTGAATATAGAGCTGGTTAAGACCAAAGGGGGGGGGTTTCTTTTTTGCTTTGTTTTGTTTCTCCCCAAAAAACCATTCCTGCTTTAAAGAGCCAAAAATGCACAGCTGTGCTGTAGAAATGTTAACTTAGCTGCAGTTACTCCTCCCAGTGGAGGAACAAGGTCTAATGTCAACAGCCAGGGTTCATTTGCTTCCTTAGCTGCACGTGGTTGCCGCCTCAAAGCAGAGCGTGGCTCTCTGAATGTGCCTTTAGAGACTTAGTTGAAGACACTGATCCCTTCAGCATTCTGTGGGGTCTTCATTCCTCCCGGGAGTGCAGTGCAAGTCCTGAGGAGTTAGAACCTGAAAGTAGTGCTGTTAAAGAGACAGGGACCTGCCTCTGGGACGAAAAGTGCAAATGCATGCCAGCCGCCACCATGCCTGGCGAGGATAGGCCTTGGTTACTTAGAAGAAGAAACAGTGCTAGAACTTAGGGAGCATTCAGGTTCAGAGTGACTTTGTTATTATTTTGGAGTCGGGGTGTTACTGTGATAATCTGAAACAAGTTCTGGTGGAGTGGGGATTTGGTTCAGTCTAATTTGGGAGGAGAGCCTGTGCATCTGAAATTCACTGTGTCTGAAAATTTCCTTACTGAAACACTTAACAAAGTATTCCTGCTAACAAACGTCAGAAGAATATTGTTGTAGCTTTTCGGTTTTAGAAATTACGAGCTAGAACTGTAATGCCGCTGTACAGTCTTTCTCAGAGCACCTAGAGATAAGCTCGCTGGCGGCACAGAGCAGCTTTGTTGCCTACGTTAGTATCAAGCTTTATGAAACGTCTTGTGTTACGAATCAGCTGGCAGACTTCCCAGAGCAAAGAGTGGCACAAAAGCTGGTGCTTTTCATGCCCCGTCTCTCACCTGAGTGACCGACTGCTCGGGAAACAAACGGTTAGAGTGAGCCCTGCCCTGGATAAGAGATGCTCCTTTTCAAAGCCGTCCTTTTTGTGTGTGCGCCGAGTGTAAGTTCTGAGTTAGACGTGTAGTTGATTTCTGTTTGGCCTTCCTCTTTTCATTCAGATTGTGGTATCTGAATGGCGACTATCTGGTCCTGTTGGTGTCCTTGGTGCTCATTCTTCCTCTGTCGCTGCTGAGAAATCTAGGTGAGCAAACATCTCTGACCGGTTTGGGGTGGGAAGTGACTGTAGGCCCTCAGCTTGGCGAGACCCTGGCAAAGCCCCAGCTGGTCGGAACCCTCCACTGACGATGGTTGTTGGGTCTTGTGCTGTGCTCCCCCACCCATCCCAGATTGATTAAAGCAATGCTGCTCTTCTTCACCTCTAGGATACTTGGGGTACACCAGTGGTCTGTCCCTGCTCTGTATGATGTTCTTTCTCATTGTGGTACGTAATGATTTTTTATTTTTTATTTTTTTAAAGAACTCTGTCAAACTACTCAAGCTTAACCAATGCAAAATACATTTTCAGGTTATTTGCAAGAAATTCCAGATCCCTTGCCCTGTGGAAGCTGCTTTGATGATCAACGAGACTGTGAATGGCACCTTCACCCAGGCGGCTTGGTCATCTCTGGCATCCAACACCACCATGGCTGATGATTCTTGTAGGCCGCAGTATTTCATCTTCAACTCACAGGTAATTTTGTTTCCATCCTGTTTCCTGGAAAGAAATGTCTAGGAAAGGATAAAAAGATCTCTTAAGGCAAATTGAAGGATAGATGCCATATGGCTTTTTAGAAAGGAAGGAAGGAAGGAAGGAAGGAAGGAAGGAAGGAAGGAAGGAAAGAAAGAAAGAAAGAAAGAAAGAAAGAAAGAAAGAACTGGCGGACTAGACAAGTTTGAGGTTCTGTTGTAGTCTAGGAAGGCAAGAGAAATGACATGGTGGGTCCCAGAGGTTGGATGCCGGTCCTACTTGGGAAACAGTGGGATAGTTGGGAGTTTGAGGTCCTGGAGCTTAGCTGGGACCTGATAGGGGTGTTGTGGGCCCTGAGTACAGCGATGTGTTTGTTTCAGACGGTGTACGCTGTGCCCATCCTGACCTTCTCCTTCGTCTGCCACCCTGCTGTCCTTCCCATCTATGAAGAGCTGAAAGGGTAGGCTGCTCCGTCTCTTCTAAGTCTGTTGGGCGCATACTGAAGCAGTAGGTATGGAGCGTGCTAATTACGCATTTGTGCTCTCTGTTGAATGTGCAGTCGCAGCCGGAGACGGATGATGAATGTGTCCAAGATTTCTTTCTTCGCCATGTTCCTGATGTATCTGCTTGCTGCTCTCTTTGGATACCTGACGTTTTACGGTAAATGATGCCTGCTTTAAGAAAGAGCAAGACTCTGAAGTGAAACTGTCACTGTATGTGTAAAGAGTTCCCATCCGGTGTAATCAGTAATTCCGAAGCAGCCGAGAGCCGGCTGTTGACGTTTCATGTTCTCTCTGCTCCCATCTTTAGCCCACAGCACACATGCACGCGCACACACAGTTAACCAGACCGGGCTTTAGAGTCTTGGCTCCCGTTAGGCCTCGCTGGAGGTCATGTGGCTAAATTAGTATTTAGAAAATTTCTCCTCCAATGTTACTTTAATTGCATTAACCATAATTCCAGATTAATCTTGTTAGCCTCTTAGTTTGCAGTCATTTTGTGAGTAGCTAATAATTTCAGTGCAGATCCCGCTGCCAGTCAGCTTTCATACTCGATCCCCAGAGAGAAGCCGCCCTGAAAGCCCGTTTCTGCTCTGTCCCCACAGAACATGTGGAATCCGAACTGCTCCACACCTACTCTTCCATCGTGGGAACCGACATTATTCTCCTCGTTGTCCGTTTGGCTGTGTTGGTGGCCGTCACCCTCACGGTGCCAGTAGTAATTTTCCCGGTAAGTGACCACGTGCCCCTGCACCGGCCAAGATGAGTCTGGGTGTTGCTCAAAAAGAGGGACTTGTGTGTGGGTGGTTCGGTATGGGTGAATAAAATGCGGCATAGATTCCGGGTCATCCCGGGGCAGAAAACGGGAGCACCCGCTCCCCAGAAAAGAAGTACTGTCATCGATAACATTCTCAGTTGCTTGAGAGTTCTTCGCCTTGATTACAGTTGGACTGTTACATGATAAACGGTACTTACCTTTTCTTCTCAGATCCGGAGCTCTGTCACTCACTTACTCTGTGCGGCAAAAGAGTTCAGCTGGTGGCGCCACTCTGTCATCACCGTGTCTATCTTGGCCTTTACCAATCTCCTTGTCATCTTTGTCCCTACGATTAGGGACATCTTCGGTTTCATTGGTAAGTTTGTAAAGGATTGTGTTGGAATTTTGATGGGAGTCGCATTGAATCTGTAGGTGGTCTTGATTTGTGTGCCTAGAATATTAGGGCTCAAAAAAACAGACTCCATGAGTTCTCAAGTGGGGAATGGCTTCTTACAGGTGCGTCGGCGGCCGCCATGCTGATCTTCATTCTTCCGTCTGCCTTCTACATCAAGTTGGTGAAGAAAGAACCTATGAGATCTGTGCAGAAGATCGGGGTGAGTGAGAGATGACCGTACAATCAGTAGTTAATGTGTCTCTCTTTTTCTCGTAAAGCTTTGGTAGGGAAGTACCTCATAGAAGGGGTGGGGATGGGGATGTGCTTTGCAGTAGATACCGTGACTGCAAAGAAGTTACTAAAGAACAGTGCAAAGGCATTGACATGCTGTTGGTGCCCTGTATGATGGGCGCAGATAGGCCTGTCTACTGTGTAGGCTGCAGGAAGCAGAGATGGGTTTAGTTAAGAGGCGGACCCTGTGTAGAGTTGGAGGGGAGGGTCCTGCTCTGCACAGGTTTACTGCTGTGTTTAGTCTTTGGTTCGGGAGCCTTGTTTCACAGGGGAGATACACTAAGCACAAACCCCGAGCTTTGGAACAACCAGGATCCTAGCAAGGGATACGTAGGAGCAAAAGACTTGTTGGCCCTGCTCGCCACTGCCATTCTGGTCTGAAGAATGAGGTTAGAAATAAACTGGGGTGAACTTTTCCTAGGGAGATAAACTGTTGAGCCCAGAGGGCACCTGCAAGCCAAGCTCTGCCCCCTTAACTCAGTGAGTTTATTAATTCCAAGGCCGTGGGTGAGAAATTACAGGTACGCAAATGGCTGTACTAAAGAAAAGGCCCATTCACCTTCCCTCCAACTCCAGGGCTCGCCTTGGCTTAATTTTGTGACGTTTGTTCTATTGAGAAACACACACAAAGCCAATTCAAGTGTTTCAGCAGGAGGACCTCTTGCAGAAGCTCAGAACGTTTCAGCTGTAGGCTTTTTGTGCAACAAATAACTCAATCACTCAAAAGAGTTCATATTTAGTCAGGTGAAACTAGAATGTTGTAACTTAGTGTGTGACTTTAAGGGCCCCTTGCTGATGAGTCTTCTGCTTCTTGCAGGCCCTGTGTTTCCTGTTGAGTGGCATAGTGGTGATGATCGGAAGCATGGCCTTGATTGTCTTGGATTGGGTACACAATGCCTCTGCAGGTGGCCATTAATGGCACCACTAAAACTCAACAGTCCATCTGCCACAGTGTTGAGTCAACACTCAACTTACTCAGAAATTTCACCCGATGCTTTCGTTCACTTCCTTTTGAAGTGCAGATTCCTCGCTGGTTCTTCTGAATGCAGAATAAGTGAACTTTTCTTTTTTATTGTTTTGTTTTGTTTTGTTTTTTTTTAAGGAAACTTATCTGTGTGTTAGGGAATGGATATTACCAAGGAAACCACGAGTCTTGGGTTAAGGGAAGTGACAATTTATTCCATTCCAGAGAATGGATGAACTTTTAACTTTTATCAAGCCACATGTTTGGCTGTGTCATTGTTTAACTTGGATATTTTATGATTTTACTTGAATGTGCCTAACGGAACCATTCGATGTGAGAAACACTTCTTAATTTACAGCAAAGTATTGAAATAAGCATTGAGAAAAACACTTATTTTTTGTACCAAAAATACTTTAAAAGACCTCAGAAGCACTATTTTACTTTGAAGAAATTGCATTTTTTGAACTTTATCCAGAACCAGTTGTCAGTGAACTCCGTAAAACAATTTCATTGATGTTTAAAAGTGAATATTAGTATTATGAAATTATTTGCCTTTTTTGTAGGCATTATAAGCCAAATACTTTTTTACCCAAAAATCATTTTCAGGAAAATGTTATGAAAAATTGCACCATGAATTAGCATAGTTATGTTTTGTTCGTTCAGATTTCATTCAAAGGATAATTGGTAATTGTTGTACCAAACAGGTGAACTCCGTTCATTACTTTGCCTCCAGATAATTTGGTTCATTAAAACTAAAATGTTAATGTGTTCAATCTAGTAGGCTGGAGAACAGTGCAGATGTTTCTGTAGGAAATGAAATAACTGATTTTGAGGTACCAAATAGTGCAATTGGGTAAAACAGGGTTTATTCAGTTGCGTCTGTCTCCAGAGTTGTGTGGTCAGCTCTGGGTAGTGCTTTTGGGCCCACCTATTTTAAAAACATTGCTTCCAGAAGTGAAATGGTTTGGTGGCAGTAGGCCAAACCTGTCCGATAGAAGGTGCAGCTTTCACACGCACATCTACTGGAAGCGTGATTTACTTGACAACAAGTGGCTCAGTTGCGCTCCTGCTGTGAGCACAGCAGAGGTCTAACCTCCAACCGCAGGCTGCACAACGCTGGCACTCTGCACGGCGCGGGGAAAGGTCACTGGGTTTCTCACGCAGTAAGCTTTTTAAAAACTCGCACTGGATTGTCATCTCATTTGTGTACAACGCAGAATTATTTGTTTACAACGAACAAATGATTGGTTAGGGGAAGTAGTACAACCTGGCTGTACTTGGTTTCTGGTCCAGCTGCGTGCTTACCTTTCCATTTCAATTCCAGTTAGAAGTATCACTTTGAAGCTTGGCTTTAAGAGCACATTTACTGTATGTTAACGGTGTATGGTGAAAATATTATTAAATAATGTGGTACTTTGCTCATCAGGCATAATGTCTAAGATCTAATATACATAATTCCATTAAGCGGTTGAGGGAAGCAAGTGGAATCATTAATTGGCCATCTGGCTCTTAAGGTTTTCTCTTGAACTAAACGTTTTTAGTTTGAGGCAAGGGCCGGAGATTGGCACACATGGTTTTTGTTACATGGTCTTGTGTATGTGACTAAATTCAGAGGCAAGATCTGTCTGCTGTTAAAGACCCTTGCAGAATGGAAGACGTCTGTTATTGCTGCATTGGGTGAAACCAATGGTCCTTTTTGTCCCGAAGAAATCACTGGGGACCATCTAGAAGCAAAGGCAGTGAGGAGACACTACCACGCTGCTTTCATTTTATTCAAATCCAGAACCACACCTGTAATTCAGGAATCGCCACTTCCACTTGAAGACCTAGAAAGAGTTGCTGATAAGATCTGCCAGGAGATTGCTGAGAAACAGGCACCAGAGAAAGGGTGCCGTGGCAACCAGGAAGAGGTGGAGGAGAAAATCCTGTTCATGGCCTGTCAGTGTGGAGAGACTTCCTGAACCTTTTTTGAGGGAGCACAATTTAAGGCTCAAAATGAATTTTAGGCCAAATCCCAACGCTTGGGGCTGTTTATCTGCCTTGAGGTTCCTAAACTGAATCCCAATCTTGAGCAGTCTTCAGTATTAAAACCACTCCCCTGTCACCTCATTTTTGCATTGCTGTCTTCCATGGACGTTTCAGTTATAACTGTACTGTTATTTATAGAGCAGCATTAATCCATTAAAGCTAACCTATTTTTCAATATTTATGATAAACTGTACATACATTGTCCATATGTATTTGTAAATAGAGTGTATATACCAGCGGAACTGGGTCCTGGGTTCAAATGTAGATACTCCCATAAGTTTCTTAACTGCATTTTGATGAATTTACATTATATATAAGTCCCCAAAGTACATGTACAGAGAATTCAATGTTAGAAATTGACACTGTATAATACCAAAATTGAAAGTACTTGTTTAAATTCTATTTGCAATAAACTGATTGGATGTCAATTTAAGTAGAACTGTTAAAGCTTTAAATGAGGTCTAAATTTTCATGATGCGGGGCCTACCACATGCTGTCTGGTCACATGCTGAGTGTGATCGTGAGGACGTGGAAGCCTTGCTGTGTGTATAGTGTAAATGTCCCACTGTCCTGTTAGAGGCTAACATGCCATTGTGGCGTGCTGGCAAGGAGTGCTACACAAGTTTCAATGAAACAATGTACGTTTGTTTTAACTGAACTAAAATAAATACATGCTTAATCCTGATGAGCCTTTTTCTTTTCCTTCTGGTTAATGGGATGAGGGGGCGAATCAGGTGCCTTGTAAAACAGTGTTCAGTAAGTGTCTGCCAGAGACTCCAAGGTTACAGCTTTGGGTTGGGGGTCTAGTCTTATCCCTGCTGGGGGCTGGTACAGCCAGAGTTTTTAGGAAGCTACCCTAATGCACAGTGGAGATTAAGGAATCTTTGGATAGGTCTGGAAGGTCAGGTTCGCTTTGATGGGCATGTGTTGTGTGGGTCAAGGATTGCCAGGCTGTGCCTGGGTCCTTGAAGGCTGAGGGAATATAAGGAGAAAACAGCTTGAGAAGTTTCCAAAGACACAGCTATGAGAAACTAAGGTCCCGAGCTTAGCAATGCAGTTACAAAGCGTGGCTAAGGGCTTACACGAAGCCTTTGGTATTTAACAGGCTTTCGTTGGACACCTACTGTGTGCAGCTGACATGGGAGTGATGGAGGTGCTCTGTCACATTGGTTTTCCAACAGTGTGGTGTTAACGCTACATCACCCACCCCTCCAGATACGGTGATAGCCTGTGCAATAGCCCTGGCTGTCCTGGTCTCACTTTGTAGACCAGGCTGTCGGACGTGGAACGGTGCCTGCCTCTGCCTCCCCAGAGCTGCGATTAAAGCCATGCACCATGCTAGGCTACATTTTTTAAAAAAATACTTTTTTTATTAATTACAGTTTATTCACTTTGTATCCCAACTGCAGCCTCCTCCCTCATTCTCTCCCAATTCCACCCTCCCTCTCCTCCACCCATGCCCCTTCCCCAGTGTACTGATAGAAGAGGTCCTCCTCCCCTTCCATCTGATCCTAGACTCAGGTCTCATCAGGAATGGCTGCATTGTCTTCCTCTGTGGCCTGGTAAGGCTGCTTCCCCCTCAGGGGGAGGTCATGTCAGAGACAGTCCTTGTTCCCATTACTAGGGAATCCACTTGGACACTGAGCTGCCATGGGCTACATCTGTGCGGGGGTTCTAGGTTATCTCCATGAATGGTCCTTGGTTGGAGTATCAGTCTCAGAAAAGAACCCTGGGCCCTGAGTTCTTGGTTCAGTTGCTCTCCTTGTGGAGAGCAACTCTTGTCCTCTCCAGGTCTTTCTATCTCCTCCTTCTTTCATAAGATTCCCTACACTCTGCCCAAAGTTTGGTTATGAATCTCAGCCTCTGCCTTGATACCCTGCTGGGTAGAGCCTTTCAGAGGCCCTCTGTGGTAGGCTTCTGTCCCTGGTTTCTCCCTCTTCCAATGTCCATCCCATTTTCTGAATGAGGATTAATCATCTTACCTAGGGTCCTCCTTCTTGATTAGCTTCTTTAGGTGTACAGATTTTAGTATGTTTATCCTATATTATATATCTAATATTCACATATAAGTGAGTGTCTTTCTGCTTCTGGGATACCTCTCAGGATGATCTTTTCTAGTTCCTACCATTTGCACACAAATTTCATGATTTCCTTGTTTTTAATTGCTGAGTAGTAATCCATTGTGTAAATACCACAATTTCTGTATCCATTACTCAACTGAGGGACATCAGGGTTGTTTCCAGCTTCTGGCTATTAAAAATAAAGCTGCTATGAACATGGTTGAGCAAACGTCCTGGTATACCTGAGCATCTTTTGGGTCTATGGTTAGGCTACATTTGAAACACCAGTTTGTTTACAATTAGGAATACATGCTGGTAGGTCCACTCAGGATGCATCAGCACACTAACCAGTGGGCCCGCCATTTCCAAGAAATTGACAAAGCCCTTGGAACATTCGAGAAATACGTATTTCTAAGGCCCTGTATCTTGAGCTGCACATCCTTCTCACCTAGAGAGATGATCTTGTAAGGTTTCTGGAAGCAAGGTGAAGGAAGCGTGCAAGTAGTGCCTGAGAGGGTTAGGCAAATGTTCCATCAGTGTCCTTGCACATACCAAAACCAGTCTGTTCTGGAGACCAGAGACAGGCGTGTGGCGCTCACTACAGAGCCACACAGCTGGGTTCTCTGGCCAGTACAGAGTCAAGCCTCTATCCCAATCTCCAATGCAGGTGCTAGGGTGTGGAGACTCCGGAAGCCAGGAGCAGGCTCTGTCGTGTGAATGGTTCTCAGAGGAAAGGTGTGATGGCGATGGGCTAGAAACAGTTGGCACCTGTGGTCCTCTGTTCACACTTTTCTTGTGGATCCATGAAAACCGTTTTAGTCCTCAGCAGCGTGACTGGCCTCTGGCAAGAAAAACATCACTCCAAGCATGTCTTAATAAAACAGTCCCATGATGGCAAAAAACTGTGTTCTTTGGCTTTCCCTTTTCTAGAGACATTCACACAGCTTGCTTTTACGGCTGACTCCAACGCATCTCTTTCTACCTGCCTCATCGCCACCACCCCACCGTTTTCCCGTGAGCTTCACCCCTGCCTCTTCGTGAGTTTATCAACAGTTCAGCAATCTGCTCTACATAACTGTTAAATGAATCAGTGTCCCTAATTCAGCCTTAGAGTTGAAATGAGACTCACATATTTTTTTTTTAGCAAGAATTTACTAAATGCTTGCAAGATTAAATACAGCACATGCCATAAAATTAGAGAGCGGGTTTTAAAATACATATAATTATAGCTGGGGGCTTTCGTGTCTAACTCGGGATCTGCCTCCAGAGGGCAGAAGCCTTCTTTGACCTCCATTACCTAATGGGTTTGCTCAAGTCCAGTCAGCCTTGACTGTCCCTCACCAACTGTGAAGAGTTAACCCCAGGAGTCTGCTTGCTGACCCTTGGCGATCCTAGGGATGTTGCCATCAGAAGGTTCCTGATGTTAGCGTTGAGGGTTTTGTTACGGTCACCCTGGAGTAACAGACGCCATACTGGTTTGTCAGGCTGTTTTGCACGAACACCAAGTTTAATGTGTGCACCTGGTTTCATCGTTGGGGTCTTAGTTTATGCCAAGTCGCATAGCAGCGAGTTCCTCTGTCAACAGCTCCTCCCCCAGTGACCTGGAGTCTCTTTGGTGGCTTCTCATAGTCGGTGGAAGAAGAAAAAGAGCTCCCCTGTGTGGTCTGAGACAAGAAATGTCTCCGAAGCCTGTGCTGGGCTCCCAGAATCCTCTCCTATATGTCGTTTCCTGTTGCTTTAGCTCTGAGAACTTTTCCTGCAGGGAATCGTGGCAGTCCGGGGTACCTGCTTTTGTTTCTTAGGAGTCAACTTCATCAGCAAATATGTTCTGATTTTTTTTTCCTTTGACACTGGCTCTTGTCATCTCTAGGAAGAAGTGGTTTTGGAGACTCAGAACCTCCAGCAGTTAGCTGGGGCTTCAGAGAGTCCCATTTGATAGCTTTCCCTCCCAAGTTCCTGAAACTCGGTCGTGAGCTGAGAGCCCATCCATGCCATATGCAGCCTGTTGCCTCTCGGTCCCCAGGGGGCTTCGGCACTGCTTCAGACCTGCCTATGCTCAGGAAATGAAAGCCGTGATGCTGTCCCCAGAATTTACCTTCCGGAGATGACAGTGCACCAGCCCCCCGCTTCCTTTTGCATTCTTTTTTTTTGGGGGGGGATCCTCGCCTATCCTCATGCTTTCTAAGAGACTTCTTTGGGTGTCTTTTCTAACCACATACAGTGCTTATCCTGAAATGAGTTCTGCTAAGTTCAGCTTTTCTAGCTGAGTCAATTAAACATGTATGTATAGAGCCCAATCTGTCATAAAGGGTAAAGGAAAAGTGACGTGTTGAAGCCTAATGTCTGAGCTCAGTCCCCCAGTGCCCTTCTATGGTGGGCGTGGTCCCGCACAGAAGACGCCCTCCATCCCCAGCTCCAAATTTCTTCAGAGCCAGGCCTCGAGACGGTTAGACTCCTAAGTGTGGCTCCACTGGTCCTTGTTAGCCAGATGCACCCTTAGCACCTGCTAGACCAGTTGCCTTACCTCAGCGCTACCGTGGTGTTCCCCCAAAGCTCCCCGGGAAACCGGCTCTCCCTGTGGGCAAACGGGCTGCCCCACAGATGCGCAATTCCTTCCCGGCGTCTCTATGGCAGAACAGGTGGGGGAGAAAAAAAAACAGACACAAATGTCACAAAGTCTCATATGATCCGCAGTGCCCAGTGGACAATGATGTCATTACAGAGGATTACCATGCCTGGGCAGGAAGAAACAGGTGAGGGAGAGACACTGTTAAAACAAAAGTCTGTCCTTCAATTGCAGCGAAGACACTATCGTAAGCCAGTCCTCGGAGTGAGGATTTGGGGAAATATCCTGGATCCTATGTGTGTGTGTGTGTGTGTGTGTGTGTGTGTGTGTGTGCATACGTATATATATGCATGCATACATTTACATATATGTATGTATACATACATATACTTTCAAGGCTATAGTCTGATATTTTTACTGAATATATAGCAAAACCACACACACACACATATATATATATATAAACTTTTTAAATTATGACACATCAGCTCCTCCTTCCCTTTTGTCCCTCCAACCCCTTTAACGTCCCCCTTTGCTCCCCCCAGTTCATGGCCTCTTTCGTTGATACTGTTACATGTACGTATAGACAGATAAATATGGAAACAAAACCTACCAAGTCCCTTGCTGTCATTTATACGATCTCAGAGCTGACCACCTGGAGTTGGATAACTCATTTTCCTCATCCCTGCGGAAGACTAATTCTCCCTCTTTAGGCGGCTACTAGCTGCCCCTAACCAACATATGTTTTTTTTTTTTTAAATATTCATGTATTTAGTCTAAATGTATGTGCCTGCGCCTGAGTGTGCATATGAGCACCACGGGGGGAGGGGAGTCAGGGAACCAAATCTAGGTTCCCTGCAGGAACAGTGAGTGGCCATGAGCACAGAGCAACCTCTCCAGGCCCAACCAACATCCTTTTTCAAAGTGAGGTATCTGGTCAATGGGCAATGAGAGAAACCAGCTTATTACAAGGAGCCCGTTTTGTGGATTCACCCCCCCAAAAAAAAAAAACAAAAAAACAAGCATTTGCTCTCCTCAAGAGGAAACAGGGCCACTCCTCTCTGCTAAACTATAAATGTTTCGATGGTTTCTCTAACCTATTGTAGTCTGTCATGGATTCATGTTATAGTCTAAACCGAAAATAAACTGTTTCCTTTTCTTTTCCTTTCTTTTGCTTTGTATTTCCCTCTCGGGTGACTGGAGTCTCGGGAGAGGTGGAACTCAGGGTTCACAACCCTTCTGCGCTACACAGAGGGACTGTATTTTTAAACTGATCCCTAAATAGAAAGATCCAAAGAAGGAAATATGTGGAATATGAGAAATCTCTGCTGGAAATGTGAGGGCCGCATGCATTTGGAAACATTCTTCTCTCACAAACTGCTCCGAAAGGAAATGCCGCCTGCATTGAAGGCAAGGGAGCGAGCGCACTTTCCTTGCGTGTGGGGGAGAGACAATGAATTACATTTTTTAAAAGCGCCCTTTGTTCTCAGAAGAAAATGAAAGCACAGACAGGCAGGAATTTGCTCCAAAGACGCCAGGTTCCAGTAAGCGATCACAGATTTTACTACAGTGTTTGTGGGGGAAGAGTCACCAACGCTGGGGGCCGCGATCATTCCGTGCTCCCTGTCCCTAGGCCCCTACCTCTCTAGAAAGCTCTCCCGGTAAAGCAGTGTGACTTCGGGGGAACAGTGTGGCAGCGGGGAGAGGGGTCCCCGTTCCTCACCTGTGTGAAATCCAGCCAGCAACTTGGCCTGCTCAGCTGGGTATGCCTGCAACACAATGGAGCCGAACTCCCATGATTCTGTTCGAGCATGACATTGACAGCCTCACGCCACACCTCCCTCAAGAAAACGCCTTTTCAAAAAATGACTGTATGTGTATGAGTGTTTTGATTTTATATACATCGGTGGATTACATTGTCTGCGTGCCCCGGGAGGCCAAAGAATCCCCTGGAACTGCAATTACAGGCAGTTGGGAGTTGCTTTGTGGGTGTTGGGCATCGAACCCTGGACCCTGGAAGAGCAGCCAGTGTTCTTAACCACGGAACCATCTTTCCAACTCCAGAAAATGCCTTTCGACCCACTGATAAAGGAGCGGAACCTTATAAGGGGTGGAGCTAAAAAGCCCGGACTCAGATCCCGCAGTATCACGCCACTCATCTTTGCAATAGCTGCATCCACGAGTCGGGCTGTTTGGGATGTCATCTCTTTGAGTCTCACACAGTGGAGTACTGGGTATCTCTGAAAGTAAACCACAGCTCACTTTTGTAGTAAACTTTAGTGAAAAAGGCAAGCCCTATGATATCACATTCGTTAGTTAGAAGGTTAGGGCCCTAAAGTTCAAAACAGCTCAGTGGGAACGGAGACTTCTTTAGTTTTACTAGCTTACCAGCATGTTTGCTGCAACAGAGAAAGAGAAGGAGCATGATATACAGGCGTTCAAGATGATGGGGTCAAGGGGGAGGAGGAAAAACAGGAGGAGGAGGAGGAGAAGGAGGAGGAGAAGGAGAAGAAGGAAGTATATTCTGGGTTAGCACCATGGCAGATAGAATGGCTAACCATGTCCTAGCTTTCTGGTGTTTGTAGGACAAAGCATATCCTGAATTTTTACTTCTGAGATCCACAAAAGCAATTCTGACACACGAGTAAAACATGTGTCTCTATGCACTCCTCCTCCAGTCTGCCTGACGTGAGTGTGCAGAGAAGACTGCCGGCCCTGACTTCCTCAGCTTCCTCCAGCCCAGGCCTTCAATCCCAATTCGAGCATTGGTCTCTTGTCCCAAGGGTGCCATGGAAGTGACACGTTCATCTGAGTTGTTGAACAGCTGCTAATTTAGGAACCGTTCAAAATCTCCGAGAAGAGACGACACTGGTTATAAACGGTGAAGGAGACGGGACCTGGACTGGCTGGCATGTTAGGGGGTGTCTCAGCCGCTTCCTGTCTTGTTCTTGTAATAGAAGGGATGGCTCAGCCGGCATGGTAGCACACACTCGTGGCTCCAGAACTTGGAAGGTTGAGACAGAAGGACCTTGAGTTGAAGGCTAACCTGAGCTACACGGTAACGCCCTTATTTAAAAAAAAAAATAAAGACTAAAATGACCTTGTCCTTTTTTATGTTAGTTTTTTTTGTTTTTGTTTTCATTGTTTGTTTATTTTTCAAGACAGGGTTTCTCTGTGTAGCCTTGACTGTCCTGGACTCTATCTTGTAGACCAGGCTGGCTTTGAACTCACAGAGATCTGCCTGTCTCTGCCTCCTAAGTGCTTTCCTGTCCGTGAGGTGAATTCTGGGAATATCCTACCGTGCCAACAGAAACCTCAGGAACTACATTAAAGCAAATTCTTTCTGTTTCTTGGTACCTTCCCCTTCGCTTTCTGTCAAAGCAACGGGAAAGTGACAAACGGAAATCAGTGCAGAGAACAAGAGTTGTCGCTGCCCCCTGACCATGGGGCTCAGGGGCGGTTGGTAGAAAGTGGTAGAAAGATTTAGACAAGTGTGTAGAAAACAGGCTGGAAAAAGTCCAAGCTTTGAGAGTGAATCTGCGGGAGTTCCTACAGGAACTCCAGGACCCACAGTGATTTTGGGAATAGGGCTCTCATGGGAATAGGATAATAGGGTGTTCACACTGGGATCTGAGATCAAAACAAACCTTATCTGCATGTGTCTCTGTCCTGAGACAGTGTTAGGCTGGGTTTAAATGAGACAGGCTAATCTGAGCTTGGGGCATGTTCCTGTAATCCCAGCTCTTGGGCGGTTGAGACTAAAGGGTCCTAGGATTAAAGAGAGCCTGGACTATTTAGCAAGACTCTATCTTAAAATAAGACATGACAAAACAAAAATATGACTAAATGAACAATAACTAACAAGATCATATATAATACATTAATTGATAAATAAGATGAGTAAATACATGTATTGCTCTGACAAAAGAAAATTTCAAGGCGCTCTGTCTTTTAGGTGATGGAGTAGTTATTGGCTGGTTTTACACAAGCTTACAGTGAGAATTTGGGGGGAAAAGGCAGAATAGAAATATACAAAAAGCTTATATTTAGCCTAGAAGAGAAGCATTTGAAAAATTGAGTCTAAGGAGAGCATGGCTTCTAAAAATGAAAACCATTAAAAAAAGAAACCAAGTTAATATCCAGAATTTATAAGAATTTAAGAAGTTAAACACCAACAAACCAAGTAATCCAATTAAAAAATGGGGTACAGAGCTAAACAGAAAATTCTTAATAGAGGAATATTTAATGGCAGAGAAACAATTAAAGAAATGGTCAATGTCCTCAGCCATCAGGGAGATGCAAATCAAAATAACCCTGAGATTTCACCTCACTCCTATCAGAATGGCTAAGATCAAAAACTCAAGTGACAACACATGTTGGAGAGGATGTGGAGAAAGGGAACCCTCCTCCATTGCTGGTGGGAATGTAAAATTGTACAACCACTTTGGAAATCAATCTGGCACTTTCTTAGACAATTCAAATAATGCTACCTCAAGATCCAGCTATACCACTCCTAGGCATATCCAAAGTATGCTCAGCTATACAGCAAGGACATTTGCTTCATAGCAGCTCTCTTCATAATAGCCAAAATCTGGAAACAACCTAGATGTTCCTCAATGGAGGAATGGATATAGAAATTGTAATACATTTACACAATGGAATACTACTCAGCTATTAAAAACAAGGAGATCATGAAATTTGCAGGCAAATGTTGGGAACTGGAAAAGATCATCCTGAGTGAGGTATCTCAGAAGCAGAAAGACACACATGGTATATATTCACTTATAAGTGGACATTAGGCACACAATATAGGATAATCATACTAAAATCTATACTGCTCAAGAAGCTAAACAAGGAAGACCCTAGGGAAGATGCTCAATCTTCATTCAGAAGGACAAACGCAATAGACATTGGAAGGAGGAGAAGACAGGGAACAGGACAGGAGCCTACCACAGAGGGCCTCTGCAAGACTCTACTGATCAAGGTATTGAAGCAGAGGCTGAAACTCATAGCCAAACTTTGGGCAGGATGCGTACAATTTTATGAAAGAAGGGGGAGATAGAAAGACCTGAAGGGGACAGGAGCTCCACAAGGAGAACAACAGAGACAAAAAAACTGAGCACTGGGAGCCCTGCAGAGACTGATACCCTAACCAAGGACTATGCATGGAGAGGACCTAAAACCCTGACTCAGATGTAGCCCGTAGACTCAGTATCCAAGTGGGGTCCCTAGTAAGAGGATCAGGGACTTTCTCTGGCATGAACTCAGTGGCAGGCTCTCTGATCACCTCCCCCTGGGAGGGGCAGCCTTGCCAGGCCACAGAGGAAGACAATGCAACCAGTCCTCATGAGACCTGATAGGCTAGAGTCAAATAGAAGAGGAGGAGGACCTTCCCTATCAGTGGACTAGGGGAGGGGCACAGGGGGAGAAGAAGGATGGAGGGAGGAAAGGATTGGGAGGAGATGAAGGAGGGAGCCACAGCTGGGACACAAATTGAATAAATTGTAATAAATAATAATAATTTTTTAAAAGGGGGGGGAAAAAAAAGAAGAAGAAGCCAAGTACTGTTTACCGGTATAACATGAAAACATGCTTTGTATACACCTCAGGAACTGTTGGGACTTTACCCTTCCTGATCCCAAGAGTAGAAAAGTTTTAACATCCCAGGAATTGCTGGGACCCTACCTGCCCCAGTTCTTAAGAGTGGAAAGGTTTTATCATCTGAAGAATTTCTGGAACTTGACCTGTCTCAGTCCCTGCATGGGTAGATTGTTAACTCACTTAGAAGACTTCCCTCTGAGATGATCGCTCTCAGGTACGCAGGCACACAGGACCACCAAGGGAGATGTTTCCATGTGTTCAGCCATCCAGGGACTCAGAAGCCATGGCAACCGTGGTCTAAGAAATACGGGCTGGTGGTAGACCACGGGATACTGGTTTTGCTGAGATGCAGAATACAAGACCTCTGGGGTCACGACAGTTTCTACCCAGAGTTCATAGGAAAGGCTGGGCCAGCCCCTGAGCAACAAGGCCAAGATTCCTGCAGGCATCCGGCTAGTTAACGACGCCAGAAACATGGAATGTCTGCTGGGGAAATTTTGGGTAGTCAACAAAGCCAGCCCACACAACAAATCCTGTGGACTTCAACCAGGAATGGCCATCTCTTGGGCACCTACACTGCCATATTTCCTGGATGCCAGAAATGGAGCCACAAAATTCAATGTATTTCCCTCTGGTCTTCAGTCTTGCTTTGGGCCATTCCCTCGTTGGCATTCTCCTATTCACCTTTGGAATGGAAAGATTTGCTTTGTGCTGTTATACGTTGGAGGTATGCAGGTAGCTTTTTAAAGTTAGCAGAGACTCACAGTTAAGACTTGGCTTTGACACGCATGGTGCTTCCTGTCTGTTAATTCTAGTACTTGGAAGGCTGAGGCTGGAAGACTGTATGTAGCTCAAGGCTAGCCTAGGCTACCTATAAGACCCTGCCCCAGGCAACAAAAGCAAACAGACAAAGACTTAGCTACAAATCCCAGAGATGCCTTGATTTTACACACTGTTGGAACTGTAAAAATGACTAGAAAGAGATGGAGCTTTTTTGTGATTGAACCTTTGGGGGTCCAGAGATGGAGGCCATGGTTAAGATGCATTTGGATGTCAAGTTGACCTGCAGTGGGCTATGATGGTCACTCCTGATTATTAACTTAATTAAATTAGCGCAGAACACCCACAGGTGTGTCTATGAGGCTCCATTAGCAACTGCACTGAGATCAGCCCTGAATGCAGCCATACCATCCTGCAGGGGAGAGGTTCAGATTGAATAAAAAGGGTTTAAATTTTATCTTTAGGTTTTTTTCGAGACGGGGTTTGTCTGTGTAATAGCCACCCTGGAACTCAGTTTGTAGACCAGGCTGGCCTCAAACTCACCCTAGCCCCCATGTGAACCACCGTTGCCCAACTATAAAACCGCTTTTATTATTATTATTATTATTATTATTATAAAATCACTTCTATTTTATTATCATTATTTAATCTGCATTGATGTTTTGTCTGTGTGTATGTCGGTGTGAGAATGTCAGACAGACGGCTGTGAGCAGCTGTGTGGGTATTGCGAGTTGAACCCTGGTCCTCTGGAAGAGCAGCCTGTGTTCCTAGCCGCTGAGCCATCTCTCCCGTCCCTGAAAAGGGTTTTTAAAAGGCGAAAGCCAACCTAGGCATTCTAGGTCTGTTTCTCGGCCATCACAAAGTGGACTAAAAGCTCAACCATGCCCTTCCTGTAGGCTTAAAAAAAAGAAAAAAAATCTCTGAAATCGTCAGCCAAAATAAATTTTTCCTCCTTGTAAAACAAACAAACAGACAAACATAACTGTCTTGAGGTTTCCTCTGATGCTAAAAGATCCTCGGTCCTTCCAGGACCCAGTCACGGAATCCGGGCTTCCTGCTGGCCGTGGTCGTCACCCTGCCTGCTCGGCTGGTCGGTGCTGCTTTCGTTTCACTGAACTCTCATTCCGTCTCCGACATCTGTGTTGTATTCATCGCCTGTGACAGGGCCCTTTCTACAGCCCTTGGCTTTTGATGCTTCTCCGACACTGGCATTCCTACAGTGCTTGCGCTGCAGCTCTGCAGCCCACAAGCCTCTCCCCGTGCTGCAGGCACAGCAAGTTTTTCCCAGGACCCATGTAGTCATGTCTTTTCCCTCTGTCCCTCTCAGCATAAAATCTCCACGCCCTGCGGCCCTTCCTGACTCCTCTCGCTTCCCTAGTTGTGTGTCACTACATGCCCTCTGTTGGCCGCCACGGGTACTGCATGCATGTGGTGCATAGACACACATGCAGGCAAAATGCCCATACTCCTAATGGCTCAGTGGTTAAGAGCACTGGCTGCGCTCCTAGAGGACCGGGTTCAAATCCCAGCACCCACATTGCAACTCACAACCGACCTGTAACTCCAGTTCCAGAGACAGGGTTTCTCTGTGTAGCCCCGGCCGCCCTGGAACTCACTCTGTAGACCAGGCTGTCCTCCAACTTAGAGATCCACCTGCTTCCCCTCCCGCTCCTCCCCTTCCCCCCCAGTGCTGGGATTAAAAGCTTGCACCACCACATCTGGCTGGAAATGCCACAACTTAAGACCAGAGGATTATCAAAAGTGTCACAGTAGACGAGAGAGTAATAGTTTTAGTCCAGCAACAGCGAGTTAAAGAGAATCCACACCTGCAGGTGGCTCTCCAACCCCACCCTAGCTATGTGAATATGAGGTTATAGCTTTGAAACGGTGCCAATCGTAGCTGGGGGAGAGGAAGGAGTATTATGGGAAAAAAAACACACATCAAAGTATTCGTGGTTTTATAACCAGGCACAAGTGTGCCGCTTAGTGGAATTAAGTGTATTCACAGTGTTGTTTATCACCGTCTTCCACACCTAGGAATCCTTCATCATCCTCAGCACAGTCTTCTCAGATTTCCCCAGAGTAACCTCGCGCCTCATCTCCCTGAGGCTTTATGTTTGCACGCTTGACCCCCAGGTGGTGGCGCTGTTCTCGGGTGCCGTGGGACTTAAGGGGTGGAGCCTACTTGGAGGAAGCGGGTTGTGGAGTTTGGGAGTTGAGGCTTAGATCCTGCCTGCATCCTGTCCTGTTTCTTCTTGCTGATCGCCTGAGCTATGAGGAGTAGGAGTCCTGGCTGAGAGTTTCTGCCACTGCGGAGCCATCTGCCATCCTGCCTTTCCTGCCACAGGCCACTCTACCCTGCACACCCTCAGTCAGGGTGAATCCTTCCTCCCCTGAGTTGCTTTTGCCAGTTTTTTTTGGAAAGTAGGGAACACACCCGGTTACCCTATTGTCCTTGCTCTGTGTAACTTTCCAGGCACTTAAATAAACGCACTCCTATCTGTTCTATGTCTAACCAGACTCAATAATATTGTGATATATCTCAAAATTCCATTCTTGCGAGTAAATGATAGTCATCTATCTGTGTGTGTGCGCGCCCCATTTTGCCTTTTCGCCTGTGGATGGACAAAGCGGATGTTTTCTACTTTTTAGCTGTCTTGAATAATGACACAATGGGGCAGGCGGGATGGCTCAGGGGATAAAAGCACTTCTCACTTAAGCCTGGCTACTGGAGTTCTAACCCTGGAGCCCGTGGAACCCCGTGGAACTCCACAAAGTTGTCACGTGGCCCTCACAGAAAAGTATGGTGGCATGTGAATCCACCCATCCATCATGCATATACACACTAAGAAGAAGGAGAAATAAAATTTGAAAAACAAGGTTACGAGGAAAGTTGGGACACAAACCGCTGTTTGAGCCTCTGCTTTCATCTTGCTGCAAGAGAGGCATTGCCAGCTCACAGCCTAATTCTGTTTTAACCTTTTGGAGAAAGCCAGAGTTTCCTGCAGCGGCAGCAGCAGCAGCAGCATTACACATTCGGACCAGCAAAGCATGAGGGCTACAACCTCTCCCTGTCCTCGGCAATGCCTGCTCTCTTTTCTTCTTTCCCATTACAGCCATCCCGATAAGGACCATTGAATAATGGCCGTCTTCAGCTTCCTAGACGTGACGGTGTAATTCAAGGAGAAGATGGATGGCCTCTGGGCAGGAAATAAAGCCTGTTTCTTTGCTGAGCATGGCTTGACAAACTAGAGGATGTGATAAAGGAGAAGCAAAAAAAAAAGGAGAGGGGAATGTGGACAAGAAAGGACTGCAGTGGCGAGTAGGGAGAAGGAGAAGGAAAAGGGCAAAAAGGAATAGAAGCAGTCTATATGCAAGAATGGCCAAGAGGTGTCTGCAAGCAGAGAGGTTACGCTGGAAATAATGGTGATCCCAGATCTCAGGAGTGGAAGCAGGAGGATTGCCAGTTCAAGTTCAATCTGGGCTATATAATGAGATACTGTTTAAAATAATACTTTTCATATAGTTGGGTAAGCTTTCTTTCTAAAAAGGATGTGTTTGATTCTCTTTGTTTTTGTCTCTCTGTGTATCTCTCTGTCTTTGTCTGTCTGTCTGTCTGTCTGTCTCTCTCTCTGTGTGTGTGTGTGTGTGTGTGTGTGTGTGTGTACATGCACACCTGGCATGTGGGGCTTGGGCGGTCAGAGGACAACTGTGGGACCCAGAGACTGAGCACCTCACTGGCTTTTGTTTTTTTTCCCTTAAAAAAAAGATGCTTTATAGAATCTCACATAGATTTGAGACAGACAAACACGGGGGAAGTTTTACATGCCAGACATCACTTGGTTGAGTTATGCACACATTCCTTTCCAACAATGCAGGTGTGAACCTGGAATTCTGACCCACATCAAACTGTATTTACCTCTTATTTCAAACAACAGAGTAAGTTGTTCCTTCCTAGGAACCTTCAGTAAGTCCCCTTTTGTGGCTAGTTTCCTCCCAAACATGTCCTAGAACATAATCGGGAAGCTACAAGCAGGGAGCTAATCCAGTCGAAACTGATTTGGGGCTCATCTAGAGGGAGGCAACTGTGTCTTCCAACTCTCCGTTCCTATGCCTGTGCAAGACTGGCCATGAGTAGTATTAAGATCAGATACATCATGAAAATAGGCATGAGCAGTGGACAAAAGCTTACGCAACCCAAGCCTGGCAATCAAAAGGCCACACATACCCCCTCTAAGCAACCGAGTCCTCCTCCTGGACCCTTTGAAAAGAAGTCCCAAGAGAAACCCAGGACTCCTGAGCAGCATATCCTCCCTGTACTTTCCCTTTGAGCATGCCCCGTGGCCTTGCTGTGTGCCTGCTCTCAAATCTTTGAGCAAGACTCCGAGGATGCAGAGACATCTGGTCAACACAGAAACCCCTTCGGAACACCCTTCGAAAGGTAATTCCAGTATGCTAAATTGGGCACACTCTTTTTTAAACTGTCTTCCAACATGGAAAGTCCTGTGCTATTCATATAATACAGCTTGCTGCAGAACTTGAAAAATCATCAAAAATGGGGTTTAAAAATAGGTTAAGCATGTGTATTTAAAAATATCTCTGTAGCAGCGCTTACTATAGTCTCAATAACACTTATTATATGAAAGAATGAATCAAACCTGAGTGATAAACAATTTATTTGGGCTAGAGAGATGACTCAGACGTTAAGAGCATTGGCTGCTCTTTCCAAGGTGCTGAGTTCAATTTCCAGCAACTACATGGTGGCTCACAAACCATTGAAGATGAGATCTGGTGCCCTCACCTGGAGCGCTGGTGTACTTGCAGGCAGAACACTGTATACATAATACATAAATAAATTTTTTTAAGATTTACTTATTATTTATACAACATTCTGCCTGCACACCAGATCTTACTATAGATTTATTGAACACTTCATGCCCTCTCCTGGCTTTCAAAAGTTACAAGCACAAATGAATTCTACAGGTGCTGACATTCTGAGCTCAGCGGGCGCCTGGGCTTTCTCAGGTTCTCTTGGGGTGGGGGTGGGGGGAAGCTTGGGCCCCATCAAGTACCAAACTGGAAGTGCATCCTCCGGGCAGAGACGCGTAAAGTGCGGGGTCAAAGGAGCTCAGGGCTCCAAAACCGGAGCTAGGCAGCAAGAAGGGCCTGGCCGGACGTGGACTTGACAGTGGCTCGTTTGTGAGCAGCTCGAAGCTCTGAAAACGAGAGAGGCTGAGGCAGAAGCCCGGTTTTGAACCAGCGCGGACAGGCCGGCGAAGGGCCGAAGCTCACGGTGGCCAGCAGCGTGTCTACCTGACCGACAGTCAGTGAATTCTTCAGGGCGGAGGGGAGTCCTTCCTTCCCCAGAATAAATGACAAGTCTCAGAGGGTCATGGCGAAGACACTGTGTCAGCCCTGGAAGCGAAGCCAGTTTATTTCCTGCGAAACAGGGACTTAGAAACCTTGGGCAGTGGGAGGGGTTTTGGAGGTGAATGTGTTTGATTCGTTGGGATTTTGAATGTGTTTGATTCGTTGGGGTTTTGGAGGTGAATGTGTTTGATTCGTGCTAGGAATACTTCATTGAAATGAGTGGTACAGTCCTACTGTAAGAGGGGGAACACAGTACTTAGTTATTCTGTGGGTGGGGGCAGAACTTCAGGTACGGTTAAAGGTCATTTGCTGAAATGCTAAGGTCTCATTAGCATAGTATGGGCTATATCCAGGAATCCCCTGGTGCTTGCTAAACAGGTTTCTTTTCTTTTCTTTTAAAGATGTATTTATTATATTTACAATGTTCTGTCTGCATGTACTCCTGAACGCCAGCAGAGAGCACCAGATCTCCTTATAGATGGTTGTGAGCCACCACAAGTTTGCTGGGAATTGAACTCAGGAGTGCTGGAAGAGCAGCCAGTGCTCTTAACCTCTGAGCTATCTCTCCGGCCCCCGAACAGGTTTCTTAACAGGAAAGTGTTGAGCCTGTAGTCTTCCTGAGGGCTATGTGACTCTCCTTAGAGGAGCTGGGGTTTCCCCGGCTCAGGGGAAGAGGAGGGGACCCAGCTGAGGAAGGGAGTCTGTCATTTTGGCACCAAGCTCACGGGCTATCTGGTAATCACAGACTTCAACCTTACCATCAGGGTCCAACAAGGCACAAGTATGGGAAAAGAGTGGCCTGTGGCTATCCAGAGTCATAAGCAGATGGTAGTGAGATGAATCAGAGGTCAATGAGATTTTTTTCAAAAAGATTTATTAATGCTTTTGTTTTATGTGTATTTTACCTGCATGTATGTGTGCATTCACAGTGTCTGAGGAGGCCAGAAGAGGAGATCCCCTGAAACTGGAGATACGATTGTGAACTGCCACATGGGTTCTGGGGGAAGGGCTGCTCATCTCTGAGCCGTCTCTCCCATCCTGACACGGGTCTTTTATGCATGCGAATGAAAAACAGCTTAATTAATTAGATAACACTGCAGGGGTCAATGGCTAGGGTACACCTGGCTTCCTTCGGTCAGTTCATCTTATTCCGTGTATCAGAGGAGGTGATACGACAGTAACGGAAGAGTCATGTTACTTTTCTCATCGCTGTGATGGAAATAACCTAAGGAAGGAAAGATTTAGCTTGGCTCACAGTTTCAGAGAGTCACAGTCCGCCATAGTGGAGACTGCCAAGAACAATGGCTGGGCTAGTTCCCTGGTGACGGGAGCTTCGGGCTTCTGGAAGACAGGACACAGAGAGCTGAGCTGGAATGAGGAAAGAGCATCACCTTCAAAGACCCACCCCTAGTTCTCCTCTTCTGGTTATTAAACAGGTAGGTCTTCTCCAGGTCATTCAGTACACACATATCCTGAGGGGTACAACCACAAAAATGCTCCTTGTAGGACAACTGTGTGCTGAAGAATGGCATTGTATTGGCTAGGTTTGTGTCAACTTGACACAAGCTACAGTCACCAGAGAGGAAAGAGTTGAGGAAATGCCTCCATGAGACCCAGCTGTACGGCTTTTTCTCAATCAGTGCTCAGTGAGGGAGGGCCCAGCCCCTTGTGGGTCGTCCTGGGTCCTCTAAGAAAACAGGCTGAGCAAGCCAGCCAGCAGCACCCCTCCCTGACCTCTGCATCAGCTCCTGACCCCAGGTCCCTGCTCTATTTGAGTTCCCATCCTGCCTTTCTTTGATGATGCCCAGCAATGAGAAAGTATAAGCTGAATAAACCCTTTCCTCCCCAGCTTGCTTTTTGGTCATGATATTTGGTTGCAGCAACAGAAACCTTAACTAGGACAGCATCCTGTGACACGCCACGAGGTCTGGATGCAGCATCCCTCCATGCCCTGAGGAACAAAGGACAGACTTCCAAGTGCTTGACAGACCAGGCCCAGGACCCCTGCAGGAAGGCTGGTAACTGTGAGCTAGATGGGGTAAATTTCTTAATTAAGTTCTCATCCCACTCTTCCTCCACGGGAGACTCCTTGGGCCACTTATTTTCACAGCCCTTGGATAAACACTCAGCAAGGCTCTGTTTTCCCCGATATGCTCTTGGCCTCATTAGAAGTGAGAATGATAAATATGCCTTTCTTGTAGCTTAGGAACATTTCTTCGCCGGGTTCCTACTCAGAGTAGGCTGGGTCAAGAGCCGTTTTCAATTCTGAACAGTTCTCTGTTTCTAGGCTAGTGCGACATTTGTTAGCTTAACTCTCAAAGAAACCATGAGTCTTGTCCCTTCTGCCAATAGGCGCATTCACAGACGCGTTGTGAGCATGGCTCAGTGGGCTTCAGTGTAGTCAACGGCATTGCACAACCACTAGTAGTAGCAAGAGATATCCACCCTGTCCCCAAAGAGCATCCTCACTCTTTTTTTCTCCTTGCCCCAACCTCACTCTACGCCCGAGATCTATGTGACCACCAGTCTAATTTCTGCCTTTGTGGATTTACCCTTTTCAGATATGTCAGACAGACAGATTCACACACACTACATGGGTGGCTTGTTTCACTTAGCACAGTGTCTTCAAGAGTCACCCGTGTGGTGGCGTGGCTGAATCTAATTTGTTTACTATTGGCTACAGTCCACTCTATGGCCGTTTCATTTGTCCGCCATTCAGGAGACATTCGGGCTGTTTCTACCTTTTGGCCTCTACGAATACTGTCGCTACAATCATTTTCAAAGCTTTCGGATGCACACAGGGTTTCACTGGTCTTTAGCTGTTAAATATCACACGGGGCTTGTGCGTGTAGAGAGCTGACTCCAAGGGCAAGATCTCAGACTCATGTTTAGCTCATGCGTTTCCGAGGCCCTTTCCCGGGGCAGTCTGCCCTCATGGCTGTGGCAGGGAGACAGGAGAAAGCCAACAGCCAACAGTAAACAGCAATCCACAAAGAGAACACTGCTCTTTCTGGAAACCCATAGTCAGGAACTCCAGGACAACCGTTCAAGCGGAACTTCCCCAGCAATTCTGCTGGATGGCGGAATCACCTGCCTCAAAAGATGCTGGGGGGTGTGAGCGCCCGATGTGAAGATGCTTTACTGTTCATCTGCTGCTCCCATCTGCCTGCTATTTTTCCTTTACTTCTGCTTGTTACATGATTTACTCATTGAAACCTAAGTACAGCTACGGTATCATTCTCCAGGGAGCAGCCATGTTTCATGGATTGTCCAGTTTCTGCTTTCTTTCTCCTCCCATCCCCTTTTAATGGCAATTACTTCGTGACTAACTCAAGTGTGATAGTCTTATCTTTAGGTTTGGTTTTGTTGCTTGTGTTTGGACAGGAGTTCTCTGCTGGAACTCACTCTGTAGACCAGGCTGGCCTTGAATTCTCAGAGATCCACCTGCCTCTGCCTCCCAAGTGCTGGGACTAAAGGCGGGCACCGCTACCAGTCAGCAGCAAGATTCTTAATAAGGGGAATTCTCACCTTCATCCAACGTGTTCAAGGAGCACACATTGACTCAGATGCTTCGGATGGACAGACAGACATTTCCGCCCAGGAGGGTTGTTACTGTCCCTGTTTATACTGGAAACAGCTAAGGTGAACATGTTCAGAAGTCCTGAACTCACTTAAATGACCTTCAGGAGATTTATTAAAATGCTAACTAATAGGCCACTGTGAAGATACAGTGGTTGGCTCACCCGCTCACCTGCTCACACCTGAGTGGCTTCCACGTGTCAGCGATCGTGAAGTAACGCTGGGAAGTATTCTGCTGTCCACATCTTTCAACACTCTACTCTCAGTCCCTTCAGGAGTGCGATCAGCTCTGTAGCCGCTAGGTCACCCGAGAGTTCCGTTTTCACCTGTCAAGCACTGTGCTGTGTTCAGCCGCCCACCCGCAGAACTCTCCTAGAATGCTGTTGGTCAGCCCGCTGACTTCCGGCCTCCAGTCCGCATGCGGCCTTTGCTGACATTCCTAACGAGTGCAAGTGCTCAGGTTTGGGCTTCGAGAGCGGCAGTCAAGCAGACTGCTCTTTGGGGAAGGACTGTGATCTTGAGGGCGTGGGGAGAGGAGGGGTGGATCCTCTTGGTCTGTGTGTCTGTCATACATGCAGTGTCCCTGGAAGCCTGGGCCCTGAGCATAGATGCAGTCCTGAGGGAGGAGAGCCACAGCTGCAGTGGGCGTGACCTGGGCAGCATCTACTCTGGGTACTCGCAGTGAGGCTGCCCGGCCCGGGACAAGCAGCTGCCCTTTAGCTGCTTTCAACATTACCCCTTTGTCTTTGCACTTTAGCAGTTTAATGATAACCTGTCCTCTGAGGGCTTCTTCGAGCTTCTCTTGCTTAGGGAATGTGGAGCTGGAATGTTTGTATTCATGTATTTCATCAAATTTGGAATTTTTCTGGTCATTGTGTTTTTCAAGTTGTTTTTTTAAATTATTTATTTTTGTTTTGTGTGCATTGGTGTTTTGCCGGCATGTATGTCTCTGTGAGGGTGTCAGATCCCCTGGAACTGGAGTTACAGACAGTTGTTAGCGGCCATGTGGGTGCTGAGAGTTGAACCTTGGTCCTCTGGAAGAGCAGCCAGTGCTCTGGACCCCTCAGCCCTCTCTCCGGTCCTAATGTTTTCTGTGTCCCCTTTTCTGTTCTTCTTCTGAGACTCCTACACTGGCCTGATCAATGGTGGCCCAGATGCTCTTGAAACTCTTCCTGTCCCTGCGGGAAGATGTTCTGAAGAAATACTTAGACCCTCCCTTTGTCTATCAAGCCACTGAAAGAATGGATCCCAAGAAACCAGAATTTCACCAAGAATCTCACATAAGGTCTGTGCCGAGACAGAGGGTGAGCTTGCCTCCAGGAGTATTTGTACCTTGTCTGATAACCCGGAAGAAGAGAATGAAGTTGGGACAATGGGGTGCACACTTCAACCGCAGCTTTTCAGCTACATATCCCTCTTGCCTTCCAGTTAAGAACAACCCTCATGTCAGGGCCCCAAAACAAACTGGAGCAGGGAAGGAGGTGGTCGCTGGATCTCTTTGTCCAATGTGACAATGTAAAATAAAGCCCCATTTCTGCTTGTCACTGTTCATTTGATTCTTTTTAAATACCTTATTGAAGACTGGTGTCTGAGCCTGGCTTGTAAAGAAAGTAATTACAAGGAATCTAAATATGTTTTTCATCTGAAGAGTGATCCCTGGAATGTAACCTTTGTAATGCTATTTTGAAAGCTTCCCCACCTTGTAAAACTTTCTGCTTACACAGCTACTGCATTCCCAGAGCTTGGTGGCCAGGAGCAACCAACCGGATCCCCATTCCCTTCATCTCCTTTGAGCTAGCCAACCTTGAAAGACTGTGATCAGATGACAGCCGAGAAGGAAAAGACATGATCCCCTCACGTCAGGGTAAAAACAGATGGCTTCCCTGCTCAGTGTTTACTACCTGAAAGAAGCAACCACCTTTTGCAAAGGCAAAGCTGCCTTGAAGTCTTACTTCCACCTTGTCCTCATCATGTTAGCGCACCTCTGTTGCTGTAGAAACACCGACCAAGCTGGGGAAGGAAGGGGCTTAAATTACAGGTTACAGTTCATCCTCGAAGGAAGCCAAGGCAAGAGCTTGAGGCAGAAACCACCAGGGGGCGCTGCTAACTGGCTTGCCCTCATGGCTTGCTCACGTTGCTTTCTTAAACAACCCACGACCACCAGCTCAGGGATGGCACTGCCAACAGTGGGCTGGGTCCTCCCACCTCAACCATTAACCACAAAGACAGTCCATAGACATGCCCACAGGCCAATCTGATGGAGGCAGCTCCTCAGCTGAGGGTCCCTTTCCCCAGATGACTGTAATTTGTGTCAAGTTGGAATAAAAAAAAAAGAAAACTAACCAATGAAACTCATGTTCTTTGCATGTTGTCAGTAGGGTCCTTGGCACCCTGTCTTTCTTTCCAGCACTTTGGGGCTTTATCTGGAATTCTAGTTCTGTCTGGGAATAAGTCAAGAGCCCTAACTTTAGGGAGACAGGTCCCAGGACCTTATTGTGATGGGCCCATGGTGTGGGCAGTCAGCACTTCCTAGATCAGTAATGATCCAGAGACAGAAAGTCTCTCAGCAATGTAGGGGAGCTCCCAAGCAAGCACCACTAGTGATTCTCAATGAATTGGAGGCCAGCGAAGGCTACATGGAAAGAAAGAAAGAAAGAAAGAAAGAAAGAAGGAAGGAAGGAAGGAAGGAAGGAAAGAAAGAAAGAAAGAAAGAAAGAAAGAAAGAAAGAAAGAAAGAAAAAGAAAAGATAAAAGAAAAGAAAGAGGACGAGGAAGGAGAGGAGGAGAAGGAAGGAGAGGAAGGAGAGGAGGAGGAAGGAGAGGAGGAGGAGGAAGGAGAGGGGGAGGAGGAAGGAGAGGGGGAGGAGGAGGAGGAAGGAGAGGAGGAGGAGGAAGGAGAGGAGAAGGAGGAAGGAGAGGAGGAGGAGGAAGGAGAGGAGGAGGAGGAAGGAGAGGAGGAGGAGGAAGGAGAGGAGGAGGAGGAAGGAGAGGAGGAGGAGGAAGGAGAGGAGGAGGAGGAAGGAGAGGAGGAGGAGGAAGGAGAGGAGGAGGAGGAAGGAGAGGAGGAGGAAGGAGAGGAGGAGGAAGGAGAGGAGGAGGAAGGAGAGGGGGAGGAAGGAGAGGGGGAGGAGGAGGAGCAGCAGCAGCAGCTGAGAGTGAGTAGGATGTGAACTGATTGTGGAGAGCTGATCCTTGGTGCTGTGGGTGGGCAGTGACCTCATTTGGCTCAGCACCAGCTGTCTAGGTCTCTGGATCCAGTCTCGGCTTTATACCAACATGCCCTTTGCCCTTGAGTGGAAGATCCTCAGGAAAGATGTGACATAGAGGGACAGTTCTTCCTCAGGGACTTACCGTCTCTCGCAACCTACCTGGACAAACCCTGGACCAGCTGTTAGCAGACACAGCATTCCCTTCCCCAGTTCATCTCATCAACATGTAGATGATTTTTTGTTGGCAGAGGCCTCCCAGGAAGAGCTCGCTCAGACCACCTTCGCTCTCCTCGATCTTCTGGATCAACAGAGTTGAAGAGTCTCTCAAAATAAATTGTAATTTGTTGAAAATGAAGTTTGTTACTTGGAACACTTACTCAGTAAAGGAAAATGAAGGTTGGTCCCTGAGTGAATAGATGGGATTAGCAATACAAACTGACTTTAGGGAATTTCTGGGTCTGGTTGGATACTGTAGACTCTGGATAGACTCCTTAAAAACTTATGTGTGTTTGTGTGATATGCCTGTGTATGGGTATGCGCACACTCGCACAGATGGAGGCCAGAGAGGACACTGGACTCCCTAGAGCTGGAGTCATAGAAGGTTGTGAGCGGCTGTGTGCATGCTGGGAACTGAGGCTGAGTCCCCTGGAAGAGCAGTGAGTGCTCTGGACTGACGCTTATGTTCTCAGAACTAAGGACCTCTATGCCAAGTTACTAGAAAGCAAACCCAGCCGTCTGTTACGGCACCCAGAGGATGAACCTGTCCGGGATCTTTAACAGTCTCTTCTTTCAACCCCAGTGTTAGCACTCGTCCCACTTGAAAACCTTTCCCCTTGTCTGGGGTTGCAAACAGGGAGTGGCTCTGAGATCTTAACCCAACAACGTGGGCTGGGGAAAAGGCAGCCTAAGGCTTTCCTAAACTCCTAGACCCTAAGTGTTCCCAGCCAGTGGCAGCCATTGCCTTGTTCGCCAGAGAAAACAGGAAGTTGACTTTCGTGGGTTCCCTGATGGCTGGTGGTCCTCACCAGGTTAGAGGTGACTTCAACCAGAGGGCAAGAAAGTGGTCGGCTGACCCCTGCACCCTCAGATACGAAGTTGTGCTGTAGAAAAGATGACCTGATTCTTTACTGCCGATAGTTCGCACAGTCCTGCTGAACTCTTGGAGGGAGCGAGCCCCTTGGAACACACTACTGCTTAGACCGGGTAGCATATCAGCCTGCAGTCCAGCCTGGTCTTGGAGAAGCTCTGTTCCAGGAAGGACTCAAACTTCATGGCTGAATCCTTCTAAGCAAGCAAGGGGAAGAGTCATGATGGCTACCCTGTGATGGATAGAGAAGAATTAGTCTTTGGTGAATCACATGCAAATTACCTAATAATTGTTTAGCACAAATGTATGAATTATTCACTCATAAACAAGTCCTAAGATACCTGGGGAAAAAAAGGAACAATCTACACTGATTGCAAATATAGCTTCAGAGGGGCCCTCATGTTTGGAAAAATCTGGACAGAAGCAACCAATCACTTTCTTCATTTCCTTCATCTCCTTTCCTCAGATTTTTGTTGTTGCTGTTTTTCTTTTGTTTTGTTTTTGAGTAGCAAAGGCCTGGATTTGGTGTGTAAGGGGATAATCAATGATCCTATCTTGTCCCCAGATTCTCCTCTTCCACTTCTGGCTCCTTCCTTCCCCCTCATACCAAAAAGTGTTACCAAGCCTTCTAGGAATGATTCTGCCTACGTGATAGTCACTGTAGTTAAAGGCCGAAAGCAGACCTGAGACGCGCTGTGTGGACACAAATGTTCGACTGAATGGGTAGAGCATTCCCTTCGCACGCTCAAAAGAGCAAGTGGCATGCATGTGTGCTGGAGGCCCAAGGGTCAAATAGTTCTCTTCCCATTGGAATGGGAGTTAATGGAAAGGCATTCACTGAATGATCTCTCTTCCAAGACCAAAAGGCCACGGGCTTGTCCATACTGTTCTCCCTGACGGGCCACCGGGAGTAATTACTTCTCATACCTTCCGTGGGTGGGGGCAGCAACTGACTCCCGTGGACAATGGAACTGGGGGCAGTGAAGAACACTCTTCAGGGGGATGGTTAACCGGTTAACCCAGGTGTAACGGGGCAGACATCTTGCAGTGTTGCGGAGGACCCTTCTCTGGCTCTTGTCTGTCGATTTCAGCGTGGCTTGTGCTTGAGGCTAGTTGGCCATCCTTTTCACTATGTGTGTGGACATTCTAACCCAATGCAGGAGAGCTACTGACTTTAGGAGGCTTCTCTGACCCCCAGATGGACAGAGACACCATGGAAGTGCCCCAGGAGGCCCCAAATGCATTCAAAGCCAGGAACCAAACAGCTGCTGGTTTTGAGCGGACCCTGTAGTGGTGGTTGACCATTCAAAAAAAAACGTAGATTGTATTAGCTGTATTTATCACATCTAGCAAAGCTTTATTAACTTTACTTGGGACACTGTCAAAGGAATAGCTGAGCAACTTAGTCCTGTGCGCGAAATGACTTGGGGGAATAAGTTAATGTTAGAAACTATTTTAGGCCGGGCACGGTGGCACACCCCTGTGGTCACAGCACTTGGGGACGCAGAGAAAGGCGCATCCCTGTGAGTTTGAGGCCAGCCTGGTCTGCAAAGGGAGCCCATTATAGCCAAGGCTACACAGAGAAACCCTGTCTGGAAAACAATAATTAATTAATTAATTAATTAATTTTTAAAAAGAAACAAATTTTAGGTGGAAAAGGAGTCTGTGTAATGTCAGGGTGACATTGCATCCCAGATGGGATGGACGCTCCTAATGGCCACCCTAATGACCTAGCAGAAAATTCAGGAATAGATGACCCGTTTTTATCTAATGGCCTAAAGGTCCAGCCACTGGAAGGGGAAAAAATTGACATTATTTTAGTATCGGTGACTCTAACAGTTGGAGCCATGATTCTAGTAGGATGTGACATGATCGCCTGCCTTCCTGACTTAGTCCAGAGATGAACAGAAACAGTTTTGACTGAACAATTTTCTTTCTGTTCCTTATCAAAGTGACCTCCTCTTAGAAAAAAAAAAGGGGGGGGGCAAAAACTGATGATAAAATTTGAAGAAGAGTTTTCTGGGATAATAAAGAGAGGGTAACGGAAGGAAATAACTACAAGGAATCTAAATCTCTTACATTAGAAGAAGGACGCCAGGCATGTAACTTTGTAGTAATATTTTGAAACCTCTTCCAGCTTCTTAAGCTGATTGTCTCTGACAGCCTGCTGTGTTCCCCGAAGCATTCCTGAAACCTGATGGCCGGAAGCAGCCAATAACGTCCTTCATTTATTTCACCTCAGATTTTGTTGTTGTTGTTTTGTTTTGTTTTGGAGATGTGGTTTCTCTGTGTAGAGCTGGCTGTCTTGGAACTTACTCCGTAGGTCAGGCTGGCTTTGAACTCACAGAAATCCGCCTGCCTCTGCCTCCTAAGCCCTGGGATTAAAGGTGTGCTATCACCACGTTTTCTCGGATTTCTAAAATGCTAGTCAGCCTCATAAACTAAGAAAGACACAGTTCCTCACATTAGGATTAAAAACCATCCCATTTCTGGCTCCATGCTCTTGCTACATGAACTAACCAGCACAGCCTTTTACAGAAGTAAAAACTGTCACGCTAGATTGCCATCCTGATTAGGGCTTCTTCAAGGCCTCTTTCTATGCCCAGGACTCGGCAATTTCCCATGTTCTATCTTCAAATTCACCAATATTTTCCTCTGCTTGCCTAAATGTGATTTTGATCCCCTTAGTGATTTTCTTTTCATTTTATTTATTATATTTTTCGGCCCTAGGGTTTCTTTTTTCAGTCTCTATCTCTTTATTAATATTTTTCTTTTGCTCAATTGTTTTTGGTGTGTGTTTTTGTTTGTCTGCATATCCTCTTTTAGACCTTTGAGCACCTTCCTATTAAAGGTGCCTGCCTATGAGGTAGGGCTTTTAAAGTCCACACCTAGTAGATCTACTGTTTAATGTTCTTCAGAGATGCTTTTTTGTTGTTGTTGATATTTCCCCCCTCTGAATATTTTTGCTTATTTGTTTTGAGACAGTCTTGTGAAGCCCAGGCTGGCCTGGAACTTAATACATGAGAGAGGATGGTTTTGGAATCCTGCCATCTTGCCTCGGCCTCCCAGGTCCTGGGATCCCAGTGCGTGTGTGGCCACACACAGCGAACAGATCGCGCATACTTAGTTCTCTATACACTCTACGCTTTTCTCGTTGGTGTTGCAAAGCAGGATTTCACCTCGGTAGCGTGGTAACTGTGCAGGACACCCCACTTCCCTGAGCGCTTTGGGTTTCTGCCTCACTTGGCTGTTGGTTGTAGTGGCTACTTCCGGGCTGAGCGTCACTCTGGGTGCAAGTGTAAAGATTTCCCAGACTTTCTTCCGAGCAGACATCTCCCCCTGGACATGAAGATTTCCTAAGTTCCCCAAATACTCAATTGCATTAGAATGTTCTAGTCCTCAGATTCCAAAAGAAGAAGAAGAAGAAGGGAAAACAAAGGAAGGGAAAGGAGTCAGCTTCCTTACTAGTCTTGAAGTGGGGAGACTTCTGGTAGGGAAAGGGGTGCACAGTGATCTCTGCCTGCTTCCTTGCACCTGTGTGATCCTGCCTGATATTGCAGTAACAGACAGCGGGCACATCCTAATATTTGCAATTCACCAACGCTACCTGCAAATTTCTGCCCAAGCCTGGCTCCAAAGGCTTCTTCCGGGCAGGTTCACCATGCAGCTGGTTGTCAGAGCCAGGAGACGGATTTGTACTACCTCCTCTGCTGTCATCCTTCCGGAACCTTCCTCCGAAAGGTCTCCTTGGCGTTGTTTCGCAGAGCCTTCTGGTTCCCAAGCCCACAGGAGATCGGGAGAAGCAATTTAAAGGAAGAAGGCAGTAGGCAAGAGGCCAGCCCACTGCTGTCGTCAGTGGCACCTGGGAGAGCTGTCCCCACCTCCGCTGCTATCACGTCTACCTCTCCTGCTCCATCAGGTCACCGCTCCGCTGCTAGCTGCCCACCCCCTGAAGTCATTTCCTCATTCCTGGCCGGTTGGGCACATCTGCTTTTCCAAGCAGCCCTTCTAGGAAGCGGCTGCCACAGCTGGGGCATGCCCGTACCATTAAGGCCTGCCATCTGGGACATCGGTGCCAGCGCCTTTCATTCGTGAGCCTTTCACTAGATTACATCTTTAATCCGAGAGAAGTTCCCTTCTTTTCATTTCTTTTCTGTTTCCTAT
Source organism: Meriones unguiculatus (assembly GCF_030254825.1). NCBI lineage: Eukaryota > Metazoa > Chordata > Mammalia > Rodentia > Muridae > Meriones > Meriones unguiculatus. The sequence continues at coordinate 6,317,725 of NC_083356.1, forward strand.
TTTGGTGAGAGAGACTCTTTTACCATCAAAACTCTCTGCACATTGGAGAATCCATGCTTTTCTTTCCCCCTTCCCTCTCCTTCTCTCAATCCCCATCACTCAAATTGCTAGTCCTTTCTCTTTGTTGTTACATACATAGACATCTGTGTGTTCGTGTGCACAGGTTTGCAGATATAGCCTGTTGAGTCCATTTTCGTTGCTGGTGCTCAGCACTGGTGGCTCCGCATTAGGCAGCCAGCTAGAGGACTCTTTCCCATGAGAAGCGAACTCTGTCTTTCCCAGCAGTCAGTAGTTGCCAGTAGTCCTTCCCTGGGGACAGACCCTGTGAACCCCCCTCCCCTCCATGGCCATTTGCTGTTATTCTGGTTCTGAGTATCCAGCCCTTCTAGGAGAGACTGTGTCACTGCAGACATCCTGCTGTTCCGGTCCTTTCCACACACTCCTCTTCCATGTTTCCTGAGCCGTGGATGCAGGAGCCAAGCTGTAGACTCTTCCTCTCGGCTGCTTTGTGTCCGGTTGTGGTCTTCTGGGACGGTCTCCATTCGCTGTGGAGACAAGCCTTATTGAGGAGGACAGCTGGCTCCACTTATCTGTGGGCCTAGGGGTAAGATTCACCCCGTGGGACGGAGTTATGCTGTCTAGGTACGTAGCAATGCCTATACTCCACAACCTCACTAGCTCCGGGAAGCAGCAGGTTTTCAGTGTCGGGCAGGATCTTGTTCCTCGTGAGAAGGCTTCCGTCCAACTAGACAGCTCGTGCTATACCGACATGTCAGCGCCACTTTCTGCGCTTTTGCAGCTCCTGCCCGAGGGTCTCTGGGTAGTTCGTAGGTGCTGCAGCTGCTAGAACTACCTATTGCTTCTCTCCCCTGGCAGCTTGCACAGTATTTTCTGGTGCCAATGAAAACTAGAGTGCTGGAAGGACGCTTTCAGCTCTAATGTATGATCCACTTCTGAGATAAATTACCTAGTGCACCCCAACTGAGTTCCTGTATCACCTCAAGTTGGAAAACACATCTTTCGTGACCTAAGGCCAACCCTAACCAAGTCCACCAGAGTCTGATTCCTGCAACTTTCTGGTGTGACTGGGAAGCCTGTCCGCTTAGATCATGAAGATGACCTCTAGGGGGCAGCGCTTCCAAACCCCACATAACAACCGGCCGGGCTTTGCTCTCGGTTAGCAAAGGCGAGTTTGCACCGAGCTTCGTCTCTGATACTTCATACCCTGTGTTCCTAGTTCCCTTCCTTCCCCAGTTTCCCCCTCTTCTTTCTTAGCGCTTGAGTTTCATTGCTGTCGATTTTTTCTCCTTCTCTTCTCATGATCCCCCTCTAGTTTAATAACCTACACACATAAATAAACACATTCATTTGCATACACACACATCTTTTAAATCTAGGTCCCGCATAGAAGAGAAATTATGTTATACCTGTCCTTCTGAGTCTGGCTTTCTTTGTGGAGTGTGATGTTTTTCAGTGGCATCTGGTGTCCTGCACATTTCCTGATTTCATTTTTCTCTACAACTGTATAAAATTCCTTTGTGTATGTGAACCGCACGTTCTTTATCTACTGATGGCTCCGTTTCCTGGCTGTTGGGAACGGTGCAGCCGTAGCATGAATGCGCAAGTATCTGTGCAGTGTGTTCATTTAGAGAATGCACCCTAGACAGGTTTAGCTACTTCACGTCGTAGCTCTAGTTTTAGATTTTTTTTCCCTTACCATTTTTTAACGCTTATTTTTGCTTGTGTGTATGCGTGTAGTGATGATGATGCGCAGTCATTTAAGGTGTCAGGAAAGGAAGACAGCAAGTGTACCACAAGACATTCACGGACACAGTAATTCCGTGAAACGCTACACAGCCTTAAGAGGTCATCTAGAAAGGGAATGGCTGGAGAGGTGGCTTTGTGGGAAAGAGTGGCCACCGCCACTCCGGACAAATCTGAGTTTGGTCCCCAGGACTCACACAGTGGAAGGAGGAAAATGAATGCGGCAAGGTGTCCTCTGACCTCCATGCATGAACCATGCCAGGTACATGCAGCAGCCTAACACATAAGAGCCAACCACTAAATAAATGAATGTGTAACAATTTTAAAATAATAAAACAAAAGGTCCATAACACAGGTATCAGCATATTTCTCTATTGACATGAAAAGACCTACTACAAAGTTTATGTCACAATATGTCTGCCATAGTGACTACCATCTATTGAATGCTTTCAATGTCCGAGGCCATATTTTAAATATGTTTTAGATATTACTTCATTTCTCTCTCACAATAACACCGTGGAGATTCTATCCCTATCTCTCTTAAAGCTTTCTTTATGCTTATATTAGCCAGACTCCTGTCACTGTAACAAAAGACCTAAGAGAGACAACTTATAAAGAGGAAAAGTTTATTTTGGCTCATGATTTCAGAGGTTTCAGTCCACGGTTGCTTGGCTCTGTTGCTTTTGGGCCTGTGCCAAGTCACAGTGTCATCGTGAGAAGTACACAGTGGATCAAGGAAGCCAGGAAGGAGAGGAAGGGGAAGGAAAGAGATGTTGTGACAGAGTCCAAAATCTACTTCAAGGACATATCTCCAGTGACCTAACTTCCTTCCTGTAGATCTCATTTCCTAAAGGTTCCACCATATCATGACAGGCCACAGGCTGATGACCCGGTCTTTAACATATGACCTCTGATGTACAACCTCTGACGCACATCAAAGGTTCATACTATACCAGTGTCCTGACATCTCCTGTCTCTGAGCTGACTTTTCATTGCTAGTTCATAGCAATGTGACTCTGTAATGAGGCCCCTAGCCTGCTGCATGGCCTCAGCTTTTAGCAATTACTTCAAACTGTCTCTATTTACCTGATGTTAAATAGAAAACCAAAATGGACCGAAGAAATCTATCTACTACAATTCAAAATCTTAAGGACATTTCTTCAAATGAGGAAGAATCTTGGAACTAAATAAATAAAATTGATGACAACTGTCTAAGAAAAGTCGAATATAGAAGGATTTCCCCCAAATTTTTTTCATAAAGTTTAATCATTCTTATGATGTAATCTTCGGCACTTTAAGCCCTTAAAGTGAAAACAGTTGGGTTTTTAAATGATGGATTACTTCCTTACACTAAAACATTGTTTGTGATTATTGTAACATTGCTTGCTCAATTACACATTTTTAAAATTTTTATATTATGTATATGGGTGTTTTGCCTGCGTGGATATTTGTGCGCTATGTGTGTTCAATACACATGGAGGGCGGAAGAGGGCGTGGGATCCCTTGAAAGCGGAGTTGCACTACCATGTGGGTGTTGGGAATTGAACCCAGGTCCTCTGAAGGAGCAGTAAGCGCTCTTGAGAACTGAGTCCTGCTTCCTGAGTTTTAAAATAGTGCAAACCATACCACATTCTCCACACACGTTTCTGACAGTAACAGTGACTAAGCCTTAGGGCTTCTAGCGTTTAAGGAGAGAAACAGGAGTAACCCCCACCTGTGGATACAGCTTTCAGGGCGTCAGTGGCAGGTACGTTGCTTCCCTTGATCTTTCCGGTATGTGAAAGGCACAACCTGAACTTCCCACAAGTTGTTTCCTGAAAGGTCAGGGTAGCCACAGCTCTACCTCATTTACTGTTACCACATTTCCTGGTCTGTGCACCCAACAGCAGGGCCATAGAGCGCGCTTTCCGCACAGGCATCATAGGATGCACTCCGACATCTGGAGACAGCTGCGGCCTGCAGCTGGCTGGGTCCTGCAGTAAACGCCCCTGAAAAACGCCAAGGAGCGAAGCTCCTGAGCAGATGAGCCCGGGCCTCGGCCTTTTCCTCCCAGGCTGAGCAGTTCTGGTCACTGCTACGTGGTGAGCACGTCTTCCGGGCAGGAAGGCTCTCCCACGCACACCAGGTAAAGAGGCCGCTGCAGGAGAATCCAGACACCAACGCCTCCTCCAGAGAAACTCAGCGGAGACTGCCTGTAATTCAGACTCAAACACCTATCGGGAAAAATAGGCTCCCTGAATGTCACTCGTCTTTTTAAAGTCTGGCGTGTTTTTTTTTCTACAAAACTTAGTAGAGAATGAAAAAAAAAGGTGCGAACTGGTTTTTAACAATACACACACACACACACACACACACACACACACAAATCAACCTAAATTCTTTCACCTAGAAATAGCCACTAATTCTCTTGCTCTTTCTCTCCCTCCCTCCCTCCCGCTCTCTCTCTCCTGGTCTTTAAGAGGTGTGAGATTTTTTATATTCGTGCACATTTTGAATTCTGACATTTGGAAATCAGACTGATGTACAAGCTTCCTCCTTTATTTTCAGTTGCCGTCACTTGAAGCTTATCCATCACCTCAACTATCCTGCCAACGAGGTTCCTTAATATTCCTTATGCATGACCTCATAGCCTGAGGACCAGTCCCTTGCAGGTTCCTGACCCAGTAACACCAGGCACCGCCTGACTCCCAGTCCCTGGCTTCTGCAAGAATCCAGCTCAGGAAGAGGAAAAGAGGGCCATCTGTGCAGGAAGGTAAAACCAGCGTAGATTAAATGGGGTGTGAGGAAAAGGCACTTAGCTCTGTAAACATGCGCTACTTGAGAGACAAGCTCATCTACGGACAGCCTAATAACTGGACACACAGCACGGTCCAGGGGCCGGTTCTCAGCCTTCCTCGTGTTCGAGAAACATAAGCGGTCCCACCTTTCAAAAGAAAAGAAAAGAATCTTCATAGCTCCAAACTGACCTGGGGGATTTTGAAAACATCAGTTTCTCATCTGCCCGTCCCTTTCTGTTTCTCCGCAGACACATTTCTATGTGTGGGCTGGGACACTCCATGACAGATGGCTCCAGAGACCATAAGAGCCGAAGTCACACTGGGCGCTTGATTCTGTGGTATAGTAATAAAAGAGCGTGGGCTATCTAATATTTATTATTATTAGCCCTTTGATTTTCACGGCGGTATTATCTAATCCGCTGTCACAAATAATAAGACACGGACACCTGTTAGAATTGTTATTGCCTTATTTACCTTGAGCTGGGCAGGTACTCCTACTTACACTGTCTCAATCACCTCACCATCCATCTCCCAGCACCCATCCAATGCCATCTTCCTTAATCCTCCTATCTTCCATCCACTTGCTTTCATTCCTCATCTGGGCCTTTTCACGCCATTATTCGAGCCCTTCCTTCCTGCCTCACGTGGCTTCCTTCTCCAGGCTAACCCATCCTGGTGTTCTCCTTCTTCCTCCCTTCCCGTCGTCCGTCCATCTCCTTCCCCTGGTTCTTGTGATTCTTTCATCCTCGAAGTCCCAGGAACCTTAGCCACGCCTACCCCATTCTGCCCTGCCCAGGTGTAGGCCATTTAATGAACCAAGTAGGTATAATGTTTTAGGCAGGTTTACACAATCAAGGATGGGTGCATCCCATGGGCAGTAACCAGATCTTGAGGGTCAGTAATTGGCATTAGAATCACGCGTGAGGGTGTGCCCAGCACATGGTGGGCACCTGACCCGTGCAGCTGCTATTCCCACATGGAAAAGCTTTCCACATGTCTGCTCTACCTCTATTCTCTCAGTCCCTGCAAGCATAATTACAGCCACCTCTGCGTCCTCTTGAGTGTTTCTTATGGGCCAATTCCAGGTTAAGCTCATGTTACTCCCTTTTGGTTTTTTTGTTTTGGTGAGAAAGGGTCTCACTCTGTTGCCTAGGCTAACCTCAAACTCATGATCCTGCTGTCTCTACCTCCCAAGTGCTGGGGCTTCCCAGCGTACCTCCACACACACTATTTTATTTTCATTCTTTTCTCAGTCAGGGTTTCTCTGTGTAGCCTTGGCTGTCCTGGGTTCACTTTGTAGACAAGGCTGGGCTCGAATTCACAGAGATCCGCCTGGCTCTGCTTCCCTGAGTGCTGGGATTAATAGGCGTGCGCCACTGTGCCTGGCTTTATCTTCATTTTTTACAACAGTTTGCCAAAAGACACTATCCTCCAATTTACAAATGGAAAAGTGGACAGTGGGGAAAGTTACTGTCTGTTCTTGAAAAATTTTCACATAATAAATTGCAACTGTTACAGGGAGCCCAGAAAATACGACCACTCAGGTCCAGCTGATAGCACACGGAAAGTTTTTATTCCAGTTGTCTGGGACTACTCTCCATATTCAGCACCCAAGTGTAGCCCCGAACATTTAGAACAGTGGTTCTCACCCTTCGTAACGCTGTGTCCCTTTACCACAGTGCCTCATGTTGTGGTCACCTCCAAACATAAAATCATTTTTATTGCTACTTCATAACTGTAATTTCACTGTTATGAATCATAACGTAAGTATCTGATATACAGGATAGCTGATATGAAACTCCTGTGAAAGGATAATTCGACCCCAAAAGGGTCTCGACCCACAGTCGAGAGCTGATGATTTAGACACTTTTAGAGACTTCTAAAGACAAAAATGACAGCAGTCTCACTCGGCAGCTGCAGGGAGGGGTTTGCACAAGCAGGCGGTGTAGCGGAAGCTAGGACAGCCGTGGGTCCTAGACTAGAGCTGGGTAGTCTTCCACGGGGTTCTCCATCAAGAAGACCGGATTCTAGTTAAACCTGACACGGCCTCAGCAAGAATACAAGATGGAGGCACCTCGGCCCTGTCTTGGCCTCCTACGCAAGGACAGTGTCAAGCCTCCATGGCTGAGACCCTTTCTCACAGAAGCCCCGTTTTCGGCCTCTTTTCACTCTCCGGCTAGAACCGAAGGGTTCTGTTGACACCCGCCTGCTGAGAACATTCCCCACTGGGCTGGGGGTGTAGCTCTGTGGCAGAGCAGTGGCCTGCTGCAGCTCCCACCACCATGGGACAGACACTGAGAAGGGATGTCTGCGGTGCTAGGGAAGCAATGCAGCAGCCACTGCACACACCCCACACCCCTTGTTAATGGGGGGGGGGAAGCAAGGATCCCCGTGAGCTTCATATTCGCATGACCCGAAAATACTTAACTTGGTCGAGTAAAGGGTTCATTGCTGCTATTCATCTACTATCAGTGCTTGGACGTAGGAGAGGCTGTGGGTGGCTGTGGGGGTACACAGGTAGGCGGGTAGAAGGAGGGCAAGGAAGCCCCGGCACCTATTCTGTGAGCTGGCTGAGGCATTCCATTCCTTCCTCATTCTGCCCTTAGATTTTTTTTTTTCTGCAGAAATTGGCTCTGTCTCTTAGGGAAACAAGTGGAAAGGATGGGATCCCCAGAGAAGGAACCAAATACTTGGACCTGGAAGTAGGCAGAGGGGGATTACAAACATGCCAGCACGTTAGTGCCTGTGTGAGGGCTGAGCTGGAGGCGCAGGGACTGGTGACGGCCGTGCTGGCTAATGTACCGTGGGTCTTTACCATACAGTACCTCTCTCGAGGCTTTACATACATGAACTCAATTTGCACAGGGCCCTGTGAGTAGGAAGTGTTATAAGCGCCACTTTGCAAACCAAGAAAATCAAAGGGCTGAGGTTCCTGCTCATGCTCACATAGGCATCCCTGGGCAGAGCCTGGGTTTGGCGCCTGGCTGCCTGGTACCGGCATCTACTTCCTTTACCACCGAGTGCCCTGTCTTCCGTGTAGGTGTGAGCTAGCTACGTGATCAGTAAGAACATTGTTAGCAACAGCCAGCGAGGATTAGCCTCACCGGCTGACCTTGGAGGTTATATACATGATATAATGATACATGATATAAACTTGTCTCATGGAATCCATAAAACGATCTTATTATTTTTCCCCATTTCACAATGGAGAGACTCAAGGGCAGGAGAGTTAACTAGCTTACCCACACCCGTGACTGGCTCCTGGCCAGAACTAGGCTTAGACGAAGCAGCAAAGCTCGCGTCTGTCTCTGGTGCCCGACACTGAGTGACTAACTTAAGCCTTTGATGGCAACAAACAATTGAAGATGGACCCTATTAGCCGGAATTTTTATTCTCTTTACATCCCACAAGTTTATGTAGCCTCCTTTATTTAAAAAAAAAGCGGGTCTCCTGTTCATTCGGATGTACCCCGCTTTTATCTCCAAAACTGCACCCGAGAGCACAGCCGAAGCCTTGCACATCTTTTGAACGCTGGCTTGGCACGCTGTAGGCCACACGAGCAGGCAGGCAGGGGCGTTTCAGTTGCTTTGCTGTTCTTATCTGGGTGAGACAGCACAGTTAATGCCCGGGCAATTAAGGGGACCCACGAGCTTATTCTCTTGGTGTCCTACAATTTGACTCAACTTGTAAGTGAAACTGTACTTTGCTCCTCTCCTGTGAAGCATCTGATAGGAACTCTGAATGTGCATTTAAGGGAGGAATGACAAGACTGAATGTTCTAGGAAGATGACTTATGGATGCTTTGGCTTAGTCTCCCTCTAATATCTGTAAGACAGGCAGGCACTGGGTTGGCTCCCCACTCTGGCCCTCGAATCCCGCTCCATCTCACAGACTGCTGTGAGGGCAAAGCAAGTAACCCATCCACAGGACCCAGCCACAGATGGCGCCTTCCCCAGCACACTGCCCCCTCAACCTTTTCTCCTCCAGGCCCTGCTTGTTCACTCTCATTTGCCCCAAATCAGCTTCAGAAAGAGGAAAAAACGCTTTTTTTTTCTTAATGGAAGACTCATCATCTACTGTTGTTCTGTGTCCGGCGCCTGGGTGTCTCAAGCCTCCTTTTCTCTCCTCTCCTCTCCCCTTCCTTACTCTTTGCTCCTCTCCCTCTTTCCTTTTCACGTCCTTGTGAATGCTAAGCACGTGCTGGAACTGCCAGCCTCTTGTGTTCTTTTCTATTGTACTATTTCAGCAAATACCGTGAGGTTCGGGGTTGGAGATAGTTCAATGGTTAAGAGCACTGGCTGCTCTTGCAGAGGACCCAGGTTCGGTTCCCAGCACCCACACGGTGAGTCACAGCCTCACCTCCAGGTAACATCCTCTTCCAGCCTCCGAAGGCACCAGATAAATGCTGGTATACACCAAAATGAAGAAGATGAAATTTTATTTTATTTTTCTATTATAGTTTTTCAATCCATCAGATTAGCCAAACCAGAATAATGAGAATCTTAGAACCTCTTCTTTATTTCCTCCTGTTACAGAGCATTAAGTTTTTTAGAGCAATTGTCTTGGTGGTTCTGTATGCTTCTGCAAAGACTCGCTGAATACACGCTGATGGTGTTTGAAGGCTCATTTTCAGTACATGGTGTACTGGATACTATGACTCTGTGCCTGTGTCCCCTTTAGAACAGTGTCTGGCCTAGCTGCAGACAGCAGGTCACATTTCCTGTCTGCTTCCACAAGTGGCTCACTCTCCCAGGTCCCCCACCTTGGCAACCTGCATCCAATGATAGGGTGATACGGGAGTAAACTGTGCACCCCCTCGTCCTAGCTCAGGAGATCTCTAAGCTAAGACCTCATGTGGCTCCCCATGGCATGGTTGAGGGCTTTGCTCAGGTGGCAACAGAACCCAGCTTTCTCCTCTTTCTCAAACTTGCTTTTCTCATGGTTGGATCTCGAGACCACTTTCTCACGGACTCTTCGCTCGCTATATCTTGCTTCAGAACTATTTCCCGAGGAACTCGACTTGTAACAGACACTTAATTGGTTGATTTTTTTTTGGATGTTTGTAATATGTCACTTAATAAACACGGGTTATGACTTTGGTGCTCCTCATGGAGTCAGAATGTCACAGCTGTAGATGTTAAATTAGCTTAGAAGGATTCACAGGGAGGCATGCTTGGTGGAGAAACGCCACCTCCTGAAAATGGCCGTAACGAAAGGCTGTGCAAGTATAGACGGTTGATCTTACACTTAGCGCAATCAGGATTTTGGGTACAGTGACTTTTTTTATAAATTAGTTTCGGATGAATTGATATCTGAGACCATTCAGAAGTGGGTTACATTTAATTTAGCTCCATGAATCTATTAGCAAAGTTTGTGCTTTTAGAAAAACAGATAGAAGGCAACTACATTTCTGGTAAAGAAAATTTTAGAATGTTTTATGTGGTTTGTTTTTGTTTTGTTTTGTTTTTTGTAAATGTTTTGTGTATGTGTTTAAATTGGTTTACAGGCATAACAAAAGTTCAATTCTAGTGTTTTTGTTGTACTGGCTTAGTAATGATTCTAAATTTACCTGGAATAATAAACAGAGAAGAATAGGGGAGACAAACAAATATGCCTTAGTTGATGCTAAAACTTGTAACAAAGGCATAACAAATAAGCTAGTGTAGGTAGTATAAGGTTAGATGCCAGTGGGCGGGAGTTGGATCCTGAGCAGAACCCTTTTAAAAGTAACAATGTTGTAAAGAGGGCCACCACCCAGGGGCAAGAGCGGTTCTACCACTGGTCCTTAAAGAACGGCTTGGAAGAGATTGACGTAGAGTCTTAACTGTTACTGACTCGTGTCAAGAATTAAATAAACGAAGCCAAGCAAGGTAGTCTATTTCTATAGTCCTAGTACCTAGGAGGCTGACTGTTGTTTAAAAGAAGGAAAATCCCAACTGTTCTATTTTACCAGTAAATTCTCAGGAGCCAGATGCTGGGGTGAAAACCTGCTAGATCAGAGAGGCAGAGAAAGTAACCAGCTGACCTTTCTTCTCAGCTCAGGTCTGGATGGAAAAAAAAAAAAAAAACAAAAAAAACCTCAAAGACTCACCAGCTCAACTGACAGCCCAGGAGGAAAAGGCCAAAACACCCAAGGCCAAAGGCTTGCTAGCTCAAGGCCCAAAAAAAGCCAGGGAGCTGAGGAGCTGAAGCCTAAGCTGAAGCCAGAGCTTGAGCTAATAGCTTTTTCTTCTTTTCAATGTTGTCTTAAATACCCCTCAACTCAAAGTTTTTTTTTGGCTTACAGGCTGTCTCAGCCCATCAAGGCGGCTAGCGGTGGGCGTGGCAGTCAGTGAAGGGCTCGCCAGCACTAGCAGGAGGCCGAGGGATCGCATGTTTAGCAGCAAGCAGGTAGCAAAGAAGGCATGCTGGAAGTAAGGTCAAGGTTACAAACTCTCGGAGTCCACCTCCAGTGTCATGCTGCCGCCGGCGGCCAGGCCACATATCATAAACGTCCCCAAACAGTTAGGAGCCAAATGTTCCGGTACCTGAGCCTAAGGGGGATTCTCATTCAATCCCCTTTACTGTAGCAGGAGAATGGTCTCAAAAGCAAACATAATCCAGTAAAATAAGCAACGACAAGGCGCCGGAGAGACGGCTCAGCAGGTAAGAGCCCTGCCTTCTTTTCCACAGGACCCCGGTTCATCCCCAGCACCCAGAGACTCCAGTTCCAGCGGGGAATCTATGGTGCCCTCTACTGGCCCTCAAGGGTACCACGCATGCACACTGCACAGATACAGATGCAGGCAAAACACTCACACACAATAAAAATTAAAGAAAGAAAAACAAACAAACAAACCTAAATCCAGCTTCTGATGAATATCATGCTGGTTTGAAAGCAGAAAGGAACTGTAAGTCTGAGAAAAATGTCAACGGTTGATTGACATAAAATATGTAAACCTCGTTTCTAAGGGAGAAGAGGTTTCTTTGGGTTCAAATAGGATGGGAGACCTGACGTTGGCGGGCAGGTACGGTGGCAGGAAGACAAAGCCTTATACCGTCTGCAGGCCAAAAGCCGGGAACAGGAAGTGGCCTCCAGGCCTGACCCCAGTCTCTCACTTCCTCCAGCAAGGTCCCCCACCCTTGCCAAACAGAGACAGCAGCTGTGGGCCCAACATGAGAACGCCACAGCACATTCCACATCCAAACCACGCCACGCCATACAGTTTCAGCATGCAGAGGTGGAGGCAGGAGGAGGAGGTCAAAGGCAGCCAGGCCTGGCCTCGAAACTCCCCCCACCCCACGAAAAGCAGAACAAACAAAAACCCTCGTCCACCTTCAAAATTTTGAGCATAAAAAAGGAAAATATACATGGGTGGAATTTTTTCAACAAAGGAAAATTGAGCAAAGCACTTGAAGCTATAATTAATATAACATCTAAAAGGCCACATTTTTTTTTTAAGTTCAAGAAAGCCGACAACAAAACAAATGAAAATTAAATGTCAAAACACTTTCAAGTACTAAGTTAATGAAAATGAGCAAATTTAGAATATTCACAATGCAAATTTAGAATTCTCACAATTCAGTTCCACAGCATCTTCCTCTGTTACGAGTGAGGATTTTAGCAAATTCTTCCCAGAAAAAATATATCAAACATTTAAAAATAATCCTTTATTTTACCTGGAAATTCTACTTTTAGAGAATCGTACACACACACACACACACACACACACAAACAAACAAGTGAAAGTCTTATGTTTATAAGAGTTATTATAAAACAAAGTGAGCAGCCATTAACAGCTATATTTTTGAGGAATATTAAGTTGAGGTTTGACTATGTAGCCCAGGCTGGCCTCAAATTCATGTTCTCCCTGCCTCTACCTCATAAGTGCTGGCGATGGAAGTTTCAGTTACATAGGGAAATGATCATCATTTGATATTACGTAAAAAACTGGATGCTATTTTTAGAGTAAAAAAGTAAGCAAGTGTGCAAAATAAGTAAATATCAGCAGTAGTTATTGTATGGGCCATGAGGTTTTGATAGTTTGGTTTTCTCTATTACGTTTTAATGCATTTCCACATTTTCTGTCTACAGTGAAGAAGCTGTGTAAGTAAATGCATGCTTAAATAATGAAATGGGAGGTAACGAACCAGAAGCAGGTGTCACTGGTTTTTCTCTGAGAATTGGCTCTTCAGCAGAAGAAAGGGAGTGCAAAAACTAAGGCAGCTTCCTCTTCTTCCTGTCTCCTTTTTCCTTTCTTTAATGATGAAAGATGTGAGTACTTCATTCACATCCAGCAGAGGAGAGGCTACAGATGGAGAAACAAAAGAACAAAGAAAAAGATGAATGCAGGAGCTAGAGGGATGGCTCAGTGGTTAAGAGTGATTCTGCTGCTGCAGAGGGTCTGAGCTTGATCCTCAGCCCCCACACTGAGCAGCTCAGAAGCACACATAAACTCCGGCTCCAGGGATCTGATGCCCTCTTCTGGCCTTCCCTGGCATGCACAAATGTGGCACATGCACACACTAAGAAAATGAATGCAAATGGAGTGCCCCTTTGAGATAAGGGGCAAGTGACGATGGTGCACAAAAAGGACATTAGAGAAAATTCACAAACCAAGGATACCAGCGTTGAGGGGTCAAATGGCAGGTCTCTGACAGTCTGTCCCCGTCTAACACAGAGAAAGAGAAACAGACACATTTCTGTGTTAAGATAAAAAGACTTTACACGGGAGCAGGCTGTTGAGCTCATTATGAAATCGGTATTTGCTAAGCGGTTTGTACCTGGACCACAGGACTTTGTCTAAACGCTAAGCACGTGTAACAGCGAGCAGAAAGGGCAGAATATTAGCATGCAGCAGGTCTTCTAAAGCACAACCATTAATTAGACTCCACATACAAGCATTCATTTCACACTGAGAGTGTGACTTGGAGAACGCTGGGATCAACCTAGAAAATTCTGGGAGAAAAACAGCCATACTTTTCATTAGAAGTGACTGTTAGATGGTAGAGCACCCTTCCCTTCCTTCCTTCCGTTATTTGAGACAGGGTTTCTCTGTCTCTCTCTAGAGACCAGGCTGGCTTCGAACTCTGCCTCTGCCCCCGAGTGCTAGGACTAAAGGAGTGTGTCACCACCTCCTGGTTTAAAGCTCTGAATTTACAGGAAATATACACAGACCTGAAGACTGGTAAACTACATATATTCCTTTTTAAACACAATCTGAGCTTTCTTATTAAAAATAGCATAACATATAACAGGTACCTTTTGATGCTTAAAAACTTTTTAGTCACATAGGGTCCAAAATAAATAATAATAATTACAGTGTGAAAAATAGCTTGTTGATTTGCCTATGTAGATTTCCAAACTGGAATTTAGATCAATGTAAATTTGATAGCTGGTGTGTTTTTACACATTGTCTCTTGAAAGACATGAAACATTAATACATATAAACTAATTGGAGCTATGTAGCTGTGAAGTCAGTCAATCACTCGTCCGTTCAGCTACCATTTCCTAAGCTCCTCTGGAAGTACACAGCCTAGTTGAGGCTTACCCGTTGATAAGCTGCTGTGGGGGCCAAGAGTTGAGGAGATAGAGTCTAGTTCAAAGGACTTCGTGGGATGCTAAGGAAGAGCCGAGAGGCGTGCTACAAGGACAATACAGGAGGACTCTACATGACGAGCTTGGTGGCCGTCCTCCCTTGTCCCCATACATGGCCCCTGTCCCTTAGAACACTCGAGGTGCCTTGAGGAAGGAGTAAGGGATGAAAAGGCACTTTTATTGGCTTATGCCTGTTCACCATGGTTAGAGGTGCTGATTGGGTGTCTTTGTATGGGGTGAGTGCTTTTATAAATTAGACTATCTGATTTGTGGACTTTTGCCTCCTCCCAAGGTGGGCAACCAGATCTTTACCATTGCGCCGAGTAAATCTCGCTTTGAACGGTGGCATGGCGTTAAGGAAATAAAGGCCAGCAGAGTTGGCTAGCACTCCCCACAGGAGCTCTTTGGTGGCCCCAGCGTGGGGCCTGTGAGATAAGACGCTGTCCGTTCCCTCAAACTCAGCCAGAAATCTGCTAGAACAAACTCGGAATCAGGAAGCAAGATTCTCCTTAAAATTCCCCTCATCTAAGCCTGTATTTGTGGACTAACAATAAATAGATATCTTCCTAAACTAGTAGAAGTGTGGAGAAATGGCATCTCCATTCGGGATCTCAAAGCTATGGCACATGGTCTTCCTTGGGCCCAAGTGTTGTTGGGACATCTCTTTCCAGCTGCAGCAGCCATGACGTCCCGGAATCTAAGTGAGCAAGATATAGAACTAGACTTATGTCTGGCTTTGTGACAAGGTTACATGACATGTTGAATCAAATCTCCCCCCCAAAAAAAATGCTAAACTCTGGATAACAATTATTAAAATATGGAAGTGTTCATGTAAAATGTTTCCAACAAATAAATCCCAAGTGTAAGGCCATAGCCCTTGAACTTTTTTTAACTTTTACAAATGTTGAATATATGGATGATAACTAGAAATATGAATACATCATCGTCGCTATATATACATGTACACATTAGCATGAATAGATGCAAACAAGATGCTTCCAGGGAGGAGCGTGTGATGCGTGCTATTTGCAGGGAGTTTGCCAAAGACTGGGTTGCTAGAGTTGCTTGCTCACAGTTGTCAAGACGATGTCAAGACACCATCAAGGGCTGTCACGAAGGAACACAAGCCAAAGCTATCTTGGGGGTGGAATGACAGCATTGGCAGCATTCCTTCAAAAACACACGCTTGAGAGGAGCCGCTGGTCCTCAGCGTAGGAAGAGTGGAATCAAAACAAGGGTCATGTCCCCGGGGAGCCTCCTCTGCGCCCTGGGTCAGGGCTTGTCTCTCCGCTCTTCAGGGCTTTTCTCTCCTCCTGTCATTTGTGCATTCATGGGTGGGGTTGTCTGAGCAATGTTAATTTCTCTGCTCAACTCTGAGCTCTGTGAGAAAGTCACAGGACACCTGGCATTTGGTAAATGCTAGTTGAAAGGGTGAATTAATGAGATGAGAAGCGTGAAGGGGATGAGCCAAGGTCCCTCTGCTGGGGACCAGGTGGTGTCATTTCCCAAGATGAGGTTTATTGGAGAAGAGAGTCTGGATGGAGGGAAGGAACAATGAATTCTATTTTAGCATGTTATATTTGAATGAAAACTTGGAACAGCTTATTTCAGAACTGAGTATATGTGTATAAATAGCTGCCAGTATAGAAGTCTGGAAGACCGTCAGTTTTAAATCTTTCTCATTAAAATTGCCTTCTTTGTGATTCTGAAATAGTCTTTTATGCCTCAAATATAAAAATCAAGCACACTGAGCATTACATTGTGTGTGTGTGTGTGTTTTTAATTTTGTGGACAATCGTTTAGAACAGAAGCTCATTTTTTCATATAGTTACTCTATACAAGTTATAAATAGTATTCCTCCCCTGAAATACAGTCAGCGGTAGAAAGACAACAGAAGAGACAAGACAAAAGCGGCCATTCCCAAAGCTGCCCTTCCAACGGAAAATTCTGTGCAGCAAGACCTTAGCTCCACACAGCACCGGATCCAGGCAATACACACCAGCAGCGTCCTGTGATGTCCCAGAGCGCCCTGTCCTGAAAACCCAGGCTGTGTGGTTGTGATTGGTTCTAGACACTCTCAGCTTTTCACCCTGTTTGGTTCAAGATGTCTTAACTGCATAGTGACCTCTCTGGAAGTCTTTCGCTCCCCCACCATCACTTTCACTTTCATTCTCTTTACGCACACGTGGAGAAAGATGAAGATCTCTTCTCCATGCCACATTACCTTTAGAATCTCATCCTGGTAAGTAGGAGGGACCATGCTGGGTTAAAACTAAGAGCAAACAGTTTGCATCCTGGTTCTCTAAGCGTCTCTAAGTGCTTCCGGAAGGTGTGGCTCTCTCCCTAGGCCAGGTACCTGAGTACTTCAATTTGAGTGTCACTTACACATTTCTTATTCTGGCATTGGAAGGATATTTTTCAAACGTGCATTTTACTTTTATTTGGTTCGTTCCAAAGCCCGTCTTCTTAACTTTTGTGCCATTGAGAATGTGTCTGTACCATTCCCAGGATCCAGAAACCTAGAAGAGAAACACATGCCATCTAGGCTTCTACTTTTGTTCAACTTGTTTTCCAACAAGAATTATTATTTATCAAGTACTTAATATACACTGTGAGCTACCGAGACAGACATATGTATGTTAGCAAGTATTTCTAGGACTGAAACTTCTGAAATCATGAACCAAAGCGAATCTTTCTTCCTTTAGGCTGTTTTTCTCAGGTATTTTATCACAGTGACAAAAGCTGACTAACACAGTAGCTAATATTTCCTTTTTAAATAAGAGAAAACCAAGACACAGAGAAATCAAGTAACTTTCGAAAGCTCCCAAGGATGGTATGTTGTGGGGCCAAGCAACAAAATGGGGGGGAGGGGGTACCTAGTCTGTGGTGGCAGAAGCCTTTAATCCCCCGGCACTAGGGAGGCAGACGCAGTGGATCCCTGAGTTCCAGAACAGCCAGGGAGACACAGAGAAACTGTGTCTCAGACAAACAGAAAAGCCAACTTGGAGAAACGAGGATGGCCCAGAGTTCATATTTACATTTACTTTCTCTCTCTCACACACACACACACACACAAGTTGCGTGAATTTACCACAGCAGCATCTGTAAGGGTGTGCGGTACATTCAATCAGGGACTGTTTCTACTGTTCAAGTCTTACATCATCCGTACATCTGAACTTGAAGATAAGCTTTCATGCTGAAGGGAAGGCCCGGATATTCCTTAATACCCCCTCTCATCGTCACAGAGGGAGGAATCTGAACTGAAATGACAATTTAACAGCCTTCTCACCTACTGTGCGATGAATACGATTGAAATGACAATAGATAGAACACTTTGTGCCCACACATTCATGTGCCGGAAATTCATTTCCTCTGTTTATTTCTGCAAAGTGTACTAAATAACGGCAAAAGCCATACATTGATCACTTATTACACTAAGTTAGTATACTTACGTGCTTTGTAGACACTGAATCATGTGATCTCCAGGGTGGTCCCACTACCCCATTTTGCAAGGAGCTAGGGAGTTAGCTAGCATTCACACTGACCTGCAGTGCAGGTCATAATTAGACACCGAGCTCCTGGGACTCATCATTCAGTTAATTTGAGCAATTGAGAGGCCATATTACCACGCAGCCATAAGGACTGAGAATCTCACCTCTATCTGCTGTAAGAGTTAAACAAAAACAGACAAGAGATCTCACAAAGCTGAGCCCTAAGTGGCTTACGATGTAATTGCAGTTTAAATTCTGTCAGGGGTCAGTGGGGACTCATGACTGCTTGCCAGAGCCACTTATAAGCCTGGGGTGGGCAAGTGTTTGTCACCGTGCCGGAAGAATGGACGGTTGCCCACACTATCCGCTATCTGCACCCCAAGGGAGCTAGGTCACACAAGGCTCTACAGAAAAAAAGGCCATGGCAATGGGGGATCCCTCTCCCTGCAATTTTACCCTCTGCTGTCTCTTCTTCACTAAATTCTATGGTCCAAAAATTGTCAGATAGAGATGAGATCCAAAGAGCATCGGGACAGTAAAAAGAATTCACCAGGCAAGGAAGTATGACTCAAGTAATCAAGGATAAAACCTACTGCATGAGGCCTCCATATGACCCCTCAGATGGCCCCCAGTTTTAGTCTGCCCTGTCTGTATTCCCTCCCTTAATGTCCTCCCTCCCCCTCTTCATTTAATGCTCCTATTGCAGTTTCTTCAAAGCTACACACACTATTTCTCCTTCCTTGGGAGGTCCTTCCCACTTCTCCTAATCTTTTACTTACTCCCTAACCTCTGTGGATCTACAGATGGCAGTGTGCCTATCAAAGGCTTAAAGGTTAACACATACACATTTAAATTTTCATTGTGTAAAGGTATCAATTTCATTATTCACTCACCTGTTGATGGACATCCAGGTTATTATGAATATAGCAGCAATGGACATGGCTGACCAAGTGTCTCCATATTAGGATGCAGAGTCCTTTGGGAACTGCTCAATAGTGGTAGAGATGGCTTTTGAGGAGGAGCTGCCACACTGATCTTCAGAGTGGCTGTACAAGTTCGCACTCACATCAGCAATGAATAGGTGCTCCCCTTTCCTCATCAAGAGAGGTCATTTGTTTTATTCATCTTAGCCATTCTGACTAGTGAGAAATAAAATCTCAAAGTAGTTTTAATTTGCATTTCCCTGATAACTTAGGATGTTGAGCATTTCCTTAAGTGTTTCTCATCATCATTTGTATTTTTTTTTGAGAGCTCTCTGTTTAATTTTATACTCCCTTTTTTAGTTTTTTAACCGAGTTGTTTTTCTTGATATCCAGGTTTTTTCTTTATCTTTTTTAGTTCCTTATACATGTTATATATTAACTGTTTTATGTGTAATTGTAAATGATAAAGATCTCTTCCCGTTCTGTAGCTTATTTGTCCAAATGAGGGTGTACTTCACTTTACAGAGCTTTTTAGCTTCATGAGGTCCCATGTATCACCTGTTCTTAGTGCCTGGGCAACCAGTGTCCCGTTCAGAAAGTCTCCTCATGGGCTAGTGAGTTCAAGCCTGCTTCTCACTTTCTCTTCTATCAGATTCAGTGTATTTGGCCTTAGAGGAAGGTCCTTGGTCTATTTGGTGTTGGGTTTTGTGCGAGGTGATAAGTACAAACCTATTTGTATTCTTCTATATGCACTCAAACAGTTTGACCAGTACCGTTTGTTGTAGATGCTGTGTGTGTATTTCCCATGTGTAATTTTTGCTTCTTTGTCAAAAGTCAGGGGTCCATAGGTGTGTGGATTTGTCTGGATCTTCAATTCAATTCCATTTACCAATGTGTCTGTTTGTAGGCCAACAACAACTTAAAATTGGGGATGGTGATTCCCCACCAGTTCTTTCATTGTTCAGAATAATTTCAATATCCTGGTCTTGTTGTTGTTGTTTCCATTTGAAGCTAAAATTAGTCTTTTCAAAGAAATTCTATTTTCTGTCCCTTAGGGCAGTTTGGTAAAATCTGCCACTGTGTTCTAACTACCTCAGTACCATTTTGGACAGTATGCTCAATTGGGAATGGCAGGTAAATAAGTTAGATCCTAACAGCAGGGCTCATAAATCTAATGCAGGACAGACCCCCAGAGCCTAGAAAGATGGGACACAGAGGCTCCCGTCTGAAATGCAATGGCCTGGACCCTGCTAGTTCTTTAAAGAGGCTGTCCCAGAATCTAAGAGCCTCTTAGAGCCAGACACGGGGAACTGTGTCTGGGTTTAAGACTTAGATCTGCCGATTGTAGTTGTGTGATCTTGGGTGAATTCCTTAACCCTTCAACTGGGGATTAGGGCAGCATGCCCTGTTCCAGAATGTTCTGAGGGATTAAATGAAAAACTATATGTAAACCCCTTAATCTGCTGCTGGTTTCTTAGTGAGCACATGGTGGATGGGGAGGCATCATTTGAAGACCCCAGCAGTTGAGCTTACTGGCTGACCTCCTGAAAATACTCCAAAAGGGATGTTTCCCCTACAAACAGTTCTGGAGGCTCCAGACACTTATTTATTTTTATTTTGTTTTTTGAAGACAGGTTTCTCTGTGTAGCCCTGGCTGTCCTGGACTCGCTTTGTAGACCAGGCTGTCCTCAAAACTCACGGGGATCTGCCTGCCTCTGCCTGGGATTACAAGCGAGCGCCACCATGGCCTGTTTCCAGGAGCTTTTTAAACACTGCCTCTGCTGTAGTCCGGGATGTCTCCCAACAGTCTGCTCTGAAGCAATGATACAAATGCCCCCACCCCCAGGTGCAGGTGTCAGCTAAGATGGCTGGGAGAGGTGAAGACCCGTAACTGATTCCTCTGTGTTCCTACAGACTGCTGATGGGCTATGACTCAGCTGTGAGTGGGAATCCCTTCCCCACCCCATTTCCTGTACTTTTGTCAATATTACCAATTTCACCTCCCTGTATCTGGGCTCCTCTTTATATAAAGGATAAACTGTGAAACTACATAAAGCGCTCACTCAGCACAGAAGCTGGTGAACGGAATGAGCTGGGTTCCTAACAGCGCTGGCTAACTAGTCTCTCTGTGTACAGGGGCTGGCAAGTTAAGGTAAAACCTGAGCTAAAAAGTCATGGGGTCACGCCCTCTGGCACACGGAGGAGTATACACCTTCCTTTAGCAACATTTCAACTGGGCTTATTGAGCTGTGGTTCAGTTTACCTGTTCAGTCTAACTTAGTCAAAGTTAGAACGAAATCATTAATTTCAACTTCCTTTAGGAAGAAAGGTAAAAAGAACGGACTTTTTGGTGTAAACCTTCAGAAAGCAGCAACTGGACAAAAGTGGCACAGGGAAAAGACGCTATGTCTGAGGAAGAAACTGCCCTGTACCGGGCGAGGCTGCCCTTCTGTTTGCCGTGACCTTTTGGTTTTCAGGCATAACTCAAGAACACGCCTCCCTCCCACGTTTCTTTGGAAGCCTGTGTTTAACCACAACCATTTACTGCCATTGGAAGGAAGAATTTTAGTCACTAAAGAGCTTAAATCTTGGTTGTCCCCTCACTTTCCCAGCGGAGACTGAAAAAAATCTGTAACCAGCAAATTTGCAAAACAGCATTACATTACTCAGCCTCTTGAAAGGCTCCAGGTAGACTCATTTTTTGAATTATGATTCACCGCCGCTTCTTGTTTTGATGGAACAGGAAGACGGAGCTGTTAGAAGCGGTGATGGCTAACATTATGTTGATGGCTAACTTTATGTTTGAACTCTCTTTGCTTAAGATGACTATAAAGCGATAAGCATGGCGGCGCAAGTCTTTAATCCCAGCAGCGGGGAGGCAGAGGCAGGCGGATCTTGACTTAGAGGTCAGCCTGGTCCACACAGGGAGGCCAGGACAGCCATGGCTCTGTTACACAGAGAAATCCTGTCTCGAAAATCAAAGAGAGAGAGAGAGAGAGAGAGAGAGAGGAGAGAGGAGAGAGGAGAGAGGAGAGAGGAGAGAGGAGAGAGGAGAGAGGAGAGAGGAGAGAGGAGAGAGGAGAGAGGAGAGAGGAGAGAGGAGAGAGGAGAGAGGAGAGAGGAGAGAGGAGAGAGGAGAGAGAAGAGAGAGAGAACTAGAACTATAAGGCAAAATTAGAGCAATTAGGGCTGCAAATGTTACGGGCTGCTAAGGGTTTTTGTTGTTCGACTTCTGTAAACGCCCTTGGATGGGGACGAACTGTGACTTTGTATTCTCTGCCTTATAAACCCGTGGCTGAGGTGGCTGGGTGCTGCATTAGGGAATCCCGACCCGGCGCCGGTATCTGAAATAAAAGCTTGTCCTTGGTTAAAAAAAATATCTCAATAGTCGCACTGGTGGGTGACTCTCCGACCAGACCGGTAACAGGAGCCAGCCCGGGAGAGGGGCCCGCGCCCTGCAGGCTCCGAGGCGGCGGTGGTCCTCCTCGGCTGACGCGCAGGTGGGATTTCCCGGCGCCATCTTAAGGAGAAGCCGACCGCGGCAGCGCCTCGGCAGTGGAGGGGCTCCAGCGGGACAAAGAGCGGGGCAGGGGGGACCACCCGCTCCCCTGCCCCGGCACACCGGGGGGGGGGGGGTCACGTGGCCGGGGCAGCGGGGCCATTGGTGCAGACCCCTCGGGTTACCGTCACCCTCGGAGCCCCAGGGGTCCCCAGCGTGGCCCGGGGAGGGCTGCAGGCGTCGCGGTGGGAGAGGGGAGGCGCCGAGGCCCGGGCCGCGGGGTCTCCGAAGGTGTGCGGGGGGTCGCGGGGCCGCCGGCTCACGCTACGCCCTTCCCACAATGCAACTCCCTCCGCGGAGGCCGCGGCGTCCCCCGGGGGAGAGCCCCCTGCCGCCCCCCGGCCGAGCGAGCCCCCCGGGGCGCGGGCGCGGCGGCTGGGCCCCCCGGGAGCCGGGCGGGCGCGGGCAGGTGCCGGGCGGCGCGCAGCCTCCGTGCGCCCGGGCGGCCCCCGCGGCCCCGGCCCCGCCGGAGCCTCCTCCCGCCGCGTGGCCGGGCGCTCGGGCCGGCCGGGGCCGGAGGCCGGAAGGCGCGGCGGCCGGCGGCATGGGCCCCTCGGCGGCGCTCGGCCGCGCGCGGCTGGGCTCGGCGGAGGCGCCGCCGGCCGCGGAGGGACCGGCGCTGTGAGGAGGCCCCGCGCTCCCGAACCCCGGACTGCCGCGCCCCGCCGCAGCCCCTCCGCGCCGGCCGGCCGCGCGGATGCAAGTGCGAGGCTGGCGGGCAGAGTGCGCGGGGGAGGGGGGACTCTGATGCAACCAGCCCCGGGAGGAGGAGGAGGAGAGGAGGAGGAGGAGGAGGAGAGCCGCGGCCACGCCACTCCGCCTGAAGGTCGCCGGCAACCCGGCCCTCACCTTCCTCCGAAACCCGCCACGCGGATCCTCCCCGCCCAGCCCCGCTGACGAGGGGCCACCTCTCCCCAGCCAGACCTTGACACAAAGGACGTCGCGCCGCCGCGGACGGCCCGGGAGGGCGGACACTTCGGCGGCGCCTCTCCCCTTGGTTATTTCTCGAGGTGAGCGCGGCGGAGGGAGCGGCGGCCTGGAGGGAAGGGGAGTTCGGGGCTGGAGGGGAGGCGGTAACTCCGGGCTAGCCTCGTGCCGGGGCCCTTGCCCGGACGCGGGGCGCCCCACCGGGTCTCACCGCGGCGGGACCGCGCCTCACTTTCGGGACCTGTTTTCATGGCGGCGGAGCGCGGTTCCATTTTTTTCGAGGTTTGGGGACCGAGCGTGCGATGGGAGGGAGGGAAGGGTACACCGAGGAGCGAGTCGGTGTGCACGTTGGGGACCGGCGGGGCGGCGGAGCCTCCGGGCGCCGTAAACAGGTGCACGTTGCCTGCCCGCGCCTCCGCGGGTTCGGCCCCTGTCTCCGCTCGGATTAGCGGGAGGATGCTGGCAGTGAGTCACCCGACTCTCCCGCCCCGGAGGCTCTCTCCGGAGCGAGGAGCCCGTGATAGGCTACTTCCTTCTCGAGAGCGGGGTCCGGTGGGGCGGGAGAACAAAAGGCCACCGCTTGCGCACGGAGCCCTGCGCCCCGGCCTCCCCTCCCCCGCACCTGGCCCGAAACGCTGCGGCAAAGGGCTTTTGCAGAACTGGCCGGCTGCTCGCGGGGAGGAGGAGGGGGCCGCCGCGATCGGCGCTCGGTTCCCGGGGCATCTCCCGCCGCCCGGTGCCAGGCCCGACGGTGCTCGCGCCAGACACGAGTGCCTATGGCGGCAAAAGGAATTTCGCGGTAAGCGCGTCACGCCGTGGACCGCCTTTCACGAGCTGCCTCCGGCCGGGGAAGCTGGCGCTTCCTCCAGCCCTTTGTGTCTCGCTCTGCGGCGTGGACCCGGGCTTTCGCTGGCCTGTTCCATCAGTGGAGAGCACGCCGGCTTGGGGATCGCGCCCTGATCTGAGACGGGAGAGAAGGTGTGGTACGCGGGAGAGGAAAGGACCCACTGCTGGGGAACGGTACGCATTCGCTAGATTTGACAGCTCGGCACGGTTTGTTTGTTTGGTTGGTTTTTTTCCTTTCATGCTTAAAAAGAATATAATAGGGAGGGGGAGGATAAATGTGTGGTTTGCAGAACGCAGAGCCAGCGAGGCTGTAGTTTGTCACCTTGATAGAAGAAACAGTACTGCAACTCGTGCTTTTTCTGACGTCAGAAGGACGGCGGAAATAAAACCTGAGCTGGCTGGCCTCATTGTCACATAACTCAGCCGGCGGGAAGCTGGCAAGTCCCGCCGCCGATCTGGTACGGCCTCCTAACCTCTCCCTTAATTGACTTTGCTGTTCAGTTACTTAGTTCTCAGTGTGTGGCCGAAAGCAACGGAAAAGCGGCCTAGTTTGATTGAGGTTTTAATCTTAACAGGACCTTAGAAATTTTCTTTTAAACTAGGTGTTGAATTATTAGGGAGTGGTTGTGTAGCAGGCAGCGACTCATCAGACCGGGGCCTGGCTCCATGTCCATTCTCACCGGGAAACACACTACGGATGAACGCATACAGAAATGCCAGGTGCTCAGGCCGTGAAGAAATGAGACAGAGTCACATGAGAGCGGAGGCTGCCTGAGATAGGGCGACCCGTTAGGAGGGGCTGTGTGTGGGGTGGCAAGTGCCTGTCTTTCTTAATGAGAAGACTCGGTTATCGGAATAATTGGGGGAAGACTGTCAGAAGAAACAGCACTTCCCGCCCCCCACCACTGTAATTCAGCAGATACAGAAAGTAGACTTAAGGATACTTTGAATCTTTAAACTTTTGCTGCTCGTGTACTTTAGTTTTTTTTTTTTTTTTTTAACCTTGCTTCATGAATCCGTGAAGGAGGGGGCAGCAGACCTGAGAGGCTTGGCGCCTGCCACTGTGCTCCCGCTTTCCTCCTCTAGTGTGTGTGGGGGGGTGGGACAGGAGTTGCTCAGTTCTTGCTGGACTGTGACCTTGGCAGTTTACCCAGCCTTTCGCCATACTGTTGATCCTCTCTTCTTTCCCGTATCCCATCCATCTGACCTCTTCCCTGAAGTTTGCAACATTGCAGTCCTTATGCTCAGCTCTGCTTCCTCTTACCACAGTCCCCACTTTGAGCAGCCATCGGGGCCATTGATAATGCCCCTCCTTGTCCTCTTGTCTGCATCGCCAAATGTGCAAACCCATCGGGTAGATTGCTTTCGTGTGGGAATTGTGGGGTGGGGAGTGCCCCAAATTGTCCATGGGTGTGGGAGGAAGATGCAGGCATGCTTAGGAGCCAGCGTAACAGCGGCCCAGTTGTTCCCTCCCGAGTTAAATGCTGCCGCCCTGGCTCAGTCTGCGCACATCCTCCAGTCTTACGTTTTATTGTTTTTTAAACAGTTTATATTTTATTGTAAGTCCTCGCTCCCCAGTGAGTTTCCACTTGCCCACAAACAGTCTGAATTCCTTTGCCAGGTACCCAGAACCCTCAGTCTGACTCCCCACCTCTTTCCATCTCTCCCCCAAGTGACAATCTCTTTCTCCCAGGGCACACTGCAGACTGCCCCCCACCCCCACCTTAGTTAGTGGTTATGTGGCCCCCAGACTAGGCCGTCTACTGAAGTCTTGTGTATTTTCGACAGCCTCGCTCAGGCGCTGTTCTTCTGCCCCTTAGAAGTACGGACTGACTTAGTGCCACCTTGTGTGGCATTTTCATAAGATGTTTCACTCTCGGTGTCATTCTGACTCCACGTGGCAGGACATAGATGGTGAGGCTTAGCCTGCAGATCAGATCCGCACACCCGGCAAACTGTTGGATTTCTCTGAGCTTCAGGATCTCCCTTCCCCCACCCCACTTATTAAATGATGATGGTTATTGAGTTATCCTAGAAATTTAATTAAGATGGTGGATGTGAGGTTACTCACGTTCTCGTCTGTACAATTTGATGGCTTGGCTGTTGTTTTTTCTGGTTATAATGGGTTTCCAGCCAAGAGTTGGGTTACTGAGACGCATGGGTAGCATTGGGGGGCGGGGGATGGCCAAGTGAGAGACGCCCATCCAGTTAGGTTGTGGTGACCTGTGGGCAGCTCAGTCAATAGGTAGCGGCTTCACCCTCTCCATCCAGAGCTGGGAAGAGGGATGAGAGCCAGTCGGGAGAGTCTTTGAACAAGTCTGGGCTAGCCAGTATGCCACAGGCTAAGCTCACTGCCAATGGCAGGCTTGGAGAAGATCTTTTTAGTGATCCTCAGCCCGGGTCCCCAGCAGGCTCTACTTGTGTCTGCCAGTTTACAGATTCCATCTCCCAAGAAAAGATTTAGATAGATCAGACAGGAGAATGAGAAGGACACAGAGCTCCAAGCAGACAAAACAGTGGCAGGTGATTCCGTTGTGGTTTAGACTTAAGGCAGAGCACGCAGAGCATCAGAGATTAACCGAGGGCGCCTGCGTGGCCTGACGGAAGCTTAGCAACCTGAAGCTTTGAGCTTGACTGACTTTTCCCTTCCATCTTACTAAACTGTCCAGTTGGCTGGCGTCATGGGGCCGTGGCCTCGGGTTACAACGTGTGGCCTGTATTTTCCCAGGCCTGGAGGCCCTCCCCGTGAGGCAGCCAGGATCACATGAAGATGTAATGTGAGGCCCTCGGTTTCCATCTACTGCAGCGACGAAGGAGGCTGGAGAGGAAAAGGAAAGGGGTAGGCGGAGGCCGAGGTCGGGAAGGAAGAGGGGCCGATGGGAAAGGGCAGAGCTGAGGAAAGTGGGCCGTAAGTTGTCCTTGTCCATGTTGTGATTGCAAACTGCTACCTAGGGTCTGAGTGAGCTTGTGAGCACGAGCACGTTTTGTGTGAGTTACACTTTTCTTTTAAAAAATATTCGGAGTTAACTGCTGGATAGAAATTAGGATGTCACCTCACACACGACTTTCTAGAATTCCTTTAAAAAAATGTCGGTGGGTGTGGTAGTGCATGCCCTTAGTTCCAGAACTCTAGAGACAGTGAGTTCAAGGCCAGCCTGGCTTACATAGTTGATTCTGGGCCACCCAAGGCTACGCGGTGAGACCCCATCTCAAACAAAACAAAGTCCTTATTGGGTTTATTCCTTCTGCTGGTTGGAGGGATCTGAGTAAGACCCGTGTTCTCCAGGTCTGTGAGCCTGTGCTGTGTTGCTCATCCGTCCTGCCTGCCTAGAGACACTAGCTGCATTTGATCTGAGCCTTTAATCGCAATCTGTAGATCTTAGGGCTGGCTCCTCACTAAAGTCCTTTGGAAAGCGTTTAAAGTAGGCATCGTTGGATCCCATCCTAGACCCTTGGTGCACGAGGTCACTCTTTATCTCTGATTTTAAGTTTCCTGGGTGGGCCCATGTCCAGTTAGAAGGACAACTCCTGGTCTTGAGTCAGCTGCTGAGAAGGTGTGCCCATAGGGACATCTGCTTAGTTGAAAGGAGAGAGCATGAGAGGGCATCAGTTCATTCAACCTCCAGAGACCCAGGCAGGAAAGAGGAATTATTTGATTTCTGTGCCATCCTGTGATTTTTGAATGACAAAGTCTCTTTGGGACTTTCTTCTCTTCTCAAATTGAGGTACAAATTTAAAGATCCCCTTGTTTAAGTGGTCTGCTTTTCACATGCCAAGCTCTGGCGCTTTTAATCCCAGTATATTTGTGTTCTTCCTAGGGCATTTTGTTAGGACTTGACTGTCAGCTCAGCTAGGGGTTAAATACAGCAGAATTACTGCCCACTGCTCTTAGTACAGAGTGTTCAAAGTTGTTTTTGACTCCTTACGTTTGTAGTGATTCTAGAAATCCACTCACAGATAATGATCGTTTTAGCCGTATTAATATTCACACCAGTGCACTCACTGTTCTCATTAAATTAACCTTTAAGTGTTTATTTTTATCATTTTTGTTTAACAGTAGTATAGCATCTGTTTTCTTACATCCAAAGCTGTATAACTTGGCTTCTGAAGTTCCTATCTCACAGAAATCAGTGTCATCTTGGAACACGTAAATGTGGATATTAATTCATAGATATCATAGCCTGGGCATATGGAAAGCAGAAACGTGGGTGATACTGTAGGGACCAGAACAGTCATGCAGTGGAGCAGATATCGGACATGGAGGGTAGGATGGGCTATGGGTAGTCGGTTCTAGAATTCAGTGGCTAGCCGCCATGTCCCCAGCAACTGCTGGTGCTTGCCCTGGGTGAGCGCCACTCTATCAGCGAGCTGCCATTTTGAGCCAGATTCCACCCCCTCGATTTGTAGGTTTAGTGCCACTTTTAGCCTTGCCTACCAGAGGCCTGTAATGACCCCTCATATGTGATAGCCAGAATGTCTCTAGATTTACTTGGCTAAATATCTCCTGATGGGCAAAACTGCCCCCAATTGAGACAGACAGTGTTGATGCTCTTCCTTCTCTGAACTCTTAGGAACCATACAGAGGATCTTAAACATTCCAGGGCCATGGCAGGATATGATCAAAATACCTGCAATGATGCTGGCCTTTTAGATGTATTTCCATACCCGCCTCAACCAGGTTCAACCTAAAGGAAATTGTGTGCAAGTCCGTGAAGCTGAAACAGGGCTATCAGTGCTGCTCAGACTCCCGTTTCTATTTCTCCATTCTCGAGAAATTGTGTGTGTGTGTCTGCAGACCTAGCTTTAGAGAAACTTCCATCATCTCGAGTGTTAACCAATGTCTGCTCTGCTGTGTACCTATGAAGTCTGTGTTACCTTGGTAACCTCTCTCCTATAAAACTGAAATTGCAAAACAAACAAACAAACAAACATTATTAGAATATCTGAGTCCTTGGCCTAAGCCAGGTAGTCTGCATAACAGGTATGTGTGAAATCATCACAAATAAATAACCACTGATGGTCACTAGGAAAGGTTTTAATGGAAGAAGTTGGCTTGAGGTTCTTAGAAACAGCAAACAACACAGGATTGAAAATAAGGTCATGTTCAGCCTGCACCGGTGGGATGGAAAGTGGGGGAGGGCGGACAGGACCAGCAGGAGCTTCGTCACCCTTGCACACCTTTGGAAGAGAAAGATACAAGGCAAATGTTTTCCGGAAGAATTCCTTTAGACAGTTGGGAGAGCAGAGGACTCCGAAAGTGGTGTGGAGAAGGTGGCATGGCAGAGTTAGGGTTGTGAGACTGTAAAGGATGGAGGGAAGGAATGGGACAATATGAAGGAAAACTGGCAGGACTTGGAGACTGCTTCACTACCTTGTTTTAAAGTGTTGGCTAGGTTGGAAGTTTGGCTGAAGTCAGATGTGTTCAGCTTCCAACCTTCGGTGGCTGTTGGGAAGGCAAACATCCGAGTGGACAGGTCTAGCAGGCAGCCAGAGACTTAAACAGAATGTATGGAAATTTCTGAGCAGGAAGGATAGATCTGCTCTCCTTCCTGCTCATTCTCTCTTACAAATAAAACAAAACCAAACCATGTTTTGTGTTGAGGGACATGAGCATTTGGAAGGGCAATCCCATGTTTCAGTGTAGCAAAGGAATTCTAGTCTAAAATGAAAGCCTGGGAGAGGAGCTCTGAAAGATGCTTATGGGATGAAACCTTATACTCGGTGGGAAGATGTGCAGAACTGGAAGAGCAAAGTGAGAGGATCACCCTTGCACTTAGGACAGACAGGGGAAGGCAGCTAGTATGCAGCTGAAAAGCAAGTAAGAAGGAGGTAGGGAGGGACAAGTTGAGAGATCAGGAGTCAAAGAGAATGAAGGCTGAGGGAAGCCGGTTGCCTTGATGAGGAGAGCCATTTTAGCTTCCGGGAACTATGAAGGCACCGTTAGTAGCTGTGGTGCGTGGCTAAACCCTGGCATTTATGACTGTGCCCAGCGGCTTATGTCAGCACAGCTGTAGCCATCTGGGAAGCGGAGTCTGAATTGAGAAAAGGCCTCCATGACACTGGAGTGAATTCAGGCAGGTCTTTTGAGCATTTTCTCTTTTCCTCTCTTTCTCTCCTTTTGTTTCCCCCCTTTTGTTTTTTTTTTTTTAAGACACAGTTTCTCTGTGATAGCATTGGTTATCCTGGAACTTGCTCTGTAGACCCGGCTGGCTGGCTTCACACTCACAGAGATCCGTCATCCCTTGCCTCCTCCCAAGTGCTAGTATTAAAGGCATGCGCCACCACCCATTAATTAAGCAAGCATTTTCTTGATTAATGATTGATGTGGAAGGACCCAGCCCACTGTCCAGTGCCACCGCTGGACAGGAGGCCCTGGGTTATGTAAGAAAGCAGGCTGAGGAAGCAGTAGAGAGCAAGCCAGTGAGCAGCCTTCCTCCACAGCTTCTGCTTCGGTTCCTGCCTCTAGGTTCCTGTCTTGAGCTTCTGTCCTGACTTCCCTTCATGATGGATTGTGATCAAGACATGTACGCTGAAATAAAAGCTTTTCTCCTGGAGTTGCTTTCAGTCGTGGTGTCTTATCACAGCAGCAGAAACTCCGCCTGAGGCGAGGACTGTGTGTCTGGGTAATAGTGGAAGCCCATGTACTGG
Organism: Meriones unguiculatus; assembly: GCF_030254825.1. Classification (NCBI taxonomy): domain Eukaryota; kingdom Metazoa; phylum Chordata; class Mammalia; order Rodentia; family Muridae; genus Meriones; species Meriones unguiculatus. Next base: position 6,348,237 of record NC_083356.1, read on the forward strand.
ATGGGGAAGCCAGGCGAGAGAACTTCACCTGGCCTCACAGCGCGCCTTCATGGTAGAGCCAGAGTTTGCCGGTCAGTCATGGCGTTAGGGGATCGTGAAGACGAGGGCAAGTATCTCAGGTACTTGAGAGGACAGAGAGGCTGTGGACAGGCGCACACACGGTCAGGTGTTCCGAGAGTGCTGAGCGGAAGCCAGGATGCCAGAAGGGATCGTGGGCACATGGTGTTGGTGAAGCTACAGCTGTTGGCATTGGCTGATCTGGGACCTTAGACAAGAGGAAACGGCCTGCGATCTGCTAGCCGTCACCCCACTCTTCTGCTACCGAAGACCATTTTCATTATTCTCTGTCTCCGGGGGCTCCCAAGATTCAAATCTTTCAATTGTCAACATTAAGCTTTTAATTGAAGTACTGTACACATCTTAATATGTAGATCTTTGTTCTGTTTACACTTTGTGTGTGGGTGTGTGTTTTACTGTTTCCACATCCAACCATCCGTGCCCAGTTCCGGGTTTTGTCCTGGCTGTTAGAATGATGCTGCAGTGAACATGGGAGCACAGACATCCTCAAGAAGGGGTGATTTCATTTCCTCTGGGTGTGTGCCCAGAAGAGGGATTGCTGGGTCAGATGGTGGCTCTATTTTTAATTTCTTTAGGAATCGCAATGTAAGTTTCCACCGACAGTGTGCAAGGACACTCTTTCTCCATACCCTCACCGACTCTCTTGAGTTTTTGTGGAGCACCGCCCTAAATGGGTGTGAGGTTGTAGCTTCCTGTGGTTTTGATTTGCATCTCTGATTACTAACTAGCAGCGCTGAGCACTTTTCATGTATCTGTTAGCTCTCGGCCTGTCCTCTTTGTTTTGCTAACACTTCCTCCAGCTCGCCGCTGACTTGGCTGCTGTGGTCCATTCAGGAGTTGAGCCAGAACATGGGAGATCATAGTGGTTCTTCGTAATAACAACAAAGCGGCAGGACTGGAGAGACAGCTTAGCAGTCAAGAGTACTGGCTGTACTTCCACAGGACCCATGTCCCGTTACCAGCACCCACGTGGCAGCTCCCAACCGCATGCAACACCAAGCTAGCCAACCCACCACGTAGTGTTTGCAGCAAGCGCATCAGTACTGTCCGCACTGTGAGGAGCGTCCCGTTCCGAGGTCTCAGACACGCAGTTCAAGTCCTGATCCCTGGCTCCGATTCATCTCTTTCCCCTTTTCTTTTTCCTCGCTTCATTTCTTCCTCACACATACTGTATAGACATGTATTTCTGAAACCTTCCTGGATTTTGTCTTTGTTAGTTTGATCCCCCTCGTGCAAAATGTCTCCTGCTATGCCAACATCCTATATGGGATGGGATGGCCTTGCTTGCTTAAACAGGTTCGGGGCGACTTAAAGCCAGACAGGATTGTCTGTAGATCCCTCCCCTGCTACGTGACACAGTGGTTTGTGTTTCAGTTTGGGGCTGTGCTAAACTGTACCTCAAGAACAGTGCCAGACGACGGTAAGGATCGGAAGCGTTCTGTGCTGAGCAGGCTGTGATTTGCAGGCCTTAGACGGTGAGCTGCGGAGACTGCAGTTAGGTTAGCATTAAGATCGTCGTATGGTGCTTTTTATTTCATTAACCGTATAGTCTGGTTATTGCGTGCGCGCGTGCGCAGGTGCAGGTATGTGTACGTGCCTGTGGAAGCCGAAAGTTTACCTCGGGCGCTTTTTCATTTCCCACTTTATAGTTTTTAAAGAGTAATGTACGTGTTCATTTGCACGTGTGTGTGTGTCTCTGTGTGTGTGTGCACCACACATGCCACAGCGAGCATACAGATGTCAGAGACAGCTGGTGGGAGTTGGCTGTCTCCACCCACCATGTGGGTCCCCAGCCTTGAACTCGGGTCATCAGGCTTTGATGCCAAGTGTCTTAACCCACTAGTTTGACCCACTTCCTGTCTTTGGACCATCTTGTTTTTTGAGACAGGGTCTCTCACTGAACCTAGAATTTACTATTTCCACTAAACTGGGTACCAGCGAGCCCCAGTCATTTCCTCCCTCTGGGCCCAATGCTGGGGTCACAGGGAAGCTGCCAGGCTTTGACCCGGGCACTGGGGACCTGAACTTGGATCCTCATGCTCATGCAGCATGCTCTGTACTGACCAAGTGACCTCCTCAGACCCTGATGACCCCTCCCGCCATTTATTTTGAATGATTGTCTCTCTGTAGTAGCTCAGACTGGCCTCACACTCACTAGCCTTCTTTCTTAGTGTCTCCCAAGTTCCAGATTACACAAGTGTGCAAGTGCCTTAATTGCTGATAATTGCTTATCTTTCTGGGAAACTATGATTTTGTTTGTTTGCTTGTTTCTTAAATCCAGCCTGTTCTTCCTATCTCTGTCGACTGGTGTGTGTGACTTCCACTGAGATTCTCAGCTCAGGCCCCATCCCTCCCTGTCCGTCTCTGCGCCAAGCATCTGGCTATCGGCAGGTATGGTGTGGGTGCCCATCCCTGGGCCATCGAGCCGCTAGCCACCCAGTAGCCGAGATCATGTAGCTGTGTGTTAGTTGATGGTACTCAGGGTGATAGAGTAGACCTTAAATGGAAATCAGTATACTTTAAAAAGTCAAACCCAAGCATGATAACGCACATGTGTAATGTCTGCACGTGGAAGGCAGAGGCAGGATTTCAAAATTCAAGGTCAGGCGCAGGCAGCCCAGACTGCATTTGACTGTTGCAAAGCAAATCAACAAAACCCTAAAAACACACAAAGAAAACCTTTTAAGGCATGTATGAGTCCCATTTTCTTGCACATGTACATTTTCTTTCCTTTATTTGGCAGCGATTTTAAAGGGGTGCTTGAATGAGGTATCTTATCTCCATAGAAAAGTCTGGAAAACGTACAGTGATTCGCCCACAGTGATGCTCACTGCTTGTGAGAGAACAGAGAAACCTTTGACACATTTTCCTCCATTTATAAGATGCTGTTTCTCACAAAGCCTGCACGATTAGCGAGGAACTGACCTTTGGTTTTGCATTTGCATATGGTCTGTGTGCTTGTGTCCGAAGGCCTGTAAAAGTGTGTACACAAATTCTCACTCGAATGCATGTGGATGCCAAAGCTCAGCCTTGAGTGTTTTCCTCAATCTGTTTTCCACGTTAGTGCGTGAGGCAGATTTTCTCACTGAACCTGGGACTCACCAGTTCAACCAGGTTGGCTGGCTGGGTTGTTGCAGGGATCCACTTCTCCCCGTCCCACCCCCAGCTCTGGGGTTCCAGTTACAAACAGTGTGTGCAGCTTTTTCGTGGGGATTCGAACTCAGGTCTTCATCATTTACTCCTGAGCCATATCCCCAGGACCAACAGCTTAGAAAAACATTTCTGTCCTTTAGCGCCCTTACAGTCTGGTGCTCAATGAAAAGAGTAGGTTAAAAACAATCTTAGCTCTGCAGTGTTAAACCAAAAGGGAAGTTGTGGGGGTGGAAAAGGAGACAAGAAAGAAAAAAGAAATGAAAACGAGGAGGAGAAAGTGAGGGAGTCTCAGCGGCCTATTTTTAGGTGGTGGAATTTCTGTTGTTTGTTCTAGAGCCTCTCTGTCAAGTGTGTGTTACTCTCAGAGAAAAATGAAGATTCATGGTCCAGTCCAAATAACTTTCTTATAACACTGTCTCAGGTCCCTGGAAATTTGGTATTTTCAACGTTTTTAAAACTTCCATCATCATCTAGTACTTAAATAAGTAAGTGATCATTTGGGCAGGAAGTATTTTCCAAGCTCAGCCTGAGTGAGATGAGGGGTTATGATGAACTTTCCTACCGTTTCTGTTTCTTCTCCAGAGTTCTTTTTTTATTCATTTATGTATTTATTTGAAGTATGTGAGTGTGCTATCTGCATGTACACCTGTGAACCACAAGAGGGCACCAGATCTCACTATAGGTGGTTGTGAGCCACACACACACACACACACACACACACACACACACGAAGACTCACTTGAGCATGCACTCACTGTCATGTGCACATGCACACACAGATGCATGCGAAAGGTTAACTTCAGACCATAGACTCCAGACCTCTTCTGTTCGTAGAAAATCCCCACCTGGTACCCTGTTACCTTCTACTTTGGAGCGAGGAAAACTCCTCACCAAGATTAGAAACTTCACCCCCCTTTCTCACCTCAGCCGCCTGTGGGGCAGTTTTAGAAGCAAGAGTCAATGTCATGAGTCTAGAAGTTACCCAGCCTGCTCTCTGGTCCAGTTTTCACTAAAGGAGGCTCAGAGGTGAGAGGGGTTCGGCTGCTTGAATGCACTCAGTCTGCACAGGAAAAGACAGGGTGACTGTTGCTGGGTGTGAAGACCCCTAATCATCAGAGCGGCTGGACCCGCTTGCCTGCTCTGGGCTTCCTGTCTTCCCAGAGGGGCCCAGAGCAGCAGGAGGGAGGGGCCTGGCCTCGGAGATGCAGGGCGTGCTGATGGTGTGGGAGTGTGATCACCTGACTCCAGAAAGCTTTCCTTCTAGACCTGGAGGGAAAGGATCGTTGTGGCTTCCATGTGCAAAGAGACTGTCCCTCAGATCTTGCCATCCTGGGGACGTTTGTGGGTCCGTGCTTCTCAGTGTGTGCCAGCTGTGACATGTCAGCTTTCCCTTAGCTAGGCTGCAGTCATCCTGGGGTATGCAGGATCAGCTGACAGGAAAGGTTCTCAAGGTGGTACTCCATAGAAAATCTGTTTCTTTGTATTAACTTCTCTAAACTCCAGTTTTGTGGGTTTTTTACATTTATCAAACTCTTTAAGAGTTTCCTATGTTAGTATTGTTACTTACGTAATTTCCGCCCCACCCTCTCTCCCTGGAACTCCTCTCCTGTCCCTTACTCCTCAAATGTATGATAACCTCTTTAGTTATTACTTTATACACATACATGCGAATATAAATACAACCTCCTGTGTCTGTTTAGTGTCACTCATGTGTATGCCTTTGTGGCTGACTACTGAGATCGGATGACCTTTGGGAGGGGACACTTGTCCCCGGAGGAGACTGGTTTTTTTTTTTTTTTTTTGCTCACTCAGTAGCCATTATTGGTTTGTAGCTCTTCGCCTAGGCCAGTGGTTCGAAACCTGTGGCTCACGACCCCTTTGTGGGTTGAACGACCCTTTCACGGGTGTTACATATCAGATGTCCTGCTTATCAGATATTCACGTTACAACTCAAAGCAGCAAAATTAACAGTTACGAAGCAGCATCGAAAATAACCTTATGGTTTGGGGGTCACCACAACATGAGGAACTATATTAAGGAGTCACAGCGTTAGGAAGGTTGAGAACCGTTAATCTAGGCCTTAGATTCTGGTGTTATGTCTTTTTGATGTGTTGTGCCGTTCCAAGATGTCCTTGAAGTGACACTTGAGACTAGCCTAGTGAGGGAGCCATGCTTCTGTGAGCTTCCTTCTGTGAGCTCCTTTCCATTGTGCAAAGCCCCCTCCTGTCCACAGGCCTGGCCACGACCCCTGCTTTGGCCTCGCATTTCAAGTTTCATTTACCTTTGTGGCGTCCTTCTGATTTTTGATGCTGTGTCCCCAAATTCCTTCCTGTACATCCCGGTCCATATGAGGCCGTGAGCGTCTCTCATCTCTGATGAGGAAATAGAGGAGCAGGTGGATTAACCGAAATCCTCTGAGTATGAGTTCTTAATTCCCTAATTCCCTGACATAGAGTGATTTCATTGAAGAGATTGATTTAATCTCTTGCAGTTGACGTATAAACTATTTGCTAAATTCCACGATAAAATTTGTCCCGGTTGTAGGCTGGTCCGCGGTGATGACATTTACTGAAGATTTGCATTGTCATCTAACTGAGCGTGCTTGTACCTTTGGCCTGTACCCCTGTGCCCTGGGAGCAAGCTCGTTAAAATCACCAAATCATTTTCGTTTAATTGGTTGCTTATTAGGTTTTAAATCTTCTGTTTATGGTTGGGGACATGCAGCACACACGTGGAAGTCAGAACCACAGGAGCCGGTTCTTTGACTGTAGCATGTGGGTCGTGGGAACTGGGCTCAGGTACTTAGGCTTGGTGGCAGGTGCCTTACCTGCTGAGCCGTCTTGCCGGCCCTTCGCTCTTATTTTGAACACAAGTTCATGAATGAGTATGTATGTTGCCTGCTGCTAAAGTGAGGTTTCTCTAAGTGTGGGCATGAAGGTTGTGGGATGGGACTCTGTAGTTGAAAATGGAGCAAAATGTACAAAACACGTAAAAATTTGAGGTAAGTGTTTTGTTTTCTAGTAGCAAAAACCTAGAAGTGGCATTTTCGCTACATTTACTATTTGTTTGCTCTTTTACAATGGTTCATGTGTCCTCGGTGCTGACCTCCATCAATTTAGTCATCATTTTGCTGTGTTTTTAGGGGTCTCGGACATCTGTGCTTGCTGCTGCCTGCTTCTGAAGACCCTGGGAACAGAAGAAACTTGGGCTGATTTTTTGGCTGTGGACGCCTGAATATGATGCATTTCAAAAGCGGCCTTGAGTTAACGGAGCTGCAGAACATGACAGTGCCCGAGGATGACAACGTCAGCAACGACTCCAACGACTTCACTGAGGTGGAGAACGGCCAGATAAATAGGTGAGTGCCTTTCCCCAAGGGCCGCCCACTGCGAGAAGGACTCCAGAGAACGGCTCTGGCCTTCAGTTCTTGTGGCGGATTATTCATTTACTGAAGTTACGCTGCGTTTGAAGATGCGATTTGAATTTCTGACGTGACATCTGCTGGGCATAGTCTGGAATGGCAGATGAGGGGGACAGGAAAGTAATTTATTCATCCTCTCAGAACTTTGAGTCGAGTCTAATGAAAATGTATACATACGTTGGACTCCAGCCAGCCCAGACTCCTCAGAGCTCCGTGCCTGGGAATTAGACCACGGAGTTTCGTCACATCTCAGATCCAAGTGTGTGCTGTAACCATTGCTACGCATTTTAATTGAGAAACCATCCAAGTTGCATTTGCATGTTAGTACAAGTGAGTAAAAACCACAAGGTTTCATTATTCTGAACATCATTTGAAGTATGGATTTCAAATGATAATAGTGATCAATAGGCCCAAATGGGAAAAGTCTCTGTGAAAGACTGTGGGAGAGAAGTAGTCCATGGGGGGAGGGGGGAGAGGTTGGTGAGGGACAGAAAAAAAGGAATGGGAGGAGGGAGTAGAGAGCAGGGAGGGGAGAGGGCTGGCCTCGAACGAGCCCTTCCCCCTCTTGAGTCTGAGATATCTAAACTACCAGGACAGAACCAAATGTAAACTACCAGGACAGAACCAAATGTGTTGGTTTTAAATTATTTGAGATCACCCTGGGACATGGGAACTTTTCATCCAGCGTTTATGGATTCTTAGCAGGAAGCCTGCCCTCTGCAGGAGTCTGGTAGAGAGCAGTGCCTGCAGTTAAAATTAAGAAATTTTACTTGGGCCTGTGTGATGTCTTGGTAGGAATGCAGAGGTCAGGGGACAACCCTCGGGAATTGGTCTTTTCTTTCCAACATGTGGATTCCAGGGATCATGGTCAGGTCTGGTGGCAAGGGCCTGTTACCACCGGGCCATCTCACCAGTCTGTTCGAATGGCCTGTTAGAGTGTTGTCAGTGCCACACTTTCTACAGCCACCAGGAAACAGGGATGAGGAGGATAAGAACATAGTCACAAGCAGGCGTCCTTGTAGAGATCATCTCTGACAGTGTGAAGTACATGCTGATACAGCATGCCTGGGACAGCCCAACCCAGGACTGTCATTATTCACACAGTTCCCAATCCTTCCCACAGGGAAGGTTAAGCCTCTAATATATCACTTCCTCCTTACTGCCCAAGTGTGTTTACAGTGCTAGGTTTATTTTCTTTTTATTGGAATCGAATTTACTTGATTCTTCCACTTCTTTGAATGATAATAGTAACTTCCATTTTTTTCTTTTCTCTTCAATTATATATATGCGAGTGTCTATGTGGGAGTATGTGCCCGTGGGTGCAGTTGCCTGTGGAGACCAGAAGAGGGAGTCAGGTTTCCTAGAGCTGGGGTTATTAACCTGCAATTCTGAGCCTCATTACATGGGAGCTGGGAATTGAACTTGGGTACTCCAGAAGAGCGGCGAGCATTTTTCTGGCCTTATAACTGCCATTTATTATTATTGTTGTTGTTGGTGGTGGTGTTGTTGTTAATTATTATTATTTTGAGACAGGGTCTATTTATGTAGTCCTAATTGACCTGGAACTCTGGAACTAAGTAAATTAAGCTGGCCTCGAACTCACAGAGCTTAAATCCATTTCTTGAATCCAAGTGTCTTGCTTATACTGTCATGGATCACTCAAAGCAAACATCCTGCAAATGAGAGAAAATTTGCAAACCAAGGCACCATCCCGGCCAGTCTAAATCTGTCACTCTGTCCTTCTGTTTGATACAATGCTCGGCCCCTGGTTGAAAGTCTGGGTTTTAATAGTTCCATGCTGTTTGTGTGCTGTGCTCTTGGGCTGTTCTGTAGTCACCGCTGACCTCCACCTCAGGGTGGTAAGTAGGACATTTTGATTTTATAACAAAGCTACTTTCTTAAAGCAGTGTTTGAGAAGTGTCTGCGTCAATAAAACTGTCGCCCTCTCCCTTTACTGAGCACTTTCTTCTTCTCCGCCCCACGGAGTAATGACTTCCTTTCAGCTGTAATGGCAGCTGTTCTTGCTGGCCTGAGTGTGGTGAAATGTCTGTAGGTCACCCAACCGTGTCCAGAAGACTGAGCGCACATTCCCACTCATGTGCCTTTTCTCGTCACTCCTGTCATTATGTATTATGAACCAGGAGCAAGGCTTGATTAAGCTTCATTTTTAAAAGCGCTTGCTGTCATTATTATTATACCCAGAGTCAACTTGAGAGAGCCTTTGAAAAGTTATGCTTGCTTTTTTTTTTTTTTTTTCCTAATTTTTCTGTGCTTTCGGGGAAAGCACATCAGAAAATTCTTTTGTTGCCTCTGTGCTTTACAGGGCAGGTCTCCTCTGCCCTGTGGTCAGTGGAGTTTGGCGCCTGATACGGTTTCTTCCCCCTCAGTCTCTCAGGCTTCTCGTTTCCTTCTCTTTACGTGCCTGCCGATGTCCTCTCCGTGTGCCCTGGTCTCATTATACATGTGTGAGTGTGTGTGTGTGTGTGTGTATACCCCCATATAAATTATTTATTTTATGTATTATTTATACATTTTTATATAACATATGTTTTGAGACAAGAGACTTGCTCTATAGCCCAGGCTAGCTAGAACTCACTGTGTAGCCCAGGTTGGCCTGGGTTGGAACTCAGTTCTCCCAACTGAGGGCTAGTGTTACAAACACCACGACACTGGCCTTGATCCCTTTTTATCTGTTTCTTCTTCCCTTCCCTCTAGTGCTACAAATACCAGACACTGGCCTTGATCCCTTTTTATCTGTTTATTCTTCCCTTCCCTCTCTGCACACAGTATCTACACATCAGGGAAAGGACTGGGTACCAGCATTTAAGTTCAACAGTTTCACTCTTCCTCATCTCCCCATATTGTCCGTCTGTAGACCAGGCACCACAGTGCAAGGATCCCGCTGTAGAGAGTGCAGTCCAAAGACTCTTTCTTTTTGCACAACACGTCCTTAGCCGGTCTGCTCCTTTCCTTCTAATTTCAAATAAAACCTCTGCCTTGCTCGCTGCTTCTCACACTGTGTGTGACTATGATGCCAAAGTCCATTTTAAAGGCTTTGTCACTAAATCATTTGTGGTAGGCTTTTTTTCATGGTTTTATTCGCAGAGCAGTTGACTACTTGATGGTCTATCAAATTTCACTTTATGGGTACAGACTGACCCAGTGTGTAAACTCTTTTTAATAATAAGTTTGTCGTCTTAAGATCACTTGTCAAAGATACCTTCTCCCACAGCACTTTTTAAGTCAATAAAAATAAGTTTTATGTCAGTTTCAGTGCCAGAGGTCAGTGATTTTAAGCAGCCAATTGCCTTTTTAGAAAAACGGTGAGATAAAACGCATGGTGGAAGCCGCCTGGCCTAGTTGTTTGAATGGAATTTTCCATTACAAAAAAAGAAAGGTTGGTTTCTCTTTCCCTTTTTTCTTAAGTTTACAAAGTAAAGATTTTAAAACCAGAGAGAAGAAAGAGCAATAAAGAGAATAAAGGGACTTTTAAAATCACTTCACTCTAGAACTGTGGTTCTCAACCTTCCGCATGCTGCATCCCTTTAATACCGTTCCTCATGTGGTGACCCCCAACCGTAAAGTTATTTTTGTTGCTCCTTCATAGCTGTAATTTTGCTATTGTTGTGAGTTGTAATGTGAATAACTGATATGCAGGATATCTGATATACGACCCCTGTGAAAGGGTCACATGACCCCACTTGGGGTCGCCACCCACAGGTTAAGAACCACTGTTCTGGAGCCTGCAATGCTAACCATGATAACTGGAATTTGACACCCACATGGTTGAAGGAGAGAAACAACTACCAAAAGTTGCCCTCTGCCCTTCACCTGCCAGCACACACAAGTGTACTTAGGTGCTTCCATCTTACATAACAAATAAATAATAAATGAATGAAATGAAATACTTCCGTCTTACATGGCTAAATTTCCCTGCAGCCTAAGGTGGTTCCTAATGACTAATTACTAATGGAAGCTGCTTGCTTAGTTAGTAGAAGGCTCCTCTGAGTGGCCGTGTACCCTTTGGGAGTTAGGCAACCCTGAAATGGTCTGATGCCTTGATGAGCTTAGGGCACCGTGTGTGCTACAGGTAGTAAACGGGTCAGAAAACTCAGTTCACACTGGAAAGTCAGGACACTTGTGAGAGTTTGAGGGGTCAGAATTGGCTGGTGCAGACATCAGGCAGGCGACACTCTGGAGAGCAGATTCCGGCTGCTGCTCTGTTTTTGGCTTTTACTTGTCTTCATTACAGCCACAACCACACTTAGGAGGATCCTTTTGAGCCACAGCAGGAGAAGCTGTGATTGGAACACTGAGGCAAAACCAAATTCAACATTTGAAATACCCAGTGGAGAGGTCAACTGTGGTGGTTCAACTGAAAATGACCCCCAACAGGCTCATATGTTTCAAAGCTTGGGCTTCCAGTTGGTGGAACTGTTTGGGAAGGATTAGGAGGTGTGGCCTTGTTGGAGGAGGCGTGCCACTGGGGCTGGGCTTTGAGGTTTCAAAAGCTCACACCATTCTTGTTCTTTGCTTCATGCTCTTGACTGTGGCTCTGGGTATAAGCTTTTGGCTGTTGCTCCAACACTCTGCCTGCCTGTTTGCTGCCACAGTACCTGCCACAGTGGTCCAAGTTACGTGCTTTCTTTTATAAGTTGCCTTGAACTTTTCACAGCATCAGAAAAACACAACACCAGCAGAGAGTCTTGAGCAGTCTACAGTCCTGCCACAGTGAGTGAGGCAGGAGAGACAGAACCATTTGAAAATTTGTATCATTTTTCCTGTTCTTCTGAGGCCTCAGAATCCAGCCGCCTCACTAGTGTGTTTGAGCCTGTCAACAGTGCCTCCTCTCAGCACACTCCTGTTTAACAGGAGTTTGCTTACAATGCTATTTGTATATTGTGATGTAAATAAGTGATACGGAGGATATCTGATATGTGACCCCTGTAAAAGGGTCATTTGTGTCACCCCCACCCCAGGATTCTCTACCATCTCAGGCCACTCACCTCTTCTCTGCCCAGATGACCTCTGCCATCAGCTGCAGGCTGGAACTACAGGCTTGGAACTAAGGTCTGCCCTAACAAAGCTGATTTATTAGTGCTTTGATTTATTTGGGAGAAAAGCAAAGCTTTTTCTTTGCTTAAAAAAAAAAAATGGAAATTCTCCTCAGAAAACAAGCACCCTCCATAAGAAAGGCAAATGGGAGTCTCTCGGACCGGGATACCACATACCCAAGCTTGTCATTAAAATTAGCCTGGTTGAGTCTACTGAGTAGCAACATGTAAGCAGAAGTCTTTTATTTGGACACGCCCGGCTTCTGCTTCAGAGTTTGTGCTGCCTCACTCTACCTAATACTGCTTTTGACTTCTCTGGATTCTAATCTCATCTACACTTTGGACATTTCCATCATTCCTATATCAGTGTTAGCTGGTGTGGTCTTTTCTCCATTGGCACATGATCATTTGAGTTTCAGGAGACAGGTTTGTTCGTCCCCAAGTAGAGTAGGCTCTGCAGACTTGCATCTTCTAGCAAGCAACAGTCTGAGAGTAAATTTGTCGTATGTAGCAGCCTTTGCCTTATTCTAATAAAACAAACTTAGATAATAGCAGAAAGAACCAGGTTCTTTGAATTGACGATGAAAGGAGGAAGATAAATAAGATCATTACTACTGATACCTACAATTCGTTAAAAAAAAAAAAACTTTACTGTGAAATGTAGCATCATTTTAAAAAAGTGCATAAAATACTAAGCACAGTTTAAAGATGTTTCTTTAAATTAGATTCAGGTGGCTTTAAATTTACTAATGAAAAATTTACTGTGATTTAATCTGACGATGACCAGGTAATTGTATTTCTCTAGAATGTCTGTGTTAGACATGGTTTCTATTACTATGATGAAACACCGTGACTAAAAAGCAAGTTGGGAAGAAAAGGGTTTATTTGGCTTACACTTCCATATCACTGTTAATCAAAGGAAATCAGCATAGGAACTCCAACAGTGCAGGAACTTTGAGGCAGGAGCTGATGCAAAGGCCATGGAGGAGTGCTGCTTACTGGCTTGCTGCCCCTGCTCTTTTATAGGAGCCAGAACCCCCAGCCCAGGGATGGCACCACCCACAATGGGCTGGGTCCTCCCCCATAAATCGCTGATTAAGAAAATGCCCTACAGGCTGGCCTACAGCCCAGATCTTATGGAGACATTTTCTTAACTGAGGTTCCCTCCTCTCAGATGACTCTAGCTTCTGTCAAGTTGACATAAAACTAGCCAGCACACTGGCAAAAATTCACTCTTGAAACACTTTAGGAATATACAAGGCTCACACCTGTAATCCCAGCACTCAGGGAGGCAGAGGCAGGTGGATCACTGTGAGTTTGAGGCCCGCCTGGTCTGCAAAGGGAGTTCTACAGGACAAGTTCCAGGACAGCCAAGGCTACACACGTAGAAACCACCCTGCCTCAGAAAAAAAGAATACATACATATATATGTATATTCATTTGTATATATAAGTGTGTGTGTGAGTGTGTATACTCACTCACACAAGAGGAGCCAGAGAGATGGCTCAGTGGGGAATGGCATTTTCTGTGCCCAGCTGGTGACCCACGTTCAATCCCTGGAACACAGGTAAAGATGGAAGGAGAGAAGTGACTCCATATCATTGTCCTCTCACTTCACATGTACGCTGTGCCATACATGCCGTGGCACACAGGGACACACATGTACGTGCCTGCTCACACAAACAACAAAAACAAAAGATACAAGCATCAGTTTGTGAATAGTTTTGTTTTGTTTTTTTAACAAAAGCTCTTTTTTGTTTGTTTTTTTGTTTCTGTTTTGGTTTTTTTGAGACAGGGCCTCTCTGTGTAGCCCTGGCTGTCCTGGAACTTGCCCTGTGGACCAGGCTAGCCTCGAACTCACAGAGATCCACCTGCCTCTGCCTCCCGGGTGCTGGACTTACAGGTGTGTGCTACCGCCACTTGGCCCAGACACTTTCTTTTTATGGATTACAAGTTTATATTGTTCAACTCTGAAGTTAACCCCGAATGCACTGTGTGAGTCTTGAGACCACTTTACATTCTTCTGTGTCGCTATGTCTGCGTTGCATGCTGGGGTTTCTTCCACTGTCTGGACTTACCTGATCCCAGTTTATGCCGCTCCCCTTGGAGAGGGCTGACCTGTCGCTCACGGTTTGAGTTGAGTTTTGGACCTATTCATATTCCATCCTCCACAACTGCAGCGTGATAGTGCTCCTCCATTTTACAGATGAGAACTGTGAGGTCATGTGCCAGGCGTTGGCCCTAGTCAGAATCTGAATTCAAATTCTGAGATTGACATACTTTCTTAAATCTCTGGCTTTGGTTCTTAACTCTGGACTGTTTTCCCTATGGTGGCTTCCCAGTCTGGACCCTGATGGCCTGCAGATCTTCCGTAGTCCCCTGGGTCTGCTCCTGTGTCCTCCACAGAGCTGGTGCTGACTGGATGTTTGATGGTGAAATAGTTGCTGTCCTTTTTGTTAGGGATCAGGGTCTTGGCCCTATACTGTAGGGTCGGAGCTTAGGGGAACCGTGCCTCCAGGTTCTTTCCAGCACCAGATGCAGAGTAGTCTTGGTTTTATCTAGTTTTCTACTTAGCAAAAAGTCTGCATAGAAGCTAACTTGACATTGTGTGTGGTGTTTTAGTTTACACTGAAAATGATTCCAAATGCATAGCTTTTTATAACTGAGAGCAGTCCTTCATCTCAATCAAGATAAGCAACTATTTCCTTTGTGGATTGTAGAGTGAGAGATATAAAACTGAATGAGGCAAAGGACCTGCGTGGGAATGCTTAGAGTTTATTTGATAAGTCAGTAATGTTCGCTTGCGCATACACGCTCTCTCAGACACACACATTCACACACAGACACTGCGACCCACACACATTCACACACAGACACGTGGGGAGATGTTGAATACAGTGATTTTGGGCAATCAGCTGACAACTTCTCAAGTTTGTTGTGCCCACTGTGTTGCGGGAAATAAATCATTTAGTGTTGATATTGAGCTCAGAGTCACTAACATAAAGTTAAACATGTTCTGTGTCTTTCCAGCAAGTTCATCTCTGACCGTGAAAGCAGACGGAGCCTCACCAACAGCCATTTGGAGAAAAGGAAATGTGACGAGTATGTAAGTGTCATCAGTGTGAACGCGCATACTAATAAGCATGTGACTGGGGACAGCGGCTCAGTGTGTGCAGCGCAGTGCAAAAGCATGTCAGAGGGTCAGGTGTGGCCCTGCCAGCTCAACTGCCCCAGTGCCTGGGCTCGGTTCCCCAACACTCTCCTCACTGCTGCGCAGGTGCAGGCCACACCAGAAGAACAGAGAACCCCTGGTACACTAAAAATGAGGCAAGCTGCCCAAGTTCAGCCCCCGCCAGGGCAGAAGCCAAGCAGGCTGCCAGAAATCCGGGCCACAAAGCCCAGAAGACCAAAGAGGAAACAGGAGCCAAGAGACAGAACAGCCATCCAACAAAGACAAACTCAGGAATCAGCACCCAGACTTATAAATCACCCCAAACTCAGACGCCTAGTGTAAGAACACCATCAACAACAGCCAGGGCAATATGGCACCACCGGAGCCCAGCTGTCTGTTCCAGACAGCAAGACCTGAATATTTATTTCAGTGCAGCTGAAGCACAAGAAAACGCCTTTAAAACCAACTTTATGAGGATGATAGAGGTCCTTAAAGAAGAAATGAAAAAAAATTCCTTAAAGAAATTGAGGAAAAGGCAAACAAAAAATAGGATAATTTTTTTTAAGGGATCAATAACTCCCTTAAAGAATGTCAGGAAAGTGAAGGAGGGGAAGAAGGAAAAAAAAAAAAAACAGATGAAGGAGACTGCTCAAGGCCTAAAATTATTTATTTATATTATTATATTGGAGATGGGGTTTTTCTCTGTAGCCTTGGCCATCCTGGAACTTGCTTTGTAGACCAGGCTGGCCTCGAACTCACAGATATCCACCTGCCTCTGCCTTCAAATGCTGGGATTAAAGGTATGTGCCCGGCTAAGACCTGAAAATTGAAATAGAGGCAATAAAGAAAACACAAAGTGAGGGAATTCTGGGAATGGGAAATCTAGGTAAGCAAACAGGAACTACAGATGCAAGCATCACCAACAGAATACAAGAAATGGAAGAGAGCATCTCAGACATAGAAGATACGATAGTGAAAATATATTATCAGTCAAAGAAAATGTTAAATCTAAAAAGCTTCTGATACAAAACATCCAGGAAATCTGGGACACTGTGAAAAGACCAAACCTAAGAATAATAGGACTAGAGGAAAGAGAAGATTCCGAGCTCAAAGTCCCAGAAAATATTTTTGGCAAAATCATAAAAGAAAATTTCCCTAATCTAAAGAAAGAGATGTCTATTAATACGAAAGAAGCTTACATTAAATAGATTTCACCAGGAAGAAATTTGTGTCGTTCCCCCCACACACACACACACACACTACAAGAGACAATTAATAGCTGCAAGGGGAAAAGGCCATATATAAAGGCAGACCTGACTTCTCAGCAGAGACTCTAAAAGCCAGAAGGTTCTTAGATGTCTTGTAGACTCTGAAAGACCACAGAAGATACTAGAGGAAAAACTCCAACCCAAGTTGGTTAAATACACCAAAGACACAGACATAATCATATCAGTAAAACCAAAGGAAGGGAGCAACACACGCACACTACCAGCACCGACATCAAAATAACAGGAATTAACAGTCATTGATCATTAATATCTCTAAACATCAATGGACTCAATTCCCCAATAAAAAGACACAGACTGAGAGAATGAATGGGAAAACAGGAGCCATCATTCTGCTGCATGCAAGAAACACACCTCAGCATCAAAGATAGACATTACCTCAGAGTAAAGGGCTGGAAAAAGATTTTCCACGCAAATGGACCCAAGAAGCAAGCTGGGGTAGCCATTCTAATATCTAACAAAGTAGACTTTCAGCAAAAATCAAACAAAAGAGATGGGGAAGGACACTTCATACTCAACAAAGGAAAAAATCCACCAAGGTAAGCATCTCAATTCTGAACATCTATGCCCTAAATGCAAGGGCACCCACATTTATTGAAAAGAAAATACTAAAACAAATCACCCCTTGAACCCCACACATTAATAGTGGGAGGCTTCTACACCCCACTCTCACCAATAGACAGATCATCCAGACAAAAACCAAACAGAGAAGTAATGAAACTAACAGATGTCATGAATCAAATGGACCTCACAGATATCTACAGAACATTTCACCCAAACACAAAAGAATATACCTTCTTCTCTGCACCACATGGAACTGTCTCCAAAATTGACCATACAGTCGGTCACAAAGCAAGCCTCAACAGACACAAGAAGATTGAAATAATCCCTTGTATCCTATGAGACCATCATGGAGTAAAGCTGGAACTCAACAACTGAAACAACAGAAAGCCTACACACTCATGGAAAATGAACAGCTCTCTACTCAGTGACCACTGGATCAAGAAAGAAAAAAAAAAAAAAGAAAGAAAGAAATTAAAGACTTCCTAAAATTTAACAAAAATGAAGGAACAAAATACCCAAAGTTAGGGGACACATTGAAAGCAGTGTTAAGAGGAAAGTTCATAGCACTAATTGACTTTATTAAGAAATTTGAGAGTTCTCATATCAGGAACTTAATAACACACCTGAAAATTCTAGAGCAAAAAGAAGCAAACACACCAAAGAGGAGTAGACAGCAGGAAATAATCAAGCTCAGGGCTGAAATCAGTAAATTAGAAACAAAGAGAACAATACAAAGAAACAATGAAACAGAGTTTGATAAAATCAACAAGATAGACCAACCCTTATCCAAACTAACTAAAAGGCAGAGAGAAAATATCAAAATTAACAAAAGCAGAAATGAAAAGAGGGACATAACAGATACTGGAGAAATCCAAAGAATCATTAGGTTAGGTCTTACTTCAAAAACCTTTATTCCACAAAATTGGAAAATCTAAAATAAATGGATACTTTTCTTGATAGACACCGCTTACCAAAGGTAAATCAAGATCAAATAAACAATTTAGATAGACCTATAACTCCTAAGCAAACAGTCAGTAAAGTCTGCCAACTAACCAAAAAAAGCTCAGGGCCAGATGGTTTTAGCTCAGAATTCTACCATACCTTCAAAGAAGACCTAATACTCCTCAGACTATTCCATAAAATAGAAACAGAAGGATCATCGCCAAACTCATTCTACAGTCACTCTGCTCTCTAAAACACACAAAATACTCAACAAAGGAAGAGAATTTCAGACTTTTTTTCCATGAACAATGATGCAAAAATACTCAAAAAACTCACAAACAGAATTCAAGAACACACCAAAAAGATCATCCACCATGAAAAGGCGGGCTTCACCCCAAAGATGCAGGGATGGTTCAACAGAAGAAAATCTGTCAGAGTAATCCACCATATAAACAAGCTGAAAGGAAAAATCTACATGGTCATCTCATTAGATGCTGAAAAAGTCTTTGACAAAATCCAACATCCCTTCATGATAAAAGTCTTGGAGAAATCAGGGATATAAGGCACATACCTAAGCACAATAAAGACAGTATTCAGGAAGGTGATAGTCAACATTGCATTAAGTGGAGAGAAACTTAAAGCAGCCTCACTAAAATAAAGAACAAGACAAGGATGTCCACTGTCTTTGTACATATTCAATACAGTATTTGATGTTCTAGCCTTGGTGATAAGACAGCTAAAGGAGATAAGGAGATACAAATTGGAAAGGAAAAGTGTCGATATTCGCAGATGATATGACACAATCCCAAAAATTCTACCAGGGAACTCCTACTGCTGATACCTTCAGCAAAGTGGCTGGATACAAAATTAATTTTTAAAAAATCAGCAGCTCTCATATTACGAACAATAAATGGGTTAGGAAAGAAATGAGGCAAACAACACGCTTCACAACAGCCACAGTAATACAAAATATCTGTGTGTAACTCTAACCAAGCAGGTGACAGACTTGTATGACAAGAACTTCAAGTCACTGAAGAAAGAAACTGAAGAAGATATCAGAAGATGGAAAGATCTCCCATCCTCATGGACTGGTAGGATTAACATAGTAAAAATAGCCATCCTACCAAAAGCAATCTACAGATTCATTGCAATTCCCAGCAAAATACCAACACAGTTCTTTACAGACCTTGAAAGAACACTACTCAACTTCATATCGAGAAACAAAAAGCTAAAGTAATCCTGTACAATACAAGGACTTCTGGAAGTATCACCATCCCTGATTTTAAGCTGTACTACACAGCAATAGTAATAAAAAAATCACATGGTATTGTCATAAAAACTGATAGGGTGATCAATGGAACCGAGTCAAAAATGCTAAAGGAAATCCACACCTCTGGACACCTGAGTTTTGATAAAGAAGCCAGAAATATATGATGGAAAAAAGAAAGCATCTTCAACAACTGGTACTGATCTAACTGGCTGTTGGCATGTAGAAAAAGGCAAATAGATCCATATCTATCACCCTGCACAAAACTCAAGTCCAAGTTGATGAAAGACCTTAACATAAAACCAGATACACTGAACCTTATAGAAGAGAAAGAGGGTAATATAATAGTCTTGAAAATACTGGCCCTGGAGACAACCTCCTAACAGAATACCAGTCACGGAATCACTAAGATCAACAATTAATAAATGGGACCTCATGAAACTGAAAAGCTTCTGTAAGGCAAGATGCTAAATAGCTGGGTGGTGCTGGCACATGCCTGTAATCCCAATGCTTGGGAGGCAGAGGCAGGTGGATCTCATAAGTTCAAGGCCAGCCTGGTCTACAAAGCAAGTCTAGGACATCCAGGGCTACACAGAGAAACCCTATCTCAAACCAAAACAAAGTACAAAACAGCAGCCTACAGAACGGGAGATCTTCACCAGCCCCACAACTGACAGAGGGCTGATACCCAAAACATATTAAAGAACTCAAGAAACTAGATAGCAACAAACCAAATAACCCAATTAAAAAAAATGGGTACAGACCTAAACAGAGAATTCTCAACAAAGAAAGCTCTAATGACCAAGAAGCAAAAGAAATGTTCAACATCATTAGCTGTCAGGGAAATGCAATCAGAACAACTCAGAGATTCCATCTTACACCGATTAGAATGGCTAAGATCAAAGAGACGGGTGACAGACAGCTCATGCTGGTGAGGATGTGGAGCAAGGGGGACACTCCTTTGTTGGTGGAGTACAGACTTGTACAGCAGTTTGGAAATCAATATAGTGATTTCTCAGAAAAATGGCCACTGATCTATACCACTCCTGAGCATAGACCCAAATGATGCTCCACCATACCACAAGGACAGTTACTCAACTATGTTCATAGCAGCTTTATTCGTAATAGCCAGAAACTGGAAACAACGCAGATGTCCCTAGCATAAGAGTGGATAAAGAAAATGTTGTATATTTACACAATAGAGTACTATTACTCAGCTATTAAAAACAATGACATCATGAAAATTTTCAGGCAGTAAAGGTGGCACAGATGTAGAAGTGACCAATGACTGGTCTGGCTTGAGGCCCATGCCATGAGAAAGAGCCCACCCCTGACACTGCCCAGAGAGAGAGAGAGAGGAACCAGATGCCAGATAGCCCAGAGACCCATGATAGAAGCAAACACGAATCTAAAAAAAAAAAAAGTCAATGAAATGATTCCTAAAGATATTCTGCTATAGTCATAGATTGCCATCTAGCTCAGTTGTCATCAGAGAAGCTTCTTCAGCTAGCGACTGAGAAAATCAGACTCAGAAGCCCACAGCCAGACTTTAAGCAGAGCTTGAGGAATCCCGAGGAAGAGGGGGAAGATCAGTTGTATGAACCAAAGGGGTCAAGGACACAAGAATGCCCACAGAATCAGCTAATCTGGGCCCATAAGTTCACAGAGGCTGAACCCACAACCAGGGAGCCGCGTGGGACTGAGCGAGGCCCTTTGTGTGTATGTTAGAGTTGTGTAGGAGCAGGAACCATCTCTGTTTGACACTGCTGCCTGCCTGTGGAATTCTTTCCCTCTACTTGTTGCCTTGTCTAACCTTAATAGAAGAGAACGTGCCTAGTCTTTCCCCGAATTTTTTATTTGTTCTTTGTGAATTTCACATCATGTACCCCAGTCCCACTCATCTCCCGTCCCCTGTTACCCGCCCTCCACCTTTGCAACTTCCCCCACAAAAGAGAAAAAGAAAATCTCATTGCGAGAGCTGTACTGTCCCACAACATACATACCCTTTTGTCCACATTTCTTTGCCTGAAAATGTTCATTGCAATGAGTCATTCATTGGTCTGGATTGAAGCTTCAGACTTTATTTTATACCATCAATACTGGGACCTCACTGGGCCTCCTGTCATATCCTGTAGTTTTGGATCTGCAGGACTGGCCCCTTCAGACACTCAAGCAGTCCATTCGGGGGGTAGATGTTGGGGCAGGCCAATTCAAAGCCCTGGAACTGAGCCCACCAACTCTACTGCACCCACACCACCGGGACGCACTCTCCTGCCCTGCCTTGGCCAGCGCCTCAGCAGCAAGGGGCAGAGCCAGCTTTCCGTGCTCACACCCTCCTCTCACCAGCCACCAGCAACCAGGGCCAGCCCTGCCCTCTTCCTAGGTGAGGTGCAAGAACGGATCTTCTTTTGTTGCAGCTGGTGAGGGACAGGGCCAGTTCTCCCTCTCTCGGGATGCCAGGCCAGCTCTCCTGCCTGCCGTAGGTGGCAAGGGATGGGAGGGGAGAGAAGGCCATCTCTCCCATCCACGCCAAGGTGCCTAGTCTTCGTTTGCCATGGCTGGTTGATATCCATCAAGGCCTCCCCTTTTCTGAAGAGAATCAGAAGAGTGGATGTGGGTGAAGGGAGGTGGGGGTGGGAGGGGCTGGGAAGAAAGGGGAGAGGGGAAACACATGTATGTATGCATATATGGGGACGGCACTTTAATTCACATAGCACAGCCCTGAAAACGTTACTGCAAAATTAGACTGAATAAAATGTTCTCCCATTTCATTTCTCTGTGGGGTCTTAGTAGCATTTGAAAGGCTTTGACTTGAAAAACGGCCTTGAGACCCTGTGCTTAGTGAAGATATTTGTTTCTGCTGTTCAGATTCCAGGAACAACATCTCTGGGCATGTCTGTTTTTAACCTGAGCAACGCCATTATGGGCAGTGGGATTTTGGGACTCGCCTTTGCCCTGGCCAACACTGGGATCCTCCTTTTTCTGTGAGTATCGACATGGCCTTGCATTCTATTTTATGTCTGTTTTTTGTATGTTTCCTGTTAGGTCCTAAAAAAGCCAGGGTAGGTGGCTAACTGCAGTGATAAATTAGCTTACCAAAGCACTTGCTCGCCCTAGGCCTCTAGGCTTATTCAGTACCTGTGGCTTCTCCCTGCATTCCTCACTCTGCCCCCTTTGACTCCTTCCAGCTCTCCCCACTCAGCTTCCTACCCTAACCCTCTCCAGCCAAGGGCTTCTCTTTCCTTCCCCCAGCTTCTCTTTCTTATATATAACCTGCCATTTTGACCTTGTGCTCTTTTGGCTTCTCTGGGTTCTCTCTCTCTCTCTCCCTCTCTCTCTCTCTCTCATCCACTCCTGGATCTCTCTTGGTCCTCTCTCTTCTTCTCTTCTTTCTCTCCTTCATCTTACAGCCTGGTTCTGTCTGGACCCTTCCAAATGCCTCTGGCATTGCTCTCCTTCATATCTACAATAAATCTCAGCCATACCTAGGAGCAGTCATGTCTTCATTTTCATTCACTTCCCTTTACCACACAGAAAAAAGATGGGGATGTTTCTAAACAGTTTTTATTTATTGGCTTGTTTATTAGTTTGGTTAAGTAACCAGTACATACTTCCTGAGTGCCTTAAAGGAATGTGCTTGGTGCCCACAAGAAACAAATTCCTTTTATCAACCAAAATGCTGATGTGTGCATTTTTGTAAAGACTGAAAAGTTCAAAATTAGCTTTAGCTTTTTTTTGTGTTTGGTATTTTTGGACTCCACTTGTCACTGTAAATCTCAGCCACAGGGTCAGAATACTGGAACACATTTAACCCAGCTTTTCATCACTCTGGCATTTGAACTGTTCTGGAGCATGTACTGTGTCCAAAGGCGACCTGCAAGTGTGTTGTAGTAACTATCCAAGATGTGCCAAGGAGCTGCTTGCTTTGGAGATGAGCAGTTAGCATGTGCGTTCCCTCAGAGTCAGTGAAAAAGTTCGTCTCAGATGGTGAGGAGGGGCTAGGTAGATATTTTCAGTTGGAATCTGGTTAAAACGGACCTTGTGGAAAGTCTTCACATGTCCTGACTCTTCACACTCACACTCGGTTGTCTGGGAGGTCACACCCTCCTCTTCCCACCACATTGGCCAGCTCCCATCCTGTCAATGGGAGCTTTGTTTTATTGGAAGTAGTGACCAAACTGGCCAGTTAATGCGTGCACACAGCCAGACAGACAGACAGACACACACACACACGCACACACGCACACACACAACATTCATGGATGTATATGATATGTATTGTGAACTGGGTTTAAGAGTAAAGTGGTGTCGGACAGTGTGCTTTTAGGGGTGATTTATTTTTCCCTGCATGAAGCTCTGAACCTCAGACATGCTTACACTGACTTTCATTGTATGTCAAATGAGGTTTCTGTGTGCTAGCCCCCATCTCCTCTTCTGAACACGGGAGCTGTCTAAGGAAGCCAGCTTGGCCCCTCTGAGATTCAGTTCCCTTTTCTGGACAAGGAAACTTCGTTAGGAATGTCTCAGAGCCCTGCTAGTCCCTAAAAACTTTTCAGATATTATAATGCTAGCCACCTGTTTATTCAGGAATGTGTATTTCACCAATTTTCTTTTCCTTCCTCCCTCCTTTTCTCCCTCCCTCCCTTTCTTCCTTCCGTCCTTCCTTTTGGTTTTTTTTTGAGACCGGGTCTCTCTGTGTAGCCCTGGCTGTCCTGGAACTCACTCTGTAGACCAGGCTGGCCCCAGACTCACAGAGATCCACCGGCCTCTGCCTCCTGAGTATTGGGCTCAAAGGTGTGCACCACCATGGCCCGCTTCTTCTTCTTCTTTTTTAAATTAAAATGTTGTTACTATTGTGTATGAATGTGGAGGTCACAGGACAACTTTGAAGTTGTTTCTCCACTTTTTGTGGTCTGGAGATCTGACTCGGGTGCCTTTGCTCAGTGAGGGTCTCATCGCCTCGGTGGTTTTTGTTGTTGTTGGTTTGTTTTTAAGTCTACTGCAATATACCAAGTTATGTGTGGACACAGTGTTAAACATCAATGCCCAGGTGACAACTCCAGTAGCTCTTCCTTCCTATCAGGTCTCCAGGGAATCTGCACAGCAACTGTAGGGGACGGTCCTGTCCCCACCTCCCTGTTGGAGAGATAATGGAACCCATGCTTGGAGAGACTCCTGGCTTGGGGGGGGTGGTTCTGTTATTTCTGGGAATTCTCTTCCCTGATAAACCTCTGGTGTCCTGTATCCCATCCCCTGGCCTTTCTGGGTTTGCTTCCTTATTGTTGTTACTGAGACACTCCAGGCTTCCGCTGTTCCTCTGACTTTTGATGAGCAGTTTGTTCAGCCGTGACACTCTGTGTTAGAAACAGTTTGCCTACAGAATTTTGAAAGAGTTGGTGTCTGGTCCTGTAGCAGGGAGCCGTGCACTTCTCACCTAGGATCTTTTCTGAGTGGTCTGGTTTGGGTTTTATTTTTACTGGTTGCACACTGTATGTCTTTGTCCCACTGTCCACAGTGGTGCCTGGAAGGGAACGTTTCTTCAGTTGTGTCAGGTCCTTGGGCCGTCTTTTTCGTTTTGTTTTGTTTATATTTGTTTTATTTTTGGGATGGGGTCTCTCTACATAACCCAGGCTATCCTGGAACTCACTGTGGAGTTCTTAAGCTCACACATATCTGATTGCTTCTGAATCCTTAAAGGCATTGATCACCACAGGAGGCAATCTTTTTCATTTTGAAATCCATGGCCTTCCATTTGGGAACATTTTCTTACATTAATGTGAATTGATCTACCTACCTACCTACCTATCTATCTATCCAGCTATCCATCTATCTGTCATCCTATCATCTATCTATTTATCTTTTATTTCCTTCCTTCCTTCCTTCCTTCCTTCCTTCCTTCCTTCCTTCCTTCCTTCCTTCCTTCCTTCCAGGTTTTAGACTTTTCCTTCTTTCATACTTCTTATTTATTTATTTTTACCTCTGTGCTATCTCGCTGTGCTTTCTCCAGACCCTGTACTGATTACTTACATGTGTCAGTCTTTCCTTCAGGCAATTTCTAAACGGTTCCCTTCCAGTGTCACTTGGCCCTGTGTCGTGGTTTCAGGGTGTTCTCTGAGGAGTCTAACAGTAACTGTTCTCAATTACAGAAAATTTCAAACATTGAGGGGAATAAAAGATTTTCGTGATCTCTTCCTTTCCATAACTGTACTTGTTTGATCACCTCTACTCCTAGATTATCTTGAAAACCAAGATTATCTTGATCACAGTACTTTATTCACAAACATTTCTATGTATAGCTTTAAAAATGTAGTTAAAACCTACACTTAATGGTTCCTTAATATCAAACACCCAACAAATATTAAAATGGTTCTGATTTGTATTTTTATATTTTTGAGGTGTGTCTTACTGTGTAGCCCTTGCTACTCACAGAGCTCTGCCCATCTCTGCCTCTCAAGTGCTGGGACTCCAGGCATACAGCCCCACAAACAAACAACTGGATTATTCAGACAAGGTCCATAGAATGCAGTTGATTGACATATTTTAAGTCTTTTAATTTATGTAGGTTCCCACCTCTGTCATTTTCCCCATCAGATTCAGTTGTTGGGCAAACTGGGCCATTTGTCTCCCGGATTTTCCTGCTGTTTGCTGCCTTAGCCCCCACCCCCACCCCCACCCCGTTGCTCCCCATTGACTTTAGTTTGTTTTGATTTTAGTTTGTTATTTCACACTTTCGTCAGCACGAGGTGGAGCTTTCATCTTGGCTCTGGTCTAGAACGGGGGAAAACGAGGCAGACTGTACAGGGCCTGTGAGCAGTTGCTGCCCTTGAGGTCCTTGCAGAGGTCCTTCGCTGCAGGGACCACCCATGCAGGCTCTGTAGGATGCGCCTCTTTGGGTGTTCAGGTTTTCCTACCTGCAGGCCTGGCTGCCGGCTCCGCGCGGCCAAGCACCAGCCTGTGCTCCTGCACGTTCAGTTCTCATGACAGGCCAGGCCTGTAGCTCCTCCTTGAGGTTCTATTGTTTTAAAGAAGGGCCTCACCGTATAGCCCAGGCTGGCCTCCACCTTGCAGTCCTCCTGCCTCAGCCTTGTAAGTGCTAGCGTTATAGGTATGTGTCACCACACCTGGCTAGACCTCAACAAGACTTCATGTTGATCAGTGTCTTCAGACTTTCGCCAAAACCGGAGAACAGCCCGTTGTCTTCACCACACGTAACTGTGCTCTGAGGGTGGTCTGGCCGCTTCCTCAAGGAACTCGTGCTTGCTCAGCATGTTTTTAGCCCACTTTCCCATCGCCCCTGGCGTCCAGGAGTACTGCCGGGGCTTTGGGGGATTCTGATATGAGCTAACTAGCTTGGTCTTGCTTTCTCTTCTCAGTTCGTGTTCCATCTCTGTCTACTCTTCCTCCAGAATGGTCTTGTTTGCCTATGTGTTAGCAGATTAATAGTAAGTAAATGAATAAAGTAAAATAAAATTCCCAACAGTGGCTTCTCACGAGAGAGCAGAACTAAATCATTGTATCCAGTCTTCCATTCCTAGAAAACCCAATGGTTTTAATCATACTGGTTTAGGAGTAACTGATCTAGTCTGTTCCTTTTTAGCCTCTGAAATACGGTAAAGAGTGGGTAAAGGATGCTCGGTGTTGAAGGGAGAGTTCCCCGAATGAAGCTGCTGGGAATCCTTTTCTTCGATATTCAGCATATCAGACCCCCGAGGTGGAGGCTAAAGGGGCAGGGGTATAGAGACTCAGGAGTTTCTCACAGAATGTGGAACTTTGCAGCTTCAGAACGAGGAAGCTCTGGCTTGTTGAAAAGCCAGCTGCTTCTGCAGCTGCTCCAGCCAGCAAGCAGTTGGCAGGCTCAGGTATCAGCTGCTCCAGGGCTCCGGTCCAGGCTCACTGGCCATCGGAGGAGGGCGTCCAAGGCTGCCCAGGCTTTCTTAGAGCCACAGCTGGGAAGGCTCCTCCCTGTCGCCCTGGGGCTGGGTGTGAGCTGTTCACTGGGTTGTCTGGAAAGCTGGTGTGACTACTTGTTCGGGTTTAATTTTTGGCCCAGCATAATGGCCTTTACCATGTAGCACATCTCAATTCATTGAACTCAGTGAGCTCTGCCGTGCTGTAAGAACACCATTAAGTTTTGTATTTTACTGAATACAATTTGGGTCCTTACTGTTACATTTTGGAAACAGGAAGTATGCTGGTGAGAGTCTCAAAGTACATTCGGGGCTTTTTTGGTTGTTGTTTTAAAAACGGATTTATTTTCTTTAGGAAGCAGAATGGGCTAACGCTATCATAGAATCCAGTTTTTCCCAGGAGTGGGGAATTCAGTGAAGGAAAAACCGCAGAAGAGATATGCTGTTGTTTCTTCTTTATCTCTCGTCTTTTTATAAGTATTCCCTTATCTTTGTCTTAGCAAAACTAAGAGTTAGAAATCAGTACTGCGGGCAGGTGAGGCAGCCCGGCAGGTTAAAGGCGCTTGCCACCAAGCCACCAGGCCTGATGATCCAAGCTTGATCCCCAGGACCCACAGGGTGTAAGGAGAGAGCCGACTCCTGAGTTATCCTCTGACCTCCACAGGCACGAGGTGGGGTGTGCACCTCCCCCAGCATAAACCAAGCCCAAAAGTGCAATAAAAACAAAATCAGTATTGAGCTGAGCATCAGTTTTGGCGGCACCTGCCTGTAACCCCAGCACTCAGAGGCAGGAAGGTCACAAATGAGTCGCCAACCTGGGTTACACAGCACGACCCTGTCTCAACAAACGGCCTCTAAAAACCAGTGCAGTCAGTGCAAACCAGCACTGACACGGAAGAGTGGTGTTTAGGTAATTGTTTACATTTTCTAAATGTAAATGAGCTGTCCCCCCACAAACTTAACTGAGGCTTTAGTGACGATCTATGACCTCGAGTTATAATCTAGGGCCCGGATTCCGTCCGGGACTACCCTTCACTGTTGTCCTCCCAGGGAGCCAGGTGTGGAATCCACGCACTGGAGGAAATACGGTCTTGCCAATGGCTGTCAGTCAGTTCCGGTTTACTTTCTAGCCTTAAGATGATGAAATCAGCCAAGAGCACTCCTGAATGATCTTGCCGACGTTCCTCTGAGAAGGAGTTCCTCCACAATAAGGGAACCAGCTTTGCAGGGTTGGATTGTGCAAGTTGCACATCTGAGACATATTTCAAGCAGCAGAGAGTAAACTCCATGCGTAAGGTGCATGGCCAAACAGTAAACCTTCTCGTCTTGCTTGTGGCTGTTACTTTTCTTCTGCTGTGATATTCGGGCTCAAGATTCCATAGGAGTTCCTTATGATGGGAAAGCTCGGCAGCAAGTGGCAGGCGTGGAGGAGAGCTTGCACCCCTTACCACAGCCATGAGGTAGAATGCAGGAAGTAGAAGAGGCTCTTCCTCTCAAAGCCTGCCCTTGGGGATGGTGACTACCCCCCAAACTAAACCTCCCCAAACAGCACCACCAGCTGGGGGCAGAGTATCCAAATGGCGAAGACTTGGCATTCCTCGTTTCAACCATCACTGCAGCTTTCCCGGGAGCCCGCTGCCTCCCCTCACACTCATTTCAGGTCTGCCAAGGGGCCCTTCCGAAGAAGGGCTGAACTCGAATCGTTATTGTAGCCAGACTTTTAGCCATTCTATTGGGTTCTTTTTCCTACCTCTCCCTACACCACCTCTGTCCTTTTCAACACCTCCCGCCCCAACACTAGGTAGGAGAGAAAGGTTAGAGGAGAAAGGGGACACAGTATCCTAGACTACTTCCTGCTGATTAGGGGCATCAAGTTCCTTGGGCAAACAGCAAGAACAGTAGGGGCAGCAGCAGGGGAGTGGCGGCTGCAGAGGAGCAGCAGCTGCCTTGCCGCCTAGGGCTCTGGCATTTATATACCCTCTGAAGAGTCCCCAGAATTCCAAAGTAAATTGCCTTCAGCTGGCAAAATCACACACCTTCCGGAGCATGACACAAATCGGGGTCAGCTGCTATGGACAATCTGAAGCAGCCTCATATCCCATACCTGGGATTAAAACAAAAACATGTTCACATAACATTTCAGTGTTTTTAAAGAAACCAAAATTCTCACTACAATGTATTATTAAGCTAAACACCAAGTAATACTAAAATCAGACAATGCCAAGTTTGCAATTAGAAAATTGGCTATGAAATCTTGCCAGTTCCATGAATATTAGACTATTGCTCAGCAGAGTCAAATGGACTTAGGAACTGGTGGGGAACCTTCCATGGGGTAGCATCATAGGTGTGTGCCATTGTTTCGGGAAAACGACTGAATGTGGGCTGGAAGGACCATGGGAACAGCATGTGCACATCGGTGGGTATTGGCCAGAATGCTTGAATTACAGACCGAACAACACTTTACCCAAGTCCTCTGTTATACGTTACAGGAATTTGATCAGTATTATGCTGTCATCTTAAGATCATATTATCCCCAAATGTTCTTCTCTTATCAAGACACTCGTGTGTGTGTGTGTGTGTGCGTGTGTGTGTGTGTGTGTGTGTGTGTGTGTGTGTGCAGGAGTACTCACGCGTGTGTGGTGTGTGCGCACGTGTTTATTTGGAAGCCGAAGATCAACCTAGAATGTCACTCTTCAGGGGTCGTCTACCTAGGTTTTTGAGACAGGCGTTCTTGCTGTCCTGGAACTCACCACGTAGGCTGAGGTGTGAGGGAGAGCGTCAGGGATCTGCCTGCCTCTACCTCCCCTGTGCTGGGACTGCTTACAAGCCACCCCACGTGGCTTTGCGTTATTAGTTTATTAGTTATTAGTGTTTGAGTATTAGGGATGAAACTCAGGTCTTCATGCTTGCAGAGCAAGCACTTTACCAACTGGGCGTCTCCCCGTTCCCGAGGCATTTGTATAGCCATGTTCACGCTCTTGCACCATGCTCTGATGTCATTCACCTTCCCACAACTCCATTGAGCTGAGGATTGCTGCGCGCCTTCCCCAAGATCCATCTGTTCTTGAACTGTCATTATTACCGTATATTAATACTGTATATTCTCAAAAGGCGGTGTGGTAGAATGGCATCCCCTAAGAGGACCATTTTGCTCCAGACAGAGGATGGTTTATGTGCTACATGTCAGTTTATTGCTTGTCTCTGGGCGTCCCTGAGGAAAGCCCAACACATAGTGTGAAGAACGGAGTGGCTGAAGGGAGGTCCACTGGAGGCCGTGCTCCTCCGGATGCTCCTGGGAGGCCCGTGGGCGTAGTCACAGTCACCTCCCTTCTTGTCAGTCAGTTACTTGTTTTTAGAATTCTTTGAGTTATGGTCACAGTTCCTTAGAAATGATCTGAAGAGGAAAAATGTTCTTTTGCTGGCAGCAGAACCCATTGGCAGCAGGGGCTCTTGTTTGGGAATAATGGCACTCAGAACAGGAGAAGTGGACATCCAAGCTTGCCAACATTTGGAGCTCATGTAGAAAGGGCAGGGCTGGAGCCAGTTGAACTCTATTGAAATTCATTGGATTTAGAAGCTTTTCAGAAACAGAGAAATGCTCACAACCAGGGCCTGTTTTGTAAACAAGAGAGAGCTGGCCTGTGTGGGAGATGGGCTCCAAGCATTGTTTTCAAACTTGAGCTCTTGTTTGCCTAGCTTGGGTCATCCGCCGTGCCTCCGGTAAAGGGTTCCCAGAAATTCCGTTCTCTTGGTCTCTGGTAGACGGGAGCGTGTGTATTTGTGAGCCTGTGGCGCCACGCACATCTGCAAGACGTCACCTTGCTTATACTTGCTTGCCTGTGGTGCTCCAGTGGAATCAAGAGCAGATTTTGTCCTACTGTATTTTTCTTAGCTTCCAGCTATGTGGTCTTTGGTCTTCATACCGTCATTTAGCAACACAGTGCCTAGAATGCTTTCCTGTTCATGCTGGCTCATGGTAGACAAGGTATGCATCCACATGGCAGGGCAGGAGATACGAGTCTGGGCTGGAGATACGAGTTTGCAGAGCTGACTTAAATTTCATCTCCCAGAGCCGTAACTGACTTAGCAGAAAGGGGACCTGCTCCTGTATTGTCCGTTTGTTTTGCTTTGCTCTGTGCAGGACACATGGTGTTAAAGGTCAGCATCCATTGTCCAGGGCTGGCGTTCAGGGGCCAACAGGAGAGCTCCAAGGTCTCTGCCTCTGCCTCTAATTAAAAAAAAAATAATAGATATAAAGAAGAAGACAGCCATAAACTGTACTTGGTTTTTTGGATTTCCAAGAATCCTGTTTTGTCATCTCCATTTTAGAGATTCACAGAGGTTAAATAGCTTTTCTAGGGTGACGCTAATTCCTGGGGGGCCAGGGACCATATCTGTTGGACATTCCTGGTCCTCTTCACATCCCTGGGCATGCATGCCCAGACATGGAGTGAGGTAGGGCATGTGTGTGGAGCCCCCTGGGTGTGCAGCAGGCTCCTGGAACTGGGATATAAATCCAGTCTAAGTCATTTCGTTTGTTACAGGGACATTTTCTTTCACTAAAAGTTACATCTTCAGAGGCTGAAAGCGGTGGTGGGACATGACTTAAAAGGGTAAACATCTGGGTTTAAAGAGAGGAGAAGCCGGTTATCCTTGTAGGATGGAGGAATGTCATCAGCATGATCACGATATAGAATCTTTTGATTGCCTTAAATATTCCAGGTCCTCCTGTTGCCACGCCTCTTCATTTTGTTAGCATAAATTTTAAAAGTTGAGTTAATATGCTCATATGTTATCTACACAATCTTTTTCAAATGTGTGTGTTTGTGCTTGTATGTGTGTCGGTGCATATGTGCATGTATGTAGATGGCAGAGGTGCAGATTTCATCTGAACTCGGGGTTCACCAGCCCAGCCAGCCTGGCTAGCCAGGTTGCTCTCCACATCCGGTCACCGGGAGCACTGAGGTGCCGCGGGCCCGTGACACCCACCTAGCATTCGTGTGGGTCTGGAGTTGTGAACTCTAGTGCTCACCTGGGCGCATGACTCTAACGCCCACCAAACCATCTCTCCAACTCCCGTCTGCACACTCCCTACACGCTATAGAAGTCTCAAGAGTAACAGTGTCGTACACACTGTTTAAAGATACGTGGGGCTGGAGAGATGGCTTAGGGGTTAAGAGCACATTCTGCCTTTTCGCAGAGGGCCTTGGTTTAAATTCCCAGCACCCACAGCAGCAGCTCACAGCTGTCTGTAACACCAGCTCCAGGAGCTCCAACAGCTCTGGGTCTCTCCAGGTGTTGGCCCTCATGTGCACACACCTACAGACAGACACGTGCATAATTAAACATGATAATAGCAATAAATATTTAAAAAATTTTTAAAGGTGTCTAGGGAAGCTGGCTTAGTTGGTTAAAGCATTTGCCACACAAGCAAGAGGACAGGAGTTCAATTCCCAGAACCTGTTTTGTTGTTGTTGTTGTTTTGGTGTTTTTTGTTTTGTTTTTTGTTTTTGTTTTGTGTTTTAAAAAAGTGTGGTGGTGGTTCAAGCAGGCAGATCCCTGGGGCTTGCGAGCCAACCAGCCTCCCTTACTCCACACCACTGCAAAACCCTGTCTCAAAAAATAAGATGAACAGCTCCCGAGGAATGACCCCTGCAGTTGTCCTTTGGCCTCTAGACCCATGTGTATACATAAGCAGAAACTTACACACACACACACATACACACACACACACACACACACACACACACACAAAAATGTTAGCAGTTAGAATGTTCTAGCAAAAAGTAGAATAAATGTACCTTAGAACACATCACAATAATTGAGGGGTTTGTGGAGGTCAGGGGTATCCCCAAGTCTAATGTGGGAACATTCTTTTTGTGTTGTGGAAGGACTCAAGCAGCCTCCTAGAGTAAATGGTTAAACAGCTCATCTGCATACAGTTGCTGCAGGAAAAAGCTCCATTGCCGTCCTTCAGAGTCACCACACTAACGTCACCGGTTCCTAACGTCACCGGTTGAAGTAATTGTGAACACCCTGGTCACAGGACTGCCCCAGGTAGACAGGTGTGTCTCGATCTCACCGAGACACTGGTGTGGCGAGACCCGAAATGTGAGTTAGTTGGTTCTTAGCTCATTTGTCCATTGGTGTTGAGTATGGACGGGTGGATTAAACCATCAGCCAGCTGCCTGACCTGTGGTCTAGGCCTGAAGACACAGTAAGACTGCAGGAGGATTCTGGCTGCTGGGTGGAAAGTGAGTCTCAGCAAGAAAAGGGAGACAGGAAGACTGTTGCCATCTGACATGCTTGCAAATTGAAATAAAGACTGCTTAGTGAGCAGACAGATGTGAGACACCAGACCAGTAGGTGGCAGGCCCGTCCCAGGTGCAGGTTTGGGCTTGGATAGTTGGCTCCTGGAAGGCCATTTTGGGTGGTCTTACACTGCACAGTTCCTACTAGTGGTTTGGAGAAAGGCGCACAGCAAACAGGAAACTGAAATGAACAACACTGAGTAAGAAGGATTAAGATTTCACGAGACTTGAGAGATCAAACGTGGTATATGTACACTTGGAGTCTTGCACTTCGGTAGACAAGATAAAGCCAGGTAAACTTAGCCTAATCTCAAAACAAAACAAAAATGAAGGAGTTGCTATGACTGCCAAAAAAAAAAAAAGAATCTCAAAATGGTTTTAAAAGAAAAGTATGCTGTCCAACTCCGAGAATTAAAAATCCCATCATGCTTTGCACTGTTTAGAAAAAGTGATGCTGTGTCTTTGTTTGTCCCAGCACACAGCCCTTGAGGTTGACTGAGGCTTAGACAGCCCAAATACTCAGATGATGAACAGATGAAAGGGTGATTAGGTCGGGAGCAGGGCAGTGGGAAGGATTGTTACATGGAAGAGCAGGTAGAGTCCAGGTAGACGGAGAAAGGTCCAGGAGTAAGGACCCAACTGTCGACTGTCGCGGCTTCAGCTTAGCCTCCTTTCTAACACACAGAAATGGCACAAGCTGACCAGCGCCTTCCCCGTCAGGAGGTGATGCAGATGTGGATGTCCACATTGGAACAGAGCAAAGAGGTCTCCTCTCTGGGTGAGGTGCCAGGCGGAGACTCTCTGAACCAGGAGTCTAGAGTTCTGTTTCCTAAGGGGCGTCTTGTGAGGAGAAACAAAATCTTCTAGACTATCCCCATCCCATATCTTGGGGAAGGAGGTCTTTGTTTGTTGGGGGTCGTATTATTTTTGTTTTGAGATAGGGTCTTGGGTAGCCCAGGCTAGCCTTGAACATGCTAAGTAGCTGAGACTGGCCTAAAACTCCTGACCCTCCTGCTGCCACCCGGGAAGTGCTGGGATTCCGGGCCAGCACATCTTGCTTGCTACACCAAGTCTTTTGAAGTGTTACGGACACAGGATTCTTCACAGTCCTGCCCGCACCCTTCATGGCGGCAGCCCTCTTCCACCCCTTCCTCCTGTCCTTGAACAGTTCCACATTCTAGACGCCTGGGCAAAGACGACACGGGACTGGATGGGCAGTCCCTGGACAACCCAGCTATCACATAGAAACGCCTCCTTCGGCAACCAGCTTTTCCCAGGTGGTCAGCAGTGTGGACACTGGATTGGTTTCTGGGTGGTTTTGTGTCTTCGCAGGAAACCGTAATTAACCATAATTATGTGTTCAACTGTTTGGACAAACAGAGTCACGTTAAGCCTGAGACCCAAGTATTCAGAGAAGAAATCACATGCACACTCTCTGCTTTATTCCTCTGGGCTCACTCTCCCGGGAGTTTGGGTCCTAACGCACCTCTAACCTGAGCTTCGTAAACTGATCTAGGGATGTCAGAATCCATTAGACAACAGTGCTTCTTTCTAAAGTCTTAACAAAAGAGGTCCATCCTGCTAGATTTTGTGCTAGATTTTGGTTTAGCCCACATTCTTGGAATTTTCACATATACAGTTTGCTTTTTTAGTGACCTGATAGAAAGAGATAGGTTTTTTTAAATAAATAAATATATATATATATATATATATATATATATATTTTACATGCATAGGTGTTTTGCCTGCCTGTATGTCTGTGTACCATGTGTGTACAGTGCCTTGTGGAGGCCCAGAAGAGAGCCTCAGGTCCCCTGGGACTGGAGCTACAAATGGTTATGAGTTGCCATGTGGCTGTTGGGAATTGAGTCCTAGCCCTCTGGGGAGAGCAGCAGTGTTCTGAGTCTCTGAGCCACCTCTGCAGCCCCAGGTTTTGTTTTCCAGTTATAGACAAGAAGATCTGGCTGGAGTGGAGGCTCGCACTTGAAATCTCAGCACTCAGGAGGCTGAGGTAGGGGGTTCGTGAGTTTGAGGACAAGTTGAGCTACTCTGTCCTATGGGAGGAGGGTGGAGAAAGAAGAGGAGGAGGAAAAGTGTTTTGGGAATGGTGAAGAAGAGTCTTCAGACATTGGATGGTTTGAGGCAAACACTACAGACACTCCATGTTGTTAACTGCAGGGTACTGTGTTATGTCAGCAAACATGGCAGAATTTATCGTAGGAACATCTCAACCTGCTGCATTCAGGTGTGGGAAAGATGGGGACACTTTATTAAAATCTTTCCTGATCAATAGTTCTTCACCTCTGCCATTGGCTAGAGGCCACTGAGTGTCGCTGACAGTGAGGCAGGCCTCACAGAATGAGGAAGGAAGCCATGTGCATCAGCCCTGTGGTCCTAGGAGCTCTTTATTAGATGAGAGAGAGCCAAAGCTGTTTTCTTAGAGTGTGTCAAGTTATTCTGTAGCTGTTAATGACCAGCCAGTTCTGCTAGGTGCCTCTTCCGCTTACAAGGCTACATCATTCTCGGGTCTGTGGGTGCAGAGTCCCAACACGGCCCATGGTCGTTCAAGAATAGCCCATGACAGATCCTGAGTTGGCACTCATCCTGTCCACACCAAGGAAATCCAGGTTACCCTGTGCCTTGGGGCCTGTCACATGTACCCCTTGATGTTCAGTAAAACCCCAAACTTGTTTCTTTAACATAGACTTGTCTGGGTTCTCCCGTTTCCAACACAGGTCAAATCCATTACACACTATTGGGTCTGTTAATACGGTGCTTGCTCTTGGTATCTTCCTGCCTCAGTTGGAATAGATGCAGGGGACTTCCTGTCTCTCTCACCCTCCTCGCTCAGGGATCTTTGCCAAATAAATATAAATCCGAATGCACTTTCTCAATTATCATGAAAAAAAAAAAAAAAAACAAAACAAAACAACCTGGTTCCCCTTTGTCAGCAGGACAGTTTAGCTTTTCTCAGGGTTCCGTTTTTCTGCTCTTTCTCCTTGTGCTTGTTTTGTCTCCGTGGAACTTGGCCTTCTCGTTTCTGGACCTGTTTCTTGTGTCCATGAACTCCCTCTTCCTCTCTTTAAGGCAGCACAGTGTGCAGGGGAAACAGAATGCTCTGGAATCAGAGAGAGTGGCCGTTCTGCCCAGGGGAGGGGAGAGGGGCTGGAAGAGGAAAGCCTCTGGCCCCCAGGTGTGCGGCGGGGGAGGTTGGGAGCCTGGGCTCACCGAGAGCCGCCGGAGGTGCCAAGTTCCTCTCAGCGGTGCTCTGGAAAAAGAACTGCTTTTAACCGTGCTAGGGCTAAAGTGGGACCAATTTACACAGGCTAATTTATGGGGCCAATTTTTCCTTGTATGGGGAAGTACGTGGTTTCCTTTGGGCCTGGAATTATCTTTTTTTTAATAAACAAGCACCCTCACTCCCACCCCCGCCCCCACCCCGTGTCCGTGTCTGTTTTACCCAAGTGCTGTAGAAATACCCACGTACCCTCCCTCATCTCTTTAACTATCCCTTTCCTTGAGAAAGGTCTGTTAATGAGCCAGGTGTACTGAAACAAAAACATGAGTCTGTTCTCATGTTATACGGGATCGTGAAAAGCCCACACATAGAGAGGTTCGGATTTATCTGAGAGGAACCAGGTACAAAGGGAAAAAAAAAAACCTAAGTGAATGTTATAATGCTCGGGTTGAGGAGTAGCATCCGGTAGGCCACACCATCTGTGCAGCTTTGGGCTAGACGTGAGAAGTCAGAGGTATGGAAGTCAAGCTTGTCTGCCAAGCTCACATGTTCACTCTCCTCAGGCCACTGACGTCTTTCCCTGTCACGCCATCTTCAAAAACCACTTTCTCACCCAGATGTAACAGAATATTCATGCCACAAAGACTTTCTTTCATAACCTGGTCTTACAGCCTGCGAGTCCCCATGTCGCTGCTTGGGTTTTGAATTACATCACAGATGGGGACCAGTCCTCTCACGTTGACTCTGATGAGCATTTCGTCTGATAGAAGATTTTAGTGAGGGTTTTAAGCGGGCAGCTAACTCTGGGTACTAACCGGAAGGAGACCTTCGCCCTTCCAAAATGTGTTTTCTGTATACTACGACTGGATTGATTTATTTACTCTTTTTGCTCTAGGATACTCCTGACTTCAGTGACGTTGCTGTCTATATACTCAATAAACCTGCTATTGATCTGCTCCAAGGAAACTGGTAAGCTGAGATGGTTGATTTTGTTGAGGCAGGATGTCACAGGGAGTGTGTTGCGCTGTTGTTTACAGTGGGCTCTCAATTGTACCTGTTTTTCTAGTTTGAGATGACTTTAAAGGCTTCACTGTTTCCTTAGGCCTTGAACAAAGATCCTATGTTTTTATATCTTGGGCTCCAAGGTCTTAAGTAAACAAGCCTTTTATTCTCTTTTATTCTCCTTATTACAAAGAAAAAAATGTTACTCCCAAGGCATTGTGGGTGTGAGCGCACTCCCGGGACGTCAGGTTCTCTGGGCAGTGTAACACCTGAAGTGTTTATTCTCTGTCCCTAGGACACTGGATTATGTTTGTAATACCTGGACTTTTACATTAGCTAAAGCCGTGTTGGCCAGCTCTTGTACACAGATGACTGGAATGTTCTGTAATAAATTCAGGATCTAGTCATTATCTAGTTTAAACACCAGTCTTAACATGAGGTTAAGCAAAGGTTTAATTATAGCCTGACCCAAATTGCTTCTTACGAACATTCTGAAATTATGAACTGCCATCAGGAAGGATAAACATTTGTTTATTTATTTATTTTTAGTGGCTTGGTTTAGAAATTCCCTGAGTACTGAAATGCGGTGGTTGACCACCTGAGAATTTTGCTGCAGCCAATATTCTCTTCAGACAGATTTGTCTAGCGCACTCTCTGGGTAGTTGCATGGCTTTGAACTATATTTACACACGATGAAAATTCTTCTGTAGCGACTATTAGATGGTCCAAGCTTGCCATTATATTTACCAGGAGGGACCGGAGGGATATTATGAAGATGATTCTCAAAGTGTTTGACGCTTTCATTTATTTGTATGATAAATTTTGGTAGGTTTACCCCCAGTTTTTCTCTCTTCCCCTCCCCTTCCCACCGGAACCCTCTCAACAGGCCCTCCCCACTTTTCTTTCCTGTTTTGTCTATGGCCACTGAGCGTAATTAGTGTCACGCGTGGGTGGGAGACTGTTTACTGGAGCAAGGGCCATCAGCGGCTATACCACCCAAGAAAGGACCCGTCTCCAGCAGCCATTGCTCATAGTCCCCTCAGGGCAGGGTGGGACCTCCTGGGCTCTTCCTTGTCTGTGAGTAAATGTTCACGGAGCCAGTCACATACAGTTCACCACAGCTACAGTGAGCCTGTGAGCACAGCAGTTGCGAGCTGCCCAGAAGACAACGCCTGGCCTCACACTGCCATCCTAGGGCACTTCCATTCCTTCCACCCTTCTTCCGTGCTGCTTCCTGAGCCTGGGGGGAGGCCACACAGTTTTCCTATTTGAGGCCGGCCACTCCACCGTGACTTACTCTTAGCACTCTGGCCTTATGAGCTTCTGCGCTAACCCCTGCCAACTACAGCCAAGAAGCTCTCCTGACAAACGCATTAGTTTCAAATGGCAAAGCAGGGCTGGGGTCAAAGTCGGGGTGGGCTCTCTGCTTCAAGCAGAAGGTAATTTTTGTTTGTTTGTTTCAGACATGAGGATCCTTAACAATCAACTCTTTATTTTAATATTACATATCAGATCCATGAAAAAGATCAGTGTGGGACACCCCCCCCCCCCAGCATGATCTAAACTTTACTTGCAGTATTCCCAAAGCCAACTTGACAGAGGAAACATCAGTGGTGTGTGATATTTAGAGGTGTCAAGGTTGTTCAGAATGACAGTGGTTTAACCCTTCTAGTGCCAGGGTATGAGTTTGAGAAAAGGCACAAAGTAACTTGAAGAAGAGCCCACAGCATAAGGAGATGTTAGCTGTCTCCATTCTTAGAGCCCTGTCCTTTCTGGTGCTCTCAAATTCACTTTGTGAACAGGCTGCATGGTTTATGAAAAGCTGGGAGAACAAGTCTTCGGGACCACGGGGAAGCTGGTGATCTTCGGAGCCACCTCGCTGCAGAACACTGGCGGTAAGAAGACTGTGATTCTCTTACATGGCGTGGCCTGGGTGGATATTATTGGCTGTTCTACCGCTGCTGCCTGGGTGTCCACGTGCAATTTAACATAGTCTGAACAGCGGCACGGGACAGTAAGGCAGAGGCAGGGTCAGACACTGCAGCGGGAGCTAACGTTACCCACGCTCACCAAGGTGAGCCTCCTTGGAGCTGCTGCCTTTCCTGTGCCCTGTAACAGGAGCTGTGGTGTCGCCTTTCTAAACTTGTTCTCATTCTCCTCCAGCGATGCTGAGCTACCTCTTCATAGTAAAAAACGAACTTCCTTCCGCCATAAAATTCCTCATGGGAAAAGAGGAGGCATTTTCGTAAGCGCTTGACTTTTTTCTCTTTCTTGTTTTTGGTTTGTGGCATAACTTAGCTGATTGCTTCACTGGTTCTCGGTTGCATATCAGATGTTTACATTACAACCCATAACAGTAGCAAAAGTACGGTTGTGAGGTAGCAA
Organism: Meriones unguiculatus; assembly: GCF_030254825.1. Taxonomy (NCBI): domain Eukaryota; kingdom Metazoa; phylum Chordata; class Mammalia; order Rodentia; family Muridae; genus Meriones; species Meriones unguiculatus. The sequence goes on from NC_083356.1 coordinate 6,388,017, forward strand.
TGAAATAATATTGTGGTTAGGGCTCAGCACAGCATGAGGAACTGTATTAAAGGATCACAGCATTAGGAAGGGTGAGAACCACTGGCTTAAATGAAGGATGATCAAGTTTTTGTTTTAGGAAAGTTTTAGAAATAAAAGTCCCTTTTTTTTGTGGGGGTGGATGTTGGGAGTTGGGAAGAAACATAAATGGAAAAAGCAGGAAGCCACTTACTTGTGGATTAATCTGTCACCCTGAAATGGTACAGAGCCTGAATTCTGTTTCTATGTGCTGTGGCAGAGAACACATATGAAACATTTTAAACACAGAAATGGAACATGCAAAGAAGAAAAAGACGAGAAAACCCTCCCTTCTTTCTTAAAGAAAGCTCCTGGCATTTTGGGAGCAGAATTTCCATGAACTGACATCATAAAAAATGTACCTCACCCTTGGGAGTGCTGCCATTTGGCACAACATTATGTTTTGACCTCTTGTTTAAGAGTCCTTGTCAGCCTTGGTCTCTCTATTTCCCTTCAAGGGAAACTGTAGAAGCCGTAGCTCTCCTGCGTTCTGTTCAAGGTCAAATCCAGAGGGTCAGGGAGCCCACCTGTGCTGATACGACCCAGCCAAAACAAAAGGGAACTTTCTCTTTGAATAATTGATAGGACAAGTTGTAATCTGACAGAATGTCACAAATGCAGTTGGCTTTGAAGCCACATAAATAATTCCTAGGAATGCCACATTTAGCCAGTGTGGGGAGGGGGAGCCCCTTCCATCCATCACACATGGGAATGAGGCAATAGCAAAGTAGTTGTGGGGTTAAAGTATTTGATGAATAATCCTCAAATAATCCTCAAAAAGAATAGTAAAAGGAAATGATAAAAATTCACTCGAATGTATTGTGTAATTTTACATTTGAGGAAGAGCAGTGTCGCCTTCTGATTGAGGCCATAACCCAGCTCTTTCTTGCCTTCCAGAGCCTGGTACGTAGATGGCCGTGTCCTGGTGGTGATGGTTACCTTTGGCATAATTCTCCCGCTCTGTCTCTTGAAGAACCTGGGTGAGCAAAGAAAGATCTGGCCTTTATCGCAGGCCGTCTAGGCCCAGACGAATCGGAAACATTAGAAAATGAACAGCTTTGCCTGGCTCATTAGGATAATGACAAAATAAATCATAAGTTGGAAGTGTTAACAAGGGCTGATGTTAATGTGAGGTTAAGAACAAACACAGTGTGGCTTTTTGAGAAGCGTTTCCACTGAGCTGGAGCTGGGAAGAAGGGGTTCTGGGAGTGTAATAGACTCTTAACGTTTTCAGAGGCGTAACTTACAGGCTGGTGTAAAAGTCCAGAAAATGGAATTCTCCTATCCAGTACTGTTTTGTGGTGTTGGAGATCAAACCCAGGGCCTTATGCCTTCTACCCAAATGTCTGCTATTGAGTTACTTACCGTGGGTTCAGAAATAGGGTCTCCCTAAGTCTTAACTCAAGCTCTTCCTGCTTTGGCTGGTTTATGATTTTAAATATTCCAATTTATACTCAGAGGCTTCAAATCTAATAATCAAGACAAAGCAGAAGTGTTAAGGATAACTCTTCAGTTTAGAGTGTAGCCAGTCTCAGCGGCTTCACCTGTCAAAAGCAGAAAGAGAACTTTAAAGGGGGGACAGGCAGACGACCTCCAACTCTTCCTTTTGGTTTTGATGTTTGATTTTACACTTATATTTGTAGACAAGCATGCCTGGACTTTTGGGTAGTTCATACAGTGAATAATGAAGCCAGAATTCCAACTGTCCAAAGACTCCAAAATGCATTTTTTTTTAAATATTTGCTTTTTTTATGTATGTGAGTGCTTTGTCTTCACACTCACAAATTGCATTTTTTAATTCTGGGCTAATTTGCCAGGTGTGGTGGTGTACTCCGGTAATCGCAGCACTTAGGAGGCAGAGACAGGAGGATCAATATGAGTTTGAGGCCAGCCTGGTCTACAAAGCAAGCCCAGGACAGCCAAAGCTACACAGAGAAACCCTGTCTCAAGAAAATCTGGGCTAATTCAAGACAAAACTTTGGGTTGAAGTTTTTTCAAAAAGAATTATGAATTGCAGGGGTTTTCATTTGTTTGCTTTTATCTTGGTTTAGCTAAACTATGTCAGAGTTGCACAGTTTATAAGTAGTTTTTCTGAAATACTTACTTTTTGGCTCTCTGGGTTTCTGTAGGGTTTTCTGTCCCTCTCATTAGTGTTAGGACAGTTAGAGAATGGCCCTTCGCCGAGGGTGAGAAATAATGCACTTCCCGGGAGGTCATCTGCTGTTCTGGAGGTTGTGGTGACCACCTTTCCCGGCCATTCCAAGAGATATCAGGCTTTCAAATGCTCCATTTCAGCAGTTGTCAGCCTGTGGTCGAGACCCATTAGGGAATCAGAAGATCCTTTCACAGGGTCGCATGTCAGACGTCCTGCAAATCGGATATTTGCATTATGATTCATAGCAGTAGCAGAATTACAGTAATGAAGTAGCAATGACAGTAATTTTATCGTTGGGCGTCACCCCGGCATGAGGAACTGTACTAAAGGGTCGTTAGGAAGGTTGAGAACAGCTGCTCTTTGTTCCCGGAAGCTTGCATCCAGCTGTGTTGGCCTCTCCCTGAGAGAGAAGCTGACTGGTAACGCTGAGGGTTCCCACAGTAAGTGCGTAAGAAAGCGCTGTGGAGAGGATCAGGATAGAAAGGTTTGGCATCAGGGAGAACCAACATGACACTAAGGGTCAAAGCCAGAAAACCGCTTTTTCCTAGATTTTTCTGAGATCTATATCAAAATACCGAATATGATGCTTTTATCCGTAACTGATATTTTGCTCTCTTTAAAGGGTATCTTGGCTACACCAGTGGATTTTCCTTGAGCTGCATGGTTTTTTTCCTAATAGTGGTAAGTTCTGGGTGAAGCGATTGCTGCGCTTTTAGCGCAGTTCAAGGCCCTCTGGTAGTCACTTCATGGTTTGGCTTTAATATAATCTCCACTGATTCTCTTGTGTCTCTCAATACCAGGTTATCTACAAGAAATTTCAAATTCCCTGCTTGACTGTAGAACAGAACTCAACAATAAGTGCTAATGTGACTGACATGTGTACGCCAAAATATGTCACCTTCAACTCCAAAGTAAGTCTGCGCGTTTAGAAGTAAAGACGAGCATTGGTGTTGAGGGCAGTAATAACTCGTGCGTGTTGTCATCACCTGTTTGGGGTGTTTTTATCTCTAAAAGAAGACACAGCAGCTTCCCTCTACTCTACCATCCATTTACACACCTCGGAGAAGTTCACAACTGTTGTGCACACGTGCTCCCAGTCACACTCCTTCTCTGGCTTCAGACAGCTTTCGGGCCTTGTGACAGTCTCTGGATAGTTGTCTGCATGCTGCTCTCCCTGTGTGGAGCGCCGGCTGGTGCACTGGCTGACCACCCCCTCATCCCGCTGCTGCTGTGTGCGGGTGGTGGTGGGGACACCTCAATGGCTACTTAAAGAAGCCTCCCTTCGCTGCTGGGGTTTGGTTGGCAGCCTGGAAGACGGCAGCCTCTGCAGTCAGTCAGGCATGGCTTGGCGTCCTCCGGGAGGCTCCCAACTGCTGTGTGAAAATGAGCGCCCTGTTTTCGTATCGCAGGGGTCCTGTTGGAAGGTGTTTGGTACAGTGAGAGCATATGCTGCTTCTCTTTTCTTTCAAGTTTTGTTGTTTTGTTTTGTTTTTATCCTAAGAATCACGTGAGCCTAGGAGCCCAAGGAGCGGGCTGCTAGTGCCAGCTCAGAAATACGACAACAGCATAAATTTTGTGGTAGAAACGTTTATCCTGAATGTCTTTCTTTTTTCCTCTTTCAAATAGACGGTGTATGCTTTACCAACCATTGCATTTGCATTCGTCTGCCACCCATCTGTCCTGCCAATCTACAGCGAGCTCAAAGAGTAAGAATCCTTACAGTTTTATACCTACATCTTTATCACCCCTCCTGCCAGTGGGCAAGTTTTGTGTGAAAACAGATCACCATCCAGTTTCAGTGTTCACTGCTGGCCTGCCTGTGCTTGAGCGAGCTGTTTACTAAGGAAGCTCCGAAATGGGCTGTGTTACTGGCTATAAATAAGAAAGGGACAAACCATGTGGCCTTAATCAGTTAGTTAGTTGTATGTTAGTGCGTGTGTGAGTGCTACATGCTACACTTGTGTGCATTCAGATTTGGTCATGCTTCCCACCTTATTCCCTTGAGACAGAGTCTCTAGCTACACTGGCAGCCAGTGAGCCCAGTGACCCCCTCCAATCCCTCCATAGCCCCCCAAACACCGGAGTTACAGGTGCTCTCTGGCACACCAGCCTTTTACTTGGCTTGTAGTCCTGTTGCTTGCATAGCACTGCTCTTAGCCACCGAGCCATCTCCTCAGCAACCCAGTCCCCAAATGTGGGCTTTCTAGTTCATTTTTTTTCTCCAAATACTGTGTCATTTAGGGGTTCACATATCTGTATTGAGTTTTGCTACTCATGGTTGGTTGTTTTGTAAGTGGATCTTACAAAAGATTAAAGCTTTTAAGATAGGACTTTCCTAGGTGCTCCTGCTTACCCCTCAGACTCACAATCCTCCCGCCTCAGCTTCGCCAGCAGTGCCCTACCACCCAGCCTTCCTACGGACTTAGCTTTCATGTTGCCTCAGAAGTGGGGGTCAAAGGCTGGCTTATAAACTCCTCATATGTTCTCCTTCTCAGCCCGCTGTCATTAGACTCGTTCTGCATAGAGCTTGTTATCAGTATTGTCTTAAGTTCAGAAGAGGCGCACAGTATGGCTGCCCATTCCCACTTTGAGGTGTCGCTTGGCACTGACTTTCCTCTTGAGTCTGTTGGCTTTCCTGTTTAACTGTTCCACGGCTGCATTCTGGTGCCTGCATCTGTGCATACACACCTTGGTCTTCCCTTAGGCCGTAAACATGGAAAATTTAAGTTTTCTCAGTGTTCCTGTTCTCTTGACCCCCATGGCATCTCAGTTATCTGTCAGCCCAACTGGAGGCTGTGACTGGTACAGAAAGCAACACAGGCTGTAGATTCGTTGTTTGGGCACTCAGTTGAAGGGTGAGCCCAACCTCAAGTAAGCCTGACCCAAGAGCTAGAGCCGCCCCATCTTAGCTGAGAGCTCTTGAACACTTGGAGACAGGCAGCCCAGGTGTGTTTCTGAGGCTAAGCTCTGCCAAACCAGAACGCGGTCAGCAGGCTTGGGGTGGGGTCCTGGCTCTTACCTTACCTCTCAGGCTGGGGGAAGAACACTTGAATTTTTTGGTACGTGGTCGTCATGGGAAATCACAACAACCACAGACTTTTTTTTTTTTAATTGTCCACCCTCCAGATGAGAACTATATTTTGTTTTTATTTTTTCAACACGGGGTTTCTCTGTGCAGCTTGGGCTATTCTGGAACTCACTTTGTAGACCAGACTGGCCTCAAACTCAGAGAGCTCCACCTGCCTCTGCCTCCCCGAGTGTGCACCACCACATGGCTGAGAGTGAGGACTGTGTCTTTTTCAAGCACCCAGAAAAAGGCACTCAGGAGTAATCCAGGGTTTGCTGCCTCACAGCACCCATTTGTTATTAAAGAATTATTCTAAACTGCATCGCTGTGGGGGCCAGCCGAGCTAGCCAGGAGAGGAGCTGGTCTCTGGTTCGGGGTGACCCTAACACTTTAAATCAGCAATATGATTTTTAAAACGTCTTTTGTCTTTGATTTTAGCCGGTCACAGAAGAAAATGCAGATGGTTTCCAACATCTCCTTCTTTGCCATGTTTGTCATGTACTTCCTGACCGCCATCTTTGGGTACCTGACATTTTATGGTAAGTCACTTCTGCTGGAACATAGCTGTGTGTTTAAAAATAGCAGGGGAAACCAGCACTGAAGTAACTTTACATTGAAATCAAGGAGTGTGACAAAAAGGTCCATGTTTTCTGGTTTTTGTTTGTTTTCTCCTTAGAGCAAATGGTGATGGCTTCTTTCCTATTCATTCAGGCTGCATAATAGGCTAATTACTGAAAAATAATATAATTTTCCCCCCTCTGGAGCTTTTTTCTTTCTTCTTCAGAGAAATTACATTTTAGAAACATGCCATCTTAGGAAAATTTAAAACGACATCAAAGAAGGCTTTCCTCCTTAACACTGCAAATTGGGTCAGATTCCATTAATAGAAGAGAGAGAGAGACACTGAAAGTGAGAAAGAGCTGAGCCCACACTCATGACACTCAACGTTAATTAAAAATAAAGCACCTAATTACTCCATGGCACTTGGTAGCCGCAGAGAAGGGAAGCGGTGACATAGAAAAGAAGTGGACGTTGGGAAAGAAACATTTTCCTTCCCTTTGTGCTGCTGACTCCGGAGGGATGGCGCATGGCTTTGCCTGGTGACGAATCTCGGGCGATGACCCTGCAGTTTTGCTTAATTCTGTAGCTCAGCCTACCCCTCAAACCCACAATCCCCCTGCCTCAGCTTCCCTAGCAGTACCCTCCCACCCGCCTTCCTATGGACTTAGCTTTGTATGTTGCCTCAGAGGTGGGGTGGGGGGAGTCACCTTTCCTTTTCATGAAAATTCCAGTCCTAGGTTTTCTGCGTCACAGGGCTGGTGGGGGAGGGAGAGAGAAGAGAGCCAGCATTCAAGGCCTGAGTTACCTGGCCTAAGCTTCCAAGTCTTTGTAAGTCCAAGCCGGTAAGCAGTTCTCCCCCGCCCCCCAGGCCTGTAACAGAACCTTTTATCTGATTACAGGGGGAAATCTGGGCTATTTATCAGGGGTTATGCATTTTGAGTAAAGAAAGTTAGATCTAACGAGATTTTTGTTGTTGTTGTTATTATTATTATTATTATTATTATTATTACCTCTAGTCTTTTTTCATCATGGTGGGACTGGTTACAATCTGAATTCCTTGCCCATAGCCTTGGAAAGGAGTCTCGAGGGGGTGCCCCTTATCAAGAGAGCGAGCATCTGCACACTCAGGCCTCTACTGCAGCGTGCACAGCCTTTGGAAAAATTTTAAAAAATCAACACTTTTTATAGTTGTGAGTTGAGGAAAGTCAAAGTAGCCCGTGCACTGTGAAGACTGTTTTGTGAGAGAAATGGGCATAGATAGGAGGGTTCTCTCCTGATGGTGCGGCTGAGTTAGCTTGCTTGCTGCTGGGCCACTGGACGTTGAGTTGCAAGGAGCAGGTTGGAAGAGACGGTTGGTCCTTCCTCCTGCAGGGAGGCCGGCGGTAGGGATGAGCTGCCCGTGGGGGAAGGCCGATAGGAAGGCCTTTATGCTTTCCTCCTGTGTGTAGTACAAAGAGCCTCCACCTCTGAGCAGCCTCCTCTGGTGGTCACACCAAACCCCTCTTAGGTAATAGTGCATGTGCAATGAGCACACCTCACAGGGGCATTTCTTTGACTTGACACATTGTTGTAACAGACACTTTAAAACCTTGTCTTCTGTCTCAGGGTTTCTATTGCTGCTAGAAAACCATGACCAACAGGCAGGTTGGGGAGGAAAGGGTTTGTTCAGCTTACACTTCCACATTGCTCTTCATCACCAAAGGAAGTCAGGACAGGAACTCAAGCAGGGCAGGACCCTGGAGGCAGGATCTGAGGCAGAGGCCATGGAGGGTGCTGCTGACTTGGCTGGGCCCTCCTCCAAAGCTGAATCTCGTGGAGGCATTTCTTCAATTGAGGCTCCTTCCTCTCTGTCACTCTAGCTTGTGTCAAGATGACACAAAAGCAGCCAGAACAGCTTTCCTCCTCTTTACAGTCCTGATGGTTTAGGTGGACTGTCGTTGAGCAGTTTGAGGTCTCCTTTAACCCCCTACTCCCCGACTTGCTCTTGTTTCAGAAAAGGTGCAGTCAGATCTCCTTCACAAGTACCAAAGCAAAGACGACATTCTCATCCTGACAGTGCGGCTGGCTGTCATTGTGGCTGTCATCCTCACCGTGCCGGTGTTGTTTTTCACCGTAAGTAAAGGGCCTTCAGGTACCAGGTGAAACGCTGGGCTCTGGGCTTTCCTTCTGACTTCAGGATCCTGTTCTGGCTTCTCTGGTCATCCACACTCGGCTCAGCCCAAGTCTCCGAGCTCCTAGACAGGAAGTGGGGTCCCTACACTAGTGTGGTTTCTGGGGACTGGGTCTGCATTCCAGTCTTCCAGCCTCCTTTCTAACAAGAATACAGATACCTTCCCATAGAGAGCACTCAGTGGAAATCACCCCACCCAAAGGAAAGCTTACTGCTTCACGCCTCAGGGTCTTAAAGGATGGAGTCGAGCCACCAGAACCTTCAAACCCTTGAGCCACCTCTGCCTTTGCCGAACATTAGAAAATGCTTGGCAAGTCCCATGCACCAATAAACCGGCTCTTCTACAGAGAGTGGAGGGTCAGTGCGCTTTTCCCTCAGGTTCGCTCGTCGCTATTTGAACTGGCCAAGAAGACGAAGTTCCACTTAGGCCGCCACATCGTGGTCACTGTCATCCTCCTGGTGATTATCAACCTGCTGGTGATCTTTATTCCCTCCATGAAGGATATCTTTGGAGTCGTAGGTATGGCCTTATTTTATTTTACAGCACACAGAAGCTGTTTGTGGTTAAAAGTTCTCAGTAGCGGCTCTAACCAGTTGTTTTCTTAATTTCCAGGAGTTACGTCTGCTAATATGCTCATTTTCATTCTCCCTTCGTCTCTTTATTTAAAAATCACCAACCAAGACGGAGATAAAGGCACTCAAAGGATTTGGGTATGTGTTGCCAGACCACTCTAATTTTTCTGGTTAGTTTCCCATCTCAACTTGCAGGGAAACAGTCTCCTAACATTACTTTCAGTGGCGTTGAGGGGAGTATCAGCCCTTTAGACTTCCTTTGGGGACAGCCAAAGCCTCAATTCAGAACCCTTCCCAACCCTCACAGTAGCTTCCCCAGTTAGATACAAATGTCTAAGGGAGTTACCGTAAGGATTTGACAGAAATTCCTTGGAACAAGCAGACTGGGACTCAGAGCTACCTTTCTGTATTGGGATTGTCTGTGTATCTGCTGAAATTCAAGGGCATCGTGAGGGTCATGAGCTCGGGACAGTGAGGGGATCAGGGGTAAAGGGACTCAGTCCTATCTGGAGTGCCATTTTGCTTGGCCTCTAGACAGGAGCTGTGCTTGAGGGACTGTGGCTTGTTAGACTCACCACTCAACCACACTTTCCTTAGCTCTGTCTCTCCCCGCCCCACCCCCCAGTTTCCAGGCCAGCCCCTGGCTCTCCTGAGCCCCACCCCCCCACCCCATAAAGCTTGCCGGATCCACTGTCAAGTCCAGGTGGTGCGTGAGCTAAGGTCTCCCAGGTGCTGGGCTGGCCGACCCACCTGCGACCTTCATCAACGCTTTATTCAATTAACTTGGTTAGTTCTGCCCTATTGCCACTCTTAGATCAAATCAGCATGCATTCCACTCTTCAAACAGAAATGTTTGCTTCCCGGTGATAATGTGGGCTGATAGGTAATGGCCGACAAAACGACCTGGATGTATTTCCCAAAACTTCTGTTAGTTGTGATGGAATTTTTTTTTGGGGGGAGGGGTGTTTTTTGTTTTTAAAGACAGGGTCTCACTCTCTAACCATGGCTGTCCTGGAACTCTTGTACAGACCAGGCTGGCCTGGAAGTCACAGCAATCTGCGGGCACACACACAGACACACACCCGTGCTGGGACTAAAGGCGGGTGACGCCACACCCGGCTTCTTAGGTTGCGTTGTTTTTAGAGAGGAAGTCCTAAGGAGACCCAGTCACTTGTAGCATGGGTACTTCGGAGGTGACCCAGAAGTCAGAGGGTCAAAATGTAGAGGTCGGGGCCTGTCCAGAGGTTTCCATTCTCCCCCAGGCGCGGGTAGGAAATGTTGGTTACGCGGGAAATAACGCATGTTTTGTCGCTGCAGGCCGCCCTTTTCTTGGGCCTGGGGGTGTTGTTCTCCTTGATCAGCATTCCCCTGGTCATCTACGACTGGGCTTGCTCGTCCAGCAGTGACGAAGGCCACTGAGAGCAGCCTCAAAGAGCCAGCGTCCGCCCATCCTTCAGCGCCACTCCTCCGCAGCCCTTCCCCACTTCTTTTGCAAGTTTACAGAAACAGACAGAAACGCACAGGACGCCTCTGGGGTTACGGCACGGAGCCACTGCTAGAATGCCTCGTGTCCTCCCGGGATCTCCGCTTAGGGATTGCGGATTTTAGCTTTTCCAGATTTCAAGCAGTCCTCTTCTCCAGCGCTTCCTACCTTCCCCCTCTTCGCTGTGTTCCATGGCTTCTTAGAACTTTGGAAACATGATCATCAGCTGTGTTCGTTTGTTAGACACCTGGGTTCTGAAATCCTTTTCCTACTGATACTCCGCTCATGCCGTCTGTATCTTTTTAGAAGAGAAAATAATCTTGAATTGTATATATTTATTTTGCTTTACAGAAAAAAAAAAGGTTTCAGAAAAAAAAAAGAGGTTTCATAAATAATTTGCCTATTTTGGTTAACATAGCACACGGGGCTAACCCTTAGAGAGACGGGTTCGGCTGCAGTCTGAGCGCGCCCAGCCTTCGAGGCAGCTCTGATCACCCATCCTGCTCCACGTGGAGCTGTCCCCTGGGAGTGTCTGCAGCGGGAGGGTGGGCAGGACACCTCTGTGAATGTCTTAAAGCCCACACTGGGAGAAGTCACAGTGAAGCTGTTTCCACACACCCACCCGCCCACACTGGGAGAAGTCACAGTGAAGCTGTTTCCACACACCCACCCGCCCACACTGGGAGAAGTCACAGTGAAGCTGTTCCCACACACCCACCCGCCCACACTGGGAGAAGTCACAGTGAAGCTGTCCCCACACACCCACCCGCCCACACTGGGAGAAGTCACAGTGAAGCTGTTTCCACACACCCACCCGCCCACACTGGGAGAAGTCACAGTGAAGCTGTTTCCCCACACCCACCCGCCCACACTGGGAGAAGTCACAGTGAAGCTGTTTCCCCACACCCACCCGTTCCACACTGGGAGAAGTCACAGTGAAGCTGTTTCCCCACACCCACCCGTTCCACACTGGGAGAAGTCACAGTGAAGCTGTTCCCACACACCCACCCGTTCCATTCTCGGCCCCTGGTGTCACAGTTACTTCAGGCTGAGTCGCCTGCTCGGGGTCCCACGGCTCCCGCAGTGACTGCCCAGAATGCCTAGGGAAGTACTCCTGATGCAGACAGCCTCCGTCTACACCCATGTCACTGAAGGGGAAACGATCTGTTAGTTTATTCTCCCAGCCACATTTAGTCATGTCCACCAGCTTTTTGCAACATAGAATAACATGTACCTAAGGGTGGCCCAGGCTAGGTCAGCCTGCTTTATATTGGGTAACTTTACTTTAGGGAAGTCTTTAGAAGACTTGTTTTTTATCTATAAATCTAGGTTATTACAAATATGAGATTTTTGTACCTTAAATAAGCCTCATTTCTATTCTCCATTAATTCTCCATCCAATCTCGAGCGCAAGCCTACTGAGAGTCTTTGTAGATAGCCTCTAACGTCACTGTGTCCCCTCTTGCCCCAGCTGGGGAAGGCAGGCAGGAGACCTCTTCCCCCTGTGTTTCTTCCTTTATCTCATTACTGCCTGTTCCGCGTGACCCACGCAGGAGGGCGAAGCTGCCTGTGCTTTCTCCTAAGGGGAACAGAGGGAAGCGATAAGGAGATTGAAAACTGCACGAGCTTGGGACACCGGGTGCAGCACGCCCCTGTTGATGCGAAAGTCAGCGGCGTCTCGCAGCTTGGCCACAGTAAGAAGCGCGCATGCGCGGTGGCCACTGCAAACAGGGCTTGTATTGCAGTCAGACGTATTCTGGTTGGAGTCTCGGATACAGAAAAAAAGCACTGATCCTGGGCTTCTTCTCTGGAGATGAGTAGAAGCTAACAGTTGGCAGAAGCCCCTTGGGTTTAGACGCTGTCCTTCCTGCCTGAAATCCCCAGCGGTCTTCAGGAAGCTCACGGGAGTTGCCCAGAGATGTCCCTTCATACACTAAGTCCCACAGACGAGGTAGGCATCAAAGCGCCTCCGCTATCCTCGTGGGGAAGAAGGGAAAGCTAGTTCCTGCATTGCATCATTACGTTGGTACAGTACTTAGAGCTCTGTCCACCTTGAGGACCTGCTTAGACAGGAAGAGGGTAAACCCCACAGTCACCTCTGTCCTCCGTGTCACAGGAAACGATAGAGGACTCAGCCAACCTTTGTAGCTTGTTTGGCACTTTAAAAATACATTAATCCAGTTTGCAAGCTCTACTACCCTATTTCCTCATTCTACAATCCATTCATTTACATTCACAAAGTGAATTCAGCAGCTCAGTGACTCTGGGATGTGTTGTGATTTTGTACCTCTGGATTTTATGTGTTGGTAAAACTAACGTATTATTTACAGTGTATTTATTTGCAGGAAGCACCTTGCTATTGAGGTCTGTGATACACGTTGTTTTAAAAGCTCTTTTATGTGTGTACCTGAGTCCGGTTGAATGTACTAGATCTTACTGTCATTTGTCAGGTACCAGTCAATTCCATGGTTTCTGTGGTATTCGCTGTAAAGCCCTCACTCTTGGTCAGAGTAATGAACTGTAGCCAACACATACCTGTGTCACAGATGTTAGGTAGCGTTCAACAGCGCAGACAGATGCAATAGGCGTCTTTCCGCTAAATCAGTAGGCTCAAGGGTAGTAGGCCTCAGCCCCGGGAAGTTGTGTTTTTCTTCGGCACATAGGGTCTCCACGCTGTTGGCCAGGACCAGTTTCGGACTTTGGGTTTAGCGCTGTTCTCTGGTTGTTGTAACACAGACTGCTGTAGATTCCTAGATCGTGTTGCTGGTCAGTTAGAAGGGTTAGCAGAGTGTGTGCGGAGGAAAAGCCACTCTTTCAGGCATGGTCCCCAGGAAGAACATCTTTTAAAGCTTTGTAACCTGGAATGGACTTTTCTTAATTGGGTTATATGTGGCGATTGAGTCCCTAGAGCAGCTGGAAAAGACTATCAAACTCAGAGTTGAGCTGAAAGGGACTCCAGAAGAGCCAAGTCCCCAGGTAGAATGGAAGTTGGGGGGTGGGGGGCAGTTAGGGTCACTAAGAACATCCCACTGTCTGTTGTGGAATCTGGACTGCTCATGTCTCATGTCTGTCATGGATCACCTGCAAGACAGTGAGGCTGGAGCTCTGCCATGGCCTGAAGCAGAGGCTCCAGCAAGATCAGAGGAGCTGTGTTCAAAAGCCTGCCGGTAGGATGGAGATGGAGGAGGAAGGGGGCTCCTTAGCTGGTACCCCTTGTTTTCTCTGAAGATGTCAGGCGTTCCCTGGCCACTTCCAATTCTGTTATGGTGGTTAGCTCCTAGAGTCCACCTCTTTCTCGGCCATTAATTTCATAGCTTCTTCCAGGAGCCAGCTTTGAGGCCAGCACACAGCACAGCACTTTTAATGCCACCTGTGCTGGTCATCATGCTTTAACTGCTTGGCAATCAGATGAAAGGTGCGAAAGGGTCTCCCTCCACATTCCTTCTTGTGTATTTATGGACCCTGTTAAGAAACATAAGAGTGCTGACAGGCAGGGTTGTGGTAAGATGCCTCTGTTTTAGAGGAGGCCTGTCGCAGTTCTGCCAACAACTATGGAGTTGAACTCAAGCTCCCAAGCTGGTTTCTCTCAAATTGCGGTACCACCACCCCTGCCCCCAGGCCAGCAGCATGGATGCCATCTTCCATGCTTCAGCCCCGCCAGGCACAGTGGAGGAAGCAACCTGCCTTCTGCAAGCCTCAGGTCTAGCCCCAAGTGATGCCGGGGGCATCAAGTTTGGGAACCATTCTAAGCCATTCCCCAGCCAGTTGACCTCAGAAGGTGGGGGGTTCCTGGGGTGAGGCATTGGAGCCAGGACTAGGGGAGGGTAGAAGAGGATCCAGCCAGTGTCTGCAGGAGAGGGAGAACAGCTCATGGGTGTTCCGTCATGCTGGAATTGCAGTGCAGGGGCATGAGTGAGACCCAGGGTGCCCCATGGGCAAACCAGCCTGAGGCACTAGTGTATTTTCTTATAGCTGTAAAGATTTCAAATTTAGGCTTTAAAAAAAGTTAGGTATATTAAAAGAAAGTGATTTTAAAAAAATGCAACCCGGAGGGCACTGCCAAGTTTTCAGGAGCCAATTATCCAAGAGGACTGTCTCCATGGTGGGGTAGGGTGCTGGTGTAGTGGGAGCAAGGCCCTGGCACCACGAAATATAAAATACCAATACAGTGAGTGTTCTAGGAATGCAGTGCTGAGGGAGTGTGTCTGTGGAGCTAACTGGAGTGGGGCAGAGGTGGCTGGGGTGGCCCCATGCCTTAGAGCAAGGCCTCCAACCATCCGTTCAGAAAGGGGACAGGCTTTGAGAATGGCAGTGCCTACGCAAGGGAACATCAGGGCACTCGGAAAAAGATGCCACACTATTACCTAGCAATATTCATCAGTGTTTTCCTCTCAGGATGGCAGCTCGGGGAACCCCGCAACAGAACATAGCCCTCTAAATCACAGTGAGTTGCTGGTAAGAATAAAAGACTTTGGGGTTCAGACTGGGGTTGCGGGTAATAACGGAAAGCAGTGCTAAGTCTAAAGGGGCGGGTTCTTGGAGAACGGTGCAGATTGCGCACGGATGGATGCAGGTGGCTTTCTTTCTCGGGTTTCCCTGAGGAAGAAACAGAGTGCTGGGCCTGTCTCTACGCAGGCTTGAAGAATCTATGCAGCTGAGGCTCACTGTAGGAACCCCTCATTTGTATGTAAATACGTTGTAAATACATAGGAAGCTGTATATTTTTGCAGTTGTTAATCCACACAGACATAGAGATTGCAAGTATCTGCAGATAAGAAATACACGTTCTCATAGATGTTAGTGGTTTTGTTTGGGAACTAGAAGAAACTTCTCTCCCATAGTTCTGTCAGTGTAAACCTGGAGCCTAAAACTTTAATTACCTGTCTGGAAAAAAGAAATGTCTGAGAAATAACCTCTTTGATTTCTTATGCTGGTATTACGATCTGCTGTTTAGATGTTACAAATAAGGACAATTTAGAAGAAAATCATTGTCATGTAGGAACAGACGTGCCCAAATTAAGAAATTGCTGTGGTTTTTTTTTTTTTTTTTCATAACATTCTTTCATGGTTAGTGTTGATGTTGCTGTGTAGAACTTACGAAAACAGAAGTGAGGGAGGGGGTTTTTTGTTGTTTTTTCCAAAATGGAATTGTTGCTTCCCAAGCTTTGGGATCCTCGAAGAGGAGGCCAAATATTAAGCTGAGCACAGACGTGAAGGGAAACTTCTGCTGTTTGAGCTTTTGAAGGTCTTGCATGTTTGCCTCTTAGTGTTGGCGCCAAGGTAGACCGTCTTGTCTGTTTTACCCCCCGACACTTGAACCTTAATCATTGGTACGTAAGTCTCTAGGGTCCAGTGTGTCCAGACCCCATCTGACTCAGCACATGTAGCACATCACTGTTTCATTCATGTAAAGATCTTGTAAATGATTCCAGGTGGGCCTCCAACGTGAGCCACAAGTCACAGAACTCTGCTGTTCACTGTCCATCCTGTAAAGTTGGTGTTTTCCCCCCACACCTTTCGGGGTGCGGTATAAATAAGAAGGTGTAAGAAGTTATGTTATATAAATGCAGTGTTAACATAGTTTTCAAACATTAAAATGTGAATTAAAGTACTGAGGGGCCTTGTGTGATTCTCCAGGACGCAGTGCGGAAAGGCCGTCTGTGCTGTGAACAGTGGCCGAGGGAAGGCTTGTCCACACGCCATGGTTCTAGATCATGGATGGTTATCTTCAAGAACCCAGACTTTAGCAGGGCCTGGTGATCCATGCCTGGAACCCAGCAGCTTGAGAGGCTGAGACAAGAGAATGCAAAGTGGACTGGCCTAGGGTACACAGCGAGATCCTGTCTTTAATCTTCGCTTGCTTGCTTGTTTTTAATGATAGCATCTGGTCTGGGATACACATATTTCTCCATTCTTCAGAATCAGAATAGGTTGTACCCAGTGTTCTCAACATCTGTCCTGTTGCAGAAGGGGCGCTGCTCACTTTGCAGCCACAATAAAAAAGGGAAGAAGCCTCCCGAAACCTTCCTTTCCCTCAGAACCTGGGGGGGGAGCCTCCCGACACCTGCCTTTCCCTCAGAACTTGGAGGGGGGAGCCCCAGCCTTTGGGCTTTGTCATTTCCTTCCATCACTTGCTCTTGTGACCTTAAGGTTTTTGTGCACAGGCAAGAAGGTCAGGGTCAGATAGACAGATTCCTGGTGTGAATGGTTACTGCAGTACTAGCCGAGGCTAGCCCAGGTGTGAAGCTGGCCGTGCTGATAACAACAGCCCATCTTACAGAACCATGGCGGCACACGCAGATCTCTAGGTTGGAGTAAGAAAGCGGGTGTCCAAGCTGGGTACCCCAACCTAGCTCCATTAAGAATAAAGCCGATACCATTACCCTTACATGTCTCTTGTGTCGTGTGTGTGTGTGTGTGTGTGTATGTGTGTGTAATTGTGTTACATTCTGTCATCCACTATGAGCTGATTTGATAACTCTGGTGTCACTATCAGCACGTGCATGCACACATTTGTGTGTGTGTGTTTGTGTATTGTGTCACATTCTGCTGTCTGTAACAATCCTTGTTGGGCTAGGGTGCTCTATCCCAGCCCTGGAGAATGCACTGGGCTCTGTGGTAACCACCTCAGGCCCTGTTTGCTGCATCCTAGAGATATGATCTACTCATATAGTCTGGAGAGGATGAATGAGGCGCAAATAACTGGGCCTCAAAAAAAAAATCTCTGGTTACTGTAAATTTTAGACTAATGCAAGCTGAAGTATGATCTCTTCTTCGCTAGACTAAGCATAATATCAAAATGGCCAAATTATCGGTTCATCTTAAAGCACTAAAACCAAATTGTTATTGGCATTGAAAAGTAATTGCCACCAGGACGGCACAGATGGTACCAGAACGGTGGTCTTTATAACCTTTGGGTAAGATGAAAGTTCCTTAGTAAACACTGGGGGAAGGGGAACTAGATTTTGAGGAAAATAAATCTAGATCACTGCTACCTCATATTGAAAGAGAATGATAAAACCCAAAGACTTTAGACAACACATAGGCACACACAGAAACAAAACACAAGTGGACAGTCTGTGTACTTGAGACGAAAATTTAAATCATCTTATTTAGCTAGCTTTCGTTTATTTATGGCAAGGTCTGTGTGGCCCGTGCTGGCCTGCTGCTCACTGCGGAGAGCAGGCTGACCTCAGACTCGTGGCAATCCTCTTACCTCAGCCTCCTGAGAGCTAGAATTAGGGCCGTGAGCCACCACACCCAACCTTAGCCAGTAACTAAGGGACGAGATGTCTAAAGGTGATTTACAGCATCAGGCACCGTAGCACACCCAGGAGAATGGCGGGAGGACAAGAGCAGTCCAGGTCTCAGTACATGCCCAAGACTGTGTAATAAGAACTTGAAGCATTAAAAAAATTTTTTACAAGGCTCTGGGTTCAGTAATTTAGTGCAAAGACTAGGTAGGAGATTTGAAGAATTTAAGACTCAACATGGAAGTAGCTGATGTAAAACTGCCCTTCTCAAGGAGGTCAAGAATTCATTTTTATTTCTGCACAGTAAAAGCTCTGCTCTTATCAGTTTGTTACAATTCACAGGATTGTAAAATAGCTCAAAGACCAACATACATACATACATAAATAAAATTTTAAAAGTGGGGCACAATGCCATCACCCAGAAATACCATCACCCAGAAATACCATCACCCAGAAATGCCGTCACCCAGAAGGAATGCATACTCACATATATCATATCAGCCTCATTCAAAGTCAATTTTTCTGACCTCTCTTTTGGTCGCAATAAACGCCTCACGTTATTCCTGGTAATGAAATGGCTGTTCTCCGAGGGGTTGGCCTGTTTACCTGGGTAGGTGCGGTTAGGTGTTCCGTGACCATAAAGGCTTCCCTTGCAGCGTGGAGCTGCGGGACTGAGCCGCCGCCGGTGCGGAGCACACCTTTAACCCTTATTCTTTCCTAGCTCAAAGCTGGGAAAGCAGAGCTCAGAGACCATGCGCTCGCCTGCAGGGTCTATGTACCTGGGAGGGTTCCTTTCTACTTGAACGTCCCTATGGAGGAGGCCCCTGGTCTATGAGGAAGTGCATTTGTTAGACTATACAAGATTAGTGTCTTACCTTTGGAACTAGGGCGCAGGTTACAGGCCCGTAAGGTTGGGTCTAGGCCAGTTTTCTTGGGAGGGCTTTGCAGGCATTAGCTCCTTATGCTTGCTTGACACACCTGTCAAGGGACCAGCGTTCTCCAGGGTGGCTTTCCGAGGCAGGCCAGGAAATTACACAGAAATGTAGGGATTCCTGTTGAATCTGTGCACTTGACAGATTGCATTGCTTTGCCAAAGCAGAGGGCCTCAGCCACAGTGTTCGGCCAGTGTAGGGAAGTCTCGCTCTGTTTTGGTGAGCAGATTCCACTCTCATAGGCTAAAGACAGCTGAGAAGAAAGAGCGATAGCTTCCTTATATAGCCATGAATTGGAGCGTTAAAACTGTCTGAAGCGTTTCTCCTCGGGTCATTCTGCCCTTTGGCATACTGTTCTGCTGAACATTAGGCTGTTCCTTCTGGATTGAAAATAGTCCCAAACACTCACACTCTCCTGAAATATGTCTATGGGAATGTCAGCTCAGAAGCCTGTGCCCAAGTGTCTTACTTTAGAAGTCTCAGTAGTTTACAGTCCTTGGCGCGCAGTCCCTCTGCATGAGGATCTGGGGAAGGCCTTGCTGAAGATCCCGGTATTAGCCTGCAATTTGCAACAACCTTGGGCAACCAATGTCAGGGAGCAGAAGTCCGGTTGATCAAGGGACTAGACCTGAATGGCTCCAGTTGTGGACTGCAACAGCTCCTGGCTATCATTTCATCCACCCACCACGGATCTTTCTAAAATAAGCTTGCAGGTCTGCGTAGTGTTCCACTGAGGGGTCACCCAGAAACTGCCAGCACCTGCCCCTTCCCCATTTCAATGTCTTCAAGGCTTTTCTACAAAGCATGCATCTCCAGAAAAAAAAGAAGGGAGAAAGGAAAGCTCCCTTGCTCCAAAATACAGATGCCACACACACGAAAACTTAATTGACTCTGTTTCAAAACACCAAAGTCGGGGGAAAGATACTTAAACCTCAATAAAAAGAGAAGAAATTATAGGCCAGGACATGCTATTTACAACTGAGCAACACATCATTTTTTAACATAAACATTCTCCTTTTTTTGGTAGAAACACAAGTGACTTCTACAAAGTAGAAAGATGACTTCAGAGCTTACGTATTTGATTAGTCATCTTATTCTACCATTCCTGAAAAAAAAAAAAGATAAAGACAAAGCTCCGCCAAAAGTACATTAGGGAAGAAAAAGGAGAAACATAGGGTGAAAAGTGAAAGAAAGGAAAACAACAAAAACTAGGTGCTGTAATGCACACCTTTGATCCCAACCCTTGAGGGGCAGAGGCAAGAAGGTCGGGAGTTCAAGTTCATCCTTTATTGCATAGTGAGTTTGTGTGACAACCAGGCCTACCTAGACTCTACTGCAAAAAAAAAAAAAAAAAAAATATATATATATATATATATATATATATATATATATATATATATATGTTAAACAAATATATTAAAACATTATGCGACATCGGCAAGTACATCTGTGAATAGGCCAGGCTGACTGGTAACTTTTGACTTAAACTTGACCCTTGCAAATGGTCCCTGGAGAAACCGTCCCATCTTTGGCAAGGATGGCTTTTCTGAGAGGCTAGAGACGGTCCTCTCTGTGGGTGAAGGAGAGTTAGACCAGGAAAGCAAGAGCAGGCTCCTTAAGTCGCAGCTTTCATTCCCAGAATACAACACAAGGAGAGACAGCGCAAAAGGACAGGTAGCTGAAGAGGATAAGAATGGGAAGAGGGGAGGAGCCAAGGGCTCCATAACCCGCCCAACCCAGACTCAGGCTCTGGAGGCTCCCCTCCCAAAGGGAACTGTTTGTCGGGCCAGTGAAGCCTCCTCCCCAGCTTGCTCATCGTATGTCTTTCCTGCCAGCATTCCCGGGACACTTCTCAGAGGCTCTCACCCGTGCTTCGAGAAGGTTGGGGTACCAGACTGAAAATCTCAAAGAAGGACTCAGAAGTGAACATGCCGGTCTGGTAGTCCCTCTACAACCACTTTTGGAACCTCAGTTAGACGGCCCCTCCACCAGGGGTAGGGAGGGTGGGAAAGGGCAGATTCTCCATTTGCCATTTCTGGCTGCTCTTTTTCCTGTAACTGCTGGACCACACCCCCAGGGAAGGTCCACGGGAAAGGTCACCCCCCCATCCATGCTGTGCCCCTTTGATTGCCCCTCCTGTATTTCCATGGAGTTGGTCCTACAGGTGAGACCATGCAAGGCCAGCTGCTTGTGCTTTTAAGCTGGGCTAGCAATGAAGCCATTTCTGGCCCCAAGGCACACTTTTCTAGCTCTCCTCTTTGTGGCCTGCTCCTGGCACCTATGTGACCGTTGAGAGGGAGCCAAGGGACTCTGAGCAGAAAGCAGCAGGCCCCTGTCCTTTTAGGCTAGCTAGCCCATTTAACAGGCAATAGGTTGGGTGGTAGTGAGTTCACAGTGTTCTCCCCAGACAGTGATGTTAAAGCTGCGCAGAAAGTGGGGTAGACTATTTACCATCATTTTCGGATGCTTCCTTTCCATCTCAGATGTCACCCCTTGGCTGCCCCCGGCCTAGTCAGTATGGACAGGGATCTTTGGAAGTCAGCAGATATTGTCAAGCCATTGTCCAATAGTGTCCTTCTGACGTCTACTATTTGAGGCATGGACTCTTCTCTCGAGTGGTCCCGGACCATAGACACTTTTTCCCCTCACAATTGCATACCCCTGCTCTTCCAGGGATGGCTTTAGGACTTTCTTCCTTGAAGATTCACCATCTCCATGACACATAAGCTTTTGTAAACCTCTTCTTGCAAGAAATCGTGTGACAACACAAGCGTGTTGAGGAATGACTGCATCAAAAATATCTTTGAAGCAAACAGAGCTACAGTGGACAAAAGGGTGTCATGACCCTAAGGAAGACTAAAGGAGGAAACCGAGCCATGGGGAAGTGTGGGCTAGGAGGGAATGGGGCTACAGACTGCTCCAATGAGAGTATCCTGGCTGTAAACAAATGGCAGGCAAGGTCAGTGCATCAAGACTATTAGACTACAGATGCTCTAGCAGATAGAGCCCCAAATGCAATGTCAGCCTGAATTTTACCACAGCTCCAAGAGCTCCATAGAAATCCTCTCTCCTGGATCAATGTCTCCTGAATGCCACCTCCTCATCATGAAGCAGCTAGAGAGGTCACTGCCCGATCCCCAACAGGAATTGGTGTTTATCTCTGAGATGTAGGATAGGAGAGAGTTAGAGTATAGGTAGAAAGGGAGAGACAGACAGAGAGAGAGAGGACAGAGACACAGGGAGAGGCAGACACAGAGAGACCGAAAGAGAGAGAGATCCCTAAAATGGCAGCTTCTTCTTCCCTAGTTGGCTTTGCTTTTGCCAACTTGACACAACTCGTTATCTGGAAAGAGGACCCTCAGTTAAGAAAATGCCCCCAAACAGCCTTTTCTTGGATAGTGATTGATGTGGGTGGTCTCTGGGTGCTGCCACCCTGAGCAAGAGGTCCTTGGATGTATAAGAAAGCAAACTGAGCAAGCCATGGGAGAAGGCCGCCGGTAAGCAATCCCTCCATGCTTCAGTTCCTGCCTCCGGGTTCTTTCCTTGAGTTCCCACCTTGACTTCCTTTCCTGAGGAAATCTGATTGGTTGGGAAGGCATGAATCTCCCTTAGAGACTTTTTTAAATGGAGTCCACATCTGCCTGATGGCTAGTATCCCTTGCGGTGTGGGTGATGGGTTAGTAAGCAAGAAATTCCTGATGATGTTACAAGTCTAAATCTTGACAAACAAAATCCTGTTTGGTTTTTCTTTGTTTTCCTGATTGCTGTTGTTTGTGTTTTGGTCAGTGTGTGTGTGTGTGTGTGTGTGTGTGTGTGTGTGTAGGTGTTAGTGTAAGGGGGTTAGTGCTGGGAGGAGTTTATTCTTAATAAAGTCTAATGAATCTTCTTCCTTCTGTTCAAAATCAAAGCATTGTTCTGTAGGAAAGACTGTCCCTCCCGTTCTTCCGAAGCGCTTTCTCTAAACAGCAGTGTCATGACGAACCACAGAGAGTAACAACACTCTCCAACCGCAGGGTGGATCGGAACCCCACTTCAAGGGGGGCCTGGGATGGAAATTCCAGCCTGTTCTCAGGGGCCTTAGGTCTTAGTGGTTTCCCCTTGAAGATCTCTCAAAACTCCCAGGCCACATCCTCTTTCAGACAGATGCTTTTTGGGTCAGGGCAGCTGCCACAGTGCTGTGAGAATTGCATGCAAACACACACTATCCACCTGAGTCTGATATTTCCGGGCCAGTAGCTGACTCCAAGTAGTAAGTTAGTAAGTCACATCAGTCTGCTGGCCGTACTCCGCAGCTGCTTCTGATACCACAGAGAAAAGGCTTGAGACCTTGCTCCAGTTTTCCATGAAACTCCTGACCACCCTTACCCAAAGCTGGCTCTCCCGCTCCTTGGCTGTGCCAGGCACGCCCTGGCCTCTGCTCTTCGACTTGCTGTTCACTCTGAGGTCACTCTTTCTGTGGTCACTAACAGCTTATTCGTGACAGTTGTCCTCACTGCCTTCAGGTATCTTCTCAAGGGTCACCTTATCACTAAGCAACTCCTCCATCATAGCCCCATCACTCCCCATGTCCCTTACCTGGCTTTATGTCCCTTGCAAGCCCTTGTCTCCCCCCCGGAAACCCTTTCATTTGCTTTTCACGTGTCTGTGGTCTTTCTATCTCTCTTTGGAAGGCTGGGTTGGCATCTGCTTTGCCTCCTGCTGTATTTCAGTACCAGAGAAGCAGCTGATGACTCTCTGCTGAGTGAGGAAGTGGCGGTAGGTCACAGTAAGTTCTGCTTGCTCCCTGGGGTGAGACAAGCTGAAACAGACAGAATTCAGCACCGTGATCCCAAGGCTTCTCTCTGCCTTGACAACCTGACTCAATTTTAAGATATTTTTTCCTTTGCATTAAAAAAATAAAATCATAGGCTTTTTCTTGCAACAAGTTGAACATTACAGAGCTGTATTAAGAAATAGGTAATAGAGCTAGCAAGATGGCTCAGACTGTAAAGGTGCTTGTGCCAAGCCTGATGGCCTCAGTTTCATCCCCTGGACCCATGTGGTGGAAAGGAGAATTGAGCCCTGCAAGTTGACCTCTGACCTCTACACAAATGTGAACACACACACCCCCCACATCTAAATGTAACTTAAAAAATAAATAGTTAATAATCTTCCGTTTTCATAAAGTTTTCTAAAATTAGCATCATTGGCTTGTAGTTGTGTAGATCTTCATACAGGGAAAACTTCCCCTCTGAATGCTGAACTGACAGCAAGTCCTGGAGCTGTGCGCTTGGTTTCACACACGAACTCTGCACTCACATTTGAATGCAGATCTTTTAGCCTGGCAACCTGGGGTCTGTCCCCCGAGATCATGATGCCTGGTTTTCGCCTTTATAAACAATGAGCAGTGGCCACTTCCCGTGGAATTGCCCTGAGGGCTGAGTGGAGTAATAAATACAGGAGTGACTTGGGCTAATTCACACTGTGAGATTGTAAACTATTTGGTTATAATATATATATATTATATATATATATTATTTTATAGCTTTCATAAGGATTCACGCCATGGGTCCTGTGCCTTCCTTTCACAGCGCCTTCCTGGAAATTGTGTGGTTTGGTCATAATTACAGGCAATGTTTTCTCCATCCCTACGCTTGACGACCAACAAGTTCCACATTTTTTTTATTGCACCAGAGAGAAGCAACCTGTTCCAAGCATTCCCACCTTTCCCAAGATCATGGCATTTTTGTTTCCCTTAAAGCTTATCATTAGGGCCACTAAGATGGCTCAGTGGAAATAGACACCCACCACTGAGCGGAGCACCTGAGTCCAACCCCAAGCACTCATGTGGAGGAAGGAAGAAACCAATTTCTGCAAGTTGTCCTCTGACTTATGTGTGTGTGTATAACACACACACACACACACACACACACACACACGCACGCACGCACGCACGCATGTATGTGCACACACACCGCAAACACAGAGGATTTTAAAAGCTTCCATTAGTTTAGCCCTAAAGAGCTACAGTGAGCCTGAAAGGTGACTTTTGCTTCATATCAGGTATTTTCAACATGACTCAGACAGGTTTTCCCTCTCCAGAAACTTTAGTGGGCGCCAGCAGTCCTCCTGTGGACAGACAGGTGATGCGCGGGAGTCTCCGGTTATGGAGAGCTGTCGACCAGGGTTCCTGTGCGATCACACAATGCAGCTGGAAAGGCTAGTCCGGCAAATGCTGCCGTTTAGCGTGCCAGCATCTCAGTCCTTCCTCCGGCGGTGCTTTCAGAGCTCAGCTGGGGCCCAAAGCACGGTAGGACCCACCCAGCTGCCCAGGGAACTGGAGGCCAGGGGAAGTCACAGTTTCTGTGCCCCTCAGCTCTGCCAACACTATAGATGCCAAGGCAAAGACACAAGACTCCCCCTAGTGGTGACAGTCTGGCATAGACAGTCGGGGCAATTCCCAGGTCTCAATGGCTTCAGAGACTTCAGAGGCCACAAGTGATGTTTCCCACTCAATCCCCCCGCCCCCCAACACAGAACCAGCCTCTGAGCTTGGCAGCTAGGCTGGAAATCAGAGCAGTTGAGGCAGCAAGGCAAGACCGGGATCAGGTGGCAGTAAGTGGCAGTCTGGGCTCTTAGGTTAGCCCTGTCCTTCAGGACTGTCCTCTCCACCCCAGACAATCACCCACACTGCAGTGTCTAGGCCTGTCACCACCAGTGACTGCAAATCCTTCGTCTCAACTCTGTGTATCTCATTCCTGAGTTTAGTGGTGTTGGTGCAGGGGGTGGGTGGAAGTGTTCTGCTTGCTTGTGACAGGCTCACTATGTAGCCCAGGCTGAGCTCAACCTAGGAATCCTCCTGCCTCAGCCATCTGAATGCTGGGATTATAACCATACTTGACCGTGCCCAGCCACACCCTCCTTCCTCCCTCCCTCCCTCTCCTTCCCGCTATCCCTTCCCTTTCTATTCCTTTCTTTTCTTTTATTCCTTCACCGTCAGGGGTGAACTTGGACCCTGCACAATATAGCAAACACTGACACTGAGCTACACCCCCAGCCTTCCTTTGACTTGTTAAATTTTTTGTGACAAGGTCTTGCTAAGTTGCCCAAGGTGGACGTGAACTCATTCTTGAGCCTAGATGGGCTCTAAAGCTGTGATCCTCCTGCCTCCACCTTCCGAGTAGCTGAGATTGCTGGCCTGCAGCCCAGGCTCGGCTCATGAGCTCCTGTGCAGCTTGGTCCCCCTGTTCCCTGGATGCTGATCAAATATTTTGCCCACCAGTGATGGTTCTCTGGAATTCTCACTGTCCCTCATGCCCAGCTTAAATCTGAGGTTACTCTACCCTCTCCTGCACATTCTCATCTGGGTGCCTGCTCCCTCTAATTTCACTGCATTGATTTGGCACAAGCATGCCAGCCAACTTGGGTATCATTTCTGTCCAGTCTGGACTCTCCTCCGCTCTTGCCTCTAGCCCTTCCCGCCTGGAGTCACTAGGATTTTGCCCTTCCTAAGCCTAATGGCTTCACCATTTCCGCTGCCTCCCTTAACACTGTGGACACTGTGGGGAACGGTTTTATCGCTTCCTCTTCAGTGTCTTCCCTTTCTTCCATGGGTCAGATTGATTTCTTAGCAAGCCTGTGGCTTCAGCTTTGTATCCTGGGGAAAGTACAACTTCCGGTGTGCAGGCTGTGCTGTCAGCATCTGAGTAGAACTCCAGCGGCATCCCGTCATCCAGAGACTCAATCCACACACTTCAAGCTCATTCCTCCGCCTACTCCCTTAAACAGCCATTGACCCTCCCCTCTCTCCTTGGACCCCCAAACTTATTACCCATTGTTACTCTCAACACATGATCTTAGTTTCCTCCTTCACCGAGAACGTTGACGCAGTCAGAAGAGAACCCCATGCACCCACCGGCCACCATCTTCCACGTAAGTGCTGTTCTGTCTCAGGGGATGACTTTCTAGTGCCCACAGGAAGCTGGCCTCAGCCTGCGGCCCACTCCGACAGTATTTGAGAGAGTACTCAGCATTTGATTGCCCACTACATGTCAGCCACCTCTCTAGCCACTTGGGATACATAAGTGGACAAAAGAGAAAGACCCCGCCCCTTAAAGAGCCTACGTGGATTCCAGCAAGGGGGGGAGAACAAACCCTAAACACAAACAACCAGAAAGTAGGCCTCCATTGGCTCCATGTCGTGTTACAGCATCTATAGGTATGTCTGTGATTCTCCGCTCACCGCTGCCTTATTCAGGACAGAGAGAAGGGCAGGAAAAGGACCCCCCCCCATGACATTTTACAAACAGCAGCCAGTGCCTTCTCTTAAACCTTATTAGCTGCCATCTTGTTTTCTTTCCTGTCCCTTTGCAGCAAGATCCCTAGGAACGACTGTCCATTCTTAATGTCTTCAGCTGCCCGCCTTCTCTTCCACATAGCCCACGTCAGCCAGGTTTTACCCCAATCACTCTGATGACACTGCTTTTGTTGTGCTGTCCACTTAAACATGACTCAAAGACCAGGTCAATGCAGATGACAAAAAATGTATTGGAATCAAGCTGCTACGGAACGATCATGGCCGCAGAACAGACTTAGGAGCTGAACTGCGACCCTAAGGGATGTTGTACAGCATATTTAAAGGATGAAACCATAAGGAGAGGGGGAGTGGTGTGGATGCGGCACTGTCCAATCATATTTTGACGTAAGGGGTTGAGCAAGGAAGTGGCCACCAATCAGGATAGGAGCTGACTCCTGGGCCTGGGAACATGTGCTGCCAGCAAGATGGAGAAGTTGTCCTTGTGATGTCTGGACTCAGACCAGTGTCTCCTTCCAAGTTGCCCCTGAGCTGTCTGAACTCAGATAACTGTTTCCTTAAAACAGAAGCTGTTCAGCCATTGGAAAGTCCCCAGCTTCCCTAGGGCCTGGAACCTTGAATTTTGTTTTTCCCTGCGATTAAATGGAGTCTGAAAACAAAGCGGTAATATTTAGAAAAAGTTTCTCTTGCTTGTTCCCCACACTTTCATCAGGGCCACCAGTGACCTTGCCTCACTAACTGCTACAGTCAGCCTTTGACCCTGGCCCGGCCTGTGATGTTCCCTTCCTCCTTGATGCCCTGTCAGCATCCCGCGCCCTCAGTTCTCATCCCGCCTGTCCGCCCGGACATGTCTTGCTCCCGTTCTCTCTTTGTTTCTCTTCACTCATCCCCCTGAGTCAGATGCTCCAGGGCTCAGTCAGAAACCACTCCCATGCCCACCCCCCACTCCCATCCCCCTCCCCACCTCCACCCCACCCCACCTCACCCTCTGATCCTCCTGCCTCCACCTCCTGTTGTTGGAATTACTAGTATGTGCTCCCACACTAGACTGGAATCTGTTCTTTATCTACATTCCGGCAATCTCAAATCGTCCCCGGTCTTTGCAAAAGGCATATGAGCTGACCACGCTCAGATTTATGTCTCTCTTGAACTCGAAGCTTCCAGGTGCCTGCTCTACACCTCCCCTTAGCTGCCTGGCACTTCAAGAACAAACATTTTCCTCACTCCCTACACTTGCTACACCCTCCTCACCACCCACCCCAGCGCACACAGCTCAGACAAAACAAAAGCCCAAGCTACTCTTGTCTCGCTTGACATTACTTTCCATTTATCTCCTTTTAGCATCCTTCTTACTCAGTTGTTTTCAGCTACCCTGGCTTCTTGGGTATTCTTGAGGCACGGCTCCCCTGTAGAATCGTTGCTCTTGTGTGTCTCTTGGACCAGAATGTCTTCCCACAAATGTCCTGTGCCCGGACAGGACACATCTCACCCGTGGATCCTTGTCCAATCTTTACTCCCTCAGTAACATTTGTCATTGCTGTTTCCTGCGCTGATACAGCACATCCTGAACTCACTGTGGATTTTACGTGCTGTCCATCTGCCGGAATATAGAGCACACAGGTGAGGGAGTTTTCTTTGCTCACTGATGTATCCCAGGGACCTAGACTGGTGTCTCACACACAGTCCTCAACTATTGAGTCATCCTTTAGATGTTATTGAGTGGATGAGAGGTGGTGTTAAAAAATAATTTATTTAATTTTTCAACAATTATTTACTTACTTTATGCACATTGGCGTTTGGACTGCGTGTATGCCTGTGTGAAGGTGTTGGATCCCTTGGAAGAGGAGTTACAGGCAGTTGTGAGCTGCCATGTGGATGCTGGGAATCGAACCCAGGTCCTCTGGAAGAGCAGTCAGTGCTCTTAACTGCGGAGCCATGTCTGCAGCCCCTATTTATTTAATTTTTAAATAGTGTGTAAATGTGTGTGTCTATGTGCAGGAATTGTGTGTGAGTGCAGGGTAGAAAAGAATGTTCTATCCCCTGGATCTGGGGTTATAGGATGTTGTCGGCTGCCTGACATGAAGAGCCACGTGCGGTGTTAACTGCTGAGCCATCTTCACACAAGTGAAGTCACACAAGGTGGTTTAAGTAGTACACCATCCTGGACGAGGAGAGGGCTTCATCTTTGGTCATACCACGTGTATCTCAAAACCAAACATCAGGTCAGAACTTACAATCTGCCTACATGTACCTAGACAGGAGAGTCTAGTCAAGGCAGAGAGATCTGTGTGGAGAAGTTGAAAAGAAGACAGATGTAGCCCATGTCCAGTTCAGTGTCCAAGTGGGTTCCATTGTAATAGGAACAGGGACTGCTTCTGACATAATCTGATTGGCCTGCTCTTTAATTACCTCCCCCTGAGGGGGGAGCAGCCTTACCAGGCCACAGAGGGAGACAGTGCAGCCACTCCTGATGAGACCTAATTGACTAGGATCAGAAGGAAGGAAAAGAAGTCCTCCCCTATCAGTGGACTTGGGGAGGGACATGCATGCAGAGGGTGGAGGAAGGGAGGGATTGGGACTGGAGGAGAGAGGGAACCACAAGAAGGATACAAAGTGAATGAAATGTAATTAAAAAAGAAAAAAAGTCCAGCAGCACCCTCCAGTGCTGGGCAGCGCTCTGCTCAGCTCAGAGGCCCTTGTCATGCTTGTCAGGGTTTGTAGAGTTCTGCCCGGTCCAGAACACAACATAGGTTGAGTTCCTACATGTGTATGAGGGTGTGAGAGTGCATGACTGCATGTATGAGAGTGTGTGTGTGTATGTGTGCGTGTGTGCACACACACGTGTGCAAGGGCATGTAACGTGGTGTTGCTACACTCTGCTTTGTCCTGAACCTAGCTTATTGAACCCGAAGGGAACCTAACAATCTGCAAGTCCAAAGCAGAGATGGCTTCCGGGGATCCTCTGTGCAGGCTCATCTTCCCAACCTTCTGTGAAGTTTCCTCCTCACCCGCCTGCTGAGCAAGCGTCCACCGACGGGAATCTTCTAGTGCAGCCAGCGGTTTGGAAAGCCCGGTCTGTTGGTCGCCTGCTTCGGCAGAGCTGCCGCCTTTGATGGGGAAGTGCCAGGGTCTTCCTCAGGCCTGTTAGTCACATGGCATGCCAGCATCTTAGCTTCAGCTGGGACATACTAAAGTTGAGAGCCCCCGCTGTAGACGAGGCCGGCTCTGCCCACTTTCGCTTACTCTGTCTCATCCCTTCTACTTTCCTTTTTTTAAAAAAACTATTTATTTATTTATGTGTGTGTATGCGCATGTGGAGGTCGGAGAGTGTGTGCGAAGATCAGTTCTCTTCCAACACACAGGTCCCAGGACTTCAACTCAGGTCACCAGGCCCAGCAGCAGGCGGCCTCAGCTGCTGAGCCGTCTCACCGGTTCCTCCATCGCCCTTTTAAAGCAGTAGAAGAGAGCTAGGGGCTGGAGAGATGCTCGGTGGTACAGCACTTGCTGCAGAGGGGTGAGGATCTGTTCGATCTGCAGCACCCACATGTAATCCGGGCATGGATGTTCGTTCTTGTAACCCCAGTGATGGCGAGGCAAAGATACACATCCGGGAGTTTGGGAGCCCCAAGTTCAGACAAGGGCTGTCCCCAAAAATAAGGTGGAGAGAAATAGGGAAAGACAAATGGCATCAGCCTTTGGACCGCACACATGAATACATGGGTACATACATACCACATACATACACCACACACACACACACACACTCATACACACACACACACACACACACACAAACTTTATCTTTAAAATGACCTGTGTTTTGGATTAACTGGGAAACTACATAAGAAATGGACTTGATTCATTCCTGGGACCTGTTTCCTTCTCCTTCACTTCGGGTTAGGGATGAGAAGCCCCATTCACACCTTGACAGGGCTCTCAGCTGCCCTTCCTCCCAGTGAGGATCTTGTTAAATGTCCTTGCCTCCAGTCCAGAGCCAGATTCCTTCAATGTAAGGGTTGCCCGGGGAAGAGGCGGACAGTGTCACAGCGAATTCAGGAACTCAGCAGGATTTCAGGCTCTACCGTCTCTTCCGGATACCAACTGAGTCAACACCGGATTGTGCCAGGCAGATCACCCCCTGTGCCATCAACCGCCATTCTCCATCTGAGAGCCCAGACCACTGGATCCCGGCTTCTCTGCATGTGTGACTGTCATTTCTCTAGTCTTTCTTCAGTCCTTTCCCGCCCCTAGTCAGGGATCTGGGACCCAAGCTGGTCGAGGCCTCTTCTACAGAGAAGGCAGAAAACACTGAGATCTCGGCCGAAAACCCTTTTTTGGTGTTAGGTGACCTTGCTGTCCAAATGACACGCTGGCCATCAGATGGAATTCCAAGGTCGTGTAGGAGAACAGAAGAGAACACTTTGAGCACAGAATCCAGCTTTGAGAAGAGGAGGTCTCTGCCGTCATTTGAGAAGGGCATGCTGGCACACCACCCTTTTGAGAATTAATTGCCACTTGAGAATTAACTGCTTGCCTTCGCTAGTGATTAGCCTGTGTTCAAAATGTCCTGTGGGAACTAACTTCCTGTATAGTCTTCACATTAAATCTAAGCTAGTTCTCATCAACTACTTACTAGAGAGTTCAGGAAGGGAGGTGCATCTTACATGGTGAAAAAGACGACCACAGGAATTGTCTTGCAGAAGGCACTTTCCCATCAGCCCTTGCTGCAGAGGCCCCCGAACAAAGTCCATCATAAACCACAGAAAATGAGAATAAGGCAGGACACAGCTCTACTCCCCCAACAAAGAGACACTGAGCACACTGTACCTGACAAGGAGTGTGCTCCCTAGAGGTCCGGGGGAGAGGCAGAGCTTGCTTCCTGGGCAGCCAGAGCATGGCGGCAGTGTCTGGACCACCAGCATCCTGGGAGACTCCTGGAGCCATCTTCAGAATCTCTTCTTCCAGAGAGACTCCATGGAGACCTCCCCAGCAAGAGCTCTGAGCTCCAGTACCGTGGGTGACGGTGGTGTGTGTGTGTGTGTGTGTGTGTGTGTGTGTGTGTGTGTGAAATTCTCCACAAGACCTTGTCTAGGAGGCAGTGTATGGAGGTGGAGAGCGTAGCTCAGACTTGACTCACTCTAGAATAAAAAGCTTTTATTGCTTTAAAAACAAAGTCGGCTTGGGCGGGTTTCCTCCATTTTCTATCTCAGCGACAGGTAAGGAATGAGAGCAGTGGCCTCCCCCAAAGCACAGTTGAAAGGAATAGAGCGGACTGGACTGTCCACTGTAAATTGCTTGACACAGTGCACCTCTGTCGCACAGTCAGCCCACAGTAAAGGTCACCGGTCACCATCACGGCGACTGCAGGTGTGGGCCCTTCGAGCTTATGGGAGAAAGTAACGAGAGAATGCTGCTCAGCAGATATGGAGTCACAGCTTACAACCCTTTTTTCTTTCTTTTTTGTTTAAGGCTGGGGTAAAAGCTCGAATCCTGTTGCCGCTAAAGTTCAAACGCCGCCCAGGCTCTTGCACGCGCCTGCCCTGGAGGCCAAGGCAGAGCTGCCGCAAAGGACTTGTGACTAAGCCACTGTGTGAAAGACAAGCCCCCCGCGTGTTTTAAAGAACGGTTGTTTTCACAGAGGCAACTGCTTGGGAGCCGTGCCAGCGAGAGTGAGAGCTGGGTTCTCACGGCTGAAGCGTGCCCAGGGCAAAGACTCTTGGCAGAGGACCCGCACCTTACGCCATGACATCAGAGGCTGTTCAGCTCTGTGAGCGATGCTGCCGGGGGCAAAAACCCACCGTGAAAATGAGTGCTAGCTGAAGTTTGCCAGGCCTGGAGAAGCGTGGAAAAAAATCTCCCAGGTTAGGGAACGGCTGGTTTCCTCGGTACCCAACGGCAGGGCCAGATCTGATCTTTCCGTGTTAGTACATTACCTGTACGAATCTGCAGATTCTGGGGGTGCTGGCTGCCTCACAGATGCCCCTTATCCATCGGGAGAAATCGGGTACATAGCGGTTGCCTCGCCGTGACGTAAACTGCAGGCCCCAGCGCGTCAGCCTTGTCCTGGATGCTTGCGTGGTTTTATTTCATTGTCTTATTTTGTGTATGTTTTAGTTGTTTTCGGCAAATGTCCAGCAGCTCTTAGCAAGAAGCGGCCTCCTGCCCCAGCTCCTTGGCCCTGCGCCCATTTAGCCTGTTCAACAAGCTTGCTGAGCAATGGGGGCGGGAGCATCCACACCTTACTCGCCTTCCGGCAACCTTTCCCGTGTGTCCTTCCAGTCCTGACAAGGCAGGTACATGGCTGCGGCTTTCCAGGAGCGTGGGGTTAAGGTGGCAGTTCGTTTATCCGAGTTCTGGTGTCTTTGTCACACACCCTAAACACCGAAGAAAGGTGTTCTCAGTGTTCCTCGTGCCCTACCTTTGTTGATCGTCAGCAAGTAAAACGGTAAAACCATTGGCTAAAAACAAAACAAAACCAAAAAAAAAAAAAAAAAGCCAGTACTGATACATACACACACATTGTCCTACTCCTCTCAGGGTCACATTTGTGTCAAATTAAGAAAGCCCCCAAAAACCCAAACACGTCTATTTGGTTTCAGTTGCAAAAGTAAGTATTTTATAAAATAAAATAAAAAAGATTTTATTTTAAATTATGCATGTTTTGGGGAGTGTGTGTGTGTGTGTGTGTGTGTGTGTGTACAGGTGTCCACAGAG
The DNA here is from genome assembly GCF_030254825.1 of Meriones unguiculatus. Classification (NCBI taxonomy): domain Eukaryota; kingdom Metazoa; phylum Chordata; class Mammalia; order Rodentia; family Muridae; genus Meriones; species Meriones unguiculatus. The sequence goes on from NC_083356.1 coordinate 6,421,274, forward strand.
ACAGGAGGCATCTGTCAGACACTCCTGGAGCTGGAGTTACAGGCAGCTTTGAGGGCCCCAGAAACGGGATTCTGGCCCTCTGCAGGGCAGTATGAGCTCTGCTGAGCCTTCCCTCCAGCCCTTCTTAAATCTTTTTTTTTGAAAGAACAGTGAGGGAGGAAGGGTGGGAGTGGGAGGGAATGAGGGAGCTGGATACAGCTGGGATACAGAGTTAATAAAATGTAACTGAAAAAAAATAAAATTTAAAAGAAAGAAAGAAAGAACAGTGAACTGATTTAAGACACGTCCGACGAAGCGTTCTAGATAACTGGTTACGCTAATGTATGTGAAATAGAAATAGCTTTGTATCCCACAGAGCAGGTGTGGTTTGAACGAGCTATCCCCCAGTCTCTGGCATCTGAAGACGTGGTCCTCAGCGGCACAGTCTGGGAGGTGCGGCCTTGTTGGAGGAAGCATGTCACTGGGATCCAGCTTTGAGAGTTTAAAGAGGCAGAGGCAGGCTACCTCTGTGAGTGTGAGGCCAGCCTGGTCTACGGAGCGAGCTCCAGGACAGCTGAGGCTGCATAAAGAAATCCTGTCTCGAAAGACAAACAACAACAAAAAGACTCTTACTAGTTCTTGTGTCTCAAGACATGAGCCCTCAGTTCCTGCTCCTGGCCTCATGCCTGCTGCTTGCAGCCATCATGGACTCTTATCTTTCTGGAACCGCAAACCCCAAATAAACCTAATCTCTTATATGTTGCCTTCGCAGTCTTGTTTTGCCACAGCGATAGAAAGGTAACCAATATGGCGAGTGCTCTATAAACATCCAGTGTGGATTTATAGAGGGAGTAACTAGGTGATTTTATAGACCAGAAATGGATTTTTTCCCGTTCTCTTTAATTTGTTTTGGCTTGTGTTTGTGATTGATGGTTTGCCCGTCTTCCTCTACCCTTCCTACCTGTTTTAGTTACAAGCATAAGCTACCACACTCAGCTGGAGCCACGGTCCTCAGATATCTGTGTGTGGTGCAGACCGGGGGATCCAGTTTTCACCACACTGGCCAGAGAAAAATGAGAGCTGTAAAGTCAGGGAAGTGGCTTTTTCCGTATATTTGAAATTCTTCCATTTAAAGACCTGTTTGTTCTAAGGGTTTTTCTTTCTTTCTTTTAAATTTAGTTTAGTTGTTTGTGGTGCTGAGGGTTGACCCACAGCCTCATGCATGCTGGCCAGGACCTCTTCCATTGAGCTACGCCCCCAGGCCCCGCCCCCTACCCCTTCTTTTTTCTTTTAATTGCATTTTTCCATGAAATCTGAAGTTTAGCAACCGCTGCTGGGATGGCGGAGTGTGAGGCGTGCGGGTTAACGCTGGCTGGGCGCACTGTGGTCATGCTGAATAGGGCAGCCTCGCTGGTGGCTTTCAGCCCAGCAGTCTGGCTCACCCCGCTGAAGACAGCCCCCAGGGCTATGCCACCTTTGCTCCTTACCTCCAGCTAATTAGACCCATTCCTTCCAGAGCCCTAACTACTACCGCCTACCTTCATCTTACAGTACGAGAGAGGTCCAAACAATCTCCTTTCTCTGAACCCTAGAGCGGCTGGTTCCTCAGGTGAACCATGTTGAATACTGTGCAACAGAATCAGCCCACAAGAGAAATCCAGATGTGCGGTTTTGACGGCGTGAGGGAAAGCTTTTGACCGAGAACTGTTATAGCCAGGTAGGAAATCACAGACTTCTGACCGCAGCCAGGACCATTGCTGAACCCTCAGTGAGTACATGGGAAGGGTACTGATTCGCTCTGCCCTTCTGGATTATCATCCTACGTCTTAACACAGTGTCCTGGGAGGATGTGAGAATCCTCTGAGCAGGGAGGTAAGAGGTTGAGCATTGTTAAACTCTGATAGGGATGTTAACGAGGGGTGTTTAGGGCAAGCATGCCTCAATGTCGATGTCTCTTTCACGGAAGCTAAAGTGCCGGAGGGCAGATTGATTGGAGCCTTACACTGACAGCTGCCAGATCTTGCCATGTTCCTGCCTGCTCTGAGCAAGACCTCTGCTGAAAGCCCTCTATGGAGAGACCCCGGGAAAGGGGCTCTCAAAGGTGGGTCGCGACCCCTCTCAGGGGTCGCATAATGGATATTTACATGTGTGTTTATAAGAGCAGCAAATTTACAGTTATGAAGTAGCAACGAAATAGTTTTATGGTTGGGGGGGTCACCACAACATTCCTCGTGTGTTCAAGGGTCGCTGCTCAGTCCCTCATGGTAGCGTCCCTGTTAGGAAACTCCTTCCAGCTTCAAAGGTCGGGGCGTCACAGGAAGGCTGAAGCCACAGCTTCTGCATCAGGATGCATCAGCCATGATGGCTGCTGGCAGCTTCAGCGAGCTCCGCTCGGGGCGGCTCGCTCCTCAGTGCGCCCCAGGTGACCGTGCTCACGACGACGGTGCCCAATGTCCAAAGCTCAGAAGCTGGCTGGGTTCAGACAGCCGCCCAGAGCTGAGGGCCCCGATCTCCAGCACTCGCTGGGAGGCAGGCGAGGCCTAGACAGACCCCAGTATCTGAGACTGGAGCCGGTGGAAGCCGAAGAGCAGACGGTGGAGACCGCACGTCCTGATCCTTACTGGCCGTCGGTGGGTCTTCTGACGGATCAAGATTTCTTCTAAGATGCATTCCCCGTCAAAGAAAACGAGTTTTCCTCCTTTGCGCACATCTCAGGCCACACAGGCAATCCTCTGCCGTCCAGAGAACTCCGCATAGACGCCGAGGCTTCGGTGATGTTTCTCATCGCCTTCCCCCGTGGAGCTCAGCTCAGGCCTCTTAGAACGCTGTTGCTGGCATCGGGCCCTGGGCAGGAGATGGCTGTTCTTGTCTTGGAGTCAGAGGAGCCGAGATCATCTACAGAGGACGTCGTAGGCGAGAAGGCCTCCCGTGACGGGGAGTGAGGGGGTGGGGGAGTGGGGGAGCGGGGGAGTGGGGGAGTGGGGGGGGTGGGGAGTGGGGGGCGGGACGGAGAGGGTTGGGGCACTCTTACTCAGGTCTCTCACCGCCCTCTCACCGCCGTCCAGGGCCATCTGCTCCTACCCACTGAGGCGCTGGACTATGTGCCGTGAGGAAGGTTAGGCGGAGGGGGAGTTCCGCTCTGCAGCTGTGAGGAAGTAACCACCCATGCTGTGGTGGAGTTTTAGGGTGACGCAACTCTCCTGGGATGGACCCCACTTCCCGGGAGAAACCCGTCGCCCACGCTCCTGCGAGTGAGCCCAGTGACCCCACGGGCGTGCCAAGCTATATTGGAGGGCTTTGGTCTGAGGCTGGTGCCCTCTCTGGGGTGAATAGACATCTGTCACCGCTTCCCAGGGAAGTTCACACATCGGGGCGCGCTCTTCTGCCGGACTCAGTAATCGCAGATGTGTTCGCTGCTGCCCCACTCCAATCATGGGGCCTCGCGTTCCCTTAGAGAAGCAGTTTGACATGTTCTGCAAAAACTCAAGCTTGAATACTCTTGGAGAACATCGTCTTAGATGGTGAATTTTCTCTCTCTCTAAACGTCCAAGGTCTGTTTCCTTTGAGCCTCGTGTGCAGCGCGTACCCGGCGGTTCCTTACCTGAGGGAAAAGCTCTGAAATGCCGCAGCATCTTTCTCCCAAGCCTCTGGGGGCACCCAGACGGTTTGTGGTGACTGTGGCTTCAGAAGCAAGCAGAGAGCAGCGGAGTGAAAGGCCCTCGGCCTAGGCAACATTTCCGAAACATCAGCCTTCATTTCAGTTTTTGTAACTGCATGAGGAAAAAAAAAAAAAGCTATTCTAAGTTTGACTTTTTGCTACAGTCTTTCTCTCTTTCTTTCTCTTTCTTTCTTTCTTTCTTTCTTCCTTCCTTCCTTTCTTTCTTTCTTTCTTTCTTTCTTCCTCTCTTCCTCTCTTTCTTTCTTTCTTTTTCTTTCTTGTAAGGCTTACTGAATGTTTTTCATTGCTCTGCCAAAGTAGTACATCGTTGGTGGTCCTGGAATCCCCATGTTTGGATCCCTCTCTGAGTTCACGATACTGTCTCCTCCGCTACGAAATGAAGGATAGCTCACAAAACAATCTGGATGTTTTGACTGAGGGTGGGTGACGTGGATCCGGTCTTCCGGTGAGGAATGACTGATTTCCATTCGGCGAGCATTCACTCAATATTTTTACCACGCAAAGGAAACCAGGGAAAAGCATTTGTGTCAGAAACAGCTCCTTACACTCACAGAAACTGTTCAGATCTGGTATAAGAAACATTTAATCTAACTTAAATCGGTACTTGATAAGAATTCCCGTTAGTGCCCATGGTGTCAGGAGAGCCAAAGAGTGGTATTTGAACATTATTTTTTTTTTTGGCAGTTTTTGTGACATTTGTTTTTTCTGTATACATATTTTTATTGAAAATAGCTTAATACAATATATTCTGATCTGAATATCTGAATGTTTCCTCTCCTCCAATTCTCCCCAGATTCTCCTCCCCTCCCCGTCCGCCCAACTCCAAGGCCTTCTTTCTCTGTCTTTAGAAAGCAAATATACAGGCAGCGACCCCCCACCAAAAAAAAGAAGGAAAATTTTTTAAAAAAGGAAAAAACACAAAACACACACAGAAACATCATTAAAAATAAAAAAATCAGAAACCGTAATATATAAACAAAAGACCAATAAGACAAAAAAAAAGTCTACAAAATACTACTAAGTTCATTTTGTTAAAAATTTTGTTGTTGCTGTTCATTGATTTGCTGTTTTAGTTTAGAGACAGAGCCTCACCCAGCCTGGCCTCAAGCTTTGGGTGAGTGCAGGCTTCCACCCCTGGTCCAAACACAAAAGGAAATTTTATAGAAAGAGAAAGTTCTGTCTTTTAAAGCGTGACTTCTGAGAATAGGAATACATAAGCATTCACTGTTCATTGCTCTAAGCTCGTGGGCGCTCACCCTGCGCCGTGACACCCGCTCCTTGTGGTACCGAAGTGTTGCTGTTTTAAGCGCCTTCGTAATTGTTTGTCTCGAATCCTGCTTCTTTTCTGCGGGTTTTTACATCTTTGAGGGCTGCTCTGGATGTTTGCTCACTACACCCGACCAGGCGCAGGCGATTACAATAACGGCACGTTTGAAGAGCAGCAGAAGTCCACAAACGGAAGTTGTATTATTCTGTTTCGTTGTTTAACAGCTGAATTCGTAGGTAAAAGAGCGATGCCGGGGACAGGGCTGCAAACGGCTCTCCTCCGTGAGAACAGCGCCACCGTCTGGAATCCCAGAGCTTGCTGGGTGAACAGATTGTGTTCCTGTGGCATGCTGGGTAGAAAACCCGAGGTTCTGTTTTGGTTTTACATTAGCATTTACTTTCTTATTTGCGTTTTGGAAAACAAGTTTTTTTGTTATTTAAACTTTATACAGTCAATATTTCAATAAGAATTAATTTCATATGCCCTTCCTGTGTTTTCTCTAAAACGGTCTGGTTTTTAACTGGATGTATAGTAAGCTTGAAATTTCGAATTTTTTTTTCTCAAATATAGTGATTAATTAAGATACACAGTGCAAAACAATGAAATCAGTTCCCTGAAACTAAAAATTTTGCCAAAAAAATTTTAAGCGCTGAAAAGTTTTAAGCACATAAAATCATTATTATACACAAGCTCATTGAACCACCAAAATATGGCAGCTATAAATGCATACATGTGGATCTAATATGACTCCACACAATAGTGAAACTGCCCATCAGTATGCAAAATTATGCAAATCCTAAGCTCTTCTGAAATGGAAGGCATTATAATATTTGCCAAAATCCTTATTATTCTCATGAATGAACAGAACAACTTATCCAAAATGGAAAAAAAATGGCATTCAGCACCGAACAATAGCTTTTCTTGTATTGCATTAGGCTGTTTTAATCAATGGCCTTCTTGCCATTGTTTTTCATAATCAGCCTCAACACTCTAATGTTCCATTCGGTTGCCAAAATCCGGCTCATCCTACCCGGAGCCATGTGCTTCCTCTGAAGTGGAGCCAAGAACAACTGTTTTCTGGAAAACAAAAGGGCCAGCCAGGCTCTCCACTGAGTGAGCAGGGTAGACAAGCATGATGCCCCAGTTAGCGCCCCTGCTACTCTGTGTTTCAGGCTTCGTCTTGAATGTGCTACGCATGGCTGGCTCAGTTCTTTTCCCCCTCACTCTCACTCTCACTGTACTAAACCCAGTGATCCACCCTGAGCACTTCCAAGCCTCGCTGTTCAAAATGGTTCCTATCCAGTCATCCATCCCATTGGAACCTAGAGAAGCAGGTGCCATTATTTTTCCTTTTTTTATAGACTGAAGAGCAAAGAGATTCAATCCATTTCCCCTGAAGCAGAGTTATTAAGAGGCTTGGATTCCTTAATGTTGGGCTGCTGTCCTCTGATGTGAATGACAGGGTAACTGTGGCCTTTGACGGTGGGTATCTCTTTGCATCGTATTGTCATTTAAATGCAGGCATCTTCTAAACAATGACCGAGTCACTTTTGTAAGCCTCTCTCCTTCAAAAGTCACTCAGTATCAACAAACTACTTATTGAAAATCAGGCAAAGTATTATCTAATTTTTAAACTCAAGGCCCAACTTCAGCCTTATCAAAACGTATGTCATGTACCTGTTTTGAACTAGCAACTCTGCTCCTACCATTTTCGGTAATCTTTTCTCCCTTATCATCATCACTCTAACAGAGCTTAACCTGGTGGACCTGCTGGTGTTCCTTTCATCATTTGCAAAAACAAAATGCCCCCAAATTTAATGGATGCTCATGGGGGACCCCTATAAGAATAGGAGTTACACTGTCATTAAGAAGAATGAGTTGGGGCTGGAGAGATGGCTCAAAGGTTAAGAGCACTGTCTGCTCTTCCAAAGGTCCTGAGTTCAATTCCCAGCAACCACATGGTGGCTCACAGCCATCTAGAATGAGGTGAGATCTGATGCCCTCTTCTGGCCTGCAGGTGTACATGCAGACAGAACATTGTATACATAATAAATAAATAAATCTTAAAAAAACAAACAAAAATAATTGATCAAAAAAAGAAGAAGAATGAGTTGGACCTATATGCATTCACACTACCCAAGCTCAATGTGAACTGAAAAGTGCTTTAGAGATAGTAAAATGCATCAGTTCATTAAAACCCTTAGTATAGAAGATACCCTTACAGAATCTGACACTTCTGAGTGGGCATCTCTGGAGGACAGAAGGAGGCAGACCTATTTCAGTGTTTATTCTTGGGTTGTGTAACTGTTTGTGGTCTTAATAAATTATTTGTCAAGTGAAATGAAACCCAGTGATAAAGGGAGAAAGCATACATCCTCTGCTAGCTGAGAATCCACGTGAAACAAGTAAGTTCCCTTTTGCTCTCGTCGGGGAAGGTGGCTTTCAAGTGGGTGAGCTTCCTGCCAGGCAGAAACTTGAGAGGATGATTTCAAGGAAAAGGAGGAGAACATGTCCCCTCAGGGTAGGTGAGAGAGGGAAAGCTTTAGCACGGGACAGTGAGATGGCCTGGAGGCAGCATAGGGAACAAGATTCTCAGCAGGATCCTGCATCCCTGCCTGGCTCCTCCAGCAAAGACTTGCCCCGGGAGACCAGCTACCCCAAGTTCCTTCTGGACAAACTGAGCGTCATCATCATCATCATAGGAGACAGCACAGGACATTACATAATATAGGGGAAATATAAGTCGATTAATCTATGGTTCTAGACATGAAAGATCCCTTTAAAATATGATCTCGTGTCTAATGAAAGAAATGCAAATGGCTATGAATGCTAACGCACCACCCTCAGGCAAGCATGGAGCTCTGCAGCCAGGGGACAGAGGGCATTGGCTTGCTCTGTAGTGCTGAGGAGCACTGCAGTTGGGGAATGTTTTCTGGAGATGGATTTAGCGTTGTGTTTTCAAACCTTTTTTTAAAAAGTGTATTTTGACCTAGCAATTCCATCATTAAGATTCTCACTAGCCCCAGGAGGGGGAGGGGATAAAATATCAGTTAAGTGAAGAATCCAAAGAAAGCAACCTCCAGGTGTGTTTTCATAGAACTGGGAAACGGAAGTAACTTAAACAATTATTAGTGGAGTTGAGCAAGTTATGAGACACTCAGAGAAGATGTGTCGTAAAAAGTCCTGTTTAATCACATGGAAAGTGACAAGATTTATTTTAAATGGGGGGGGGGACAGGCGGCAAATACTGTGATTAATATGACCTTGCACTACTGAAATATTTGAGAACAGAAAAAACTCGAAGAATATATATTAGTGATTTTTTTTAAAGAAATAAAAAAAGGGAGGACCCGATCGCTCCTAGATATGGTGGAGGAGAAGGTTCATCGTAGATACGAGGCAGAGCACAGCCAGAGGCAGACACATCTGGAAGAATCCAGAGCGGGCAGGACCAGCAGACTGAGCCAGGCCAGGCGCAGAGAAGGAAGGGGGAGAGCCAAGAGACCAGGAGACCAAAAGGCCAGGAGGTTAAGAGGGTTAAGAAGGACCCGGGGAGCCGAAATGTCTGGCTTCCACAGGTTGGGGAAGCCCAGCCCAGCCCCTGGGCTGGAGAGTTCAGAGCAGGGGATGGGGTTTGCCAGCCACACCCTGTAACAGGGAGGGAGTGAAGGATGCTGGGAGAACACCCAGGTCTGCTTTAATAGGTATGGTAACTAGGCAACTCAGCTGTTTGTCTGGTGTTGGAAACTTAACAATTAGTAAACATTTGCTTCAGCAATTTCTGAACCATTTCCCTTTGTTTGTAATAAATGTCCGCGAATTTTGGATTTTGCAGTGGCTGTGTAACTTCTTGCAGTTTTAAGAGGTTTCCATTGAGGAAATGAAGGAAGGAGACCCTGGGAGATCAGGAGGTGCTCCATCATCTCTGAGGTTCAGATCTGTTGGCTGTTTGCATGTGTTTGGCGGGCAGGAGAGGGAAGGCAGAACAGGGAGAAAAGCTATTTTTATCACAAATGTAAGCACTCGATATGAGTACTTAACTTCTCAAGGCTAATTTAAATATGACTGTCCTCACAATTTTTCTTTTCCGCTGAGGTGCAGCAGAAAAAAAAAATGTTTATAATTTCCTTAATCATCAGTTTTTTTTTAAAGGTTGCTGACGGAAACAATGATATTTTTGAGTGCCCCATAAATAGGTACATGAACTATACCATACAAGGTAACGCTCTGTCCTTCAAAGACACAGCTCCATATTTCATGCCCCTGCCTTGTGCCAGGCAGAGATGACTAAATGCACAAAACACTATCTCTACCCTTAAAAGGTTTACTTTCCCATGAAGGACGGGCAGAGAGGTAAATACAGGGCTCAGTTAGCGCTGGCGTGTGAAAGTAATGGGTATAAATCACAGATAATGAAGAAAGCCTCCCCGAGCCAGAGAAGGCAGGCGAGGCTCTGTGAGCAAGGGGGCTTTTGAACTGGGCTCAGAGAGGTGGAAACATTTGGGTCCAACGACAATAGGAGAAAAGGGGACACTTGTATTACACCCCAAGGAGCAATGAGAAAAGGTCAGATGGAAAACACCCCGTTGGCTATCATACTCAAAGAAGCATTTTTATTTTTATTTTTTTTAGACTAAAGTAGCTGAAAATTGTAATTTTCCATTTCATGATATAAGTGAAAACTAGGTTTTAAAAAAAGAAAACCCACTTCTCCCTCCAAAATGAATTCTCTTTTGGAAGGGAGGAAGCTTTACTTGTCACGCCACTGAAAACCGCTCAGGCACAGTGAGGTGCTATTTGGTGAAAAAAAAAACCCAAACCAAACTGATAGACAGAAAGCCCCGCCCCCTTACCTGGCTGGCTGAGTCCTGCCAAGCTGGATGGGCACCAGCGTGGGACCAGCCAGAGCCCTCACCACTGGAGGGCTCGGCATCACTGGCTTGTAGCCTCCCGTGAGTGGCCTCGTTTCAGGAGGGGCAGATATTTTTACCTACGCTATTTCAATACCTAACCATATGTCTTAACCATCCTTATTTGGGCTACCTTCCATCCATAATCTTATAAATCCTTGCTTATATTTTTCATCTTGGTTTTGTTTCCATCCACGCCATCCTTGGAGACCTTCCTCTTGGCCCGCATGGTTCCTTCAATATGCTAACCCATGTTGGCATCCTCCTTCCTCCTCACTTCCCATCCTTTTGTTTCCCATGATTCTCCTTAGCCACACCTACCCCATTCTGCCCTGCCCAGGATTTAGGCCTTTTAATCAACCAAGCAGAAATAATGTCTCGGGCAGGTTAACACAACAAGGATAGGGCAGTAACCAGATCTCGAATACCAGTAATCAGCATCAAAATGCAAGCATCAGACCAACCCCCAACACTAGGGGGAAAAATAGAAGAAGGGGTAGTGTTGCTGCCTCTGTAGGTTCCTAGGAACCGATGTCACACACACACACACACACACACACACACACACACACACACACCCCTGGCACTGGGCACTCAAGTTCTGTGTGATCCCTTCTGAGCTGCAGATCACTGCTTACTGCCTGGTCAGTGCTAGACATCATCATCACTGTGTTCTGACATCTCTACAGTCTTTGGAGAACGGAAAAGACACTCTTTATTCTAAATGGAGCATTTAGAGGGCTCCAGTGCCAAGAGTGGAATTGACTTCAAAGCAAGAAAAACCTTTATTAACACAGAAAAAAAATCAGTGATGTTAGAAAGGATCCCGTGAATTATAGCCCACTGCCACACACCACACTTCCCTCCATTTTCAAAGACTTTTGCTAAATTTGAGATATCATACAGGACCCCAGCATACTGCCATCAGATAGGCTTCACCCAGCAACTGATGGGAACAGATGCAGAGACCCACCGCCAAACGTGGAGCAGAGCTTGAGGAATCCTGTGGAAGAGGAGGAAGGATTGTAGGAACCAGAGGGGTCAAGGGCACCACAAGAAAATCTTCAGAATCAACTAGCCTGGGTCCACAGGGGCTCGTAGAGACTGAACTGCCAACCAGAGAGCATCAGTGGGACTGACCGAGGCCCTCTGAACGTATGTCATGGTTGTGCAGCTGGGTCTTCATGAGGGACTCAGAGGGGCTATCTCTGACTCCATTGCCTGCCTTTGGATCCCTTTCGCCTAACGGGGCTGCCTTGTCTAGCCTCAACAGGAGAAGATACGCCTGGTCTTATTGCAACTTGGCATGCCAAGTCTGGTTACTATCCATGGGAGGCCTCCCCTTTTCTGAAGGGAAAAGGAGGACGGGAGGATGGTGAGAAGGAGAGGGGAGAGGGACTGGGAGGAGAGAAGGGAGGGGAAGCTGAAATAAATAAATAAATAAATAAATAAATAAATAAATAAATAAATGAAATCAGCCTGTCACGCCAAATTCCTCCTTCCTGCGATTCGGCTTCTCACGTATTCCCTAACGCATGCTGTGGAGTCCATGCATGCTACAGCATGTGCGGCTGTCAGAAGACAACTGTCAGGAGTCAGTCCTCTTCTTCTCCCTTGGGGTCTGAGGGATTGAGCGCAAGGTTTGTCACAGCCCTTTACCTGCGGAGCCATCTCGCTGACGCCCCCACCGTGCCTCAGCTGTAGCAAAACCACACCAGGTAGACTCACAGGACACACATACAGATGAATCCTACTTTAAACACACTTGTGAGTTCTCCGCTGTTGTTTTGTAGGGAGGGAGGAGATTTTTGAGGAGAGAGATGTAAGTGAGGCTTAACTGCAGGCAAGTCATCTACAGCGGCTTCTCCACGCCCTGGATCACACTTACTCCTGTCTCGCTGGTCTCTCCTCACATTTAAACTGTGAGCTGCTCTCAGGGATGAGTCTAAGCCAAGTCTCCTGGTCACCAGTAAGGAGCCATATTGTATTTCTAAGACTCACCGCAGTCCCAGGCACGTGGACCGTATCCGTAAAATATTTATTGCATAAACAACAAAGGGAGAATTCAAAATGATGTCGCAAGTCCATAAAATAAAGAATCCTCGAATGTTTGGGAAACTGCCAGGAGTCTGTTTTCAATAACAGCAACCTCTGAAGTTCTTCCTAAAACGTCAGTGTGTGTTATTTAACAAGCACGAAGAACATGAAGACCACACAATCAGTCAGAACTACAAGTGTGACATTGAAACATAGCTCTTCTATGGGACTGGATATGGTTTGCCTGCACCGATACACAGGCTGAAATTTAATCCCCACTGTGAGACACTAAGAGCTGAGGCCAAATGAAACCTTTAAGAGCTTTGGAACAGTTCTGATGAGTAGAATGGCCCATTCATGTGACAAACGGAAGAGAGGGCTAGTGTGCTGCCTTGAGAGTGTCCTCTGTGAGAGCTAGCTTGGCTAGGTCTCACACTCTGTCTCTCCCTGTGAGGTAATCTTGTTTGCCTGTCTGTTTGTAGGCAAGGTTTCACTATGCAGCCCTGGCTGTCCTGGAATTTGCTCTGCAGACCAGGCTGGCCTCGAACTCATAGAGATCTGCTTGCCTCTGCCTCCCAAGCGCTGAGATCGAAGGTGTGGGCCACCATGCCCAGCAAGATGGCTAATCTTGACATAAGTACCTAGCAGATTAATGAAGCTCACCTCTGGTATGCCTGGGGAGCTTTTCCAGAGAGAGAGCTAAGGGGGACGACCTTCCTTGAATGTGGGTGGTACTGTGTCATTGGCTGGCGAAGTGTGCGGAATAAAGTTGGGATAAGGAGAGGCCAGGGGCATGCCTTCTCTTTCCCTGTCTTGGTCACCATGGTATGAGCTGCTGTGTGCTGCGTGACTTCCCATAGTGATGGAATGAAGCTTCTGAGGCCGTGACAACCCCCTAGGGTGATAGAGTGAAGCCTCTGAGGTCATGACCTCCATGGTGATGGAGTGAGACCTTTGAACCCATGACCTCCATGGTGATGGAGTGAGAACTCTGAGCTCACAGAAAAACAAACCCCTCCTCCTTTGAGTTGTTTGTCTCGTGTGTTTGTGACAGCAATGGGAGGGTCTGACTAATACATCATGAAAGGCTCTGACTGCTGAAGGATCCTGTCAGCAATGAGATCCTCACCAAATGTGGCCCCTCAATGTTGGGCCCCAAGCAAGAGGCAAAATAAACCATTTTCTTTACAAGGTCTCCACTTCTCAGGACTGTTGGTCAGCAACAGAGCAGACTGGGCTGGTCTCGTTAGGTTGTGTCATCTATGAAATGTCAGTGTTTTACACATATGACCATATGTGTATGACATATTTTTTAAGTGGGGAAGCTGGGGAGCCAAAGGAAGATGGAGGTTAAAAGATTTTCAAAGGTTTGAGCGGGAAAGAGCATTAGGATGTGAAGGGCCATCTACCCATTGTTTAGAAGTGAAAACATCACACAAGTTACAGAGAGCAGAGTCTACTATTCTCAGGAACAAACCTGTTCTGGTGCCTTCTATGCTACAACTATAGCAAACAGTGTTAACCATCTCTGCCAAAATTACGATCAACAGGACACTTTTTCAATGAGACTCAGGGAATGAGATGTTCTCTGAAACAAAAACCATCAAATAAATAATGCAAAATGTGTTGAATCTCCTAAGAGACGCATGGGCTGGAGTCTATAACAGGACAGACAGTTCACAGCAGATCCGAGGGGCCCTGGTACTGTCCCTCTGAAGGCTGCATAGACGGACAAGGGGCCTTCTCACAATGGTGTGCCCGTGTTTGCTCACCTGACACAGAGCAGGGAGCCCAGTGGTGACTACTCTGCCCCTCCCCCCTGCAGGGTCTGGTCTGCTGACAGTGGTGTCACTTTGTACCAGCTGTGAGGCCATGCAGCGCTGGGAGGGGACACCTCATTTCCTGTGGATGAGAAAAGTGTCCTCGGATGCTAAGTCATCAGCAACCTAAGCTAGACAACTAGAGATCCCGTAAGTCAGCCTTTGAAATAATGATATCGCTTAGACAACAGGCACTCATCAAAGAACGTATTTTTGAGGCAAATCAAGTACAGAGCTCTTCCACTGAACAGACACTGCAGAAAACGAGCAGCTACTAATGCCTGGGTCGTCTCAGCCCTCACCTAATACCCAGGAGAGAGATAATATCCCATATTTATAATTACGGAATGGATCGGGCATTCTTCTAAACATTTGCACATGAAATTGGAGATGTAGACAAAAATTCGTTCTGCTGCTGCTTGAGGAAGAAAGAGAGGCTGTCTCTGCAGGCTCACAACCCCACAATGCTGGTGTCAGTTCCTGTAAATGCTAACCAACTCAGCTGAACAGTAAGTTATTTAAATCAGTCTATCTGCTTTTCAATGAATTAACTAATTGCCTGATGAAAATTCTCGGAGGGATCCAGACAGTTTGATATCGGTAGATAAATTGATTTTTTTTAATAAAAGGAAAAACCCAAACTTCCTAGTGTAATTACACTTTAGATAAATGAACTTTAGATAAAATGGACCCCAAGACCACCATTGGTTTCTTCACTCAGAGATGAAGAATTTTTCCCCACTGCCCTCAGCAGTAACATGGAACTAAACAACTGGTCTACCTACTGGAAAGAGATTGAAGGAGAACATTGTGGGTCTCTCATTGCCTAGCACAACTCAAGCTCCCATCTTGGCCCACGAAACAGCAGTTTTTGCTTATCGCAGATGCCAGGAGAAGGGCTATACTTCCTCATCCCCATCTCTGTCAGGGGACTGCTCAGTTGGGTCCTCAAAGCTGGAAGGAGGTGTGCAGGGAGTCACCTCTTGGTTTTGGTCTGTTGGTCCCCCTGTCGCTCAGAATAGCTTGGCTGCAGGAGAAACACCCTCTACACCATCCTGCAAGAGTCTCCTTCACCAGGCCCGTGAAGGAGACCCAGAACCTGTCTCGGCCCAGCACAGTCCACGACCACTCACGCTTACTCTGCTCAGCAGCAAGGAATGAGGAAGCCCGTTTAGCCTGGTTCCATGTTGCAACTTCCAACTGGGTTTATTAGTAATTAAATCGAGAAACTGAATTTCCAGCTTCCAGTCCGCTTCTCTTCAGGAAGGGGAGAGAGGAGCATTGTTTATTGTTCCCTCCAGGAATCCATTCCATTTCAATGTTTACAGTCTGTTCTGGCTGACATGTTGATTCTCCATCGGATTCTCTCACGCTGGCCTGTGACTAACGAGTTCAGGAGTAGGAAGGGGTCATACATGTACTTCCCTCTGAGTATCGACGCGCTGGCGAACGCCAGCTTTCTGAGAAGGGAAGGCCCTCCAGCAGGGGTATTCGCTTACTTCTGCCCTGGAAATATGTCTGCCTTGGCTGGTCGCCAACTGTGCTCGGGACGACCCTGAACTCGGCGTGAGCGCTAGGCACGCAGAGCCACAAGCTCTAGTGTGCTGCTGTCTGTAAGGAACACTGCAGTTCTGCGGGTTCCTGAGCATTGATTCCGAAGCTTGCCACGTGCCTTTGTCCATTTTGTTCCGTTGTGAAGAAGAACAGAGGCTGGAGAGTCACTAAAAACCGTGAACCTATCTCTCCACCGTTCTGAAGACAGGGGAGACCATGCGTAAGGCTGTTCTTGTGGCCTCCCCCACGATGGAAGGTACAGGGCAGGAGAAGATGGGGACACAAACAAGAGAGAACACACTTTCACTCTTCCTTTTCGGCACCACTTGTCCTTCATTGGGGCAAAAGGGCGCGGGTCATAGGTCAGTGGTAGAGCATGCCCTAGCAAGCCCAAGGGCCAGGGTTTGATCCAAGTGCCATAGGCGAGTAACGAAAAGCCTTTTTACTACTAAGCAGAGAGCCGCCCTGTGAAACAAACGCCTCCTGTCTGGCCCATTTCTCACCTCTGCAGCCCCGGGGACGTTCCGAACACATGAATTTGGTGAACGCACGCCAGTCATGCCACACTTGTAAAGAAGCTACTACGTTCTCTCTGTCAGAACTACTGAGGCGTGTAGCCCCGACGCAGCTGCCGGCTGCAGGCTCACCTGTGCCATCGTCCAGTTCAAACCATGTCACCCGTGGAATGCTTCTTGTCTGCTTTCCCTACAGGCTTTCTTCCCGCTGTCTCACTTTCTTCTAAAACTCAGACCTCTGGGCTGGTCCAGCAACAAGACCTCCCCCAACACCTACCTGTTCCCAGCAGCCCAGGAGATACTGTTAACAATATTGATTAAAACCAGAGAGCCAGGGGGCTGGGGAGATGGCTCAGAGGTTAAGAGCACTGGATGTTCTTCCAAAGGTCCTGAGTTCGATTCCCAGCAACCACATAGTGGCTCATACCTGCCTGTCTCCGCCTGTGGAATACTGGGATCAAAGCCTTGTGCCAGCACACTTGGTAGAAGTGGTATATGTTTCCTGCCACACTCTGTCTCCCAAAGTTATACATACACTCAGAGTGCCAATTACAGGCATTTCCCTGCACTAAAAAATCCTAAAATGCGCCAAATTTAAATCCCCTTATTAAATAATTAAACTTTCTGTGATAGACACAGTTCAATGAACCCTATTTGTCACCCCATATGGCCAGAGGGCAAACTCCCAGCACTTGGGAAGCCGTAACAAGAAGATCTCAAGTTCCAGGCCATTCTGGGCTACACAGAGAGATCCTGCCTCAAGAAGGAAAAGAAAATTTTTCTAAGCATTTGTTTAACAGGCGTTTATTGAATACCACGTACAAGGCCATGAGAGAGCACAGAATGTGAATCAAATAACACGAGCTCTGCCTTTTGGCACGGATCTCACAGGCTGCTCGTGGAGAGACAGCCTTCAGACAAGAATCAGACTAACAAACGTGCTAATACGGAGGCCGTGATGTGCACAAATGAGAGATAAGAGTACGAGGAAGCAGACAGAGTGTCTTTCTGTTAGAAGGTGAGAGAGAGCAAGGCTTCTCTGTGACACATGGGCAGGTGGTGTGGTGTGGCGTAGATGAGGACAGGAAGCTTTGAGAGAGAGGAAACAGCAGGTGATCCCTTAAGGCTTCCCAGTTAACTGTGACACTGGGTAGGGGCGGGGACAGGATTCACCCTGGGATTCTGTAGAAGATGGACTATGACAGCTGAGCAGAGGTAACCAGCTGTGTGGTAGAACTAGGAATAGAATAAACAAGATACTAGTTATGAGCAAATCCAGGAACGTGCCGTGCTATATTGGCCTGGGCTTTTGTAGATATGTTTAAGGCTTAGCGTTGTTATCTCAAGAGCTGGGGTGCGGGAGGGCTACACGCACTTCCACCGTGCCTTCTGCAGGCCAGGCTGGGCTTGAACACACAGCAATCTGCCTGCCTTTGCCTCCTAAGTGCTGGTAGGCACCTCTCTGCAGGAAGGTCACTGTTGTCAAAGCAGCTCAATGCTGAAAGGTCTTGCTTTGCCTTGGTGAAGGTGGATGGAAGCGAACTGAAGAGCGAATGGGAAGTGAAATGCCGGTCGCGGTGGCACCCACTATCATCCCACCACTCGGGGAGGCAGAGGCAGGGGGATCTCTGTGAGTTCCACAGCCTGGTTTGCAAAGCAAGTCCAGGACAGCCAAGACTACACAGAGAAACCCTGTCTTAAAGAGAGAGAGAGAGAGAGAGAGAGAGAGAGAGAGAGAGAGAGAGAGAGAGAGAGAAAAGTGAGCTATGAAGATAATTAATCTCCAAACCTACCTGTCAGTAACAGAGGGATGGATTTGGTTTTTAGCAACTAATACATTGAATAGGATTTGTGCCATCTGTCTGCTGGCCTAATTTCCTCTAAGTATGAGATTGTGGCAAGCCGGTTGGCCCCCTCAGGAGGAGAGCAGTGCTGTGGACAGGACCTGGATGGATCACCAACTGGAAGTCGCCAATCTCTCCCAGCTCTGCCACCTCCTGTGTCCCCTCGGACATGTTAGCAGAACCTCCACGTTTCTTCTCCCAAGGATGCTAACCCATTTGTCAGCATCACAGATTTGATTAGTAACACGCTTTGCGGGAAGAAAGTATGAGACTATCGTACTCTCTAAGTTCTCCCCTGGTCCTCTAGTGCCCCCGTGTGGCTTCGGAGGTAGCCTAGAAGCCACTCTCTTAAATGTTGGAGCCTCTTCCTCCCCTACTGAAATTTGCTCTCTTACTCATCCCTTCTCTCCAGTCTTAATCTAACTGGTGAACCAGACTTAGATAAGCTACCTCAGAACCGAGGCATTGCTAGAGGTGATGAGGCAAGCCTGTGTTTCTAGCGCTCAGGAGGAAGAGTCGGGGGTGGGGAGGTGGGGAATCGTCTTGAGCTTGAGGCCACCGTGGACCACACATGGCAAGACCTTGTCTCGAAGAAACCAACCAAACCCTCCAACTCAAGTCACGTCAGACTCCTGGATAATACAAGTGCTTGGCCAGTGACCATTTTAGACTTACCGTAAGAGGTGACTCAGGTAGACATTTCAAGCTCAAGGGGGCGGAGGGGAGAATTCATTACCCTTAAAATTACACGCAGTTACACCCATGTCCAGTTCTGAGAGTCAGCCTTCTGGTTTCACACTGTACACCACTCTTCCTGTGACACAGCGGCAAACACATCACATCATATCACCTGGTCTTGAAAAAAAAAAAATTCTAGAGGCTCTTTTCTGTCCCTCCGCCTATAGCCTCCTCCATGTGCTGATGGTTCCATCCAATTATTTGAAGACAATATGTAGCCATCCTTCCGAATTCAGATTAAATTGTAGTAGGTATCATAAATAGCCTATACATGATTTAAAATATAATAGAGAGATCAAATTGGTTGCATGTCAGTCAATCGTTTGCTACTGCTGAGTTTGAATGCAATGCTTTGGTATGCAGAGTAATCAGGGACTTGATTATCCATGGATTTGTGATCCTGGAGCCGACCCCTCTGAATTCCAAGGGCACCGTCTTAAAGATTATCATGAATCTGTGGGAAATAATAAGGACACATCCTTTGTACATCCTACCCCGGTCCCAGCAGTGGTGACATCTTATAAAACTACAGTATAAGGTCATAGCAAGACTTCCCTGGTTTTACCTTTTCAATTGTATCCATGTGTGTTTGCGCTTGCTCATGTGTTACATTCTGTACAACCTTATTCCTTGTTTGTGAGTTTGTGCAGTTAAGGACATGACCTTTCCAAGGTATGGTTGAGGGGAAGGGTTTTTATTTATTTATTTTTATTTTATGTCCATAGGTGTTCTGCCTGTGTGTGTGTGAGAGAGAGAGAGAGGGTGTCAGTAGCTCTGGAACTGGAGCTACAGACAGGTGTGAGTGCCATGTGGATGCTGGGAATTGAAGCCAGGTCCTCTGGAAGACCAGCCACTGCTCCTAACTGCTGAGTCGGGGAAGGTTTTTCTTGTAAATCTGAGGGAGAAGACAGCCAGAGCCATCTGAAAGAGTCCAGAGCAGGGAGAGAAAGTAGTAGACTAGACATGGCCAGCAGACTGAAGCCTTGAGAGGAGGTGGGGAGGGAACAAGAGAGGGAGAGAAAAAACTGTGAGCAAAGAAGACCAAGAGAGAGGGCAGGAGAGGTGGAGAACCAAGAGAGCACATGTTGAAATGGCTGGATTACACAGGAATGAGAAGGTAGGGGAAGGGAAAGCCATGGGCTGGAGAAGTTTAGGGTAGGGAGCGGGGTGAGGAGAGCCACAGATACTGAGGGGCTTGAATGCTTCAGTATGCTAATAGACAACACATAGCCATGTATCCCAAATTTCTTCTGGGCCTGACAGTGTATCCCCCACCACAATCAAGAGAAAGAAGCTTTTGAATCTTGTCATAACCACATTCACCTTCCATCATCATCCTGCATCCCCAAGACCCAGCAATCACCGATTTGGCAACTTCATGTGTAAACACCTGCCTTTTCCAATGTGATGGAAGTAGATCATCAGCATGGGCTCTTTTGGAAAGGCTCTCCCATTCTCAGCTTCCTGCGTCTAACTCCATAGAGATCCACCCAAGGCTGCTGAATACATGAACAGACAGATCTTTTAAAAGTGTGTTTAATCTATTATTTGCTTATGGGCATCTGAGACACTGCTAGATATTTGGAGTCATTGGGCATGAGAGCAACAGAAATGTGAAAGAGCCAAGTATGGGAAATGCAGCTGGGCTTGAGCAGGACTTCTGCCGGCTCCCACAGACCAGTCTCCTCCACACAGGCAGAGGCTGGCTTTCCCTGGTTTGCTGGGGTGGCTTAGCAGGAACTCATCGTGTCTGAAGGACTGCAGGTTCTGAAGCGAAGAGTAGACTCTTCAGGGCTCTGCAGAGCTTATAGCTGCTGCTGGAGCCAGGGTGGAAGAGCAACAAAGCCTCCAGGACCTGCAGAGTAACCCAGGCAACTGCCTTTGTCGCCTCCCCCTACAGAAAAGGCAAAGGGAAACAGAATTCCTGCCTAGCCCAGTGTGCCAAGTTAGAGGGTCTGTTTGCATTTCCCTGGCAACAAAGTTGATTTCTTTTTCCCTCTATGACAACAAATAGAGGTATTACAGACATTTGTGTACAGATTCTTTTTTTCTTTTCAGTTCTCTAGGGTAAACATACAGGGGTGCAATTGCTGGGTCAAATGGTAACTGCATGTTTAGGTTTTAAAGAAAGCACCAGTCTGTTTCCCAGACCAAACCCACCAATGCTCCCACCCGCGGCGTCTGAATGGCGCACACAGTTAGCTCTCAATCGCCTTTTACTTCTTGCTCGGTCAGTATACACGTCAGAAGGTGGGTGGCCCCAGTGTCTGTCACTCGTAAGGACTCCTGTTCAAAGACTAATAGCCGAGGCTGGAACAAAAGGAAACTCAGTGCTTGGGGTAACAGCGAACATTAACTGTATGCTTGCTATTTGCAAGGCTCTGTGTTTGCATCCGTTTTATCACTTGTAACAGCCCTAAAGATAAGCTCCATTGCCACCTTCAAGAGTATAAGTTAGACATCATTTCAGCTAGAAGTGGCAGAGTTGGGACTTCAGTCTAGGGCAGCTGTGATCCCAAGTGCCTGACTATTCTGTCTCCTGTGTAATAATAAAAAGGCAAACAAGCAAAGAAACAGCTCTGTGCTGTGCACGTCATGTTATAGTGAGGGCACTCTCTTTCAAATATCAATATTGGCTTTTACTGTCTCTGGGAATTAGGCACAGTTTTGCAAAGTGTGTGCATGCATTTGTGTGTATGAGAGAGAGAGAGAGAGAGAGAGATCCAACAGGTATGCAGTGATCTTCCCTCTAAAGTTATGGATAGCTCCAGCTGCTGCCTCTCAGCTCAGGCCACATCTGTCACTTGGGCATGATGGCATAGCTTGACTGGTACAGGTAAAGAATCACAGAGAAGTTGCCCAAACACAGCACCCTAAGTAGAATGTCTCAGGAAACATTTCCCCTGTTTAATCAGAAGAAAAAAAAAACAAAATAAATAATGCAACCACCATGCAAATGATCCACTATACACACGCACAACACATACATATGCTCATATATATGTATGTATATATGAGCAGATAAGAAAAAGCTTTTTTGTTTGTTTGTTTGGTTGGTTGGTTTCTCTGTAGCCCTGGCTGTACTGGACTCACTTTGTAGACCAGGCTGGCCTCAACTCACAGAGATCCACCGGCCTCTGCCTCCCAAGCACTGGGATTACAGGTGTGTATCACCACACCCGGCAAGAATTTAAAACACAAGGCAAAGGGGAGAACCCACTATGGATGGAAGTATAATTCAGATTAAGGAAACCTCACTGCCGATATTACAAAACACAGAAAAACTTATTAATATCTCCAGGGTAAAGAGATAAAACAAGAGGTAACATAAAAAAAGAATGAGCTAAGACTGCAAATCCAGGACCAACACAACAAAGAGCAAGATCTACTGGGTGAAAGAAGGGGTGCATGGTGACACGGAGGGACATCCTGGGACCAGCGACACACTTTCGGAAAAGGGGAGAGAGGTCTAACGGGATCGAGGGCTTGCAAGACAGGCGTGACCTGTGAAAGGATAGTCGGTGTCTCCCAAGTTCAGAACCATAAACACTAAACTACAAAGGCCTCCAAAAAGACGATTTCTCTACCATAACTGAAGAAGTAACTTTATACGTAAAAGACTGTCTGAGTCCCAGAAAAGAGCGGATACAGAAGAATTAAAACGCGTGTGCGACCTGGTTGGACGGGTGACTTTGGGACTCGAAAGGAAGGGTTAGAAGGATCAGGATGGGAGGACCCTGCCTAGGAGAGCAGAGCTGAAGTGACCGGACCTCACAGCTCTGTGTCAGCGTGAACGGTGGTCTCCGGTACCAGCCTGATACCAAGACCTTGACACGGACGGTACCACACACATTATCCGTCCTCACGGGATCGGCGAGACAACAAGGCAGGTGAAACGATGTGAGGCCCACAGGGAGGCCGCGCAGCACCCGGACTGAGGTTCAGCGGCTTGAACTCCCCAGCTGCCCATGGGCTTAACGGTGAACGCAGGCCTCAGGGTGTTTCACTTCCTGTGTGGCCCCGCCCACCACTTCTGGCCTTCCCCGGAAGCACCATCTTTACCAAAGCCCTTCAGGTTTAAGAATGTGCTCATCGCCTTTATCCCCAAACAACAGGACCGGTTGAGTATTTTATTTTTATTTTTTATTTTGCGGTGCTGTGGGGTCGACCGATGGTTCTTTCCCCTGGCGTTTAACAGAGCCATCTCCAGAAGATACCACCATTCATAATGATTAAAAAAAAATTCTAAATTTTAAGAAGTTTCATCAAATGTTCTCTTAATCTTAGGGACCAATGATGAATGGCAAAGAAAACATAAATTGAAAACAGCTTCCTGGACAGGCGGACCTTGTTGTCAGAGAGCTGTCACTGATCCCCGTGGGAAAGCCGCCAGTGGAAAGGAGATTTCCACCAGAGGGCAGCGCTTTGTAACCTGTATCATGCGAATATGCTTTTGCATCTTGTTCTCCTTTAAAAAACAAATTCAACATTTACCCGACTTCCCGTAGTTTCTCCCGTTTTCTCACAGTTCTTTTATAGCTCCGTGGTAACAGCATGTCATGGTCTTGGGTTTGATCTCCCCCCCCATACACACACCACTACCCCTATGTTAAAATATTGAAAAGTCAAGGATAGTAAAATGTAATGTTTTAGTATAAAATTGACACAAAAGCTGTTCCATTTTGGTAAAATTATCCCTGTCAGCCAGAAATTGGAAATGAAAGTAATGCTAAATGTGATCGCTTCTAAGTGAAATTTGGGACACATTTAAATTGATATGTTTCACTGTCGTCTCCTGTGATGGTTGATTTTAATTGCTATCTTGACACACTCGAGACCCACCTGGGAAGGAAGGCTCAACTCAGAGCTGTGTGGACCAGGCTGGCCTCCGGGCATGTCTGAGAGGGCTTTTTCTAACCAGGTTAACGAAGGTGGACAGACCCATCGTGAAGGCTGGAGGCGGGGTTCCTCACTACAACGGACTGTAGCCTGGAACTATGAGCTAAAATAAACCTTTTCTTGTAGCACTCATTTTTAAAACTCTCCTTTATTTGGGGTGTTTGGGCCTCAACCTCCCTCCTAACCTTCCAACCCCAGGTAGGAAAGAGGTTAGTGGGGACAGATGGCCCCTTCTCTTCTCCCAGCTGTTTAGGGTCGACGGGTCTTTTAGGGTCTTTACCCATCTCCATCAACAGCAGGCACAGCCAGCAGGCTCCTCCACGCCGTTGTGTCCCGAGCATTTCTCTCCTTCTGTCTGCTCCAAACTGTCATGTCTGCCACACGCCAGCACATGCCACCCCTTCTCATTCCACGCTCCTCTCCGTGCCGCACATGGAAGGCCTTTACCAGCCAGCGAAAGCCACACTCAGCAGGAGACACTTAACAGCTGCGGACAAACTATAGCCCAACTAAAATTTCACACTTGGGATTAAAACAAAAATGTATTTACATAACATCACTGAGTTTGCAAAGAAACCAAAACTTCCATTACACTTTCTCCAAGTTGCCTTTGTTGGGGTATTTTATCAGAGCAAAATACTTTAGTGTTTTTAAAAGATATTCTTTTAAAGCTCTGACTATGCTCAGCTCTGGCCTTGATAGACATGCCATCCGGAGGTATTATGCCCCACGGTTTCCCTGGCTGGTTCTTTAAGTGCTGAGCAACTCTACCATCAAACTGACTACCTGTCGCTTCCCAAGAAGTTTCGGCTCTTGCTCCACAGTCGCCCAGAATGCCTTCCTCCTCCCTGAGCACTAGACTGTGTTTCCTCTAAGAAAGATGCTATGCCTTTCCTGTACTGCTTTTCAACCTGGCAAGCTGGCTTCCACTCTGAATCCCTACAGCACTGTTTACAAGCATCTTTTGGCCAGTCACTCACGTGGCATATTCTCTGAATATAAACTATGTACTTTGTGCTACAAATGAAAGTAATGTTATTCTTATTCTTCCTTAGACTGATTTCTGGGGAAGGGTCTTACAGAGTTTCTATTGCTGTGAAGAGAAACCACGATCACAGCAATCCTTATAAAGGAAAACATTTAGTTGGGGCTGGCTTACAGTTCAGAGGTTTAGTCCATTATCATCATGGTGGCAAACATGGCGGCATGCATGCAGATGTGGTTGCTGGAGAGGTAGCTGAGGGTTCTACATCCGGCCCTGCAAGAAGCAGGAAGAGAGTAAAACACTGGGCCTGGCTTGAGCATCTGAGAGCTCAAAGCCCACCCCCCTGTGACACACTTCCTCCAACAAGACCACACCGCCAATAATGCTGCTCTCTCTGGGTCTATGGGAGCCATTTTCAGGAAGTATGCTCCACTCATTTGGTGGGTCTACAGTATCTAGGGGAATACCATTCAAAGAAAAATTCTCCAAAGGGCTCCTTGGCTTGAACAGTAGCACACGTTCAGTGATTTGAGCTCATTGCTTTGTCTTCATTTTTGGAAGCTTGGAGCTGGGGAAACAGTCCGTTCACGAAAATGCTTGCTCTACAAACGTGAAGACATGGGGTTTTTTTTTTTTTTTGTCTCTAGTGCCCATGGGGAGAAAAAAAAAAAAAGCTGTAACCACAGTGCTAGAAATAGGTCTAACCTGATTAGTAAGCCCCAGGTCCAGTGAGAGGCCCTGTCCCAACAAACAAGGTGAAGGGCCCGAGGGATGGAGCAGAAAGTGAAGCCTCCCCCCTCCCCTCTTAATAAGACGGAGTTCAGTTCCTCAGACCCACATGGTGAAAGGAGAGATCTGACTTCTGAAAGCAAAACCCTAACATCCACGAGTCACACACACGCACACATGCACACGCTCACGTGAGTGGGCACACACTTTTGGAAGCTTGTAAACTATTAGCTTTAAAAGACAAACACGTTTCCTTGAAGAATCCCCTCCCTCCCTCTGAAGACAAAGGCGCAGCAGAAGCTCCAGTTGGCTAAGTAAAGAGATCCACCTTTCTGTTTCGTGCTGAGGTGGTGCCAGCTTGGAAATTAAAACACAGGAAAGAGATTCTCCTTAGTTTTCCAACCCCAGATGTCCGGTGTGGCTCAGAGGCAGCCTTCCAAAATACGGCGACACTCCAGGGTTCCCAGCTCTTAAACTGGATTGCTCAAAAACCTAAAAATACATTTTAAAAAGCTATTTTAGCACACAGTGATAGTGTAGGCGGAATTTAAAACAAGGGCATCCCAAATACAAAGTAATGCGTACAGTTAAAAGAATGTCCTCGTGAGACAGCACGGGTTAGACGAGGGAAAGCCTTGCCCTGTTAAGGAAGGCTGTTTTGCCCAAATGGCAAGAAAACCGCGTCCCCCGTGAGCCGGGAGCAACAGGCTGCCACCTGCTGACGACGGAAAGAAAGTGCAGCTCGGGACAGTTGCGTTTTGAAAACATGAGGCCCTCAGATGATCTCACTTGAAACGTAGACTTTTTTTGCACCTGAACTTCTTCAGGGGCAACGTCATCATGCAAGCGGATGATGTAGAAGAAATATTCTGCCGGCTCTATGGGACCCACACTTGTGATCGATCTCAACTTGTGAGCCCACAGGAAGGTTAAGAAGAACCAGCGACAAGAAGGCAGGAGCGTTCCCAAGCCGAGGAAGCCAGAGATGCGGTCAGCAGTACTGTCTGTGCATGGGGGGTGTGGATGGGGGGTGTGGATGGCACGCTCCTCTTTCCTGCTCTCCAGCTCTGCCTCCCCGCAGCCATCCTAATGAAGGGATCCAAGCCTTTGCCGAGAGCCCGCCGCAGTCCTGGGTGAGCAAAGCGCGGCCACCGCCCCTCGGGATCACAGAAGCTGAGGAGGAGGATCAGGAGCCTGACGTTTGGCCTCCTCCAGCCTCTCTCCCCTATGTGGTGTCCCCAGCACACAGCAGGTGTAGCGAACATCACCTGAATGAAGACTAGCAGTTCCGCTTCCGCGTCTCTTCCGTTTCCCTGCTTGAGCTCCGAGGAGGAGGCGGGACTCCTATCATCTCCTAGCATCTCAGTGTGTATGAGCCCGTGGTTCACGTTTCGTTGGTTTGTTTGGACTGTTCGAGCGAGGGACTCGCTTATTTCTGAATCGGTAGGATAGTCCCTCCGCGCTCCTGCTCAGTTGGTTTTATTTATCTATTGAAGTTTTACTAGGTAAAAGTTTAAGGGTAAAAGCTTGGCTCGGTGCTAAAGGATAGCTTTTCAAGAGCCAGCATCTTGGGGAGAGTTGGAGAACCTGCAGCTTTGGCATTATGAAGGGCCTTGAAAGCAATGGGTTTAGTTTTCCTTTCAAAGAAAGATTTTTAGTTTAGAGAGAGACGTCACTCTTCCCCACCCCCATCCCTTTTTTTTTTCCATTCATAAAAATTATATCCACATAGCCACTGGGGCCAAGGGAGGGGCCAAACAATTTCTACATGACATTCATCTCCAGTGATCAGGCCTTTACGGATGGTCTATATCGAATCTACTCTACTCAGCGTCTTCAGCTGACGGTGGGGATGGGCTAAGGGATTGTTATGCACAGAAATGGGACCTAGAGACTGATAACTCAGCCGCGGTAGTGTTTTCTGGTGACTTTGTATACAGCCACCCAGTTTAATGCACTTCACAGTGTGCATACAAGAATGCCCCTGCCTCAGAAAGCAAGTAGATACAGCACTGGAAGATCTGTGCACAGGCTAGGGCTCTGCACCCAGGGGAGCGCTAAGATTAAAAGGGTCAGCAGGTTGGCGAGATCGTGGCCAAGTTTATTCCAGTGAGAGAATTTGAACAGGTCTATAGAGGTAAGGAGTTTTATACTGGGAGTGGAAAGTCCTAAGCAGGGCTAGGAGTGAGGGCTGTGGCTAAGGATAGATGAAAAGGCCTTAAGCAAGCCCACTTTGTAAACCAATTAAGAACATAATTTTTTTTATTAGTTACACTTTATTCACTTTGTATCCCCCCATAAACCCCTCCCTCCTCCCTCCTAATCCCACCTTCCCTCTCCCTTCTTCATTCATGCCTCTCCCCAAGTCCACTGATAGGGGAGGTCCCCCTCTCCTTCCTTCTGATCTTAGTCTATCAGATCTCATCAGGAGTGGCTGCATTGTCATCTTCTGTGGCCTGGTAAGGCTGTTCCCCCCTCAGGGGTCGGTGATCAAAGAGCAGGCCAATCAGTTTATGTCAGAGACAGTCCCTCTTCCCATTACTATGTAACCCACTTGGACACTGAACTGTTACGTGCTACATCTGTGCAGGGGTTCTAGGTTATCTCCATGCTTGGTACTTGGTTGGAGTATGAGTCTCTGGGAAGACCCCTGTGTTCAAATTTTCTGGTTCTGTTCGTCTCCTTGTGGAGTTCCTGTCCTCTGCAGATCTTACTATTTCCCTCTTCTTTCATAAGAAAGAACTCTGCCCAACAGTTGGCCATAAATCTCAGCATCTGCTTTGATAGTCTGCAGGGCAGAACCTTTCAGAGGCCCTCTGTGATAGGTTCCTAACTTGTTTCCTGTTTTCTTCTTCTTCTGATGTCCATCCTCTTTTCCTTTCAGGATGGGGATTGAGCATTTTAGTCAGGGCCCTCCCTCTTGATTAGTTTCTTTAGATATACAGATTTCTGGAAATCAATTTGGCGCTTTCTCTGAGAAATAGGAATAGCACTTCCTCAAGATCCAGCCATACTACTCCTAGGTATATATCCAAAAGAGGCTCAAGTACACAATAAGGACATTTGCTCAACCATGTTTGTAGCAGCTTTATTTGTAATAGCCAGAAGCTGGAAACAACCCAGATGCCCCTCAACTGAAGAATGGATACAGAAATTGTGGTACATCTACACAATGGAATATTACTCAGCATTGAAAAATAAGGAAATCATGAAATTTGCAGGTAAATGGTGGGAACTGGACAGGATCATCCTGAGTGCGCTGTCCCAGAAGCAGAAAGACACACATGGTATATACTCACTCATACAGACATATAATATAAGATAAACCTACTAAAATCTGTACACCTAAAGAACATGAAATTAAGAAGAGTTTAAGGAGCTGGAGAGATGACTCGATGGTTAAGAGCAATCACTGCTCTTACAGAGGACCGAGGTTTCTAGCAACCACGCCAGCAAACACACAGTTTGGTTCACAGTCACCATCACCACAGCTCCAGAGGGCCTAACCCTGTTGCTAAAGACACTTTGGGGGCATAGGGAGACTGAACGGAGACAGACGTTTCTCTTTTGTGCTGGCTACATCTGTTATAATGTTCGAAGGTGCTACCAGGCCACTGGAGGAGAAAAGCCATCATCGGTTTTACTCACCAGTGGACCTTGCGTGCTACAGTGCTGACCTGCCAAGAAAGACACGCCAATAGTGGCACAGCTGTTACGGAGATAACCCACCACCTTGAGACTGGGTGTGAGGCCCTCTCCACAGGACGGTATTCATGCCTGGTGCCGGAAATCTCGTCAGAAGTCCATGGCTGAGAGAGTCATAAACCGTACGGTGGAACCCACGACTAAATAAGCATATTGTTAAACTGCTTTCCAAATGTTTATGTTTACACACGCCGATTAGTCCTGCGCTCAGCCCTGATCAGGGAAGGTCCCTTCTGCAGTGGCAGCCGTTAACACCAAGACCCGTAACTGGTCAAACTGCTGAGAATAAGTTGCGGTCATGCAGAAAGTCCAAGGCACCCCCACTCCAAGGCTCGGGAAACATGAGAAGAGGGGGTGGAGAGGATGTAAGAAATAACGGCCGACAGGGGGCGCTGTGATGATGGGGTGGGGTGCTGTGGAATGCTATCCTCTAGGACGGATGGGAGAGGGGCTCACAGGGCGTCCCCCTGGCCGAGGAGCGGCTGGTAGAGGCTGCAGGAAGAGGGAGAGCTAGTCTTCTTTACTAACATGTAGTACTGGCAAGTTGCCCATGTTTCAGTCAGTACCTAACCCTCCAGACCTTCAGTTAAACTCAGTGGGCCACAAGGGGAGGAAACACGAAAACAGAAGGACATCTTGTTGGAAAGAAGGATTCCAGAGAAAGTGGAAGAGTAAGAGTGGGCAGTAGGGATGAACATGATCAAAACACCTATATTCATAGATGAAATTATGAAAGGACAAATAAAAGCAGTTTTAAATAAAAATAGTAATAATAAAGAAACTCTTAAAATGACACTGTTTTGTGTTTTCCAGTCAGAAATTCCATTGCTATGACAAAATATCTGACAAATCAGCTTATGAGAAGAAAAGATGTGTTTGTGTTTTGGCTTACAGCGTCAGAGGTCTCGGTCCATAATTTGCTACAAAGTAGGGCAGGAAAAAACAAACTTGGTCACTTCATAGTGGCCAGGAAGCAGAGAGAGAGAAAGAAAAGAGGAGTAGAGAGGAGAGGAGGGGAGGGGAGAGGAGGAGAAGGAAGGGGAGAGGAGGAAAGGGGAGAGGAGAGGAGGGGAGGAGAAAGAAGAGGAGAGGAGGGGAGGGGAGGGGAGGGGAGGGGAGGGAAGAAAAAGGGAGGGGAGGAAAGGGGAGAGGAGGAGAGGGGAGGAAAGAGGAAAGGAGAGGAGGTCTAAAAAAAATACAGAACAAGAGAAAGTATACATGCCTCTGCCCACTTAATTCTCTCTTTAGAGGCTCAGCCTCTGGAATCCTTGGGCACTTCTCAAAATACCGACAGCCATCTAGGGACCAAGCTTTCAACACCTGCATCAGGGGAGGGGCATTTCTTCCTCGGGCCATAACCACTGTGTGTGGGATTGGAAGACACTGAATGTTTGTGGGCAGAGCACCCTTAACAAGGCTAGTGTGAAGCCTGTGCCAGAGGAGTCAGGAGAGGGGGATTTCTGCCCGTGGCCAGACTCCCCCTAGCCCCTGTTAGCCCCACCTCAAGGTCGCCCTCCTTCTCCCAAGTCAGGGAGTACAGGTGTGTGTCATCATGCCCAGGAAAAAAGTAATGCCTTGAACTCCCTTATGAATTCGCTCTTTTGGCATTCTGTCTTTCATTAAAATTCTCATCCTTAAATGACATCTAACCTCAATGTGCTAGTCCCAGCTAAATCATGGCTGTCAGCTAAACCACACTTCAAATACAGTTGGCATCCCTTATACCCAACACACTCACACCCTTATACACACACACACACTCAAGCACACACACATGCACACACATGTGTACACACATGGACACACACACACATATACATGCACACAAACATACACTTTTTGCCTATACAGAACAAAAAGCTACTGCCCTCCCCACTGGAGGAAAAGCCTCCCTTGGCTCAGCTGGGCTGCTGGGCCCGTCCCCTCTCCCTTATCCTACTCTAAGCAAACAGGTTTTCAGTCTGTCTAATTTCATGTGATTGACCCCACGCCCCGAAAACCATATGATTTCTGCTTGCAAGACTGTGCAATGCATGCCTCCAGGCAGACTGTGAATTGCCCTACACTTGAGGCCACGGTCAGCTTCCAGGAGAGCCAGAATGCTCCCTCTGTACCCTTCCAGCCATGACCTGTAATTTGAGGATCTTTTGCAGCCTGTATTTTGGCTTTCCTGCCCATCCATTAGCCTGACAAATGCCTGTTATCACCTGAAGCGTTTACATTCCAGGCCTACTATCAGTTTCCACTGAGCATCTTTATGTCCTCTGGAACCTGCCTGGGTCCTCCGAATACGGTGTTCTGGGCAAAGCGTTAGAGCGCATCCAGGATGGCGGAGGCCCAGGCCCTCACTGCACACGTCAACAGCAGCATTGCAGGGCGCCTGGGCACATACCCTGCACCGTACTGTAGGCAGTACTGCCACCCAGGAGGCACCCTGTGCTACTGGCTATGATGCGAGAGGTTCAGAAGCAGAAATGAGGACCATCTGTGTAATGGAAGTTTTGGTTTCTTATAAACTCAGTTATGTTATGTAAATATGTTTCTGTTTTAATCCCAAGTGTGGGATTTTAGTTGGGCTATAGCTCTTCCAGAGCTGTTAACTGTCTCATTTGGGGTGTGGCCTTCCACGTGCCGCAAGGAGAGGGGCGTGGTCTAGGATACTGAGGATATAAATTTGAGAGAGTGTGGCACTCTGTATTGGCGTGTGGCCTGTAGCAGTTTGGAGAGACCAGAGAGACAGACAGTGGGTCAGTTTGGAGCAGACAGAGAGAACGTTTTGGGGTGCAGCAGCTTGAAGGAGGCTGCTGGCTGTGTCTGCTGTTGACGGAGATTGGTATAGACCCTGAAAGAACCTCTTGATCCTAAACAGCCAAGAGAAGTAAAGGGACCCTGTCTCCCTACAAACCTTCTCTCTCCTGTGTAGGGTTGGGAGGTTAAGGCCTAAACACCCTCAATAAAGCAGAGTTTTAAAAATGAGCTGTTTTTTGTTGCTGTTGAGACAGGGTTTCACTACTCAGCTCTGGCTGTCCTATAAGTCAGTATGTAGACCAGGCAGGCCTCAAACTGACAGGGATCCACCTGGCTCCGCCTTAGTAGTGCTGAGGTTAAAGGCGTGCTCTAGCACACCTAGGAACCATCTGTTTTGAACATGACTTTCTTCAGCACCTAGGTCTAAGATCTGGCACATACAAAAGCGTACCCATCAACAGACTACGGGCCAAGTGAACAGAGCTCCGAGAAAGCAAACACCGGAGAAGCCATGGGGAATGACTTGATTTACGGTTAAGGGTGTCCTTAGAGGGTGGTGAGGCAATCCAAGGAGGCTCTGGCCTTGCTCCTGCAATCTCCTGGCCACATATCGCTCTACTCCTCAACACTAACCTTTTGAGCTTGCCTGGCTCAGACTTTCCAAGCCTTGGACAGATTCCCCAGGCTGTTGCATTGGCTTCTAGTTAACCCAAGAAGTGAGAGATCGCAGGCTGAAGTGGCTGGGGATGGACCAGTGGGTCATATCAGTTAATCTTCTGTGGCTGTGAGAAGACACTGTGACTGAGGCAACTTACAGAAGGGCTTATGAGGGTTCATGGTTCAAGAGGATAAGAGTCCATCGCAGTAGGAAGCAGTGAGAGGCAGCCAGAAGGAAGTGATCAAAAAGCAGGCCAGAGCAGGAAGCTGAGAGCGCATGTCTTCAGCCTCAAGCACCAAACAGAGGGCTCAGGCTAGAGGTAGATGAAGCTTTTTACCCTTAAAGTCCACCCCAAGTGACATACTCTTCCAACAAGGCAACCCTACCTAAACTTTCCCAACTGGTGACCAAAGGTCCAAATGCCCAAGACTCGGGGGTGGAGGAAGGGCATTTCTCATTCAAATCATCACAAGGGCGCACAAGGCCAACCCCAGAACCCAGAGTTCTCAGGCACAGCATTTCCACGGCCCTTCCTCACAGACGGTGGAGGAGAAGGAAAAGAAATAAAAGGCGATTATGAACGAGGTACACAGATCACCTTCCCAAGAGTGTGCTTCTAGAGGAGACAGTGAAGGCAGAACAGAGTCTGGGGTAGCAGAAGAATGTGAGTGAGGACAGAAAGGCAGGCCGTGAAGAAAGAGAAGCAGAAGCCAAGTGGCGGTGGCACACGCTTTAATCCCAGCACTCGGGAGGCAGAGGCAGGCGGATCTCTGTGAGTTCATGGCCAGCCTGGCCCACAGAGTGAGTCCAGGGCAGCCAAGGTTTCTTCTACACAGAGAAACCCTGTCTCAAAAAACTAAAAGAGAGAGAGAGGGAGGGAGGGAAGGAGAGAGCAAGCAAGGAAGGAAGAATTAGAAGCAGAAAAATCATCGCAGAGCAAAAATTGAGGTTGGATAAGTGGCAGCAGATAATGAAGCACACGAGAAGCATGGACAATGGTCAGTGGGTTATGTGACAACTTTCGTTTTTCACATAGCTGGTCAGAGTGCAGAAGGGTCCGTACGGAAGTGTAGCTTAGAGTGAACAGTAACAGAGCGCTCCTATCATGTCCTGGGTTTGGTTCCCAGCATCACACAGGCCCACAAAAATTCCAGAGTAGCCTTTGTTCCATGAAACAAGTCTACAAATTATGATCCAATTACTTCATGCACATAATGTATTTTTTTCTCTTCATGAAATGACTGTATGCATAGCTATGATTGTTTAATTACTTAGCAGACTTTCCTCCCTGGAGAATTTTGCTTTCTACCAACCTCTCAGAAGAATGATAGTCAATCCATCTGAGTCCCCGGCACAACCCAGCAACCCACAAAGCACTGTTTAGTGACGCAAAAGCATACAGCCCTCTCCTGCAAAGGAGGCTGCTTATTCTGGAACCAACTGTGAGTGACCACGACCCAGGAACACAGATTCATGATGCTCCTAACACCACGTCCCTACACAGTAACATTTTAATGATGTTTTGTGACACAAAAAACCAAAAAGTATAAACCAAGATTTTTTTTTTCAAATGTTTTAGTGAAATTTTCAGGTTGGCAGATTATAGCAAATCACAGATGTCTCTGCTATCAGAGGCTGTCCGATGACTTTCTTAGGCTTTAGCTTAAGGAGGAGGCAAGGCGTGCGTATGAATACAGGAGTTCTATCCTGTATTCATATTTATGCCAACAAATGTGGATCTTCTCTACAACAAGAAATGCTCCAGTGCTCTGAACACCAGATTAAATTTGGTCCTGGTTTACCTGCTAGCAGCAGAGCCCGCAAGGGAAAGACGTGGTGTCCTGTAACTATCTCCACTTCAGAAGGCAAAGCAAGCTCAGGCCACAGAGGCTCCTCGCCAGCCAGCCATGAAAACACTTCCCAGGGGCCCTCCTTAGAGCTGGTAAGTCGGTAGAATCCATCCCAGGACTCAGCGGCCATTTGCATGCTTTAACTATGAGTATAAATATATGTCAAAGATCAACATTACAATAACTCAACTTCGAAAAAGCTTTATTATTTAATTTTGGAATAAAATTAATGTTCATATATATATAAAAAAAAAGGGCTGAAAAGGACAGACGCACTAAGAGGGCTGATGGCATCAAAATTGCTTTCCTTGTAAGCTGAGAACAGAGAAGAGCAGGAAAACCCTCCCCAGATAGCCTGGGTTATTTTGGTGATGTCTTTGGCAAAGGAACTTCATCTAAACGCTGATCAAACTGGCCTGTTTGGGGAATTTGGCTGTGACCCTGCAGTCTGCCCTGTCTTGGTTTCGATGGTGCAGAATTTTAGCATAGGCAACCCCGTTTTGACATTCAGCCCGGTCCATCAGTGTCTTACACAGGAGCTTAGCCTAAAGCAACAGCCTTACCCACTTTCTACTTAACACTTACCTGAGTGTAGAAATGTACTGTTTATCATAAACAACACAAGCCAAGAACAGCCAAATGGAAGACCGGATGAAGTTCAGTTATCAGAGAGAGGTGTGACGCTCGATGGCATCTGCGGATGCAGTGGCCCCAGGCCCCGGAACTGCTCCTGAACTGTTATGGTTTGAACTTGAAATATCTTTCTCAAGCTCATGTGTTGGAGCCTCGGCTGCCATCATGGAGTTGTGGAAAGTGACCTGCTATATTCTTTAAAATGGAGTTTCAGCTTTCATTTTCCATATTAATTTTTCCCCTCAGGGATTTTAAGCATGACTACACGCTAAATGTCCAAGCAGAATATTTTTATATTATCAGATGCCGAAGTGTAACACAGAAAATCTTTAAATTCAAGGAGAGAGATCCAGGCAGGTGGCATGTGCATTTGATCCCAGAATTCACAAAGGCGAGGCTGGTCATAAGCTCAAGGCCAGTATGGACTCATGTCTCAAACAAACAAACAAACAAACAAACAAAACAACAACAACAACAACAACAAAATAAGAAAGAAACCCGGCTGCATTCCTTAATAAATTCACTGCTATGCTTTTGCGTGTCTTCCTGCTCTATAAAATTGCCTGCATGCCTTATAAATTTATTCATATTTTAGGGAGTCTTATGTGGCCCAAGCTGACCTTAAACTTGCTTTTGCTGAGGATGGTCTTGCACTCCTGATCTTCCTGCCTTCACTGCCTAAGTGCTAGGATCACAGGGGAATGCTACTGTCCGTGACCTACAAATATCTCTTTGTTTCTACTTAATTAAAAACAGTAACTAGAATGGCAGCGTTTTTTTGGTAGATTTGAGAACATTTCGTTTTTCTCAGTGTTTTCAAATATGACACGAAAGTGAAGTATTTAGTCAGATGCTGCCTAAATCAATGTTTGTCTGAAATGCTTTATTTCTGACTCCCTTATTAGTGTGTGTGTGTGTGTGTGTGTGTGTGTGTGTGTGTGTGTGTGTACCATGGTACAAGCATGGAGGTCAACTTAAAGGATTCAGTTCTTTTCTCCTTGTGGATTCTAGAGATCAAACTCAGGCCCTCAGGCTTGATGTCAAGCGTCCTTACCACTGAGCCATCTCTCCAGATCCACTATAATCTTCAAGCACACTCCTCTCTAATCCTCTTTCTTAGGTAGTTTATGTTTCATTGCATGAAAAGACATCTTCTTTGTTATAATAGTAACTGCTCATTTTCTCCATCTGTGTTTGTATTTTTTAACCTTCATTTACCAGCATTTTGGAGGCAAATAAAGACAGCAGGCTAAGAAACAAGGACACCGCCTTCTCTAGAGGTTTAGAAAACAAAAACAAGTAAACCTCAAAGGATGAGAGAAAAGGGTCAGAGTGCAAATTCCAGGTACACAAATGAAGCAAGAAGTGAACATTAAGTCAGTAACTGCAGGAGATTTTCCCAGATAGCCTAGGGAGTAGTTATTAGTGTCCATAACTCTCTTAGTCTTAACTCCCCAGTGAAAAATACACCCTGACTCCTTTGTGTCTATGTGAGCCGAAAATCTCTGCATAAAAATAGGAATCTCAGAGTTATCTCTAAGCGGAAATGCACTTTAGAAAGACAGGAAGCAGGCTAGGAAGCTTTTCACCTAGTGAGGAAAATACGTCACTGAGACCAAAGCCCTGTTCCCATGCCTGGGCAGGCTCAACCCTCACAGCCTAAGAATTCCTATGGTAGAATGGGACCCTGGCAAGCGTTTCCCCGTTCACTCAGCCCACAAGGCCACCGCAGCCAGACTCTCCCCCAGCACACATTGATGGTGAGTATTTAGGAAGAAGTCCAAAGTTCAGTCAAAACTGAACAAACAGGGGGTCCCCAGATGGCTCAACAGGTACTGGTCGCTGCGTAAGGCTGGTGCCTGAATTTGAGCCTCTGACCCCATGTCAATGTAGGAGGGGAGAACAAAGTTCCTTCTGCCCTGCACACATGTTATAGACTGTGACTCCACACACACACAGCAACAATGACAAATAATAACAAGAAAACCTTACCTAAGAAAGGGTACCAACAACAGAGAAAACAGGCCAGATCCCCACTGAGTTCAGATGGAAGACTGAGAAAAAGACTCCTGACTTAGTTCTGTTGAATGCATAAAAGCTGTTGCATTTGGACTCAGCTCCTGGATTTGCCCTGAGGGATTGGATTAGAAAGCGCAAAACTAAATGCCCCAACAACCCAGTTTCACTCATGCTATACTGACGTTCCTCTCTGCTTGAACCCTCTCCCCAAAGAAATAACAACTTGATTTCTGTCCCGAATTCTCACGCTGTTCTCTGACTCTTCGAGGGGAGGGGCTTAGGCCAGCGTAGTTTCTGTTTCCTGTTCCAGCATTTTCTCATTATCATTTTTACCTGTCAAACCTATTTGACCCGGCTTTTCAGAGCGTTTATTCCATTTCATGGATCTAAGTGTTGTCCAATTCTGTTGCTGAAAATAAACTTAAAAACAGCCACCAAACCCATATAAGCTCACTGGACGTGGTGGCACATGCCTTTAGCCTTAGCATTTGGGTGTTTGAGGCAGGAGGATCACTGGGTATTTGAGGTCAGATTGGCCCACATTGTGGGTTCAGGGGTAGCCTGGGCTACAGAGTAAAACCCTATCTAAAAAACCAAAACAAACAAGACATTTAAAATGTATTAGAATTTTATAACTACTCAAATACTACAAAAATAAGATAGGAGGGAAAAAAAATTCCAGACTTTACAAAATCTAAATAGAACTTCTAGAAATTAACAACAACAACAACAACAAAGCAGACTATATATAAATCAGAGGTTATGGTAAAACACGAACAACTATTGACTGTTACATGTCTGAAATCACCCCATGGAGGCCACCGCTCACATATGCAAATGGCGAGAGTGTTTTATTTCGTGAAAACCCGCATGCAAGGGTCAAACCATTTTACAAAATGGCGACCCTAGACAAAGGTGCGCAGGCCTTTTTATAGGAAACTAGGGGAATTCTAGCAAGGGCTAGGTAATCTAAAACCTCATTGGTGGGTGCCGGGGAAGTTACAAGGGTCGATTCCTGGTTGGCTTGCATCCAGGCCGGCTGCATTCCCGTGCCATGAATGGTTAACTACAGGAGGAGATAAGGCTGCTCAGCACAGGTGCCCAAGACAAAATATCTTCCTGTTCTTGTGGTTATCTCCAGGTTATCTCCTTGGGTAGGGGATTTTATGGTCTGTTTCTGGAACTTGTGACCTATGGCCTAGTCCCTGGGACTGGTGACTTATGGCCTGAATTGGAGTTTATGTCATCCTTTCACTGACTTCTAAAACTCCACCAAAATGAAA
The DNA here is from genome assembly GCF_030254825.1 of Meriones unguiculatus. Taxonomy (NCBI): domain Eukaryota; kingdom Metazoa; phylum Chordata; class Mammalia; order Rodentia; family Muridae; genus Meriones; species Meriones unguiculatus. The sequence goes on from NC_083356.1 coordinate 6,459,126, forward strand.
ACAAAGAGATAGAAAAGTAAGAAAACAAGGCCAAGACAAGGGAAAGAACACAATAAGTGCCAGCAAGTCTCTGCAAGATGGAACTTGACATAGTGAATTGTAGAAAGTGAAAATCCAAGCCTTTGATTGACAGTCAGTAGAAAACCAGTGCTGAATAAGAGAAGCTAAAAAGTAATTACTATGGGTTTGAATATGAAATTCCCCAGAGGCTCTTGTGTTGAATGTAGGCCTCTGCTACTAGTGCAATTGGGAGGATGGAGGTGGGCCTGGTTGGAGTCAGGCCTGGTGAAGACAGGCCTGGTTGGAGGCGGGCCTGATGGAGGTGGGCCTGGTGGAGGTGGGCCTGGTTGGAGAAGGGCCTTGTGCAGACAGGCCTGATGGAGGTGGGCCTGGTGGAGGTGGGCCTGGTGGAGGTGGGCCTGGTGGATGTGGGCCTGGTTGGAGAAGGGCCTTGTGCAGACAGGCCTGATGGAGGAGGGCCTGGTGAAGGTGGACCTGGTTGAAGATGGGCCTGGTTAGAGGCAGGCCTTTGGAAGGATACTTTTTTGAGCTCAGGCATCCCCCAGAGCTGCTATGGAATGAGATGCTTCCTCTACCTTGATGTTTCTGCCTTGCCACAGGCCTAAAAGCAACAAAGCCAGACAACTATGAGCCAAAAATGCCACAACCAAGAGCCAAGGTGGCTCTTTAAGTGGATTTGCTCAGGTATATTGTCACAATGACAAAAGTGACCAACAGTAATTCAGGACCCCAACAGTGGGAATTCTAGGAAGGGAGAGCCCAGGGTCTCAGGAGACAAAGACAGCCATCAGGATAGGAAAAGGGAGATCACGTGGAGCAAATCCCAGAGACATGCTTGTAACACCCAGTAGCCAAAGGGAGGAAGCCAAATTCCTCCCAACAGAAGAGTCGTATCTAAAGCCAGATGGTACCAAAACCCAAGAGAATTCAAAGAAATTTTACATATCGAACATTAAACATCTCTTCCTCTTAGCCCGGCTTCCCTCAGCTCACTTCCTAGCAGGCTGGCGATTGATGCTATGTTTGCAAAAAAGAAAGAGGAAAATATTTTTTCAGTGGGAGGGGATGTAATCTGAGGCAAAGCGTCATGTAGCACAGGCTTGTTTTGAACACATTTACTGCTTAGCCAAAGATAACCTTGAACTCCTGATCATCCCGGCCTCCATCTCCCAGCATTGCAAGCTTGCACACATGCACACACACACACACACACACACACACACCATGGCCTCCTTTTCAAAGAGAATCTCTTAACAGATAAACCAACCAAAAGCACTGACTACTTATGCAATCAGTCTAAATTAAAAAACCACAGGCGTAAAAAGAAGTCTTTGGAGCTACGAAAGGAGACTGTTGGTATAATGTTCTTTTAAAATGTATACGCCTTACCCTTGTTAATTCAAATGCTGATTTCTCCACCCCCAACTCTCTGGTTTCAATCTGGATATTGCATTGTGATACTCACTATAAGCATCCTGTCTCAACTCTTGTGTAAACAGGACACAAATAAAGCAACTAGATACAATGTTGTGCAATGGGAGGAGCCAGAGGACAGGAAAGAGGGGAGGAGCTAGAGAACAGGAAGGGGCGAGAAGGAGGAGGAGCTGGAGGAGAGGAGAGCAAGAGGAGAGCAGAGCAGGAGGAGAGAGCTTGGAGGACATGGAGCATGAACCAGACCTAAGATTTCACAAAAAGCAAGTATAATGTGGGAAATCTAAATGTTAGGAAACTGAGGGCTTGGAGGTTTAGGAGGGAGTAAATATTGCCCAGCATTGTGTTCTAGGTTAACTAAAAACCCGGTCTCTGTGTGGTGATTTGGTTACACAGCTGCTGAGGAATAACAGCAGAATTACGAGAAGTTAAAACAATAGTAAATATCAATAACTTCCTACAACAGGAGACCTAGGTTCAGATAGCTCCGAATCAGTGTTCAGGATAAATCAGAGAAGCTGGGAGCTGACCTGGGCCACTGAATGCTCAGAAGCAGCAGAGACCACACAAGACAAGGAATGTTCACAAGAATCCTCAGGCCTCCCGATTAGCATCTTGAGCCTCTAGACATGAGGTAATTGTCCTGTTGCTTGAGCCATTCCAGAGGTGGCCAGAGTCCATGTTCCCAGGCAACAGTTGGAGTTGTAACAAGCGCTGCCCGTTTGCAGCTTCCAGACTCCATTTTGAAAAGTACTTTCAATGTTGCTTTCATCGTAATTTCCTTCTTATTCCTATTCTTACAAGGAAAAACAGACAAGCGCATATTAGATTGATCTACAGTAATGTTGACGTTGAGACAAAAACTCATTCTTGTGTGTTGGGGCCAAGGGACCCTGACCTTTTATGTGCAGCAGCAAGGAAAATCTTCCCAAAGTAGGAGGGGTTGGTGACTCTGATTCAAAGCCAGAGGCCAAGGAAGAAAACTTAGAAGTGCCAACGGTAAAGGGTGGTATGTGTAACCATCATCCATTCTTTACTGCGCCGCTAAGGCACTTCAGACAACTACGCTCTGGGGAAAGGAGTCCTCTGTGAGTAGAATTTGCTCAAGAGCCAGTAAAGAAAATACTGTAGAAAGCAGGGAGTTGACCCCAAAGGGGTGAGATAGAAACCAAGGAACAATTATGAACAAACAAGTTGTTAAACGTCCAGCTAACCAAAGCAGTCACTAACTGTGTACTAAGTTGAGAGATATAAAAATGGTGAAACTAAGTAAAAAACAGAGTGGAGTAATGAGAATTTTTTTCTTTTATCTCTTTAGGAGCTGAATAAACACGCAGTTATACCAGACACAAAGGCAGCATGCTAAAATTTTAGAAGTGATAAGCAAGACCCTAGATACAGAATGTAAAACTTCCTCACCAGTGGAGGAGGGCAGGTGGGGGTGGAGGCAGAGCAAATACCAAAACTCATTTCAACAGACGGGTGAAGGAATAGGAAAAATCAAAGAAAAAAACCATCACATTCGGGAGGTGAAATTAAGGTATAACACATTAAGTTTATAGTTTTATAGTCAAAATAAACACAAATAGACTACATTTTTCGATCAAAGTATATGTTGTAGCACTTGATTATAAAAAAAATATATAGCTGTTTGGGGGTAAGAGAGCTGTCTAGATGCTGGTTATCATGTGTGGCCCAGATAAAGAGATGAATCAGAGAGAGCGACAGAGCTGAGGCAATGGCTCAGCAGGTAAAGCTCTTTCCCTGCAAGTGTAAAGACAGGCTTTCAGGTCCCCCGTGCCCCGTGGGCTGGATGGGCAGGCTGATCACAGGAGAGTCAGAGACAGGAAATGCCAGAGCAGGCTGACCAGTCAGGAGAGCTGAAAGGGGAACTCTGGGGTCAGAGAGGTATCCTGCTTCATTATGTCAGGAAGAGAAATCAAGAAAGTCACCCAACATTAACCTTGGTCCTACACACACACACAGGCCCACAGGCACATAGAGACACTCACATAGACACACAAACACACACTTATACACACAGATATACACACACATGATACATGCAAACATATGGAAAAGAGAGAATAATGCAAAAACCAATTAAAATGGATTGCAGACTTATTTAAAATCTGAAGTGCTGAAACCACTAAGGAAAGTATAGGGAAAGCACTTCAAGATAAAGACACAAGCAAGAAAGTTCTCGATAGGACTCTAAAAGCTTAGGAAATGACCACAAAATATCACACGAAATTAAGAAGCACAGCAGAGAATAATGAGTGGACAGGCAACCTACAGAGAGAGAGAAAATCTTTGCCGTCTATACTTCAGACAGAGGTTAATATCAAAACATAGGACCAGTAAGATTCCCCGGCGGGTAAAGGGGCTTGTTGCCAAGTCTGAGATCAGTTTCTGGGATCAACAGTTAGAAGGAGAGAACTAACTCCTGCAAGTTGTCCTCTGCCCTCCTTGTTTTCTCTGTCATTTGTTTGAACTTGCTTTTGGGGGCTGGAGAGATGCCTCAGAGTTTAAGAGCACATTCTGTTCTTGCAGAGGACCTGAGTTCAAGTCTCAGTGCCCACATGGCAGCTCACAACCATCCTTAACTCCAGCTCCAGGGGACCTGATGCCTCTGGCCTCCACAGGCAACTGCATTCACACACCTGCATACCTCTGTAAATGTAATTAAATACCATTAGCCAATATTTAAAAGCAATGACGTATTTTAGGTATTTTTGGTGCTTGGTTTACCAAAAATGTGTGTATCTTGTATATACAAAGATATATACATATATGTACATATATATACATATATATACATGTATGTACATATATACACATATATATACATGTATGTACATATATATACATGTGTATATATGTATATATGTGTTGTGTATACAAAAATGTGTGTATCTTGTAACCGGAGCACTCAGTGACCAGCTGGTCACATTTCAGAGGCTCAGTGGTCCACAGAACTGATGTTTCCAGATCATGGAGAGAGAGGTCTTGGTGAAATTCTGACACCTGTATCCTAAGAGAGACATGTGCAAGGGATTTGCCAACAGGATTTCTCTGTGTAGCCCTGGTTGTCCCAGAACTTGCTTTGTACACCAGGCTGGCCTCAAACTCACAAAGACCTGCCTGTCTCTGCCTCCTGAGATAGAACAGAACAATACTATCCAAACATCAAAATGAAAGAACATAGTCACAAGTACAGATAAGAATGTTGGGTGTGAGCTGCAAATCATATGTATGGATTTAAAACATACGAAACTGTAACCTGTGCCATTTAGCTGGGTGAATTTTGGCAGCAATAAATGGGATTGCAATGCCAATAACTTCAAGACATTATGAAAACTGTGACAGAGAAGTAAAGATCGGGGAAATGTGTTGGAGGCAAGAGTACCTGAAAGTCAAGGCCAGTTGTGGGCCACTCAGTGAGACCTTCTCAACAGTAAACAAAGCATAAAAGAAAACCCCCTGTTGAGTAATAGAACAGCTGTGCTCTATGATAGAATGATCACATGCCTCTAACCCAGCTATTGGGAATTGGCAGAGACTCCCTGTAGCAGGATATTTGATCCCATTATGAACCCTGAGATTGTGAACTGTAAAAACTTGCTTCTAGTTGTGGAGTGGCTCAGCCCTAGCACACACCTTTAATCCAAGAGCTTTCTGTAACAGGATTAAATAAAGTTAACCCTAGGTCTAGAAGCGGAGCAAGGAACCATAGTGACAGGAAGTGAAAAAAAAAATCATAGTGACAGGAAGTCTGGAGGACAGATAGAGAAACACACAGGAAGTAGAAAGGATGGGCTTCGAGTTGAAGAGTGTTTAAGACAGTGTGGAGAAAAAGAAAGGGCTTTTGGCTTTTTCCTTCTGGGATGTGAGCTGAGCAGGAAGGTCAGCTGGGTGCTTTCTCTGCCTCTCTGAGCCAGCAGGTCTTCACCCGAGCATCTGGCTCCTGAGTCTTCATTGGTAAAATTGAACAATTGGTATTTTCTTTCTTTGTAACAACTCCCTACCCGCTGCACCTTTATACAGGTAACAGTGTTTCCCCCGAGGCCTTCACCTGCGGCAGATAAGAGAAACCAGAGGGCTTCCTTGTTTCAAGAGCTTGCTTCAAGCCTCAGACAGTCCCAGCTGGTGGCAGTGCGCTTTAATCCCGCACTGGACAGGCAGGGACAGGCAGATCTCTGTGAGTTCGAGGCCAGTGAGTTCCAGGACAGCCAGGTCTACACAGAGAAACCCTGTCTCAAACAAACAAACAGAACAGCAAACATTCTTCTGTGTATGAATAGGGGAACAGAACTTAGACATACTAAATTACAGATGCACAAAATTGAGCTCTTCTTTTTCCTTTTTTTTTTCTTGTCTGTTTCTTCCCTTTTTAACATTTATTCACTTGCTTTCCTGTGTATGAAGTGTATGCTGGGGTGCACTTTTGGAAGTCAGAGGACAACTTGCAGGAGTGAGTCCTTGCCTACTATTGTGGGTTCAGGAGATTTAACTCAGCCTGTCCGACTTGGCAACAAGTGCCTTTTTGCTTACCTAGAAGCCATGCTCTTCATATTAGAAAGTTGGAACTGAGTTTCAAGCTCAGGGTCTGTATTTAGAAAAATTCAAAGCCAGGTACACTGAGAAAAAAAAAATCCTCCAAACAACTGAAGATGATTGGTTATTGGCTAGGGCAAAGGAAATCTATGCCTTTCTCCAAAGCCACACACGGCTGCATATTAACCTGAGAAGAGGAGACAGACAGGTATACGGAGCTGAGACAAATGTCATTCTGTAGGAACTATGAGCTGGGGCAACTCTGGCCCCAAATGCAAATTTCACAGAAAACAAAGCAGGGCCATTTGTGTTACAGGCTCCTCAGACCCTCTGCCATGCCAGCTTGCCCCCTCTGCTTGCCTGCAGGGCTCAGAAGAGTACCATCCCAGCCATCATCCCCCTGCTCACTGGAGTAAAAGTCAGTTTCCCAGTTGCTCAATTATTTATGAGCTCAGCTGCTGTTCGGATATTTTATGGAATATTTTCTAAATAAATATTTTACAAGCAGCCAGAGGCTATTGGTATTTGACGCCTTTCAGGGAGTTACGAAATAAAATTTATATATTGGACAAAGACAAAAAGAGTGCAGGGCCTTGTTGATGGAACATGCGTTGTATACCCTGGATAATTTAGACAGTGTTTAAACAGGCTGCTTATCAAGCTGTGGGTTTTGGATTTAGATGCATTTCTTTCAGTAGAGAAATAAAATGATAGCATTTTCCCACTCTGATACTCAGCTTTGAGTTAGAGCGGGACGATCTTGTAGGTCCTAACTGTTAATATGAGTCTTGTGGTTTTGTTAGTGTGCACTCTTTAAATATGTTTCTTTTTATTCACTGCGTTTGGTGTTTGCCCAGCACCTGCATACAGTGTCTGGAGAGACCAGAAGGTGTCAGATCCCCTGGAACAAGTTATACAGAGATGGCTGTGAACTATGTGGGTTCCAGGAACTGAACCGGGGTTCTCTGCAAGAACAGTGTCCTTAACCACTGAGCCATCTTCCCAGTCCCTAGTTTGCATTGTTTCAAAATCAGTGGTGTAGTAATAAATTTTAGCAATAGTAAGTTGGATACTGCTTTCCAAATTCCCTCTACTTTAGTCCAAACTGAAAGTTTCCGTTATTTTCTGGATATGGCTGTAGTGCTTTCTCCCCAAAGAGATGGAGATTCTGAACTGAACCACCTTTTTAAAAAATGACCGAAGAGAGGGAAGCAGAGTCAAAGCCTAGAGTTCCCTAGCTCTGTGCCTGGGAGAGTCCCGATACCCCAGCATTGGTAGAGGTGCCAGGAGAGGGATGAAAGAGAGCAAGGGCAGCTGGAATTTGGGCTGCAATACCCACATTTCCTGTTTAACTTCCTAAAACGGGGGAAAAGCCCCCGTTCCCAGAATGGAGGCTGTGCTGTGTGTATGCTCTGATGCCCTACTTCTCGTAATTCATTACCCGACCTTAAGCCTACTGCCTGGGCTACTGCTGAGCCTACTGCTCAGACCCCAGCCTCCATGCTCTGGCCTGTTCCCTTTCTGTGGACCCATTGACTCTGACCCTGAAAGCATGCGGTGAATTGCTCCATAAATGTGGAACAAAAACCACGTTTTTGAGATGAATTCTGTGTTGCCTGAGCTGACCTGAAATTGTTAGACTCAGGGAGCCAACAGATTCAGCCTTCGGAGCAACTGGGGACACCCTCGAACACCACTGCATCTGACTGAAAAGACTCTCCTAGTCACAGCTGCGGCTCTCCGACACAGTCAGCTCTCCTGACGTCTCCAGGTCTTTCAAGTACGACCTGCCTGAGTTTTCCAGCTCTAATACTACACCTGAATTCATCATGTTGACAGAATTTCCTACAGAAAAGTCTGAGCTGGCAGGTTGATGTCTGGCCAGTTACAGCCAGCTGCTGGGAGAGTCCAAGGAACAGCCTTGTGGCATCTCTACTTGGGTGGCATCATTCACAAGTGGCTTATAAATGTCCAGGCACTTATGAAACAAGGAAGTAGTAAGTCTTCGTCTGCCTCATCGTGGCTGTGAAGCTAAAGAAAATAATTATATATAATTATATATTATATATTATACAGTATACATTTTAAGTATATATTATATTAAATTATATAAAATTATTTTCTCTAGCTTCACTATACATATATACATATATATACATATATATGTGTGTGTATATATATATATATGACTCTGTCATTAACATTTCAGCCAAGGGCTCACATTTGTGAAACTGCCAGAAATGGAGATTAGATGGAATGGTCCAAGATGAAGCCAGGCACATAATCTCCAGAGAGGAAGATGGCCAGATCTAGGTCCAAAACCTCTCCATTGAGGCTGAGTTGGGGATTTGCATCAAAAACTCAAGCATAGCATATGTGGCGCCCAGTTGCTGTGCACCTATAAGGAAATGAAGTCGGAAGAGCCGAACTGGTAACAGAACTTTCACTGCAGTCTCTTAATTAGCTCACTCCGGGGACTCGAGTGTAATCTGCTCTCCCCAGAACCTCCCCGTGTGGCAGAAGTCTTTCTATTTTTATTGCACGAGTTGCCTCGCCAGTGGCCACAGTGTGAAGGCTCGGTGCTTCGTAAAGCTGCATGAATGCCACAATTTATCTGGAAGCCAAGAAGAGGAAGAGACAGCCTAGAGAGGGTGTAATGTGCCCGGCTTGAACTGCTTCTAGCCAACACCATTGAACACCTGTTAGCAATCGTAAAGAAGCCAGCGGTGCTAGAAAGCGTTGCCCTGTATTCCATGCCCAGCTGCCATGATTTAGTTTATGTTTAGCCTCCTACGGCTACACTCAATGAGTTAGCCTAGAAAAAGCAGACCTTGTCTACAGGACTCCTAACAACATTCAGGGTGGGCCAGATTCTGAAAGGAGCTAGGGTCAATAAATTAGGGAATGGTTTGAGACCAAAAAAAAAAAAAAAAAAAAGGCTAGGTAGGAATAAAGAAATAGTTTGTGGGCCAGCAAGGTAGTTCAGCAGGTAAAGGATCTTGATGCCAAGTCCGAGGACATGAGCTCAACCCTCGAGACCTACAGAGTGGAAGGGGAGTGTTGACTCTCAGAAGTTGTCCTCTGACCTCCGCATTCATACGGTGGTACACACCCGCGCAACCCATACTCCAGTCAATGAACACACACCATGAAAATATTTTGCCTGGGAAGAGACGCTTTGAGCAATGGGGAAATGAAATCAGTTGGGAGAAAAACACTTGCAGCATTGTCACGCAAAAAAGCTGATTCATGATGAACCTTGATAGGTGAAGAGCTTCTAACAACAGACAGTAAATGTGTCTGTTAGCTACCTAGAAAGAGCAGGCTAGAGAAATAGAAATAGAAATATCCTCCACATACCACATCTCATCTTTAGAAAGGCAGCTGTGCATACATCTGGCAAAGGAGGCAGAATTTAGCAAAATTATAGGTGAATTTTTTTCTTTTACTCTGTAACACCACCGCCAGAGATGAACCCTGAGAGAAACACTGGAAAAAACAGGAACACACACACATAATGGCTTCGTTACATGCCTGTGTGAGGTAAAAAAGAGTAGCAAATGTTCAGTCCATCACCATCACCAGAGCCCTTGTTACCACGGGTGGTGGCTGGTGTCCCATGGCAGCCCAGGATGGCCTCCTGCCTGCCTCAGTCTCCCAACCACTAGGATTGCAGGTGTGTGCTCAGCTTGCGCCTTATTTTATAGGTTCGATTTGAAAGACTGCAAACATCTTAGTTAATTATAAAGACAAGGAGGAAAAAAGCCCTAAAAATGGCATGAAGCAAATAAACTAAAATGGCAGATCCACAGAGCAAGGGCGCTCCAAACGATCTTCAAGCACGTTTGACTGTGAAGCCCCAGCAGGAGAGAGCTCACAAAAATGAGTGTGAGGAATAGAATCCAATCACCCTCAAGCTCTTTCAAGTGATACTGTTGTTGGCAGGACTGTGGCTGTGAGTGTGAGGCAATCATGGGAGATGAAGTAATTAAGAAACTACTAGATAGTGCTAATGATTTTCCTTCCATCATTTCACCATCATTGGAAAATGAGACTCTTGGAGTGGGGAAAAAAGGGAACAGAAAAAAAAGAAGAAGAAGAGAAGCGTTTATGTACAAATACTGTAATCTTGGTTTGAAAAAGGATGAATTCGTCATTTATTTTGTCTTTTTTTGTTTGTTTTGGAACATGGTCTAATGTAACCCAGGCTGGCCTTAAACTTGCTTTGTAGCCAAGCATGGCCCTGCACTGCAAGCTTATCGTATCTTTTAAAAGAACAGCATAAAATAAAACAACTTCGTCACTCTGTCTCCTAGAAAGGCCACCCACACTGTTTTCCCTAAATCCTATTTCTGGCAAAGCATCTGGAAAAAAAACAAAACAAAACAAAAAAGAAAACTCTATGATGTTTTATATTAAACAGCGGACGATGGCCAGCACGATGGCCCAGCAGGAAAAGGTGTTTAGCATCAAGCCTGAGGACCAGAGTTCAATCCCTGAGCCCCACATGGTGAGAGAACAGAATCCTGCAAGTTGTCCTCAGACATCTATTCAAGACCTTAACGAGAATAGTTATTACACATCTTAACTGACAGTCTGTTTGACAACTCTGTGGAACAATCATTATCCGAACTTTACAGATCAGGGCAGGTGGGGATTGAACCCTTGCAGTTGGCTGCAGAGTTTTCAACAAGGACAGAGGTTAGCAGGGTGTCACCATGGCCACGTGACAGGCTGGAGTGAGCACCAGAGGGGAAGGTGGGCCTCCTTCCATGGACCGTGTGCCACCCTCGCCACTCACCAAACATCCAGCCTCAGGTTTCTGTCTATAAAGTGTAGGTCTCTAAAGTTTTTCCATTGTGGACTTTTTAAAAATTATTTATTTGTATTTCATGTGCATTGGTGTTTTACCTGCATACATGTCTGTGTGAGGGTGTCAGATCCCTTAGAACAGGGGTTTAAATATTTGAAGGCTGCTATGTGGGTGGCAGGAATTGAACCAGGGTCCTCTGGAAGAGCAGTGGTCCTAACTATTGAGCCATCTCCCTAGCTCTCTGTTAGGAACCTTTAACCTGATAATGAATTTGATGAGGGGTGATGGTCTGGTTCGCATCTTTATCCCAGGCTTCCAGACTTGTCAAGTTTGTCTAATGTTTACAGAACAAGATACCTCTGAAGCCGCCGGGGCCACCTGGAGCCTGCTGTCCATTCTTTCCCAAAATACTCTTCTTCCATCCCGTGTCCTTCATATTTATTTTCAGATTGCTATCACAATATATATGTGGGGTTGGGGTGGGCTGCAGAGATGCTTCAGTGGGGAAAAGCGCTTTCTGTACAAGTATTAGGGCCTGAGTTGGAATCCCCGGCTTCTACGTAAAAAGTGGCATGTGGGGCTGGAGCGATGGCTCAGAGGTTAAGAGCACTGGCCGTTCTTCCAAAGATGCTGAGTTCAATTCCCAGCAACCACATGTTGGCTCACACCCATCTATAATGAGATCTGGTGCCCTCTTCTGGCCTGCAGGCACACATGCAGACAGAGTACTGTATAACAAACAAACAAACAAATAAATAAATAGTGGCATGTGGCCTCTTGCATGCTTGTGACCCCAGCACTGAGGGACAGAGAGAGAAGGACTGTTGGGGCTAGCTGGCTGCTGGCCTAACTCCAGGTTCAGTGACTCCGTCTCAAGGGAACAAGATGAGAGGGACGAAGTAGGACCATCTACTGGGGCCCGGGTACACTCTGGGGGGGGGGCATACTACCTCCTCCAGCATCGACCAATCGCAATCGATCTCCAGATGTGGTGACCTCACAAGCCCCTCCCCCATCTAAGCTGGGATTCTATCTGGCTTGATTCTGCGCAGGTCTCATCCGCTCAGGCACCACTGCTGCACGCTCGTATGTGAAAAAGCCCTGCCATGTGCAGAAAACACCATTTCTCTGCAGCCAGCCTCTACCTCTGGCTCTTACGATCTTCCTGTCCCTTCCGCCTGAACAAGCCCTGAGCCTCCGCGGGGAGGGAACTGTTGACCCGGGCCTGGCCATCTCAGGGACCTGATGCCTCAGACCCGTGGGACCTCGCCAAGCCATCCCTGGGTGGGTCAGGTTTGCAAAGCCTTCCTCTGGTCCAGGTGTGAAGGCCGGCAAGCTAACAACCACAGCTTCCTCTGGGATGTTTACAGCCTGAGACGTCTCATCTGCAGACACCTCCTGCGAAGACTCCTTCGTTCTCCGAGGCTCTGCGTCCTCTCACTGCTGGGGCAGCTCTCTCGGGCGCGCGCATCCCACCCGTGAGTGCGTCTGGTTTTTCTTCATTTTTCCTCGTTCCCTGCCACCTCCAGTCAGGTCCAGCCCCAACCCCCCTGGGGGCAGCATGCATTAATCAGCATCCATTGCAAAAAGGAAGCTTCTCTGCTGAAGACGGAGGCTTGTGCTGATCTGTAGGAACGGTGAATAGATGTCAGTTCAGCACAGGTACATTTAGCCGAACTGTAATGGCAGATTCTCCCCTGCGGCACGTGACACAACCAGCCACCGATTTTTGGCCTAGCTAACCAGGAAGGGTTTCCATCTTGTAAATTCTACCAGGAAGTAGTTGGTTAGTCCCTTAACGTTCCTGCCACTATGGCACCAGTGGGAGTGTCTTGCCAGGACAGTCATGACTGTCCCGGTTCATAGTCCTCGAGGCTCACAGCTGGAGAAGAGTCTGATTACTTTTATTCGCTGCTACCATGCACAGAAACTTGCAGAACTATGAAAGCTAGCCCAGTAGGGATGAAACTTCTAGGTCCATATCAGCTTGATTTCTCTAAATTCTATGGCTCAAGTATGTGTGGTCTTCAGCAATACAGTCTTACCGTCCATCGATTTTCAAAGGATAATCAAGAAAAACATCTACCATATGATCTGGCTAGTCCACTCCTGGGCATATTGGCAAAAGACAATGTTTTACTGCAGAGATACATGCATATCATCACTGCTCTGTTCACAATAGCCAAGAAGCGGAAATAGCCTAGATGCCCATCAACTGACGAATAATGGTGAAAATGTGGTACATTTGCACACTGGAATATTATACTGCTTTGAAGAAAACAAAGTTATGAAATCCGCAGGGAAATGTACAGCACTGAAAATAATCATTCTGAGTGAGGTAACCCAGACTCAGAAAGACAAACGTGACATAGTCTCTCTCAAATGTGGATGTTAGCTTCAAATCCTTAGATACGTATGTTCAAATTGGAGTTCCCATCCTGTACTGTCTGACTAGCCCACATAGGTTATGCCATCCCTGGGCTGGTGGTCCTGGGTTCTGTAAGAAAGCAGTCTGAGCAAGCCATGAAGAGAAAGCCAGTAAGCAGCGCTCCTCTGTGGCCTCTGCCTCAGCTCCTGCCTTCAGATTCCTGCCCTGCCTGAGTTCCTGTCCTGACTTCCTTTGGTGATAAGCTGCTATGTAGAAGTGTGAGCAGAATAAACTCTTTCCTCCCAAGTTTCTTTGGTTGTGGTGTTTCATCACAGCAATGACAATCCCAACCAAGACAACAAAGAAAACTAGTACAGCTCTGTAGGAGATTTCAGAGAACAGGAGTAGATGGACACAGACCACGGGGGAGGGGGGAGAAAGAAATAATGGAACAGGAAGTGTTAAATGGAGTGGGGATGGAAAGGCAGGGTAGAGGAGTTAGAATGGAGAGAGACAACTAACAGGACTTTTAAAAAGCTGAACGGAGCAAAGCCTTGTACTGGAAGTTTTGGTTTCTTTGTAAACTCAGTTATGCTATGTACATACGTTTTTGTTTTAATCCCAAGCGTAGGGTTTTAGCTGGGCTTCTGTTTGTCCACAGTTAACTGTCTCGCACAGGGCATGGCCTTTGCCAGCTGGTAACAGCGTGCCTCATGTGGCACGGAGAGGGGCGTGGTCTAAGACGCTGAGGCAGCCTGGAGAGAGAAAGTGTGTCCTGTGGTGGAGTGACCAGGGACAGTGTGGTGCACATTTCAGTGGAGCAGCCCGGAGGACACTGCCTGCTGTATTTGCTGTTGACAGAGACTGGGATAGCCCCAGGGGAACCCATCCACCCTAAACAGCCGGGAGAAGGGAAGGGTCTACGCCCCCTCTCCCCACTAACTTTCTCTCTCCTACCTAGGGCTGGGGAATTGGAAGGGAGAGGCTTTGAGAGACCCCAAATAAAGTAGAGTTTAAAAAACGAATGCTACAAAGCATAGTGACACACACCTTTGACCCCAGCACCTGGGAGGCAGAGGCAGGAGAATCTCTGTGAGCTTGAGGTTAGCTTGGTCTACACAGTGAGTTCCAGGATAGCCAGAGCCACACAGTGAGACCCTGTCTCAAAAGAAGAAGAAGGAAAAGGAGGAGGAGGAGAAGGAAGGAGAGGAGAAAGGAGGAAAGAAAGATTGAGCTAAATGGAAACCTTCTGCTATAGAAGTTTACACACATACACACACACAGAGAGAGAGAGAGAGGGTAAATGGAATCTCCCTTTATCAAGGAGACAATGCCTCTCCTAGACATCATGGGTTATCAAATATAAGATACCTCTTTCCGAGTTGTCTTTCGGAGGGGTACCATAGGCCCCCAAATTACAGGTTACTGTTATTTTGTACTTTTATACCTACTCCTTCATCTGCTGTGTTCTATTAGTGAGGATTTTGAGTGTGGAGAGGAGCCTGGCCAAGCTCCACTTGGAGCTCCGTGTGTGATCAGCAAGTCCTCTTTATGTCCCAGACCCTCAGCCAGTTTTCACTGAATTGTTTTGTGGTTGCTGGTGCTTAAGTCCAATATGAATTATTTAAAGTTGCATGAAAAATCGGCAAATAATCTGATCACGTTCAAACCTAACTGCCCATCCCATAAGGGAGTGATTTCATAAGTCTATCTCTCCAAAATGTAACTGGTGTTGCCGAAGGCGGTTTCTTTTGCAGACACATTGCTTATTTCAGATTGCGATTCCCTTGGCTCTTTAATATTTTTCATTCTTCCTGTGTCTGGCACCTTGGTGGAGCTGAAGTTTGACGATTGACTGTGGCTGTCCATCACACCTTTGTAAGAGGGCACCTTCCCTGCCCCGTGTGTGAGGACAGCTGAAAGACGGAAGGCGCCTCCGGCGTCCACCTGAGCGTTACAGACAGTGCGTGTGAAACAGGTCTTGGTGGCCACTAGCATTTGGATGTGGGGTGTATGGTTTTCTCAGGAAGCTGCTTGGAGTTGGGGCCGGACTTGAGCCTGATCTCCACCTATAGAAACCAAGGCATTGTGTTCCTTGGTTCCCTGTAATAGCCCACCAGGCTGCATATATTGCCATGGCTCCCGGGTCACTGATGTCCCCTGCTGTGACTGTGGGTGCCTTTTGTCACCTGGTCTCACTGCAGTAACTGCAGTGCCTTCCTCTCCCCCCTTCTGTCTTCATCCTCCTCCTCCCTCCAGGGCCAATGCTTGGGAAAGGCTTGCAGGGCCCCAGGCTGTGGGTTATCGGCTCTGACACGCCTCTCGTCAGCTCTCTCCTGAGGAGCAGTTTTGTGGTTTCTCAGGGACAGCCCCAGTGGACGCGTACCACTCTGATGGTCCTCAGCCCTGCGCTCCAGCGGATTACAGGAACAGGAGCCATCCTCTCTGCTGGAAGCTCCTGGAGAACAGATTCTTTTCTTTTCAGCCTCAGGCCAGTGGCCTTGCCCCACTCCCACACAAGGCAGGTCACTTTGGGTACATAAGAAGCGTGCACATAGGGCTCAGTGATCGGAGCCCTGGCCGCTTTTTCAGAGGTCCTGAGTTCAATTCCCAGCACCCACATGGCGGCTCACAACTACCTATCCCTGTAGTCTCATGGGATCCGGCGCCCTTCTCTGATGTGCAAAGGTACGTGCGGACGAAACATCCATATGCATAAAATACATAAATAAATAAACCTTAAGACGTGTACACACTGCCTTGCCACCACGTCCCCCCCCCCCCCCATAGCTGGGTCTCTAAGCTCTCCTCTCTCAGCTTAGCGACTTCAAGCAAATCTGGCCAAGGCTTTTCACATAGCACATAGACTCCCCTGATTCCAGAGGTGCCAATCAAACTCTCTACACAAAGCCTTCTTCACCTGATGAGAGGTAAAGGAAAATCAGCATGGAGAGTGAGTGAGGAGATGGCATCTCAGGAACCCTGTACCATGTCCCAGTCTCCTGTACCAATGCAGAGACTGGTAAGAGTCCACACAAATAAACAATTCCCACAACTGCAACCTTAATTCGCTCACGAGGGAGATGCCGCCTGGCCTGATCAGCTCTTCAGGGCCTACTTCTTAATATCGTACATTGGCAATTCCATATCAGCACGAGGTGGGAGGGGCATAGAGACCATGGCAGTTGGGCACTTGAGCACACAACTGCATTGACTTGGCACTTAGGCCTCAGAAACTGAGAAATGGCTGTTCCGAATCACACCTCATGGCCCCTCCTGCCTCCTGACCTCAGCACATCCATAGCTTTGCTTGTCTCCATACCATTTGTTCTTGGTGTCTTTCTCACAGTTGACTTTTGTTGTTGTGTTGTTTGGTGAGACAGGGTTTCTCTGTGTACTCTGGCTGTCCTGGAACTCACTTTGGAGACCAGGTTGGTCTTGAACTCACAGAGATCCACCTGCCTCTGCCTCCCAAGCACTGGGATCAAAGGCGTGTGCCACCATGCTCTGCTGAAGGTTGACTTTTTTCTCCTATCCCTAAGCATCTGTATTTTAATAAGCTCCATTTAACTCGCTTATTACAGCAGGGACTTGCCCCTGACACTTTATTTTCCATTCTCCTAGCTTTCTCACTATTTATTCTTTGTCTGTCTCCCTCCCCATCTCCCTTTCTGTCTCCCCATCTCCCTCCTCCTTTCTTCCCTCTTTCTTTGGATAACTTATTTGAAGTGGGTTTTCTTAAATCTTTTTTTCTCAACACAATTTGAAAACTGGGCACCTTAATTTTCTTCATAATCTCTTCTATTGTTATTTTTAATATTCACTTTTTAAAAATAGGATCTCGTTATGTAGCCCTGGCTGCTTTGGAACTCACTAAGTAGGTCAAGCTGGCCTCAGAATCAGAGACATGCCTGCCTCTGTCTCCTGAGTGCTGGGATTAAATCCATTATCCCACTGTCATGCCTGCTCAGTTAGTTTTAGTTTTTTGTTTTAGGTTAGTTTAAGTCTAAAAATATCTAGCATCATCTATATGCCCTAAACAATGTAAGACCTGAAACAAGGTTTTACTCTTCCCTGTCCTCAACATCTGTCTCATCACACATGTGCATCTAAATTTTCTTGGATTTACACTAAAGATTGTTATATTACTTTTATAACCCATGTCTGCTTCCAGGCTATTGGGTCAATTTTATAATATTGTTTTCATAGTAGATTCTGAGTATTCAGGCATCTTATTTCGGACTCCACATGCTTTCTCATTGCTCCACATGCTTTCTAGGATCCAAATCCTTAGCTGCTTGCCTGCCCATGCTGTCCATGGCATGCTTGGAAGGACCATTTTTCCTCTCCCCTTGCTGCTAAACCTGCTCCCATCTGAGCATGGTTCTAACCCCTTTCTTGGGGGCCCTAAACGCTTATTGATTTACTCCCCAGTGGTTCTTCTTATTTATTTAGTGGCTTCTGATGGGATTCCCGAAAGTAGGAAGTTTATTTGTTCCACAGTATCCAGTGAGCAGTTTCCTTTCTGAACTCACAGTCCTGAGCCTCCCGCCTCAGCCGTTGTCCCCTGTGAAGCAGGAAGTCACTTGGTCCATTATACTGCAAGGCAATACTTGTCCTGCACCATGACCAGTCAAATGAGGGTCCATGCAACCGATGACCCCTCTATGCCCTAAGGCTTCCCGGGCTACAGAAGATGGCTCGCCAACCTCGTGCTCTGGCACCCTCTAGTGGCCACTGTTATGCGTGCACTGTCTGCATTGAGTTCCACACCCTGACCTTCCGGCTGGTCTAACTGAATGCCCTCCTGGTGACCTCTGCCCACGCACAGATCGGCCCGTTCACCTAGACCTTTAGAGGCAACTATGTAGACACAAGGTTGAAGACTGGGGCTCCCCAGGGGACTGAAAGGAAGCAACATATGTTGCCTTTCCGGAGGGCTCGCCCTCTCTAAAGGATCTGGCCGGGCTTTCAGGCGCACGCTGCTGGAGACCCTTTCTTCTTCACAGGCAGTCGCCGCCTCAGATATATCCTGCAGGAGACGAGTCTGCACCTCATCTGAAACACCGACGAAGCGTAACAGGCAGCAGCAGAAGCTGACACCACCTCCAACTCTGTCTCCTCTCTCCTTGGCACATCTCCTGCAGAAAATTTCACTCAGCTTGGAGACATTGTTAATTCTCTGATACTATAACAAAGTACCCGAGATAGCAACTTACAAAGAGCAAAGAAGATGAGCTGAGCCTTTGCTTTGGAGCCTGGGGGGGACACAACTCACCGTGGTGGAAGCAAAACCACCTGGACCCAGTGAATGGCAGACAGACAGACAGAGGCAGAGACAGACAGACAGACAGACAGAGGCAGAGACCCTCGAGTTCAGCCGAGTCTTCCTGCGGGTCATCACGGCTGGGCTTGCTCACTGTTGACATTCCCCGCGGAGGAGGGGGCCGAGAGGGTCACGGGCCCCTCACCTGACCCTCCAGCCACAATTCCCAGCCAGCTGCATATAACTGCCGGCCCTAACTGCACTTGGCACCGGGGCCTTGGGGAGAGACTAGAATACACACAGGCTGGGAGAGTCTGAGGGAAGAGGGTTTCACTTTCCAGCTCTGAGGGAAGCGGCCATCCACGCAGGCTGAGGCTGAGGGCTTTCCAGTGACACTGTTCTGGGGGTCACCCACATTCCCGTCAGTAACTCCTCGTTTCTACTCCGTGAGTAAACCCAGTACATTCATTGGTTTTCTAGGAGGAGCTTTGTTGGAATCAAACTTTGGTTGTCAGTGGAACCTTGAAAGAAGGTGGTAACCGTTGCCTAGCCACCACCACCCCCAACCCAGGAGGAAATTCTCCCAATATCATCACTCTCTCCACCTGAGACCAACCAACCAGCAGGAATCTGAGACTCAGAAATGCCCTTCCCCTAGACCAGATTGCAGTAAAGAGACGCCAGGACCAAGGCAACTCTAATAAAGGAAAACACTTAATCGGGCTGGCTTACAGTTCAGAGGTTCAGTCCATCATCGTCATGGCGGGAAGCATGGAGGGTGCGGGCAGACATGGTGCTGGAGAGGTAGCTGAGAGTCCTACCTCTGGATGTAGGGGCATCGAGGAAATGAGACCACACGGGATGAGGTCTGAGCATCTCAAGGCTCGCCCTCCAGTGACTGCTTTCTCCACAAAAGCCATAGCAACTCCAAAAGGCCACAGCTCCTAATAGCCTCTGTGGGCCTCTGTGGGCCATTGTCTTCCAAACCACCACAGCAGGGCCCACTCCTGCCTCTTCGCCCGTCCGTCCAGCTGAGAGCATGCCTGGATCCTTACCACGCTTTCCTCCTCAGGCTTTCATCTTTAGGATTAAGAGGTGGCTATGGGGTGGCCGTTGGGCAGTGGGAGAAAAGAAGCCCAAACAAGAGAGCTGGGTGTTCTTAATCCTGTGTATCACCCCCTTGAGCTGCACAGCAGAGCCAAGAAGTCTCCGTTGGAGGAATTGCAACGGGGATGGTTCTAGCGAAAGGTTGTTGTAGATCAGGAAAGTGAAAATGATGTAATAATTTAGGGGACCCTGAAGGCAGTGTAGAGAACCAGTTGAGTGGCAGAGATGTGGAGTAGGAGGGTTTGTTCTTTCTTTTTTTTTTTTTTAAAAAAAAAGATTTATTTATTATTTATACAACATTCTGCCTGCACACCAGATCTTACTATAGATGGTTCTGAGCCACTGTGTGGTTGCTGGGAATTGAACTCAGGACCTTTGGAAGAATAAGTGTTCTTCCAACAACAAGCGAGCCATCTCTCCAGCCTAAGCCTGTCATTTCTAACATGTGTGAGCCACCACACTCACTAGTTATCTGAGTGAATAAATACACAGAAAGCTACAGGAAGTGCGGAGAGAGAGAATGGTGGGGAGAGGGGTAGGAAGACATAGATAGCGCCAAAAAGACTAGGAAAGCCACAGAGCGGAAGAGCTGGGAGTAGTGGTGCGGGACATCTTGTGAAGAACTCAAAGAAGGCCAGGGAGACCGCTACAGAGAGCCGTGCTTGTGAGAAAGCCATGCAGAGGCCACTGGGTGGCCTGTATGGTCACAGCCGTTTCCTGTTTTCGCCTTGCTCAGTCTTTAGTAACCGAGTCTCTAAGCCTAGAGCCCTGTGCGGGCTCTCTCACCAGGTGCCAGCAGCGCCCAGGGAGCACCAGAGCTGAGGCTCACAGAGGCAGCTCAAGGATCTGTCTTCTTTACCCACATTGCCGTGAATGTGCCTATGTGATAAGTAAGTCCCAGCTTCAGAAATAACCTTACTTAGCACAGTTTTAGACTTTTAGAACATTTGCAAATCAGCACAGTTCCACACACCTTTTTTTTGTCATCAGCTTCCCCTTTCACTAACATTCTACATTTGCATCGTGCGTCTTGTTATAACTGGTAGACAAGTATTGATATAATGTTATAGTTAGCATATGTAATAGTTATATAATTATTATATTATATATTTATTCTATGATAAGACACATGTTATATTAAGCCTATATTCTGTAACATAATAATTGTTTTTTATGTGTGTGAATATGGTGGGGGTGTTCAGGGTGGGCCACGGAGGGAAGAAGAAGGTTTTGGATCCCATGGAGATGGAGTTACAGACAGTTGTGAGGTGTATGGCATGGGAGCTGAACTCTGGTCTCTGAAAGGGCAGCAAGCACCCTCAACCTCTCAGCTGCATCTCCCGCCCCAAGTTCTGCTCATTGTAACAAGAACATAAGATCAAATATTCAGCTCTCATTGCATATATAATCATTACCACTTTTCAAAATCCTTTATGTTTCAACCAGTCAGCCCTAACTCCTCTGAAACCTGTGGCAACCACTGACCCAATTACCATCTGTACAGATTTACTTTTTCAGAATGTCAGGCAGATGAACTGCACATTGTATTTTTCACACTAGCTTCTTTGTCGTGGTAATATGCATTGAAATTTTACCGGTGGTGGTGGTGGGTGCTGGTTTCTCATTTTATAGATGATAGCACGTTCATTCTGATGGCTTAAGAGTTTCAAGCACATGAATGTGCTATAAATTTGTTTATGCATCCATCTATTGGAGGATGTACTTATTGATTACTCTGCTAGAAAGTTATTAATAAAACTGCTATGAATTTATTTTTAGGCATTGTGTGGCCACAAGTTTTCAAATTTAGATGTTACATACTTAGAAGCACAGTTGCTGGAGCATGTGATGAGATTACATTCACCTCTCTCTCTCTCTCTTTTTTTTTAGAAAAGTGTTAAACTTGGGACTTACAGGTGAAGTAGAATACTGAAGCTGCCACTGTGAAAGTAAGTGAGGACGAGAGAGATAAAGTAAAAACAAAAACAAAAAACCAAAATGCTCTACTCCAAAGAGAGAAAGAGAAGAAGAGCTTCAAAACTCACAGGGGAAATGAAAGGCCACCTCAAAAGAGCCAAGCAAAGGCCAGAGACACTGGTTGAAGACTGATGCTTCAACCCTGCTGCTCACTGGCAGCTACTTTCAAACAGTAAGCCCTCGGGACAGGCCCACAAGCCTGGAGCCAATCACAGTGCGGTGGTTTGAATAGGAATGGCCCCCAAAGAGTCCTACGCTTGAATCCTTGGCCCATAGGGAGCAGCACTACTAGGAGGTGTGGCCTTGCTGGAGTAGGTGTGGCCTTGTTGGAGAAATGCTCAAGCACCCAGGGTGGGACACACACTCTTCCCTTCTGCTGTCTGTGGATCAAGATGCAGAACTCTCAGTTCCTTCTCCAGCACCACGTCCGCCTGCACGCGGCCGTGTGTCCCACTATGATGATAAACGGTAAATCAGCCCCAGTTAAATGTTTTCCTTTATGAGAGTTGCCATGGTCATGGTGCGTCTTAACAGCAATAAAACCCAAATTAAGACACATAGGTTTTGGTGAGACGGATTCTTCTCACAGACAGGTCAGCAGTGAAGATAAATCCCTCTGACTGTGAGGGCCAGGTTTCATCCTGAGAGAGAAGCTATTGGTAGAGCCTTAGCTATCCTCAGGGCCTGAAACCATGGAACAACCCGAAGTCAAATCTAGTCCAGTTTAGTTCACCAGAGCTCCAGGGTGAGGGAAGGGCAGTGGGGAGGGAAGGGCAGGAACACGGACGGTCGGAAGGTATAAACATCAGAAGGCTCCAATCAAACAGGATACGGAAGAGATATGGCCCTCTGCCAGCCGGAACTTATCTGACCAGAGGCAGATAACCCTAACCCTAAGGCCAGTGCTTAAGTCACCTCAGCTTTGTTCCCTGATAGAACATGGAGCTCTGACGCTCCACGCGTGTAGCTACAGTGTTGGAGGTTGGTCTGATGCGTGTTCCTGGCCTTCAAGATCAGGTTACACCTATCCTTGTTTTGTACACCTGCCTAAGACATTCTACCAGATTGGTTGATTAAACGGCCAGTACCTTTGCAGTGCAGAATGGGGTAGGCATTCACTAGTTGATGAAATTTTAATGTCTAATTATTATTGTACTGTTTTGTGACAACTCCATTTTTTTTTTCTCTAGTGAAATGACTTTGCCTCTTTGTCAAAACTTAATTTGCTGCATTTGTGTCTGTCTCTCATTTCTCTGTCCTATTCCCGTTTTTCAGTGTGCCTATTCTTTCACAGGTAGCACATTAGCTGGGTCCTGTAGCTTCAGAATTAGTCTCACAAAAGGAGAATCCTCCTGTTATGTTTGCTTTTTCAGTTTTGTGCACGTTATTTTATGTCTTGCTCCATATCTTGAACATTATCTTTTTATACACATCAGAATTAGAGCAACTGCCAAGCATGGTAGTTTCTAACCTATGAAAAATTAATTAAATATGTTTCAGAAAGAAAACTAAAGATGAACTAGGTGATGAAACATGAAAAGAAACAAATATTTGCTAAAGATGTAAGAAAGGACAGAAAACTTAAAGAGGTTTTCTACTCTAAAACAATGGTGGAAATGTGACATTATTGATACTTCCTCCCCCTGTGGACATGGGTCCTAGTTCCTATATACAATTGCCATCCAAAAAACTTGAGTCAGCTTCATGCTGATTCGTATAACTGTTACCCAGACCTCTTACAATCCCCTCGCATGACAGAGGTCTAGCTTCCCTGAAATTAACACACAAAGACATCCAGCTGAGCACATTCCTTAAAAATGGAATACCTTACGATTTGGGATTTCAACTTAACAACAATGTTTGTGAAGAAGTCATCACACAACGGTCTATTACATTTCACATTAGTCTCAGCAGTGAAATACACAGTGACATTCTGCTTAGAAAGAAAAACGACATCATACAATTTTCAGGAACATGGATCGATCTGGAAAGTGAATAAATTGTAAAAGGCACTTGTTTTTTGTGGCTAGTCTTTGCTAGTCTTTGTGGGTCCTTCCCCCCCTTGTTCTCCCCCCTTCGACAGCCCTGGTTTATTCCCTAACATTAGATAGGAGAGAAACAAGGATAGAGGGGAGAAAGAAATTAAGAAAATCCATGAATCCAACTTCTTCTCTTTGGTTTCTTCTGTGGTGCTACTAAGAAACTAACCAACCTCCCTAAACAGCCACCAACCACCAACCCCTCCTCTCGGGGCCCTCGCATTTATGTACCCTCTGAAAAGTTCCCAGCATTCCAAACATCTAGCAATCGTAGAAATTATCTATATCTGGCAAAAACACGCTTCAACTAAAGCATGAGGCAAATCATACTCAGCTGCTGTGGACAGTCCGAAGCAGACCCACATCCCTACACCTGGGATCAAAACGGAGGCACATTCTTGTAATTCTTCTGGGTTTTTTAAAAAGAAATAAAAATTCCAGAATTCTCAATAATGTCACTACAGTTTCTAAGAAGAATGGGTGCTGAAGTGACTGAGAGTCTTGGTTAGGGTTCCATTGCTGTGGAGAGACACCAGAACCACTGCAACTCTTATAAATAAAAGAGAACATTTAATTGGGGCTTACAATTGGAGTTGCAATGTGGGCAGGAATGGAGCAGCCCCTCCCTTGCCAACTGGTGAGTCTCGAGACCCACCTCAGAGTGGCCAAAGGGTTTATGCCCAGTTTTTCTGTACAAGAAAGTCTCTTTGTTATGCACCCTCAGCAGGAGATTGAAGATAGAAGCTATGCAGGTCCTATCCGTTGGGTCTCCATGCCTGTTTCCTCTGACTGAGAAAGAACATTCCTTCTGTTCTTGAGACTGCCTTGTGCTGTACCTGTGTTCTGCCTTTGTTTCTGTCCAACCAAGCCTGGGTGCTCTTGTTTTTTGTTTCTACTTTTCAGTTATAAAGAAACAATTGCCTTTTGGATATGAGTAATAATAAAAATGTATTGTCACATGGCCTTCACATTTTAGACCCAAGCATGTTTGTCTCAAAGTTTCCAGATCCCCTACTCTGGTTAGAGTGTCACCAATTCTAGAGCAGGTCCAATGGGCTGTTGAGAAGAGCGTTTATTCCATCCTTGTCGAATATTCTGTCTATATTTGTTAAGTCCATTTGATGTATGGTATAGTTTAAAACCTTGTAGTGCTGTTTTTTTAGAGGGGGCTGAGACTTAGTTGGATGACTTATGGACAGACATGGATATTACCTCTATAGCAATGTTGTTGCCATTTTCAAATGCATGGCAAGAGCAACGTCAGGGAGAAAGGGTTTGTTTAGGAATGTTGTTGAAAGAGGTACTGTTCATCATGGAACAGGAAGGCAGCTGGCACACCAGCAGGCAGTGAGCAGAGAGAAGAAAACAGGTGCTCTGCTTTGCTTTCTTGTTTTTATCCAGTCTAGGATCCCAGCCCATGAAATGGTGCTTTCTGAATTTAGGGACTATCTTCCTGAGAGCCTCATTTAACCCAACTAGGAGGCGTATCATACACAACCCGAGGGTGATTCTGCTCTGTCAAGTCGAGAATCACAATGGCGCCTAAAATCACCCACCATTATTACAATATTACATCAGCATTTAGCTTTTACGTCCGTTAGAGCTTGGTTTATGCAATAGGGAGGAGCTCCAATGTTTAGTACATATATGTATTTAGCATCATCTTCTTGAGCTGTTCCCTTTATTAAAATGTAGCAACCTTCTTATTTTGGCTTGAAGTTTGCTTTATCTGTTAACACGATAACTATGCCAACTGTTTAGTTTCCGTTCACTTGGTTGTTGTAGAAAATATAAATAGCAATTAGTGTTTATTATTAAATGCCTATAATTATTACAGTGGTTATTATTAACCCACTACCCTAAATGCCAATATCAATGAAAGATGCAGGTAGCTGTTGTATTTTAAGTAAGCCTTATTTCACCTGGAGCTGTGCAGACCTTATCCCCTGCGCTACCTCATGACCACCCAGCCCCACTTCCCACGCCGTTTGCCTTACTCATTCCTATCTGGGCTTCTTCCCATCCATAAGTTCACAAATACTTGCTTATGCTCTTTGTCTGGGCTGCTCCTCTCCATGCCGGTCTTCAGAGGTCACTCCTTCTGGCCCACGGGATCTTTACCTATCCCATGGTGGCTCTCTCCTTCTTTCTCCTCCACCTGTCTCCTTCTCGTGCTCCTTCTCTCCTCAAAGCCTGAGAACTTTTGCCATTCCTAACTCACTCTGCCCTGCCCAGATATGTAGGCATCTATTCAGCCAATCAGGGATTACAAATGTCATTTTGGGGTACATGAGTGTTTGTAAAAGAGCAAGTGGGCCTGAGGGGAAGGCACAGAATAATTAACAATCAAACACAGAGCACCAGACCATGCCATTATACATGACAGAATGTTTTGTGCCCTTCCACACTAGGTCTGTAGGTGTTTGTCATTGAGGCGTTGTTTCTTGAAGACATAAGATAGTTATTTCTAGTTTTTAATCTAGTCAGTCTGTTTGCAGCTCTTTATTGGTGAGTTGAGGCCATTTACATTTCATGTTATTTCGGAAAGATATTTACTCTTATAATTTTGCTGCTTGTTTAGATTACTGTTTATCCTTTTCTTTCTCATCTATAGTATCATGAATTTAGATAGGATGGATTCCTTCCTAGGTATTTGTGCGTCTCTTCTCATGAAATTTCTTTATTGTGTTCTGCTTGTTGAACCTGTCTTCTTCTCTGTATAACATTCCTTTACATGTTTTCTTTAGTGCTGGCTTCATGAACTTCCGCTTGTTTGCCCTAGTGTCTTTATTTTACTGTCAACATTACCTGTTTATTTTAAAGGGAGAAATGCTTTATTTTGGCTTATGGTTTAAGATGGTTTAAAGTAAGAGGAAGGCATGCTGGAGTTTATAGAGTGAGGCTTCTCACATCTTGATGGTTTAATAAAGGAGATGAATGCTGATATGAATGCTCATCTTACCCATGCCGCTGAAGGCATCGATGTTTTGGAATCCTATCACAGATACTTCTCTTACACTGTCTCCAAGAGTTGGATGTTATAAAATAACCACTGGTGGTTATGATCCTTTGCCTTCAGGAACAGTAGGGATGATGTAAAACAGGAGATGCAAATTAATGCAAGGGATAGATTTGCTCAGCAGTTACTGTTTCTTTACATCCAGGGCAAAGCAGCTCCAGCAGAAAGAACAAGTGCATTTGGGAGTACTGGAAAAAAACATTGTTTTCTGGCAAACAGTGGTTAACGATCAGAGACCCCAATTAATGGTACAAATGAATGGTGTTGAAATACAAGGTTTGTTAAATATAGAAGCTGATGTCAGTAGCCTCTCCCAAAAGTCTTGGAATCCAAAACGGCCAATTCAGAAGGTTTATACACAGTTTATAGGAACTGGTAATTTATCTCAAGTAAGACAAAGTGTATGGTGGATTAAATGTGTGGGACCAGAAGGGAAAACAGGGAGGTTGAGACTTTATGTGGCTGATATATTAACAAATTTGTGGGGAAGAGATCTTTTACAACAATGGGGTACTCACATTAATATTCCTGCGATCCCAGAGACAGCCAGTGATGAAATTAGGGGTGAAATGGTGATGCTCCTGGGGAAGGTCTCAATATGTGTCATCAAGAACAATCGCAAGCTTTTCCTGCTGTCCAAGCACAGGACATCACAAGGACTGAGTTTCCAAATTTCTAAGAGGGGCCACTGCTGAAATACCAACAGCCTTGCCCCTAACTGGTTATCAAGCAGACCTGTGTGGCAAGAGCAGTGGCCCGTAACAAAAGAGAAATTGCAGGCACTTGAATAGCTGGTACAAGGGCAGCTGGAGGCTCAATATATGGAGGAGTCCACCAGCCCAAGGAGTTCCCCACTGTTTGCTGGAAGAAATCAGAAAAATGGAGGAAGATAACAGGTTTAAGAGCAGCAAATAGAATAATTCAACCAAGGGGTCCTTTACAACCTAGAATTTCTTTACCTTCTCTGTTAGCTAGGTCATAGCCTATAATAGTAATTGATTTAAAAGACTGCTTTTTCGCAATTCCTTTGCGTGAGCAGGAAAGGGAAAGGTTTCCTTTCTCTGAACAATAGTCGTCCAATAAAGAGATACCACTGGAAGGTATTTCTACAGGGAATGTTAAATAGTCCAACTTTATGTCAATATTTTGTGCAACAACCGCTAGAAATAATTCAAAGACAATTTTCTCAATCTATTATTTATCATTACATGAATGGTATTTTGTTGGCTGATTCTGATGAAGATACTTTAGAGAAAATGTTTAAGGAAACACAAAGAATTCTGCCATGCTGGGGGTTACAAATTGCTCCAGAAAAAAATGCGGAGAGGAGATTCTAATAGCTGTCTGTGTTATAAAATAAGTCATCAAAATAATTCAACCACAAAAAGTACAGATCCATAGGTATCAAATGCAAACTTTAAACATTTTCAAAAATTAATGGGAGATATTAACTGGCTGAAGCCTATGATTGAATTAAATACTTATGAGTCGAATAATGTTTCCAACATTGCAAAGAGATTCAGATTTAAACAGCCCAAGATGTCTAACAGTTGAAGCAGAAAGAGTTAACTCTGGTAGAACAAACACTGTAAGATGCCTATATGTTTCAACTTTTGCTTAATTGTTGTAGAAAAAAAATGTGTTGGACTATGTCTATTACTAGCCCTAAAATTATCATGGCGGTATTATTTAATCCACTATCACAAATAACATAGCACAGATCTGATTTTATAAAAGCCTTATTTACCTTGGGCCAGGCAGGTATTTCACCTA
The DNA here is from genome assembly GCF_030254825.1 of Meriones unguiculatus. Lineage (NCBI taxonomy): Eukaryota > Metazoa > Chordata > Mammalia > Rodentia > Muridae > Meriones > Meriones unguiculatus. Next base: position 6,487,497 of record NC_083356.1, read on the forward strand.
CGTTGGCTTAATAACCTCACCATCAATCTCCAGCCCCCACCCAGTGCCATCTACCTTAATCCTCCTCATCTGGTCTACCTTCCATACATAATCCCATGGTACTTGCTTGTATTCTTCACCTGGGCCTTCTCATGCCATTATTGGGCTCCTTTCTCTCTGCCCATGTGGCTTTTCTCCACGCTAACCCATCAAGACATCCCCCTTCTTCCTCTCTTCCCATCCCTCTGTCTCCTTTGATTATCCTGTCCTCAAAAGCCCGACAATCTTAGCCATGCCTACTCCTTTCTGCCCTGCCCAGGTACAGGCCGTTTAATTACCCAATCAGGTAGCTTTACACAACAAGGATAGGTGTCCCTAGATCTTGAGGGCTAGTGACGTGCATCAGACCAACCTCCAACACTTAATGTATTGTACATAAGCAACTTTTTTGAAAATGTGATGTCAAGTTCTAGTTTTATGAATGCTAACTATTGCAAACTGTTCAGGATGATTGGAGATGCAAATTAGTAGTTAGCCACCTATAAATAATCTCACTTGTAGTCTTGTTATATATTAGTTTAATTAATTACAGAAATACGCTTTATTTAGTCTCTTGGATATATTTTCAAGGTTAAGTAGATAGTACATAGCTAGAAACATGCAACATTGCTCTATTGATAGATAGATAGATAAAGAGATAGATAGATGGATAGATGGTCTTCAAATACTTCAGATATCCACAGAATATGGCATTTAAAGATACTTTAATAATGAAAGTATTCTCTGACAGAGAGACACATCTGTTCCTGGCAGCACCTCTAATCTACTTCAGAGATGATGGGCATCAAAGAACAAATGTGGCAAGATAGCCACTAGGGGAAAACCGTCCTCCAACTGCTGATTACAGGCTGTCTGAGCAAACTGTGAACAGGCAGGTCACTGGAAAATGGACTGTTCAACTTTGCAGAGGCTACGTGGTCAGTCCTTCAAAATTCTCATCACAGGGGCTGGAGAGATGGCTCAGAGGTCAAGAGCACTGGCTGCTCTTCCAAAGGTCCTGAGTTCAACACCCAGCAACCACATGGTGGTTCACAACCATCTGTAATGAGATCTGGTGTCCTCTTGTGTCATGCAGGTGTACATGTAAGTAGAACTCTGTCTACATAATAAATAAATAAAATTTAACAATTTCCTCATCACAGAAAACCATGTCAAATATTCTTGGCTAGTAGGCTGAAGATTGGATGCCCCAACACTGAAAAACCTCTGGTGACTGTCCAGGCAGTTAGCTCTGTCATTACTATAGTTCTAGAAACTGTTGGCTCTATGCTTTCTACATGGTTAGGTAATATAATTTCCTTCTAAGGCTTCTGATAGGGTTGAATACTAGATAATCATAGTCTCGCTACAATTACGTTCAGGTGTTTAGGAACTAAGACAAGGTTTTAGGGGTGTGGTCTAGGACTCAGAGCACAAATATGAGGCTGCGAAAGGTGTGGCAGTGGTGCCCCGCTTTACATTCGTCCTGACGTCTGACCTCAGGTCCTCGTTCTTGTGTGAAAGCGCTGTTTTTAATGAGCCATTTCCCCAGCCCTCATTTGTTTTTTATGATTATAATTAAGTCTAAAATATTAACAAGTATGTCAATTACATCTACTTTATTCGTCCATGTTATAGTTTATCCTTTAAAACACCAACCCTCTTTTATAAATGTAAAAACTTGAAACAAAACATTTTTATCATGCCAACACAATAAAGAGGAGAATACTAGCTACAGAAATAGACACGGTCTCTCTCCTGGGGAGCAAGGGTATCCTATTACGATGCACCCTGTTTTCTATTAAGGGTATTGTGTGAACGGGTCATGGTGACGCGCGCCTGTAATCCCAGCACTCAGGGAGGCAGATATCTCTGAGTTCGAGGCCAGCCTGGTCAAAATATGGAGTCCAGGACAGTCAAGGCTACACAGAAAAAACCCGTCTTGGAAAACCAAAAACCAAACCAAACCAAACAAATAACAAAACAAACAAACAAACAAACAACCCAATACAACCAAACCAAACCAAACCAAAAAAAAGTACTGTCTGGGTGGGAGGTGGATGGAGAGGGGTGAAGGTGGTCAATGGGCACAGTGTTAATTAGGCAGTGCTCTGTTACACAACACGATGGTTACAGAGCGGACTTTGAATGTTCTGAACACACGCATAGCAATATATTTGAAGCAGGACCCGGAGTTTGAGGATAGATTGGTCTGCGTCGTGAGATTCTGCCTTTAAAAAACTGTCTTCGGTGTGCGCGGCTATTGTATCTTCTTGGTTGTGAAAGGAGCTGATGCCAGGAGTGACCGGCAATGATTAAAAAATTATAAAACACATACAAAACGATATTGGATTGTACACCTTCACCGCTAAGATCCTCTAGGGTGATCTCAAGAGCCTGACGGTTCACAGGAAAGCTAAGCTTCGTCTCTGCTGAATGGCTAACAGAGCCTTTGATTTGATTCTGTCACACAACTGTTTCAACAGGTTTTTAGATTCTCCTCAATCGTCTTCTTTACAAGAGAAAGGTCCTTCAGAAGGTTTTGTTTCATCAGAACCATGTATTTTTAACACCTCTGGGTCACTGCAAAAAAAAAAAAAACCCCAAAGCTGCAGCCTTTGGGAGAGACAAGGCTGCCATTCACGCATTCCTCAAGCGGGTTTTGTTTTGTTTTTTAAACCAGTCATTTGTAGGTGCTCGGCTCTGTCGAGAGCTTGGAGAGACACCTCCCCAACCTTCAGTGTGACGTGACGGGCAGTGAGCAGCCAAGCAGCACAGGATGAAGGTGCCCGGGAAGCAGAGCAGGAGGGGACGCGGCAGCCAGCAGTCGGGGAGAACGCGGGGGAGATCAGTGATCGACGGGGCTCCAGGTGGGGAGGGCACCGCTCGGGCCGGGCGACATCAGCGCGCGTGGACAGCAGGAGAACAACGAGGAAAGGCGACAGAGAGCGTGGGGCGCGGGGGAGGAAGAACGAAAGGGCCAGCAACTGAGGAAAAGCCCGTAAAAACACCTCTGAAGTAGAAAAAAAAAAAAAAAAAATCTGGGAACGTTCTACCGAACGGAAGCGCTTAAAGCCAAGCAAGCTCGTTCGGCCTCCGTGGCGCGGGCTTAGGACGTGGACGGGCGCCCGGGGCCGGCGGGGCAAGGTGCGCCGAGAGCGCACGGCCGTCTCCCGAGCTACCCCTGCAGCGACTCAAGACATCATTGTCCCCACGGACGCGGCCGCCGGGCAGGCGCGCGGGAGAGCGCTGACCCGGGAGGCCCGCGGCCGGCGCATGCGCGTCGCGCTCCGGGCGGCGGGAGGGCGGGGCGGGAAGGTTTCCCAGAAGCCTCCGCCGCTCGCGGCCGCCCGAGCTCCCGCTCTCGGGGCGCGCGGCGCGCCCCGCCCACCGCGTCTGCCCGTCCCCCCCCCCCCGCCACCGCCTCGTAGTTTACCGGCGCCGCCTGGAGGTCCGGTCGGGCACTGCGGCGCCCGCGCACAGGCAGCGTGCGGCGGCCCCGGCCGCCCGCCCGCGTCGTCACCACAGCGCGCCGACCTGTGGCGGCGCGGCTGAGCCCCGCGGTGGGAGGGAGGGGGGGAGGGCGGGCGGAGGGAGGGAGGGACGCCGCCAGACACGGCGGGGGAGGGGAGCGGCGGTGGCGCAAGCGGCGGCGCGGAGCGGCGCTGCCCGGGTCCGCTGCTGCGTGGCTGCGTGCTCCCGACCCGGCCGGCCGAGCCCGCGGGCCCGCGCGCGCTTCCCAGCGGCCGCAGGAGTCCATGGTGCGGAACTTCGCGGCGGACTGACGGGGGCCCCGGCCTCCTGCGCTGGCGCGGCCGCCGGAGCGACGCCTGGACCTCGGCCTCAGGTAAACACGGCTGGCCGGGGCGGCGGAGAGGGGCCCGGAGTGGACGGGCCGGGCCCGAGCGGCCGGGGAGGGGGCCGGGCGGGCGGGCGGGCGGGCAAAGTTTGGGGCTCGCGCGCCGCCCGGGCGGCGGCCTGCGCGGCGAGCAAAGTTGGAGCCGCGGGCGCGGGCCGGAGGTCCCGCTTCGGCGCGGGGCCTAGGCGCGGGGCCGGCGCGGCGGCGGCGGCGGCGGGAAGGGGCTCCCAGCCAGAGCCGCAGGCGCCCCCCCGCCCCGGGGGGAAACGTGTCGCCCGGGCTTCCGGGCGCTCCCAGGCTGGCGGCTTCACCCCTGGAGTTCGCGTTGAGCGCCGAGCCTCCCGGCCCCGCTCGGGAAACCAAACTTCGCTAGGCTGTGACCTCCCCAGCGCCTGAATGAGGAAGAGCCGGCGCCTGGCCCGGGCCTTCCCCTCCGCTGCCCTCCGCGGCCGCCTCCCCACCCCCACCTCGGTTTGGAAACCTGCTGCCTGGGCTGACCACGGAGTCACCGGCCCGGGGGTCGAAACCGAGGCTGGTCACTCAGCCCGCCTTAGATCTAGGGAGTCCGTGCCTTTGGAAAGGTTGTTTGCATATGCGCGGTTGTCTTGCACGTATCTCGAAAAATTAATCAAAAAGACACCTGGTGGTAATTGAGGAAAACATTCCCGGATTGAAATGAAGTCTATTAATATGTATAACACTGTATTACGTGAGTATATAATCATCTTCGTATGTGATATGGTAAACAATACATAATGGAAGTTTTACATGTTAACTGTGTAAAACTACAGCCTTACTGTAGTCTTCCTGTGTCTGGTCACGGCTTGTTTCGTTTTGGATACTATCTTTGTATAAGCAGTGCAGTAAGATATTTAAGCATTAACTAATGAAAAAGTTTTAAGCATGTCTTGACTAATAGATGGAAGCGTTAAACTTCCTTCCCCCAGCTTGGTTCATTTTCTCTGAATTTTGGGAAAAGCGTATGAACTTGTGTTTTCTCATTTTAAAGGAAAAAATAACTCATATGATTATTTCCTGCAGCAGCAGAACAGTGAAGGTAATAGATTCTTGGTCTTTAAATTTTATTGTGTAATCCTGTCTCTCCATACCATGCTTCCCTCCCCTCCCCCCCTACTTTGGGTCTTGGTTTAATCATTTTACTATTATTTAAAACCGGAAGGAAAAAGTTGGTAGTTTTTGTATTATTGTTGTTTCACCTAATTAGACAGGAGAAATGAAATTTTGAAAATATCTTTTTATACTAGTCTGTCAGATTATATGAATTAATTTGCATTTTGTTTAGTCAGTCATTTCCTTTCTTTCTCTTTCTTTTTCTTTCGTTCTTTTGTTCTTTTTCTTTTTCGAGACAAATTCTCTCTCTGTATTCTGGGGGGACCTGAAACTTGCTCTGTAAACCAGGTTGGCTTCACACTCAGATTCAACTGCCTCTGCCTCCTCAGTGTTGGGATCAAAGGTGGGTGCCACTACTGCCTTACTTGCAGTTAATTTTTCAAAAATTAGCCGTTCTTAACGTAGCTTCATTTTAGCTGTTTTTTTGGCCCCACCCACAAATAACTAAACAGTCATTATAGTTGTCTTCCAGATTGAAGTACGTTTTAAGTTTTTAGTTGAGTAAAACTTAAATGTTGCCTTTCTGTAAGTATGTTTACACTGAAAAGACATTCTTCAATATGACCAAGGAGAAAAATAGAGAAGAAAGTATAAAATTGAGTTTTCTTCCTGGAATTCCTTCTGGGCCGCCTATCAGGTGTGCTCAACTTTCCTATCATCCTTGCGCACGAATCAGTTTACAAGCAGTTTTCATGAAAATTTGTTCTGTTAGCCAGGAAATTAAGACAAAGCGCACTTAACGTGCTGTTGTTGACTCAGAATCAGCAGCACCCTTAGTCGTGAAGTATAATGGTCACTACCCATCAGCCTGGTGTAGGTGCCACCATTCCAAGAGTGCAGTGTGTCTCCCAGTAATAAGCTAGTTATAAAGTGATATACACCGTACATCCCAGCATCCCGTATCTTGCCCCCTGAAAAGCAGATAAAGTTTTATATAGTTCATGCTGGCCTTGAACTTCTGATCCTCCTGCCTCCACCTCCCAATTGCTGGGATTGCAGTTATACTAGCTTTAAAACCTGGATCATTAAAAAAAAAAAAAAAAAAAAAAAGAAAAAGTTATTTATTTGTGTATATCCATGGAGGCCAGAAGGTGTGGGGTCTCCTGGAGTTCCAGGCAGGAGTGAACCACCATTGTGGTTCTTGGGCACTGAATTCTGATCCTCTGGAAGAGCAGCAAGTGCTCCTCACTGCTGAGCCATCTTGTCCCCACACTTAAACTCTTAATAGTCTCTTTCTCACCTTGCACTTTGTTTCACACCTGAGCAGTGGTGACTGTAGTAAACTGTAGAGTTAAAATAGCCAGTATCATGGCCTAGTGGGAGGCCTCTGTGGACCTGACACTACCCACCTGAGTTCAGTCCTTGGAACTCAGGCCCGTGAAGATGGAAGTTGTTCTCTGGTCTCAGCATGAGTGTACCACCGCAGCACAATGGTAATAAGTGAATTGGAAAAATAAACCCAGTATCATTTTAGTTCTAAGGGTTACCTTTGGATTTTGTCTTTTTAAGTTATGGCACAATAGAATTTCAGTGTAAGAATTTAAAAGAACCGTCTCTTACTTGGAAAGTAACTCCCTGAATAACACCACCACCACTTATTTTTGTTAACTCACAGTATTTAGTGCTCAGCAGCCAGAATGAGCCTTTTGTATTAGATCATGTTATTTAACTTTTCGAATGGCTTGCTTTCTTAGTCCCAGTAAATCCATAGTTCTCACTGTGGCCTTTATATTACTTAGCAGTCTTCATCCTCTTGCCTTTTCTCCAACTACATTTCTCCAGTGCTACTGAGGTGTTCTCTGACTGTTCATGTGCAACAACATCCCCTTTCCCCTTGTTTCCCATTCTGTTTTATGCCAGTTTTCCCCACGACTTTTTATCACTTTCTAACATACTGCTGTTAATTTACTAGCAAGTTTATTGTGTTTTCTTAGCCTAAGGCAGCCTCCATGAGATCAGGTTTTGTCTTATTTTTCCCTTATTCCCTTCATTTATATTGCATGTGCATGTGTGCATACAGCCCATGACTGGATGTCATTCTTGGGAAAGTGGATTCTTTCTTACGGAACTTAGGGGTCAGACCAAATCCCCAGACTTGTCTCAGGTGCCTTTACCTTCCGAGTCATCTCACTGGCCCAGGGATTGTCATTTTGCCAATGATTTACTCCTAAAAATGTGAACAATGTTCAGCATTGTAGTAGGAAAATGATGAATTTTAGTGGATTTGTATGCTTTCTGTTGTAACAAGCTAGTTTTATGATTTTTAAAGTTTATTAACGTTTACATTCATGCATTTAGACCATGTTCACATAAAGAGTCAACTTCTTTTGTTGTTGATGCATGTATGTGTCTCTTAAGTGTTCACAAATGCGGTTGGGTGCCTGCAGAGGCTAAAACTTCAGTGTTACAACTGTTTGTGAGCCATTTCACGTGGGTGCTGGCACCTGAACTCTGGTCTTCATTATTGAACAGCAAGTGCTTTTTACTTGCTGTTGTTGAGTTATCTTTCTAGCCCAGGAGTCCTTTTAAAATGAAGAGTGTCATTTTATGACCTTGACTCTGTCATTTGTCAAAACATAGAAACCCTCGAGTACTTAGCTGAAAAGCAAAGTGGTGTAACTGACCTTTTGTTTAAAAAAAGAAAAGTTACTTTAGAAGCTATGTTGGTTGTATTTTTGGTAGGTCTGTAGGGTAGGTAGAACTGGAGTTCTGGTGAAATGTCTTGAAAAGAAGGAGAAGCAGCAATAGTAGATATGGGAAGATATGGGAGGCTTTTTAGCAGTAATGGGGATGAGATGAAGAACCTTGAATAGGTAAGTGAAACAGTAGACATGGGTGAAATTGCCCAGGGTAGGGACTATCACTAAGAGAGATGCCCGTGAATGGAAACATAGTAGCCTTAAAAAGTTTACTGGGAGAATGTGAGTTCCCAGAGAACACTGTGAAGGTCAGAGAAGCAGGAGTTGAAGCCACAGTGTCTCAAGGGCCTAGATGAGAATTGCAGTTTAGTTTGATATAACAGAATGGAACTCACTGGCTTATTGAGCAAGTATTAACCCCCCCCATTGGTGTTTGTGTAATTGCTGGACTGGTTCTAAAAGTACTGAAATCAGTTTAAGAAATTATTTACCCACACTATAGAAGACACCTAATGCTTATTAAATAGTTACTGTTAGCCAATCTTTTGTACTTTTGTAGATAGTTTACCTTTTAGTTGTAGATATTGTATAAATTTCATTCAGCAGCTTTGTAATATTAAATATATTAGTCTGTTTCACAGAAATGACTTGATTGTCTAGAGAGATTAAATGACTTAAGTATTAGAGTAATTAAATATTAAGTATTAGCTTCATATCTTTATTTGGGACTATCTGATGTTGGCTTATAGGTAGACATTATATCAGTTACCCTTTCAACAAGTACATCATTGCTTCCTGGAAGGCATTTCTGTGAATCTGGCCAGGGTAACTGGGGAACTAGAAAGAGTGGTTACCTAACAGAACCATGGTGGTTATAGATTAGATGTCATTGAGTGTCTCCTAACCATAAATACAGTCTTATGAAAAGTAGACTCGAAAGGCTTGGTGATGTGGTCAGGGTTAGAGACCTGCTAACAGGAGCAAGGGTTCTAGCTCTAGCTCCCTCCAAAACAGGAAAAGTGAGAATGTTCACTCTAAAACAGCGGTCTCAGCCTTCCTGCTGCTGTGATCCTTCAATAGAGGTCCTCATGGTGACCCCCAAACATATAATTGTTTTTGTTGTAATGTAAATATCTTTTGGAGATTGAGGTTTGCCAAAGGGATCACAACCCACAGATTGAGAACCACTGCCCTAAACATACTGCTTTAATTATATACGACTTTTAGATACTGTAAATTCTGTGGGTCATTTAAACAATCACAGACTTTCAGAAGACTTGTTAAATCTAGTTTAAGCATTGTTTAAAAACCCTGAACCACTGAGATTCAGTGCAGATGAAATCTTAATTATCTTAAATGAACACAAGGACAAGGACTTTCTACTCTGTTGTTGTTAGTTATTGTTAATTTGTTTTTTGTTTTATTTTCAAGAGAGGGGTCTCACTATGTAGTTCTGACTATTCCAGAATTCACTGTGCACACCAAGCTGACCTCAAACTCACAGATGCCCTGCCTTCCAAGTGCTGGGATTAAAGGCTCCCAGCTCTGTTAAATACTTGCAATGTAAATATCAAGGTCAAATAATTAATCTTGGTATATTACCAGCATTTAACCTCAGACTTCATGTTTTGCCAATTTCCTTAGTAATTTTGTTGTTTTTCTTTGTTTGTTGGCTTTTGTGTTTTTGAGACAGGATTTCACTGTTTATCACTCCTGGCTGTCCTACATTTACTTTTTAGACCAGGTTGACCTCTGCCTCCCGAGTGCTGGGATTATAGGTGTTATGCCACCACTCTGGGCTGTAATTAGTTCTGTAACAAAGGCATTCTGGTTTACATTTCACTCTAATGTTTTTTTATACTCTTAACTTAGAAAAATCCTTAACTCTTTTTAGTAACTAATAGATATTTTGAAGGAAAGTATTCTGAGATTGAAAGGTCCTTTGTTAACAAACTTGATATTTATTTTCAGTTGTCCAGGTTTGGGCACTGAAAGTCCTTTAGTGTAGTTTCTGTAGCTTTTCTTTTCAGTTGCTTTGAGTATGTCGAAGACTTGGGGGTGTGAGAAAGAAAAGAGAAGAACAAGTTGGGGATCTTGCATACCATGAACTATTGTCCTTTACTTGAAAAGTGCTTTGTTGTATATGTTCTCAACTTTCAGCTGTGAGCAAACAAAACATAAGGGTTTAACAATGTGGGAAAGGGTGCTTGTATTTTAACACCAGGGGGAAAATCTTCAAAACAGTTCTTGCTTAATGTAATTTACTCACTCATCACACAAATCTGAGACTCAAACTCAGGTCCAGTGCTTGTAAGGCAAGCAGTTTGATAGTTAAGACATGTCCTGAGCGCTCAGTGAAGTGGTTCTTAACCTGTGGGGGTCACGTGTCAGATATCAGCTGTCTACATTACATTCACAACAGTAACAAAATTACAGTTATGAAGTAGCAACAAAATAATTTTATGATGGGGTCATCACAACATGAATGTATCAAAGGGTCATAAGAAGCAGTGGTTGTGAATCAATGCAGTGAGAAATCTGGCATTTTGTCTCTTAAAGACACAGAAATACTATTAGAATATGCTTTGGTTTTAATGCCAGGTGAAGTGATGGGGCTTCTTTGGGCTCTCTGCCACAGCTGACTATGATTTGCCTCTTGCTCTAGCAGAAGAAGCATGGTTTTGCCAGATGCAGGTAGTTTCTGGGATTGTGTGACTTTTGAGATTTTGGGAATTTTTCAGAGGGTACAAAAGTGCTAAGAGTCCTGACAGGCGGTGTTGTTGGTTGTTTTTTAGGGAGGTTGGTTGTGGTTTGTTAGTAGCCATGATCAAAGAAGGAACAAAAGTAAAGAAATTAGGCTCAGGGATTTCCCTGTTTCCTCTCCCATCTATCCTTGTTTGTGTTTGTGTGTATGTGTGTGGGGTAAAACCGAGGGAGGGGGATAAAGGGTGGGAAAAAGAAGAGCCCACAGAGTTGCAAAGGTCAGCTACAAACCACTCACTGCATTCATCTTTTAATGATTAGTGTTGGTTCAGTTTTCTTTTGACTGTTAGTTAGGTCTAGGATAAAGCATAATTCATACCATTGAAGAGCTTAGTTTTAAATCAGGCTATGGTCTATGGTCATCAGTGCTCTTTCCTCTTTCTCAAGTTTTCTGTACTCTTTTTGTTTGTTTGTTTGTTTGTTTGTTTGCTGTTGTGCTAATCTCAAAGCCAGCAGTTTTCATTGCATATATTTTTTTGTTTTGTTTTGGTTTTGGCCTGGACCTGCTGCTTTCTTAAGCAAATTTAACTGAATTAACCCTGAAAATGTTTTAAAACATTTTTTTCTTTAATTAGTCAACTGTTAACCCCTTCTTTTACCTATATCAAACATTTGACACTTTACATATGCAGTTTTTTCATTTTCTGTATCTTGTTTCTCTCCATATACAGGAAAAGTGTACAGTATCTTAATCTACATTGACCATTTATATTCTAATGTCAGGCTCAAAACCATGACTAACACAGTAGTATAAAGTAAATGAAAACATTAAAAAGTAATTATGACAACACGTTGTTTTGAAAATTCCCAGAGCAATGAAACTTACAAATTATATATGGTATTTTGTTGTAAATAACACTTGCAGCAATATTTTGAATACCTGTAAGAAAATATTTCTGTAAAGCTAGTTTTCTAAAGGAGAATAGGTATCAATAACTTCAGTAAAATTTGCAAGCTGTCATTTACTTGAAAACCCTATGGTGAGCCTGGCATGGTGGCACATGCTTGTAACCCAGCACTCAGGAGGTGCATCTTGAGAGGGAGTAGCTTCTCTCAGGACGATACAGACGTTTTTAAACTTGATAGAGGTATATTCCCTTCTATATAGTTTGTTGGACTTAGAAAATAATCTTATTTTTTTAAGGTTGCATACAAAATATTAAGTTCTATCTGGCATGTATGTGTCTGTCTTATACTTTGTTCTCATTGATTCCTCTTCCTAACAACCTTCCCCATTTCTCTGTCTCCTTCATCTAGTTCCCTTTCTTTTAGTTAATTCTTTTGTTTACTATTGCATCTATTTCGTTACCTTATTCCTGCTTCCTTTAGATCTTTTCATGTCTTGATTCCCTTTCTAGTTTGACCTGTGAAGACATGTAGAGACACACAAACACTCAAATTAACATTCCAAATAGGGAGAAAAAAAATGCTATTTGTCTAAAACTAATTTATATTACTTCACATAATGGTTCCAGTTGCATCCATTTTCCTTCATATGCCATTTTATTTTTCATAATGACTGGCTGCATGAATTTCACTCTGTATATGTACTGTATTTTTTCAGTTGTCTTGTTGGTGAACATCAGTACTTGCTCCATTCTTCACTAATGTGAGTAATGTAGCTGTCAACATGGACGAGTAGAACCTCTTCGGCATGTTGACTTAGGAGTCCTTGGGATGTACTTGAGAGTCGTGTTACTGGGTTATGTGGTGGGTCTTTGTGGGTGGTTCCGTTTTTGGTGACCCTCCATATGGAGTTCTGATTTGGCTGTACATGTTTACATTCCTAGCATCAATAAATACGGGTTCTGCATTTTGTAAACCCTGGGCAGTGTTTGTTGTCATTTGTTTCCTGAATATTTTTTTGATTGCCAAGGATGGTAGACACTTCCTCAAGCATTTGTTGGTCACTTGAGTTTCTTTTGAGAGCTATTTATTTATTTCATTGTCCCATTGGTAACTTGATGATTTGGTTCTTTTGGTGTTTCAACTTTGCAGGTCTTTGTGTATCCTAGGTATAAGCCTCCATGTGGTTAGTTGGCAAAGATTTATCACCCCCAATTCTGAAGACTTTCTTTTCATTTCATTGATTTGTTTGTTTGTTTTTGCTGTGCTTCTTACTTTCATATGATCCTGTTAATTAAATTTTGAGATTATTTCTGGTGCTGTTGAAGGCCTTTTCAGAGCAGTCCTTGCCCATGCCTATGTCTTGAAGTGTTATGCTTATGTTTTCCTTTAGTACATCAGTTCTCAACCTATATGCCATGACCCCTTTGGTGGGGGGTGGTCAAATGACCTTTTCACAGGGGTCACATACAAGATAATCCTGCATATCAGACATTTACATTCTGATTTGTAACAGTGGCAAAAGAACTACTATGAAGTAGTAACAAAAATAAGTTTATGGTTGGGGGTCACCACAAGATCAGGAACTGTATGAAAGGGTCACAGCATTAGGAAGGTTGAGAACCACTGCTCTAGCCCTTTGAAACCTCATATTAAGATCCGTTTTGATTCTTTCATCCATTTTGAGATGATTTTGTATAGGGTAAAAGATGGATCTACTTGCTTTTACATATGGAAGTCTAGTTTTTTCAGTTTCATTTGTTGAAAAGGTTATCTTTTCTATATAGCAAAGCCCCATCTCTAAAAAAAAAAAAGAAAACTTAAAAAAAAAGATACTTTTGTTTTGGCGGTATGGATTTCTGAACCTTACGGGACTCATTATTTAGGGTTTGCTTTGATACACATTTAAGGAACTTGGATTAATAATTTCTTGGTTATTAGAACCGTTTGGTGCCAGTTATGGCTGACTGTCTTTGGAGTGCCAGCTTCTGAATAATGACATGGAGACTTTTCTGTATTTATTAAAGTTTGGTCTTAGCTTTGGCTTGTTCCCCGACCAGCTCTTAACTGTCCCATTTATACTAATCTACATTCTGCCATGTGGCTGGTTACCTTTCCTCAGTCTTGGCACCTGTTTTTTCCTCTGTGGCTGGTTGGCAACTCTTTCTGCCTCTGATTCTTTCCCAGAGTCCCGCCTTCCTTTCCTGTCTTTGCTATCTGTAAAAGTAATTTTTATTTCCCTGACTGAAGTGTCATTTCTGAGGCTTATGTCTGCTAACATAGGCCTAGTCCTGGAAGCCTCTAGCCTCTGTACCATCTAATCGAGGCTTAGAATGTTTTTAGCCTCTGACTGAGACTGCTGAATAGGATTACCCTTTCTTTTTCTTTCTGATATTTGGCTTGTTCTGTCCTCACCTGTGACTAGCTCGTTCTCTCTGCCTCTCGCTGTAAAGCTCCCCAGGGTAAAGACTGCCTTCATATGAACTAAACTGCCACGAACTCCACTTCAGTGCTCCTTAACCCCTGACTCAGTGGGACTCGCTGAACAGGGTTGCAGTAGGACTCAGAGACCTGCATGCCTCGATTAAAAGTGTGTCTGCGTTCCAGCTGGATCACACAGACCTGGAAGGTCTTTGGATGTGATCTCTTGCCAAAACAGCCATGTTCTGAATTAACATTCCTTTACAGCTATAGGCTGTCAGTTTTTTATTAAACCAGTCAGAAGGTGTTGGAAAGAGTGCTTACAAAACATGATGCAGCCAAAAGAACAACAATACCAAAGTTGGGCCTTAATCATATCTCTGCCTGTACAGAAATCAGCACTTGAATAATACAAAGACAACCTTTACACAATGTACAAAAAGATCACCGCAATTTGTAGAGTGTTGTCTGAATTATCCCATCACTTAGAATATTTTGTTTTAGGAATGAATGAATTCAGTTTACACTTTTCTGTCCTGTTCCTATTAACATTTTATTGCCATACCTTATTCTATCAAATATGCCTTACTACTTTTCACCAAAGGCTGTTGAAGTCATAATGAACATTTAGTGAAAGACTGACCAGATTTAATTTGAAAACCCACTTCACAATCTGTAACATTGAAAGTAAGATTATATTTAGTAGTGAATTAGTTCACAATATTTCGTGACCTCTAAAAAATTTTATGATCTGTGTTGGACTTTTCAAAAAATAAACTGTTAGTGTATTTTTTCTAAGCCAGAATTATCCAGGTTGGTCTTGAACTTGCTGTGTAACTGAGGGTGACCTGGAACTTAAATCTTCCTGTCTTTACCTCCCAAGCACTAAGATTACAGGCTTGTACTAATGTATGGTATGTGATTCTGGGATTAGAACACAGGCCTTCATACACGCTAGACACTCTACTAACAAAGCTGTATTTTTAGTCTAGTATATAATCCATTAATTTATAAATCATTGAGCCAGGGCGAGGGGAGAGGCTTAATACATGCCCGATCTTACTAGACCTGCAGCATACCTTCCCAAGCAGAACCTAAGACAAACCCCGATTACTATCCTTCCCTTTCCCCCATCGCCTCTGGTGGCCTTGCATTGGTGGCCTTCTCACTTCAGTCTCCCTAGGCTGGGATTAGAGACATGTTTTACAAAATTTGGCCTTTTTTTTTTTAAATTAAATTTTTTTCCTATAGCAAAGATACTGCAAACTAAGCTTTGTTGTTGTTTTTGTGGGTTTTTTTTTGTGTGTGTGTGTTTTTTTTTTTTTGAGACAGGATTTCTTTGTGTAGCTTTGGCTGGTCAGGCTGGCCTTGAACTCAGAGATTGCCCTGCCTCTGCCTCCCAAATGCTGGGATTGAAAGTGTGTACCACCACCACCACCACTACCTGTCTGCAAACTAAGCTTTTCTTCCCCACTTTCCTCCTCCTTGCTTCTCTACATGCTAGGCAAGTACTAGAGTAGACCACCTAACTGCATCCTGGCCCAGTAGCTGGTATGTCACCATTATCGGTTTATTTTTTTCTGTTGTGTTCTGAGGGTCAAAAATGCTTGTGACATGCTGGAACTTGGTGAACAGGACTGTTTTGATTTAGTTACTAATTTTCACATTTTTGTACTGAAAGGGTTTGAAAGTCAACAAAACAAAATGAAGGGAATAGGACAAGAGATGGCTATTTGTTATCATCATTGTATTAATTTAATATACTTATGTAAAATGGTGGTTTTACATAGGTATTTAAATGCTATAAAGAGCTGTTATTCTGTGTTGTTGGATGTTTATTAGTCAATTTTCTGCTACTATAATGAAATACCTGAGCTGGGTACTGAATGAAAGAAATTTATTTAGCTTTGGTTGTTTGAAGGACATGGACCAGCATCTGTTCTGCTCTGTTAGTTCCTTAATTTCATGTAAAATGGAGATGTCTTCTTGAACACTAAAGGAGGTCAGGGAGATAATTTATGACTTGTTAGGAAGTAGTAGCTAGCTAAAAGTAATAGGAAAATCTTATCCAGAAATCCAGATTAGTGGCACTTGTGTGTAACATTTTTAACGAGTATGCTCAGTAGAAAAATTTAGTACCTGTGTACATGCCTAGTACTAATGTAGTGGGTTTTGTTTTTTAAGTTTATGTAGTATGTTATATAATGATATCTGGCTTAGAATAATTGCATTTCATAGGAGTTCAATTGTCAAATGCTTATTTAAGGAATGTGAAATACTGAGTTAAGGACACATTTAAAGAACATAATCAAATACATTTATTTTGAGGTAATTAGGAAGAGGAGTTTAAGGAATTCACATGGCCTACTAAGAAGAGAAAGTCTTATTTACAATGTAAAATGACTTTTTCTAAAGTTTATTTATTGTAGCAATGGGTATCACTTTTTAAGGGATTGCTGCGAAGGTGATCATGTATCAAGAAACCTTTTAAAAATAACTGTTGAAAGTTAAAACTTAAAAGATTTAGAAGTTTTGTTTAAAAAGAATAAAGTACAATTCAGAAACAGCATTTTGAGCATTTTTGTTTCCCCCTTATTGTAGATGAAGTTTATACTCATTCGTTAGAATCATTTAATTTGATCACTTATTGTCATTAATTTTAACCTTGAGCGCTTGGATTTAGTTGTAGTTTAAGTATGTGTGTCCCCATCAGTTTTCATGTTGCATCTTTTGGTTCCCAGTGTAGTGGTCTTACAAGGTGGAGACTTGGGGCAATTAGGGCATGTGTGTTGTGCCCCCTTGGGTGGGATTGGTTACCTCTTATTAAAGGGTAGGAAAGGCCTGATGAGCTGGGCCACTTTTGCCCATCAGTCCATTATGCCATGTGAGGCCACTATAGTAAAGCACCAGCTTAGAAGCAAGAACTATCCTTTACCAAATGCAGCTCTTCCAGAACAGCACTGTGCGGAATAGGTTTCAATTCTTTATGGAGAACACAATGTCAAGTGTTTTTGCAGCACAAATGAAATAAGACAGATTTGTTTATTTCCTGTGCCCTGTGTAGTTATCTGTTTTCCTTTTTTGTTGGAAGGTTGGTGGGGAGGAAGGAATTACACTTAGTTCTTCATTGGCCTGTTTTGATTAGAAGAGGATTTAACAACAACAGAAATCAACAAATCTTCTCCTATACTGTCATCTACAATACCTTTTTCTCTTGTTTCATTTGCTTTTGCTTCCCAGATGTGAGGTTAATGTTGCTCTTGATATGTGCTTGTATGTATGTACCTGTGTACGTATGTGTATGGGTAGGTGGGTGGTGTGTTTGGTTATGAAATAAATAACATTTCAGTGGTCTTTTGTTTTTTATCTTTAATAGACATAATGCTTAGTGTGCTAAATGTGAATTCTTTTCTGTACATATAGTGTTCTCTTCAAGTGACATTACAAGCATTATCGGAATTACTGATTTAAAAATAAAATTTAAGGGCTTTAGGTTTGACTTTGTCATTTAAGTTAGAGATGATAACAGAAAAATGAAGTTACGGAAAATGAATGGATCTGGAAGTCATGTTAAGTGAGAAAAGCCAGATTCACATGTTTTCACTCATGTGGTTTTGGGAAAAGTGGGGCAAGGGGCATATAAAACCAGAAGGGGACTGTTAGGAAAGAGGATAGGGGTTAGTGGGAAGATAAAAGTTGGAACGAAGGGGGTTGAATATGATCATTACAGTGTGAAGTAGGCATTTAGGAAAATACATTGAACCTCATTGTCTTATACAATTATATAAGCTGGTAAAAAGAGCACCTCAGTGCATGTTTTACTAAGAGAAACAGTTGAAAAAAGGATATAAGCTATGTAACCAGATAATATTCTAGCGAAGATACAACTATGGGGACAGTTAAAAAGATCCGTAGTTTTCAGGGACTTGGAGTAGGAAGAAATGAATAGGCAGAAAACACAACTGAGCTGTAGGGCAGTGAACCCACTTAGACACCACAGCTGTAAGCGGCTAATAGCAGTCTCACATGTGTCAGAATCCTTGAGTGTGCATGACCCAGAGTGTACTCTGTAGAAACTGGGCACTTTGAATGATAATATGCTATCAAGCCAGGTTCATTGATTTGAACAAATACACTGCTCTGCTGAAGGCTGATGATAGGGAAGCAGCATGTGGTTACAGATGCTGTGTGGGGATTTTTTTGTATAGATTTTCTGTGAATTTATTTTCCGCCTATTACCTCAGATTACCAGATAATTCCATTTTAAGTTGATCTCTTTTCCATAGGCTTCGGTTATACTTAGGCTTGTGTTATGGAATTTATCACTTAACCCTTGGTAATTAATAGTTATATAAAACTTCTTTAGGTATTTCTTTAGGTATTATTGAGACAAAATTCCTGAGAAGAAGGAATTGAAGGAAGGGTTTATTTTGGCTTAGAATTTAAGGGGGTAGACGCCGTCACGATGGGGGAAGGTGAAGTGGCATGAGCAGGAGGCCAGCTGGTCACATGGATTCCAAAGCCAGGAAGCAGGGATCATGCATCATTTTTATATGATACAGAGCACACTGCTGCCCAAAGTCATTTAGGGTGTTCTTCCCACTTTACCCTCATCTAGGTCATTCCTGCCAGACATATCTAGGGATTTGCTTCCAAGGTGATTTCTAGATCCTGCAATTAAGCAACTCTTTGTTTCTTGATGTCCATACTGTAAAAGGATACTGGATTATTGAGTAGGTGAGATGGCTTAATTGAGTAAAGGCACTTGTAGCACAACCTTGCCCCTGAGTTCAACCCTCAGAACCCACCTAAAAGGTGGGAGGAACAAACAGCTCTCTACACAGCTGTCCTCTGCCAGCTGCACCTGAACTGAAACATGATGCACCCTCCACAGGTAATAATAGATGAGTCCATGATTTTAACAAGAGGACTGGGCTGTCCTCAGACTGATTGGTTTGGCTCATTCTGTATGTGTAAAATGATTTATTACAGTTAAAAATCTTTTAAAATAGACATAATTTGGAGATGGCAAACATAAACATTTTCTTACAATTTATCTTATAGGAAACTTCTTCCCAAGGAGAGATGAAGAAAAAATCTGTATATAATCATAATGTGGGTGATCAGGAGTGTGAAGATGTTGGAGGTAACTGTTTTTTACAAAGCCTGTGTGTTGAAGGTCAAATATTGTCACTAGACTTTAAAATTAAGGTCTCGAGTTTTTTCTATTTTATATTCTGAAACAAACTACAGAAGAATTACACTTTTCCTTCTTTTGTTTTCATTGAGCATTTTTAGTTGAATTGTGTTGCTCTTTTTGTTTTGCCCTCTCCTGGTTTAGGAGAGAGAGAGAGAGAAGAGAGAGAGTGTGTGTGTGGTGTGTGTTTTGGTTCCTTCGCAGGCACATGTGTACATGTGCATAAGTGTGTGGAGGCCAGAAGACAAGCTTGGGTGTTTGGAGTGTTGTTCTCAGTCACCATTCACTATTTTTGTTTTGAGACAAGGTCTCTCATTGACTTGGGACTTTTCAAGTTGGCTGGCTAGCAAGCTCCAGAGATTGGTCTGTCTCTGCCTCCTCAGCTCTGGGATTACAAGCGTGCTTTACTTGGCCAGCAGATGCTTTTAAAATGTGCTTTCTGGGAATTGGCAAGCACATTTTTGACTGAGCTATTTGACTGGTCTTCTTTTTTAAAGTTTTAATAGTTAGCATCAGTATTTTTTCTCCCTCTAAAGTTAATCTTTTTTTAAATTTATTTGCTTGTTTTATGTGTTTGGGCATTTTCCGTGCATTGTATGTCTGTGTACTTAAGTACTAGTTTGTATTTGTTAAGTTTAATCTGAAATCCTAAGTGCCCAATTCAATTATTCTTTATAGAATTTGAATTTCCTTCGTCCTAGATTTACCCTGGAACCATGTTGAATTCCATTTGAGTGTCTTAGCTTAATACTGATCTTTCAGATTAGTGTTTTTCACTGGCTGGGAAGGCTCCAGGTTATATTGAATTGTACAGTTCCTGTTGCTTGCTTATGACCCAATCAGTATACACGCTTTTTGTAAGTTGGTTACTATTAGGAGTTTAAATTGGTACAGAGCCCATAGAGGCAGATTTAGCCTGTCTCTTCCCGCGTTATAAATGGACATGTTGACCCGGAAAATTTTTTTTTTTTTTTTAGGTTTTTTGAGATAGGGTTTCTCTGTGTAGCTTTAGCTGTCCTGCCTCTGCCTTCTGCCTTCTGCCTTCTGCCTTCTGCCTTCTGGAATTAAAGGCGTGCACCACTACCACCTGGCTAGTAATTACATTTTATAAGAATTGATCTGTAGGTGTAGTTTTTGAAATGTGAAATAATTATGTTGCAATATAAACTTATTGGTGAGTGCTTGTGGGACATGTGGTATTCTGGGCTCCATCCTCAGCATAGTTTGTAATAGCCACTGGTTTAAAACACATGAATGTCTATTAGTAAATTGTTTTAAAAAGCAGATTAGTGTGTACAGTATTCTGGTGTTTGTGTAAAGAAAGAAAAGAAATATGGAAGAATGTGTATTAGGGTTTATCCTGGCTTGTTGGCTCAGCCCTCTAATCCTAGTACCTGGAGGCTGAGGTAGGAATATCTGGAGGCTGAAACCAGCCTACCTTATTGAGAAGCTTTTTTTTTTAAATATCATTCTTAAAAAAGATAGGGTTTCTCTGTGTAGCCCTGGCTGTTCTGGATTGAACTCTGTCGACCAGGCTGAGAGATTGAACTGAGAGATCCACCTGCCTCTGCCTTTCAAATACTCTGCTGGCATTAAAGGCATGCACAGTCATCACCTGGCTGAGAAACCGTGTTTCAACTGTGAGGATGAGGAAGGAATTGCTTTTCCATACATTATAGTGGAGTAACAAAAGAAACTTAAGAGTTATTGTTGGGTTTGGTAGAAATTGATGGGTTTTATGAGTAGGTTTGTCACCATAGTCATCTGTAGGCTTTTTTTTTTTTAAGCTATTTTATTTGGGTTCTTACATCTCTACCTTTTTCTCCACCCCAGTCCTTTCCAACACGCCAACACTATATAGGGCAGACAGAAGATTAGTGGGGAGAGGGGACACAGGTCTTTTTAGACTACTTCATGCTGATTAGGGGTGTTGAATTCCTTGGGGCAGGTCCAATCTTTGTCTCATCAGGATATCTTCAGTTTCTTTTTATCATTTCTTTTCTCATGACCACTTGACAAACCAGCAGGAACAGGAAGCAGCAGGAAGGACAGCTGTGCCTATTCTCTTGGAGCTCTGGTCTTTGTATACCCTCTCTAGAGCCCTCAGAATTAAACTCTCTTTAGCATACATGAGATAGATAGTCAGCTGCTGTGGACAGTCTGAAGCAGCCCCACATCCCACACCTGGGATTAAAACAAAAACATGTTCACGTGACGTAACTGGGTTTTCAAAGACACCAAAATTCTCACTATAGTTATTTTTACTTAAGAAATTTGAACCAGGTAAATAATACTTTAAAATTAAATTATGGTTCATTTATGTTTTCCTTCCCCCACCAAATATATAAGAAAGTTGATTGAGAATGTAGCTAAGTGGAAGTGCATGTGCTTAGTATATACAAGGTCTACATTTAGTTTCCTAGTGTTTCCCTGCTCCTTCTGTAAACACACACACAATGCACAAAAGAAAGTAAATGTTGGTGTATTTGAACTTACAAAGCATGTTGGACACTTATCTAAGATCCTATTGCAGATTATCAGGGCTGGCCTTTTGCGCATGTAGGCAGCCGTATTGCTTATAAGCATAAATTATTGGTTTTGGGGCTTTTGAAAACAACTATTTTTCTTTACAGGCGAAGAAAACCGAAATAATGCTGATACCTCTGGCTTATTGTATAATGAAGTGGACAGGTGTCCAATATGTCTTAGTTGCCTATTAGGGAAGGAAGTTGGTTTTCCAGAAAATTGTAGTCATGTCTTCTGTATGGCCTGTATTCTTAAGTGGGCAGAGGTAAGTCTGAGAATAAACATTAACCATAGGTAATAAATTACTGCATTTAATTTCTTATGATTTATTTCATTTAAATTTGCTTCTGCCTTTCATAGGTTATTTCATACTGAGGTATTTTCCTACTACTTTAGACAGATTTACCTGTTTGTAATTTCCCTCTAATTGTTTCTTTACTCAGCCTTTTTGTTCTTTTATAATTGAAAATTTTTAATTTATACTTTGGAGAAAACTATGGGAAGAGCAGGTCAAACAGCTTTCTGACTCTTAGAGGGTGTTACCTCCTTGCTGCTAATCCTGTCTGTTTTTTGTTTTATGTTTTTCAGAGAATTTTAGCACAGGTTATTTGATTTCTTTATGTCAACCTCTGGAATAAACCAAACGAGAGAGCAGAGTCTTCTGCAAGAGCGCAGTACATGCTCCTAACAGCTCAGCTGTCTCCAGCTCCTGCTGTTCTTTTGAAAATAAACAATTTATTAAAGTGAACTTGCTTTTTAAAAGCAAGTTCTGTATATTGTACTGCTGTCTTATGTTGTGATTACAGGGTAGTGTGGACTTGTGTTATTGTTTAACAAAGCAATTGACCTTGGAAGGGGAGAAGGGAGAACATTCTGAACTATTTCTTTCTCCTTAGTGGAGATTGTAGCCACATGAAGTTGGTGGTTCTCGCCTATGGATCATGACCCCTTTGGGGGGTGGGTCACAGGTGGGTCAAAGAACACCCCTTTGGGGGGTGGGTCACAGGTGTTGCTGAAGACCATCAGAAAACACAGGTAGTTACATTAGGATTCGTAACAGGAGCACAATTACAGTTATGAAGTAGCAATGAAAATTTTTTTATGGTGGTGGATCACTACAACATGAGGAACTAACTGTAGCAAAGGATCTTAGCATTAAGAAGGTTGAGGACCTCTACATTAAGTTGACCATTAACAACAGGACAATCATACTGATACAATGTTCATTATAAATTGTGAATAAAGTGCATGCCTATGGAGTTAGGCATCTAAATTTTCATTCACTCTTGTGATAACAATTAGATGGTTTTAAAGTGTGTAAATGCTTTGGCAAACAGAATCAGATTTCAATTTCATCCTTTTTTTTCATTGTTATTAAAGGCCTTTCCTCTCATTCTTTTTCAACCTCCTGTTTAGAGAGGTATGCAGTTTGTTTCAGATTCAGTACTAGAAATAAATGTTTATGTTTAGAGACCCTTTGCAGGTTATATTGAACATTCTTTCACTTAATTTGCTGTTTTCATGTAGAAAGCAATTTTTATTCTAGCAATAACTTGTTTCCAGACCTCTCAAGATTAGTCTAAAATTAAAATAGTTTTTAATAATCTATACTTTAAATTTTTACTAATGTCCATTTCTAGGAGAGGTATAGATAGCAAAGTGAAATTGTGTACTTGGAAATCTGTATGAAAAGAAAAAGCATAGGCTGTGGTTCTGGATAATTTTAGTAGATTTTTGTGTTTTTCAGAGATTTATCTGTGCTGCAGTTTGTAGTTGAGGTTCACTGATGTGTGATTAAGAAAGGGTGCCAAGCACACCCTCACTTTTCCATCTTATTTTAAGCATTGAAGACATTCTTATGAGAAACTGGTATTTAGAAAGGTTTGAATGTATTTTAGTGTAGTAATTTTATTCTGTGCATAGTCCTTAAATTTTTCAGGTCCCCAAAGTACCTATATTCTTCAAATAGAAGTTAGTTTGAGCTTTCCATGCTCTTAAAGTCTTGTTTCTGTGGTTATTTAAACAAACAAGCAAAATTGAAGTGGTCAAGTAATTGACTGTTTATGGTCTCTAGGTATGTCATAGAATTTACTCAGGAAACATGTTTCGGCCTAATATTCTCTATACCAACGCTGAGGGCCCCAGAACCTAATGGCCTGCCGTAGGTACACTAGAACAGATTGAACGCCAGATAAGAGATTCACAGGTCACAAGCTTCTTAGCTTAGATGTATAACCAAGATACATAGAGCTCTGAAAAGCTGGCATGGTGCTGTACAGCTGCAATCCCAGTACTTGTGAAGCTGGGAAAGGAGGATTTCCGTAAGTTAGAAGGTAGGCAGCATGGGGCGCATAGCAAGTACCAGGCTACCTAGGCCTGTACACCAAGATTCTGTATCAAATAAGAGAAAGGGGGAATAGAAGAAAGGGAAATAAAATATTTAACAAAAATGTAATTGGCAGGAATGCTGTGTTGACTTTTTTATTAAGTATCACTGTTGGAGCTAATAATCTTGAAATTGAGAGAAGGCCTTTGTACTGATAATTGCTAAGGGATTTCTTTGTCTCACACTATCTGCAACTTTGAGCTGGAGAGATGGCTCAGGGGTTATGAACATAGCTGTTGCTGTAGGCTCACAGTAGTCTATATAGCTCCAGTTCCAGGGGATCTGAAACCATTTTGTGACTTCTGTGGGCTCTTGTACTGACAGGGTACACAGACATGCTCCCATGTGCATGTGCTCGTGTGCGCACACCAATGAATGTTTTTCACAGAAACGTAATTTTATCTGAGGTTGCACATTTAACATACAAAGATGAAGGCTAGAAAAGTCTTTTGTATCAGTAGAAGTAGTGACAGCTGGTCGTATTTATGATGCTCTATAGACAAGACACCCCACCTGCATGTACTGAATAAGGGGTTTTTACCTTGGCACAGTCATGGGAAGATAGCTAAAATTTTGGTGTTTATAGTTATGGTTTGAGAACTTAGATGCATGCTGACAGGTTAGTAGCTGTTGCTATGCTTTCAGTGCTGACGGTTGGACCAAGAACGTGTGCTGAGCACACTCCGCACATGCGGTGCCCTCAGCTCGGTGTGCTGCGTGTGTGAGAGGACATGAGGGGCTCTGCGTGCGACCAGTAGAATCTTGATAACTGCTGAGGCTCTTCCTTTTACAGCTTACATATGTCTCTTAAGTAGTATTTTTTTATGTGATTAGTTTCTTCACATGAGGAAATGGTTGAACTTACTTAACTCAGCCCTCTTATTTCTTCAGTCTGAGAATGACAGGTTAATGAAGCTGAACTGGACAGCATGTAAAGGCATTCTCCTGAGAACAGAACTGATGATGCTCTCAAGGTGACCCAGAACTCGTGAAGGGCAGTGTTGAGTGCAGACAGGTGCAAGTGTTTTCAGATTGATTAGCTGGCAAAGGGCCAGATCTCAGAACATTTGACACTTGTTACCTAAAGAATATAAGAACATTTGTGAGCCTCTCCATCTAATATTCTTTTCACTGGTCACATAAATTAGTATATAGATACATATTCCCATATAGGCTAGTTGTAAATGTCAGAATATTTATATATTTACACAGGCAATTTTTTGAATTTTCTGTTTTTGTACTAGGAAAAAAGCTTTAATCATTAGATGTCAGAAGACATTAAGAGAAAGTATAATTCTACCCTACTGTTACAGTGTATCTTGGAGAATGTGAAAAGATTCCTTTTGAATTTTTGGGTATACTGAATGCATTTTTAGTGATAATTTTATCACTGACAGCCATTAATTTTGTGGATATGCTCAGAAAGCTGCTGTAAAGAACCAAATGTGCATTGACAAAGGCTGTTTTAAATGAATGTTTAGATGTGATAGGGAACATAGCTTGACTGCAGGTGAGCACTTTAGAGGTTCAGAGCCAGCTGGGCTGGAACTATCACTGACACAGAGATAATAATGGTCACCAGTTGAAAGTAAGCACCCACCTCCGATGGTATGCACCCCTCAATCATCTTCGATTTTGAACTGTCATTTTGTGCATAATATGCTGTATCTCTTAGTAGCAGAGATAGGTGTTGTAGACAGCTGTGAACAGGAAAACCTACCTGTAAGCACAGGTGTTGAGACTTAGTCTGCAAACACTTCCTTTAACACTTGCTTCTCTCTCTCTAGGAGGGGCTATCTGTAGGCAGCCTATGTGATTGAGGATAGAGCAGCATCAGGAAGCAAGAAATATTAGAAACCAAGAATCCTGAATTCCCAAATAAGGAAGGTTTCCTGTTCTTACATTTAAATATGAGTTTGTCTGAGCTGGGAATTTACAACGCTTCAGAATACTAGGGTATGTTTTACTGAAATCATTAGGAAAGATTATTTTTTCTATCAAAATTGCCTCCTTATATAACAGTACTACAGAGCATTTGCTCTAAGATATGTGCTCTGTTTTAATGTAAATTACACTGCAAACAAACAGTGAACAAGTTCTATTAACTTTGTAGTTGTATCATAAAATTGAATGGTGTTCTTAGATACTTTGATTATGGAACTAATTAGATATTTTAAAAATTATTTAAAATCATATTAAACAGTTGAATAATGATATTTTTGTTATGTGATAAGTAATCAAAATGGTGAACATTAAACTTTGCATATAAAAAGTTTGTTAGTCTTTAAAGTTAAACTCATTTAAAATATTTTTATCTACGTTAGCTTTAAATAGCTTTTAAAACGTTGCAGCTTAAAAATTCAGTCAGTATTTTTAGCTAGACAAACTTTATTTTGAAAACTGTACTTTGAAGACCAAAGTGTCTTTTGATTTTCTCACTGTCTGCTAAATGTAGGGATGATAGTCTCTTGGAAATGTCTTAAAAATAACCAATCTAAGCCATTTAAAAACAAAACAAAAAACTGTAAAATTTTTCTGTTAAAGCTATGCAATCATCACATGGTATGTAAATTGATTTTTGTACATATTATTGAACTTTGTTAGTAAAGAATATATTAAGAATTTATATTAAGGACAATTACATTTCTTAATTTTAAAAACGTTTTGATGTTTTTGCACTGACTGTGTTCTATGAAAATGGAGAATATATATACCAGGTTTCTGTTTCCTCTCTGAAATACTCGTCTATTATATATGTATATATATATATGTATATTTTAAGATTACATATGAACAGCATTTTTTTCTTAGCCTCAGTAAAGGCATTTTATCTACCTTTCTGGGCTTACTTCTGTATATAAACTTTTCATACCTGAAGAAAATAATGCAATTTTAAGTTATTTTTCTTCCCCATTTGCCAAGATTGGGCCAAAGTTAATTAGCTTATTTTTTTTAATGTTAATTAAATGATCTTTCGGAGAGATCAGTGTGCCCATATTATAACATACAGTAGCATTTCTCATTACTGCTACTTTCCCCCTGTTTTCCTTTGTGTGTTTTTGTTTCAGCAGTGGAAATCCTTATTCAGATGAGTCTAGTCAGATTCAAAGTAGTTGCCATAGGGGAAACAACAGTGGAGATGCTGCTCAAACTTACATATTTGAAACAGGTCAAAGCAAAATGGATCAGGTTAAAATTTTGTACTTTAAAAATAGCAAAAGAAAGAATGGTGGTTAGCTGATGTCAAGAGGAAATCTACTAAGGAAAACAGTGAGACTATAATTTCAACTACTGGCTGATTTGATATTTCTTTGGGTAATAAATTTATTATAGGTCAATAAAATAAATCACTTAAGGACTCACGTTTCTCATTTATATATATATCACATTGCAGATGGACTTTTTGTTAGTTGACAAAGATTTTTGTTAGTGTAGTTTAACGGGACCTTATGTAGGACGTAGTTTATACCACATACTCCTAAGAATTGTTAACAGTTAATTACTGTTAAAAAACTTAAAGTTCTTGTTTCTGTTTTCACGAATTAGGTACTTGAAAAACAAAGAATCTATGTAACAAGGGCCATTTGAGTTTAGACAAAGAAAACATGAAAGACAGTAAATACAGAGCTTCTATGCATCTTAAAAACAAATTTTCATTTGTTAACTGTTTAAATTTTCAGAATTACCTTTAAAATATAAATATTTGAAAACTTTGGAAAATACTGGACAGATTGTGATTTAGAAATTTTCAATATAAATGTAAAAATATAACCTGAGAAATTTTATACTTCATGCTAACAAGCATTTGCATTGTTAAGATATCCAGTTCATTAAATTAAAATTGCTATTTGTAGTGCATTTTTAGTAAGCTACAGAATACTTTATTGCTACTTCTGGTTTGTGTGTGTTTTTTTTTTTTTTTTTTTTTTTTTTGAGAGACAGGGTTTTTCTGTATAGCCTTAGCTGTCCTAGACTCACTTTGCAAACCAGGCTATCCTCAAATTCACAGAGATCTGCCTGCCTTTGCCTCCTGAGTTCTAGGATTATATGTGTGCCACCACACCCGGCCCTTTGTTGCTACTTCTAAAACACATTTTTGGTAGCAAATTACCTTCATCCTAACTCCTGAGAATGTGGAAGTACCTTAAGGTATCATCTTGTCAGCTGTGCTCTCTCTTGTTAGGGTGGCCCAACACTGCACTGTTAGAGCCTGCTTTCTGACAGTAGAAATTCACATTTTACTCTAGAGGTAGGAAGTAACTCAGTTTATATTTTAGCTGCTTTTTAATAACTCCATGACTTTTATAGAAGTATGTTACATGATTAGGGGCCACAAAGTTCTTTGTTCTATGTGTACTCATGTAAGTTCATCTACATATGGACAAAAATTACATTTTTTTCCAGCAAGAAACAATGTGAAAGTGAATCACCTAAATTCCCAAATTTCTTTGATCTTTTATACAATTGTTTTTTAAGTTGCTAAGATTATTTTTTACTTGTGTAACTATACGTATTAATGTCACCATTAGATGGTATAGTTTTTTCTCCTATACTAATACAAAACAGCCCATCTTAAATTACTTTAATAATGTAAATTCATTTTCCTACATCACCTAATAATAGAAAATTATAGTTGATATGTACAAATTTTTTTGAAAGCACAGGAATTATATCAAAGTTAGGTTGATTTCTAATAATAAAATAATTGAAAGACAAAGTACTGTACAAAATAAAGAACACTCATAGTTTAATTTGAAAAAGATAGTAACCTAATTAAAAACATAGGCAAAGAGTGTGGATAGATTAAAAAGGAACTTTTGACTATGCTGTTAAAAATAAAATATGCTTAACCATATGTGTCTTTTAAAGAAAATGAAAACTAAAGCTAGTCTTAACACCATCTGTTAAGAAAAGTTACTGTGCACCAATGTATGATCATTAATTTAGAAGAAAAAATAAAAAGCAATTCAGCCTATGAATTGTAATATTAAAAAGATAGTGTATGTTGAGTAGCTGTAAAGTATGTAAGCACTTACCTCTGGAGCGTTTATTTAGGCCCAAGGAAACTGGGCCAATGCGTCATTCTTCCATATTTTAAGCATTTTCATTGCTAGCACAACTATTTAGTCAAAATAATTTGGCAATAATGTTAAATCATAGAATATTAAAATATGTAAATAGTTTGCTCAAGGCATTCTTTTTTATAGCTGACTTAGAATTACACAAGCTTCTCATTAATAGCCAGCTGCACATGACAGAGCAGTCGCTTTGAAGTTGAGTCTTGATTTTACAGTAGTCTTCATTGGAGTAGCACATCCTAACTGGGTTGTAGTAGTGGGTACTTGACTTCTCATGTTCCCTATCAGTCAGTTAACATCTGAACGAATGAAGCAAATTTAAGGTGATTGGTGCTTTGTGATGTGGCTCAGTCTGAGATTATGTCTTTTCCTTCATTTTGAAATTAGAAAAATAGTTTCTGTGATAGTGGAAAATTATAACTGTATCTAGTATAAGTTAATTGTGACCTCTTCCAGAGACAATTGTAAATGCATAATTTCTAATTATTTCTCAGATACTGGCTTTGTGTCCAATTGACCGGAAACCTTTTCAGGCAGTGTTTGAACTCAGTGCTTTTGGAGGGTGTGCTGAGGTAAGCCTGAGATTTTATTTTGAGTTTAGGAGTTTCATAATGTTAACTTCAGCTATTTTGTGTTGATAGATTGTTAGCTAATATCTTTTAAAAAATTATTCACCTTTAGGTTTAATGTGTGTTATCATTCATTTTTAATGCCAGTAACTAAAATACTGGACCTTTTCCCTTTGCCTTCTAGAGAAGGCACACCACAGTGGTCACCTACTGATAGTGTACAGATGTAGATTTGAGGCTTTAAAAGAAGTCTTATATTTAATTGTAGAATACTTACATTTCCAGAATATCACCAACATGATTGCTTCGTGTAGCACGTGTTTTTAAACCTCTACTTTATTTGAGGAGTTCGGCCTCTGCCTCCCTTCCACAAACCTACAACCCTAGGTAGGAGAAAGAGAAGGTTAGTGGGGAGAAGGGCCACAGACCTCTTTACTTCTCCTGGCTTTTTAGGGTCGAAGGGTCTCTGGGGGAATACACCAGTCTCAGTCAACAGCAAATGCAGCCTGCAGTCTCCTCCAAGAGCCTGAGCCTTGAAGCATTTTTCTCCGTCTTTCTACTCCAGTTGCCACTCTGTCATCTCTGGTCTCATGCGCCACACATGGAAGGCCACGCCCCACGGGAGACATTTAACATCTATGGACAAACCAGCCTAACTAAAAACCCGCACTTAGGATTCAAACAAAAACATATTTATATTACATATATATGTATATTATTTCAGGGCTTACCCCTTGGTGTTGGATCACCAACTGGGCGAATGTTCCCTGGGGAACACCATCCCTTAGGTGGCTGTAGTCACTAGGGGTGAAGGCCTACGAGATGTCCCATTTCCACGTTAGCATGTTTATTGCGCCGTCCTTTTCGAGGTCTTATTTAGGCAGCCATGTTGGTGGGTTTAGCTCCTCTGACATTTTTAGGAGACTCAGTCT
Organism: Meriones unguiculatus; assembly: GCF_030254825.1. Taxonomy (NCBI): domain Eukaryota; kingdom Metazoa; phylum Chordata; class Mammalia; order Rodentia; family Muridae; genus Meriones; species Meriones unguiculatus. The sequence continues at coordinate 6,517,862 of NC_083356.1, forward strand.
CACAGCACACATCCTATTCTTTTGGCTCTTACAAATGATTAATATTTTTATTGTTGATTTTTTGGCTTGTTTAAAAGAAGAAAATAGCCTGGCATGTGGCACAGTCCTTTAATCCCAGCATTCTCGGGAAGCAGAGGCAGACCGATCTCTGAGTTTGGGGCCAGCCTGGTCCACAAAGCAAGTCTAGGACAGCCAGGACTCTGTTACACAGAGAAACCCTAACACAGAAAACAAAACAACAACAAAAAAGAAAATACATAGAAACATTCCTGAGTTCATAAGAAAAAGAGAAAAAGAGGACAGGACAATAGTGAGTAAGATGTATGAGAAACACAATAAATACATGAAAATAGTTGACAGGTAGCTTAAGAAAAACCACAGACAATACATATATATGTATATATGTGACACCTCTAAGGGAGGAACTGACTGCAGTCAATGACAGCTTGGTTCCTGGAGGGGAGGGTAGAGAAAAACAACCATTTCAACAATAGTTCTTAGTGTATGCATTTTTACCTTGTTTTTATTTGTGAGTCTTGATATAAGGTACAAACTATTGAAATGCAAATAAAAAATAAAGAAGAAAGGTTGGGGAGCTTCTTCAGTCAGTAAAGTGTTTGCCATAGAAGGATGAGTACTTGAGTTTCATTCCAAATTTAAAAAGTTGGAAGGGGTAGCGTGTTCTTGTGACCCCTGGCTGGCCAGCAGTGTAGCTTTCTTAGTTACTAGTTCAAGGCCTATGAGCTGAGACTTGACCTTGCAAACAGAAATGTGCCTGAGGAAAACCATCTGAGGTCTTCCTCTGCCTCCACTAGCATTCTCACACATGGGCATGAACATATACACGGAGCAAAATGGTCTGCTCATTTCTTTATCATATATCAGAATTTCTTTATCAAATTACCATATGTCAGAACAGATACTCAGGTGTTAATATAATAAAGTCAAAATTGATTCTCTGGAAAACAAAACTATTTTCCAACCATCTTTATAAAATTATGTCTCTGAAGATGCTGGTCTGCTGCCCAGGCTGGTCTTTAATTCTTGATTTGTCTTCTTGAATCTCCCTACAGCTGGGATTAATGGTGTGTGCCATAGTGTCAGACTATGACCACACTTTTCAGTATGACAGGTTTGTTTTTAATTTTGTAATGACGAGGGAGAATTGAAACACTGTTTGCAAGGTTCGTATACTTCTCTAATAGGTAGTTCTGCTTTTTTTATAGATTCAAGTAAAAAGACAGTTGAGACAAATAAAAGACAACAAAAATGAAAGTTCTTTTAAGAAACAACTCTTTTTTCATGAAAGTTCCAAAAACGACAAAAGGTTAGTGATGAACTTTACAAGTGGGATTCAGTAGGACCATAAATGAGTGAGTAAAAAAGGAACTTGGACATCTTCATATAGATGTATAGTATATTAGGGTGGGATTTATCCCTGTTCCTGTTATTCCCCCTCCCCTCCTGCTGAGTGGAGGGTTGCAGCAGCAGGGTTCCGGTTAACATGATTAGATGGGAGAGTGTTAAGTGAATGCCAGGTGGCACTCATGCATGCTTTTTTGCTAGATGTTTTCAGCTGCTTCTTTAAAAAAGGAATAACCTCTCATTCTACATGGCTCAGTAGCCAGTCATAAAAATCAGTAAGATTATTGTTTTAATAATAACATAATAGAACTCACTATATATTAAGGTACAGCTTAGCCTATGACTGTTTGATCTGAGCGTATGAGAATATTCAACCACATAGTGACTTTTAGTATTATTAATAAAATTTGTGCCTAATACATTTCATTGTGGTGTGCAGAAAACTAAAAATAGTGAACAAAATTTTAGTTTTTTAATCCTTTTAAACTTTTATTCGTATCTACAGAAAAAGAAACACCATAAGAGAAGATCTATTGTGCGAAAAATTTCATAACTTGAAGGTGTTGTATAGTAAGTGATTCTGCTTTTGTGGTTTTTTTTTTTGTGTTGTAACTTCATATTGTGCCAAATTTCTTAGTAACTTTTTAATTTTGAAAATAGTTGATAATGGAACTTCTTAGATCTCTCCACAATATACCATGTGCTCTACATTATTTTGCTTTCATGGAGGTCATATTTGTTCTTTTTGTTTGTTTGTTTGTTTGTTTTTGGTTTTTTTTGTTTTTTTTTTGTTTAGCTTGGAGGGAGAAGGAAGGAAAGGAAGCATGTGTTGAGAGAAAGAACATTTCCTGATGACCTGGTGTTTCATAGCCTATATTGTAGTCATCTTCCAAGAATCTAGGGGAGGTGGTAAAGTGCCTGTGGGTCTCAGACATTGGGGTCTGGAGTATTTGCATGGATTGTCTGAGTATCACCTCAGGGATGTTTTACCTGTATTTTGTCTCTTGAGGTGACATCATTTGTTTTCATCATTTACAGTCTATAAGAAAAGTCTCACGCATCTCCCTGTTTTGGGGGTCGGTGGTGGTGTATGTATATGGCACATACAGATCAGATATGTGTGATTGTGAATGCGTATGTATAATGTGTATGTATAGATGTGTGTTAGCATGTGTGTCAGAGTACCTTTTTAAATAAATGTGTAAATAAAAGCTTCCCAAGTTGTTGACTCAGTAATAGAAGGAAAATGTGAATTTAACACTTAAATTGATAGTATTAAATAATCAAGTGACAGTCTTGATTATTTCTTTTTTGATACTGAGAGGATCTGAGAGGGTTATGCTAATACACATTAAGGCTTTGTATTAATTAAAATGTGCCAGTACATGAGTGTTTCCTGGAGGCTGGAGTTGATGTTAGGTCTCCTCTTTAATCGCTCTCAACTGTAGTTTTTGAGACATAGTCTTTCAGTAAGCCTGCAGCTTGATCATCAGTTCAGTTAGACTGGCTGGCCAGTAGTCCCTTAGGAGCCTCCTCCGCTCTGGATTGCAGGCATCTACTCCATGGTCACTTTCTGTGTGGCCTCTAGGGATCCAAATGTCCCCATGCACAGCAGACACTTTACCATCCTAGCCATTTCCCCAGCTCCTTTCAGGCATTTAAGTACACGCTGTCTTTTCATTATGAGTTCACTATTTGGAATCAGTCAGTCAGACTTTGAATGCCTGCTTAGCACTGAGCTCAGAGTCTTTATTATCGTAGTTTATATTGTACCAAAGGACGCTTTTTTGCACTCTCCCCAGAATGCTTGGGATTTGAACCCAGGAAAATTTTGTAGGCTGGGAGAGAACTTTATCACTGAGCTATATCCTAAGACCACAGATGGATGCTTCCATAAAAAGCCTTTGGGATTAGTGTTTACCACAGCAGGTTGAACACCTGTTTATACACACTGGTAACTAAGAAGCGAAGCAGCCAGAAGCTTGAAAGGGATTTTCTGAGAGAGCTGGGCAGAGTGTCCTAGTAGAGACTTCAGCCTTGCGGAGTACGATTCAGTCAGCTACAGGTTTGGAGGCTTGTGTTACTTTAAAGACGGGTGAGGGAGGCTGGAGAGATGGCTCAGCTCTTAGGAGCACCAGCTGCTCTTCCAGAGAACCTGGGTTCTACTTCCCGCACCCACATGGCGGCTCACAGCTGTCTGTGATACCGGTTCCAAAGAATCTTGACACCCTTCACATTAAGGCACATAAAATAAAACTAAATAAATTATTTTAAAAAAAGACAGATGAGCTGTAGTAACAAGAAACAGGTTTTAGTTTTTGTTTTTTGGGGGATGGGTTGTTTGTGGGGGTGTGGCTCTGGTTAGCCTCGAGCTCCCTCTGTAGAATCGACATGATGAATAGTACCTTTAAAAACTGTTAAACAGGCAAGGCATAGTTGCATACACCTGATGCCAACACTTGGGAAACAGTCAACTAGGTCTCTGAGTTCCAGACCAGAGAGCTCAGGACAGCTAGGACTGCCTAGTGAAACCGACTTAAAAACAACAAAAATCTTCTTTCCTTGGCCAGGCAGTAGTGGTGCATGTGTTTGATTCCCAGCACTTGGGAGGCTGGGACGGCAGATCTCTGAATTTGAGTTCAGCTTGCTCTGCAAAGTGAGTTCCAGGACAGCCAGGGCTACATTGGGAAACTCTGGCTCGGAAAAAAAAAAAAAAAAAAAAAAAACCAAACAAATAAATAAAATCACCAAAAAATTGAAAAGGTTAGGGGTGAGAGTGTCCGTAATAATGGAGTTATACCTTGGAAATTCTGAGAAAAATAATTAGTAATCTAGGAAATTTTGCTGTGATCTGTCAAGGATAGTAATAAAAATACATAGCAAATATGTTAGGTCTTCTACATTAATTTCTACACATCTACATTTTTTGGAGGATATGTGTACTTCATTAGGAGAAAGGAAAGTATCACATCCTAAGTCAGCTCCTGGTGTGCCTGTTAATTGTTTGGTTTGTCCTGCAGTGTCAAGTGTTGACATATCAGGTAGGGTAAAGCGAAGGTAACAAAGGGGATGGGTGGGGGGGCATGAGCAGTAAAGGTGTGCGTCTTACACGATTACAAAGGCACAAAGAAACCAAGACCCGGATGTTGTTTAGAAGTAGAAAGGTAAAGCTGAGGTGCTTCATAGCTATAATCCCAGGACTCGGAGACCAAAGCAGGAGAATTGCTATACATTCTACGCTCTCATGGGGTATATTTTATGTTCAGGGTCAGCTTGGGATACAGAGTTGATATTTTTTCTCAAAACAAGACAAAATAATGAAATAAACATTGCATAAGACATGATACAATTTGATAAATGTTTTTGATGAGCAGAAATTGAGTGGATATGTGAAAATATTTCTAGGAAATGACCATTTAGAAATTTTTTTAGATTTGTTTTTATTTTATGTGTATTTATGTTTTGTTTTGTTTTGAAGCTCAGCCTTGGTTCCCCTGGACCTGGAGTTTTGGTTGATTGTGAGTTGCCATGTGAGTGCTGAGAACCAAACCTGAGCCCTCTGCAAGAACAACTAGTGCCCTTAACCACTGAGCCCCCTCTCCAGCCCCAGTTCAGAGAGATTAACCAGCGTTGAGTCCAATGAGAGTGTCATTAGAAGTCTCAATACTTAGTGTTAGTAGAAAAGGAACAGTTTTTTTCCACAGAGCAGTTTGTCTGACAGCTTTCCAAGGGAGGCTTCCAAGAGAACAGCATTATATAAACTATACATATTCATTAAGTAGTGAATGCATCAAAACAAGTTAGCACCTTTACGGTTAGGGCATGAGTGTAACTACACTATAGCAATTCTATTATCTGGTTGAACAAACATGGTTATTTGCAAGCTGCAGCTGAATACCCAGTTAGCGTTTTTACTGTTAGCTTTTTAAAAAATATAAAAATCATTGTTTCAGCTGAATGGTGGTGGCGCACGCCTTTAATTGCAGCACTCTGAAGGCAGAGGCACACAGATTTCTAAGCTGGAGGCCAGTCTGGCCTATAGAGCGAGTTCCAGGACAGGATAGTCAGGGCTATGCAGAAATATCCTGTCTTGAAAAACTATATATCTATATCTATATCTATATATCTTTTATTTATATATATATATCTTTTATTTATACATCAAGTTGCATAATAGTAAGTTGATAAATCTTAGCCAGCTCCATTGACCCCTATATCCTTATTACATCTGTTATACCAGCAGTGTGTGTAGCATGTTGATGGTAATGGGAAAGGAAATGATTGTACTATTCAGTAGGAAATACGCTTTATCCAACAGTATTAACAGAAGAAAACTGAGGAATGGTCTTGAGCAGGAAAGAGGTCTCTTACTTTGTCTCTGTGCTTTTGTTTATGTTTGTTTTTTTGGTGATGGGATGATCATTAAACCTTTTGTGAAACAAGCAAACCTTAGATTACAGTTACAAAGTAGATATTTTAGAACATTTACCTCCACAGTTTATGATGAGCCATAAACACATTGATATGTCTCATGGCCTGGGGAGATACCTCAGTGGGTCAGAGTACTTGCTGTGCAAACATGAAAACCTGAGTTTATGTTCTAGCTGCCATGCAAGATCCTGGCAGTGTAGCTTGTATTCCTTGCTGTGTGGGGTGGAGATAGGCAGGTCCTGGGAAGTCAGTGGCCAAACAGCCTAGCTGAAATGGTGAACTTCAAATTGAGTGAGAGAGCATGATTCAAGGAGATAAGGCAGAAATAGAGGAAGAACCTGACATCCTCCAGAGTCTCTGTACACGTTCACACACAGGCACATGAGGCTTAAAGGTAAACAAAAACTAAGTACAATAAGCTATAAAAATGGTCATAGAATGTATCTTTTTAGGGGAATTTATCTTTTATAAAGGGCTGAAGAGGTGGTTTAGCAGTTAAGATTGTGTACTGTTCTTGCAGAGAACCCAGGTTTGGCTCCCACCATTCAGCTTCCATATGCCGTAACTCCAGCGTTGGGTACCAGCCCTCATGTGCACATACCCATTCACATAGACCCACTCATGTTCTTAAGTATTTTATGTGTTTAAAAATCATAAAATAAATCTTTAAATACAAGAAATAGATGCTTTACATTAAATTACACAGAAATAACTTCCATATGAGGCAAAAAAGAGAGAGAGCAGTAACAACATGGCAGTAGCATTGCTGCAGCAGAAGCAATACCAGTAGCACTAAGGTCTGAGGAAGAATGGGTACTTGGCTCTGAAAGGTTAGTGGCTGACCGTGACATGGCTATCCAGGCCAAAGACCCCACTTTCTCTTGGGCAGCTCCTAACTATCTTAAGTAATAGCTGTATAAAAAACCCTAAATATGTTAATTGCACTTTAAGCTTAATGGCTTATATGTAACATTTTTTACAAGTTAAACATTTAGTTAAGGTGATAGAAAGTGTTGACTGGAATTATACCCATAATGCTGTGAGCAGAACAGTTCTGTTTATTGTAACCTTATATGTTTGTTTTGCTTTCGCCTGTGGTCTAAAATGATACGCAATTAGCAATTTGGAAGTTTTTAATGCAAATATTATTAGAGAAGCAACACTCCTTGATACTTTGACATTCTTTATCAGTGTCAAAGGTGTACAGACTTCTGAAATAAAATTTGAGGCAAGTAACCAGGCTCTGTTTTGTTTGTTTGCTTGTTTTATAGGAAACTTTTCAAACAATAAAATGGGTGGAAAGAAAAATGCCACAGTAAAGACAAATAAGGTTTGTTAAAGTAAAGATATACATTTTTCTTAGATAATAACATTTATAGTTAGTGATTTGCTGCTTAAGGTGAATACAAATACTTTTCTGTTTTCATTAACAACTTTTCATATTTTTAGGTTCAAAGAACAAATCAGTGTACAGATCCTTGTATCAGAAACGACATGTCTGGTGTGTTTTCATGTGGCAGCAACAGTGGGGGACCTCAAACCTATAGAGCTTCCTGGTTAGTGCTTTCTGCCCTCAGCTGATGGTCTTCATATATCGTGTGTATATTTGTTGTTTTTTCCTGTTTCTTGAGAGAGGGTTTCTCTGTGTAGCCTTCCTGGACCTCACTCTATAGGCCAGGCTGGCCTCGAACTCATAGACATCCACCTGCCTCTCTCTCCTGAGTGCTGAAATTATAGGAGTGTACCACCATAGTCCAGCCTACACATCATGTTTTAATTGTTACTAACTTTTGGTAGAAACTTAAACTGGGCTCGATAAAAGTGATGGAACTCATTTTGTTATTCCTTTTGGAAAACAAAACAAAAAAACAAAAAACTAGTTCCAACAAAGAGAAAATTTGTTATTTTTTTGTGAGTTATTTTTTATTTTACAATGCTTGTTGTCTGTGCTAGTAGAAAATTGCTGAGTAAAATTTTGATTTTATTCAGGGGAAATAAGGTATACGTGAAATCATAAGAGTAGTACCTATTAAAGCAGACCTGTTTTAGAGCTAATTCTGTCATCTTTGAATACATAGTGATTGACAAGTAGTTGTTGGATATATATTTGTGTGATTTAAATATTGAGGTTTTAAAGTCATACAGACTTAATTGAACCAACAAAGTAGAACAGAATTGTGATATTTTAGGGCTTGGCAGAGTACTCAAGAAACAAATTATATCTGAATACTTTTTTGAAAAGCTGAGCTAAATCTATTTTTGTTAAGATAAGCAAACCCATTCCTATTGTCTTCTTTTGTGCTAATGCAGAACATGATTGACCCAAGTAAGAATTTCTCTCAGCAGTAGGAGTTAATGTGTGAATAGAAAGTTGTCTCAGTAAGTCTTCAGTCAAGTGCCCACTCTGCCCTGGCATCCATGTCTCTTTGTCAGCCCTAGTCAGAATTAGCACATAATGGAGCATGTCTGTAATTTAGCAGTTCAGCAGGTCAGTTTGAGCTATATGGTTAGTGTGACTCTCACAAGGGCAACAACATCCTGCCAGTTAATACAGAATTCCAAGCATTCTTTGTAGTATGTATTTAAATACAGTTTTGTTGTGTAAAAAAAGAATTCTACTTATTGTAGGAATAAGATTATTTTGAAAGTGTTGTCTATGATCCTGGATGTGGAAACTATTGCCATTCTTGTCATAATTCAGTTCTTACTCTACACTTGCTATTTCTGGAAATCTAATGAAAGTTTACATTTATTTTTTTAGTACAGAATCTATAGAAGTCAGTGAAATCAGTGCATTGATTAGGCAGAAACGACAGGAACTGGAGTTGTCCTGGTTTCCTAATACATTACCTGGAATTGGAAGGTAAAAAAATTGTTCACTAAAATTTATATGCTAATACAAACACAAAATATCATCAAATTCTTAAGTATAGGTTCTTCTATACTTCCTAAAGAGACAATGTATAAATTAAACTGTGGTGTTGCAGATGCCTAATGAAGATTAACTATGAGCTATATGCTAAAGCATTATTTCTGTATTTTTGTTTTCAAACATATTCTTCTAGGTAAAGATTTGGTCAAATGCTTGCTCTGCCATGGACTTCAGGACTTCTATAATCTGGTCCTTCTTTAGTAGTCCCAAAGCTGGTGCAGTGCCAAGTACAGATGGCTGCCCTAAGCCCTGCCTATACTGAGCAGGGGTCCCTGGAGCGCTGTGTCCATTCTCTACAGTGTAGGCTTCATTTGTCAGCGTGACGGGTGTGTGCAGCACCTTCATGCAGATGACAGGATATGGACTAAAGTAAAATTCTGACATCCACATACTGCTAGCTCAGACCAGTTTTCCCTCAAGTGTTTTCCTGTAGAATCTAGCCTGATACTGATTAAAACTGTCTTGTGTTAGGAGACTTAAATTTATTTAGAAAATGCCTGAGAAGTGGATTGGGCTTGAATGAAGAAAATCTGGAGACTTTACTTGGTCCACACCATTACTGAGAACTGAAAAGTTTAAGGACTTTAAAGTGTAAATGTAGTATAAAGATTCCTTCGGTAGTTAACCTGAGGGAGGGGAGAAGGGTTCAGAAGGGTGAGAGGAAGCTCACTGAGAAGATGAGAATATTCTGTCTGTCTCCTTCTTCCTTCCCTCCTTTCGTTCCCTCCCTTCCTCTACACACACACACATTTTCCCACATATACACATATTGGTCAAAAGTTATCACATTGTATATTTAATGTATACTCAAAAGGAACTTATATTTTACATCAGCTTTACCTTAGAGTTGTTAATTTTTAATAGTAGTAGAAAAAAAAGTTTCAATTTTTTTTTTTTGTTTTTTGCTTTTTGAGACAGGGTCTCTCTGTATATCCCTGGCTGTCCTTAAACTTGCCTGCTTCCCAAGTGCTGGGATTAAAGGTGTGTGCCACCACTACCTGGCCAAAATCTTTTTTTTTTAAGACTAAATTATTTTGTCTTTTGAAGATGTATTATTATGTCTAAGTGTGTATGTCCATGTGTGAGTATGTACTCATCTGTGTGGGTGCATTTGGAGGCTCGAGGAGGGCATCTCTCTCCTGGAGCTGGAGTTAGAGGTAGTTGTGTGCCACAAGCATGAATTCTGGGAACTGAGCTAGAGTCCTGAAAGAGCAGCAAGTGCTCTTAACCATTAAGCCATCACTGTGCTCACTCCCAACAATCTGTATACAATATTCCATTATTGAAAAGAGAGATGCCTGTGTTCTAGATTACTCATCTTGTTTGCTGTTATAGTAACATAAAATATGCCTTTTAAAGAATTTTTTGTTTTGTTTGCAAACAATTTCTAGCTGTATTTGGGTCATGAATAACCTTGAGCATATATGTTTAGTTACTGAGCCAAAAAAGCATAAGAACTATATGTTAATATTGCTAATCTAATTTGGAGACTATAGTACCTTTTAATTCCTAGCTCAATTGATTTAGACCACATAACTGAAGAAGTCTTTGTTTAAACTTTCAGAGTTGGTTTTGTACCCTGGAGTGTTGAAACAACAGTCCTTCCTCTGATCTCCTCTGTGTTGCCAACGACTATTTTTCCAGCAAGTACTATGTCATTAGAAAATTTTGGTAAAGTTTGTGGATTTATTTTTTGTTATAAAAATAATTATTAGCTCCATTTTTACCTACATAAACATGTGAGTGTTTATTTAGAATAGCTGTAAGTTAGAGGGATTCTTGGATATTTCTGTAAATGTGTGTCTGACTTTAAAATTATTACAACTATAGTTTATGTGCACCATGGATTATCATGCAGTCATGATAAGGAGGGATCCCATCTGTTGTAATGGATGAATCTGGAGGGCATTATGCTGAGTGACATAATCCTGGCATAGAATGACAGCAAACATAATTATACGCTTATGAAATTGAGGGTACCGTGTAGTTATCTTGAAGTGGAGTGAGCTGGTGTTTAAACGGTTGAGGAAGAAATAAGGGCAAAGGATCTAGTGTGTAAATGGTGATTCTAGTGATTTAATAGTATCATCTTGGAAAATGCTATTGTGTGAAATGTCCACACTATACACACAACGATAACTGTGGATAATGGTGTGTAGTTAATTAGATAAATTTTATCATTTCATATATGTTCTTTAAAATATCATGTTGTACATGGAAAATATATATAGCTTCACAAAGGTTTTTAATTTTCTAACTAGAAAATCTGTTCTACATTTGTAAGACTTAGAGAAACTGATTAGAAGTTTTTTGTTAGGGCTCATCGTTCTTTAGAAATAACATCTGTGAGTTCATTATGACAGGTGGTCTGCGCGCACTCATGGGGAACATTTTGTGTTCCCTTCGCCTAGAGAGTAAGAGTCCGTAAAGAGTTTGTACCTAAGGCAACACCTCTGGCTGTACTTTATTTTAGCAGCGTTAAAATGCTGATGACCAGCTGGGCGTCATGTGCCATGTGCCTGGAATCCTAGTACTTGGGAGGTTGGAGGTTGGGCCAATGGTTCAAGGCCATCCTTGATCATATAAGAGTTTGAAGACTAACCTGGCATACAAAATATTATCTCAATCTCTTGTCCCCCAAATAATGATGAAACCACCTATTGTTCATTTATTAGAGATACACTTAATAATGTAATTCACAATATATTGTTTTATTATTTTTCATACACTTAACTATTCTGAAACTAGCTATAATCAAATTATATTTTGAAATACATTTTTTAAAAAACTTATTTTTCAACATTGTCAGGTCCTTCTCATAAGGGATGTGCATTAGCACATACCCAAGGAGGAGGAGAAAAAAAGCAGACTTCTGGCACATCAAATACCAGAGGATCAAGACGAAAACCTACAACAACTGCTCCTACAAGGAGGTCCACACGAAACACAAAAGCTGAGACAGTCAGCCAGCCCCCGAAGTCCCCAGTGTCAAATAATTCTGAGTGTGATGCCCCAGGGAATAGTAATTCCTCTGTCAGTATTTCCCCTCCAGCTGAATCAGAAAAGCAAACAAGGCAGGCTCCAAAAAGGAAGTCTGTAAGGAGAGGAAGAAAACTGCCTTTATTGAAGAAGAAAGTTCGGAAATGTGTGCCTGCTGAGAAAACAACATCAAGTGACTCTGTAGAGGAAGAAATGGCAGACTGCGACCCACCCACGTTGGAGAAAGAACAACAACAGCCCGGTGCAGCTTGTTCTGTTCAAACACACGGAGAAAAGCATTTGGCTAATTGCTTGGAAAGTTGCAGTGAGCAAACAGAAGAAAGTGAACAAACGAAGAATCATGACGTAGAGGAACAAGTAGAATTTTTAAATTTTGAATCTTGCACTCAGGAGCCTCCTGTACTTGTTGGAGAGGATACAGGGATAGAGGCTGAGGAGTCATGTGCAGCCCATGATAGTCCTACAGATACTGCTGTAAATGTAAGTAATTCATTAGAAAATGAAGAGCAGGTGCCTGGAAGTTCAGAGCCAGTGGAACAGGCACTTGTGTGTACAGACAGCCCTCCTGATGACTTTCTCTCCTGTTCACATTCTGACATTGATGGGCACCAGCCAGTGTCCAGTCCCTTGGGTGAAACACCTGAAAATACAGAGTCAGTGGTTAATGATGAGAAAATAGAGGAGAGTCTCACAGTAGAAAGTACTGACTTGAAAGAGTCTGCAGTAAACATAGAAGCATTTGTAGAGAGCCCCAAAGTGGAATCTTCTGAGGGTGAACTTACACACACACTGGACGGACACTGTGTTGCCAGCTCAGACACTGAGTTGCCTGAGCATGTTCAAACCGAAAATACAGGAATAATTCCAACATGTGACACTTCAGAAAATGAAAGTTCTGGTGCTATTCAAGATTGTGAAGACAATTTATTAAAACATAATCTTGACAACACCCAATTGGACAAAGCCTCAGAAGAAATGACAGGACCTCTACTTGAACATCCCAAACCTGTAGAGTTAGCAAACACACAGACTGAACAGAGTGAGAAACATTTTAGTGAAGATAATAATGAAACAATACCCATGGAGTGTGATTCCTTTTGCAGTGACCAGAATGAGTCTGAAATGGAATCATCTGCAAATACTGACTCTAAACAACTAAGTGAAAATTCTGTGACTCAGAGTTCTGACAACAAGCCATCTTCTGATCCTGCATTTGCAAAGGTTGAAACTGTAGCTCAACCAGCTGAAAGCCTGGTAGATAAAGCCACAAAGCCCCGTACTCGAAGATCTAGATTCCATTCTCCATCTACAACTTGGTCTCCCAACAAAGACGCTGCACAAGAAAAGAGGCGGGCTCAATCTCCTTCGCCAAAAAGAGAGACTGTATTAGAAAGCAAGAATTCTCACTCACCATCACCCAAGAGAGAGTCTGTCAGAGGACGGAGAAAATCTCGTTCTCTCTCACCAAAAAAAGATGTGGCAAGAGAAAGGAGGCAGTCTCGGTCTCCAAAGAGAGAGAATGCTAGGGAAGCCAAAAGGTCTGAGTCACGATCCCCAAGAAGAGACACTTCTAGAGAGAACCAGAGATCTCAGTCCAGAGTGAAAGATTCTTCCTCAAGAGAAAAATCTAGGTCCCGCAGCCGAGAAAGAGAAGGCGATAGAGATGGGCAGAGGAGAGATCGAGATCGAGAGAGGAGAGCCAGAAGATGGTCCCGGTCCAGATCTCGCTCCCGATCCCCATCAAGATTGAGAACCAAAAGTAAGAGTTCGTCGTTTGGTAGAAATGAAAGAGATAATTACCCTCCTCGGTGGAAGGAAAGATGGACAAATGATGGTTGGAGATGTCCGCGAGGAAATGACCGGTACCGAAGGAATGACTCAGAGAAACAGAACGAAAATACAAGAAAAGAAAAAAATGACATCTCTGCAGATACTAATGATCCAAATTCTACAGATAAGCATAGAAATGACTGTCCTACTTGGGTAACAGAAAAAATAAACTCTGGGCCAGATCCAAGGACCAGAAATCCAGAAAAATTAAAAGATTCTCATTGGGAAGAAACTAGAAATGAAAATTCAGGGAATTCTTGGACTAAAAACTTTGGCCCAGGCTGGATGTCCAGCCGTGGTCGAGGAAGCCGTGGGAAAGGTGCTTACAGAGGTAACTTTGCCTACGGTGACCAGAGTGAGAACAGGTGGCAAAGCCGCACACCACTCTCAGGAAGTGACTCCTTCAAGTCTGTGGAGCAACAGCCCTCTAAGCGGAAAAGTGAGCAAGAGCCGTCATTTGGCACGGCTGCAGACAGGTCAGGGTGGACATCTGCATCCAGTTGGGCTGTAAGAAAGACTCTGCCAGCAGATGTGCAAAACTATTATTCTCGGCGCGGGCGGAATTCTTCAGGTCCACAGTCTGGGTGGATGAGACAAGAGGAGGAAACACCTGAACAGGGTAACAGTTTTTGCTTGTTCTTAATATTTCACTTGAAGGAAAAGGCTGTGAGTGTAACAGCTTGAATTGAAATGATCTTTAACTCAATAGTTATGTCACTTTTAATTAAAGACAGGCTTTCGCTGTGTAACATTGGCTGACCTAAAAGTGACTCTCAGAGACTAGGCTGGTCTTAACAGAGATCCACTCACCTCTGCTTCCTGAGTTCTGGAATAAAGCCATGCACCATTATACTTGGCTATATCAGTATTTCTTTAGCACCAATTTTACCAAAGGCTTAAATATGCTATGTGGCGTTTGCTGCACTTGAGTTTGGAATGTTACACATAATTTAACTTGTATTTCATTTTTTTCCAAAAAATAAAAAGCTGTTAAATACTCAGTTGGAATAACTTCTGTAACTTATGTGATCTTTTTAAACTAATTGTTTGAATTAGTATTCTTAATTTTCTTTTTTTATTTATTTTAAAGACAGCATCTCTCGATGTAGCCCTGCCTGGAATTTGCTAAGTAGAAAAGAATGCCCTCAAAACTCAGAGAGAGTCCACTTGAGTGCTGGGACTAAAAACTGTAGTGAGCCAGGCATGGTGATGCCTTTGCTGGGAGGCAGAGGCCAGACAAAGCGAGTCCAGGACAGCCAAGGTTACACTGTCTTAAAAAAACAAAAACTGTGAGCTACTCCTAGCTTTCTTTGCTAATTTTGATGTATGTTATGTGACCTTACGTTAGGAAATTTGAGCATTTTCTTTTGTTAGAAAACGATTGCATATTATTTAGAAATGACAACATTAAGTAGCTTTTGGCTTTGTTGTTCTGAGCCTATTGCTGTTTGCTTCTGTGTTTATAGTAAGTGTAACTTTTTTTTTTTTTTTAACAAAGCCTTTTTTCTTTTGACAGACTCTAACTTAAAGGACCAAGCAAACCAAGTAGATGGTTCTCAGCTACCTGTAAATATGATGCAGCCACACATGGGTGTAATTCAGCCACCAGTGAATGCCCAGCATCAGCCTATGGGGATGTTCCCTTACCCAGTGGGCGTTCACGCCCCCTTGATGAATATGCAGCGGAACCCATTCACCATGCACCCTCCACTGCCCCTGCATCTCCACACAGGAGTGCCTCTCATGCAGGTAGCTGCCCCTGCCAGTATACCTCAGGGACCGCCACCACCACCCCCACCCCCGCCATCCCAGCAGGTCAGCTACGTCGCCTCACAACCAGATGGCAAACAAGTGCAGGTATGTTCTTAGCTTGAGTTCAACAGTCTTTATAAACATTCAGCAAAGCAGGGGCAGATGTTTAAGAAAGGGCTTTCTGGTGCTTAGAAACAGTGATGTTTGGTTAATTATTCATCATAATCCCTTTTCATTATTCTCTGCTAATCTATCCCATTCCCATCCCCAGAGAAGAAAATACATTATAAAGTGCAAGCTACATGCTCGCCATTATTTATATCTTAACGCATTTCTTCTTAATGTTGTTTGGCTTGGTCACATTAGTGAATTCAAGTCAGAATCGAGTTTGAGTTTGCTTTTAAGTAATTCCCTAAAATTTTAAAGGCTTTTGGGAGCAAGGTGGTTGGGAACTAGTAAATACTTGTGCCAACGCTTACTGTCTTGCTTGGGTAAACCTTGGATGAAGATGTTATCCATTACCATCTGCTTTATTTTCATTTTGAGTTTACTGCAGTAAGAAGAGATGAATCCCTGTGGGAGACAAAAAATGCTTTGCAAATGCTGTGGTGCTTATAGCTTTGCCTAGATTGTCTTTCTGTTGTTATGTGTTTGTGTGTGGAGACACGGTGCAGACCCATGTGGGCATGTGGATGTCGAGGATAACTTTAGGAGCTGAGTCTCCTGTCATGTGGGTTTCAGTGATTCAACTTAGGTTCTCAGGCGTGTGCAACAAGCACTTTTACTCACTGGGTCATCTTGCCGTCTCCACTTATATAATTTAAAGCCTGTGTTTAAGAATGTACTCACTTTCCTTCAACTGGATCTTTAGGTATACATTTCCTAAAAAAGCACTTCTCCAAAGAATAAGGTAGAATGAATCACTGTGTGTTTTAATGTCATGCCTGATACATGACGTAAATACTTCTTCTTAACTGACAAATGTTAACTCTTTAAAACAGGGCCTTCCCAGTGCTTCTCATGTAAGTAATAACATGACTGCACAAGTCTTGCCTGCTCCATCAGCAGCCCCAGGAAACCCGGGATCAGTTCAGGGACCAAGTTCTGGTAATGCCTCGTCATCCAGTCACGCCCAAGCCTCTAATGCTGCTGTCAGATTGGCAGAAAGCAAAGTAAGTGTCACAGTGGAAGCCAGCGCAGATAGCTCGAAGACAGACAAGGCAAGTTCAAGGTTGAGAGCAACCTACATAGTTCTGTGTGTAATAAAGATGAACAAATAACAGCTTTGCTTTTATGAGAGATGGAGGGCATTTACTATTGTGAGTTTGAAGTTCAAATGTTATCTGAAGGAATTTGTCTAGATGGTGTTGTTTCTTGGTGAGTTGCTGCTAATATTGCATGATCATTTTTAGAAGTGTTTGTGTTATTAAATGTAATTTTTGTTTATGCATTTGAAAAGTTCTTTATAGTGTCAAAGCACACTGTTCAGCTTCATAATTCTAGAAAGTTTTTGAGGATATAAGACTGGCAGATAATAACCACACATTTTCCTCTCGTCAGAAATTGCAAATTCAGGAGAAAGCTGCACAGGAGGTGAAACTGGCTATTAAGCCATTTTACCAAAATAAAGACATCACCAAGGAAGAATACAAAGAGATTGTGCGGAAGGCTGTGGACAAAGTAAGTGTCGCTCCAGCATGGAGTGTTTAACCACTGCTGCTGTAACAAAGAACACCTGTTAGTCTGCTCCTCTACCCCTGAGGGGGTCATACGAGATGTGCACATGAGAACAGGCTGCTCTTTCGGGTTTTCATTTGGCATTCATTCATTCATCGGGCTATCATTTGGCATTCATTCATTCATCGGGCTATCATTTGGCATTGAGCATGAAAAACATTTCCCCCTCTTTCTTTTAGGTTTGTCATAGTAAGAGTGGAGAAGTAAATTCTACTAAAGTGGCAAATCTGGTTAAAGCCTATGTAGACAAGTACAAGTATTCACGGAAGGGGAGCCAGAAGAAAGCCCCGGAAGAACCTGTGTCTACCGAAAAAAACGTAGGCTGACTCAGGAGCGCTGTAAAAGACACTGTCAAGAAATCTGCAAAGTGCAATTCAACGTGTACCCTTACTGAAAAATACACAACTGTGATTGAAGTCTGGTTTTGATAAAATTATTTTTTTTATTGTAGGATATAATGTTTTGTTCTAAATATAGCTGTGCACTGCAACTTCTATATCTAACCCCCACTCCCAATAAAACAAATTCAAGGGAAATCAAGGGTGGAATGGAATGTGCATTTTTATCAGAAATGTGCTCTGATGTGGATACTGAAAGAGGTATAGCTTTGTAAGAGAACAGGAGTGCATAAATCAAACTTCTTATAAGTGCTGGTTTTGGAAGACATATCTATATCTATGTATAATACATTTGCTCTGTCTGTCTGTCTGACAAAGTATCTTTATGACCTTCCCCCTTTTGACTGTAGAAGTTTAAGCAATGTATTGCCATTAAATATTTCTGATATTAATAGAACATGGCAAGTGCAGGTCCCTAATGTATATTTTTGAAGCACATTGCTTAGATAGAAAGCAAGTTGTCATGAGTAAGAATTAGCTTCAAACCTGCAGGTGCTCCTCACCTGTTGTATCACAGAAAAAGGTCACACTGTGTGTGTTGCTCTTGTGCTCTTCTCTCTCAATCTAGGAAAAAAAAAAATAGTAGTTTGATTTGCTACATCACAACTTTGCCAGTTCAAAGCTTTGTTGAATTTAGAAGACCAATTTCGGAAAAGGCTAGCTTTTCAAAAACTATATTCTTTCATTAGACTGTCTATTTGTCCATGAAGGTAAATTATTTGTGCCAATTGGAGATTTGCTAGTAAGTGGTGACCTACCTTTTTTGGAGACTAAGATTCAATACAAGACCTAATTTCCCGGCTTCAGGTTGTTACTCATCTGTGGTAGTATCATAGTGAAATTCTCGCACTTCAGAAGTTGCCTAATGGTTTACAGTAAAGAAAGTTTTAATTTGGTGATTGGTAGCCAAGCTGCAGAATCTAGGTATTATAATGTGTCTGACAGAAGCAGAGAAAAACTAAGTAATGATATTTTTGCTTAGGTTATCAGGGACTAGAGGGTTATTTTGTTTTGTTTTGTTTTGTTTTTGTTTTTGTTTTTTAGCACTGAGATACATAAATGTTTATGAAAGGTAAATTCAGAGTGCTTATGGCACTTATATTCTTTGGCATCTAGAAAGGAAACTTCTTTAGGATAAGCTGATTCCAGTTACAATTTTCAGTACCCATGAAATAGCTGAAAAGGCGATTCAATAAAATTGCAATGGGTTAGGATGTACACACGCTCAGTGAGGCCGACCCATTCACTAACTTAGCAAGAGCAGAGCTCTGTGGGAGCTAGTGTTTCTAGATACAGGCAGCCTGCTTCTCAGTTCTCAGTTCTGCATCTAGCTTTGACAGATAGAGTAATTTTGAGATTTTTTTTAACCTCATAGTGATTGCACTACATAGGTAATCAGCTTTGTTAGGTTATGATTACAGTCCTAAAATATTTTCAAACAGTTTTTATTTTCATTTCTACATTTCTGGGCATTTATGATGCAGTGTCTTACAGAAATTTTTAGTTAAAGTGTGTTTGGGTTAATCATGTCAGAAGTTTGGAAGAGAATTTCAAATACCAGTGGCACACCTTGTTCCTTTCAGTACAGGATCCCATGAACAGTGGTCTAAACTTGTGGTCCTGCTTTTAGCTTGTATGGCAGAGATACTTCTGTGCTCATCAGTAATGCAGCGTGTGCTGTCCTGGCATTGTTTCCGCTGACTCCTGGGGAGTAGAGGACATTTTAAAATTTGTTGTATACCATTTGTCTCTTTCAAAACAAGTTTAAAAGAAAAAGGTGATGAGTGAGGTGTTAAGGTCTCATGTCTTTGGATGAACTGCACTATTCTTGAAAGTAAACGTGTGTGCTCCGTATCTGGTAGGGTACTGGTTAGAGCGCGTCAGAATAGTTAATGAACATTAACTATTCTCATATATTCTAGTATTAGGATATATTCTAACTGGATTAGAATATACACTTTTAAAGAATGAGTTAGAAAATGCATGCTTTGTGTTAAGAAATAGCATTGCTTTTACATTCTTGCTTTTTCTTTTTATCAAAAGTTCACATAAGTTGCATGTGTAAGTTTATGGAGTTGTAGGTTCCTCTTGCTCGGGACTTGGTATTGATTCGACCTTTGGAACCGTGGGCCCTTTACCCTGCTAGTCACGTTGATTGGTATTCCAGGCTGTAGAAATGCCCAGTAGTAGTTACTCATTATTTTAACATTCCAGAGGTTTTGTAGTTGTTTGTTGCTGGTAGCAACCACCACATCTTCTCCATTACCTGCCTTTAAGTGCCATGCTGTGTCCTGCCGACCGTTCCACCCAAAGACATGTGGCCTCAGAAGCATAGTGGCTACCTTGAGTTTGAGACGTTGAAGTATGAGTTGCAGTGCTGTCTGCTGAAACAACACTCTGAAAGAATCAGATTGTGGTCTGTAATATATCCTAATAAATTTTTTTGCTAAACAAATTAGTGTCTTTAAATTTTTATTAAGTTTTTTGGGAAATGATGTCTTTTATATCATTTAAACCATTTCCAAATGTGTTGAATTATTTCTTGGATTTTTACCAAAGTAATGAGCATCATGATTACATTAATATCCAGGCAATAAGACAAGGTCAGAGTTAGCTATACGCATATATTTTAATAGTAGTTTTCATAATTATGTAATCACTGTAGGAAATTTAAAACATTTAATAATTACTAAAGATGGAAGAGACTGGGAAGCAAAGGAAAAAAAATCACTTGTAATTTTACCAAAGTTAACTTTTAAGGCTGGCTACAATGCACATTGCTATGTTATAACCTATTCTTTACAATTAATGTACTGAGAAATTCCATTTTAATAAAAATTAATTTCACAGCATGACTTTTGGTGACTGCATAGTATTCTGTTGCATAGATGTACTTTGAAAACAGTCCCTTATTGTTGGATTTGTGTGTGTGTGTGTTGTTTGCTGGTTTGTTTGAGACAAGGTCTTGATATGTAGCCCTGGCTACCCTAACCCTGCTTACGTAGCTCAGGCTGGCGCAAACTCACGAGACCCTGCCTTGCCTCTAGAGTTCTGAGAGTAAAGGTGTGCACAACCATCCAAGGTGGTTTGGACATCAAGAGAAAGTAAACTGGCGCAGTGCAGAGTTTAACTAACTTAAAGATGCTTATGCCCAGGGATAGGGCATGAAGCTTTGATCCCAGAATTTGGGAGGCAGAGGGAGGATGGTAAGGAATTCATGATCATCAGCAGAGTTTGAGGTCAGCCTGGGTTACAAGATACTCTCAAGAACAAGCAAAACAAAAAACAACTCGAAGCTGTTTGTAGGAAA
Source organism: Meriones unguiculatus (assembly GCF_030254825.1). NCBI lineage: Eukaryota > Metazoa > Chordata > Mammalia > Rodentia > Muridae > Meriones > Meriones unguiculatus. The sequence continues at coordinate 6,538,617 of NC_083356.1, forward strand.
ACGTTTCTGTGGAGAAGTCTTTTAAACCTACTTTACATTGTTATTTATGAATAATTTCCTGAAGAATTGGCTATTGATTTATTAAAGATTAAAAAATCTTTTTAAAGATTAAAAAAGTGTAAGTTTGTATATTTTCAGCTATTACTAGTGTATAAGTCTTGTTCACTTAAAGCAATGTTTCTGTTTATAGAGAGCTACCAGAAAAGTGTTTCTTTCCATTGTTAAATTAGTTTTGTAAGGCCGTGGCAAAGTAGGTTTCATGTCCCTCCCCTGGTGTGTACACTGCTTTGAATTGCTAAGTGCCTGCCTCCTCATAGGACAAAGGTGCATCCTGGAGCCAGTTTGTGTGTATGCTGTATTCTCTGTTAAAGCAGCATTACGTCATGTACAGTTGGTTTCTAACAGTTTTAGGGAACACCTTTTTTGTCCACTGTACCTTCTATTTTTATGTACTGGGTGCGTTCATATTGTAAGTCTGGGTTAACTTCTCTGAATCTCCTCTGTGTTTGTGTCTGTAGTCTTTATGCACCATATGCATGTCTGTTGTTCAGGGAGACCAGAAGGAGGACATCACACTCCCGGAACTGGAGTTAAGAGTTGGTAATGAACTATCTATGGGTGCTAGGACTCCAAACCCAGTCCTGAAAGCATTTTCTGTGCCATCTCTCTCTCCTGACCCTAAATCTATTGGTACTGAATACAATTAAGTCTTCATAAGAGTCTTATGAATATTTGGTCATTCATCATCACATACATATCTCTTGTGTGTCAGTATTTCCTTGATTGTTCACAGGTTGTTAAATTTGATCTTGGCACAGTGTACTAACAGGTATTTATTGCCTTTTACTTGTGTTAGCCTGCAGCATTCATATAATTTATAATTTGTAGTTAATTTATAAAGCCAATTGTATTTTTATGAAAATTGAACTATAAAAATGAACCGTTTTCTAATTTCATGGTTACCTAGTGATGGAGGCAAGATTCAGATTTGTAGACATTGAAGTGTATGCTTGACTGCTATGTAATGCCAAGATAGGAAGACCAGCTGCAACAAGTGAATGAGGTAGAAGAGGATGCAGTTCGATTCGCACAGGTGAGTGAGGAAGGCACCCTGCTATGTGGGCTGTCTTCTAATACTCTAGGAAGTCTGTTACTGACCAGATAGCATCTACATTTTATGAAAGGAAAAGAGAAACACAGGAATAACTACTCAAACTTCTTTGTGGCTGAAGAGTCTTTTGTAACCTTTCTCCAGATTCTAAAAGCCACCTTTCCCCTACCTTTGGCCCCCTGCAAGATAATTCTTTTCATCTGCTTAGCCATAGCTGCTGTTGAAAACCCTCTATGTTAAGGACCAGTTTCTTGGTCACAGTACAGGCCCCTTGGTTTAGGTGTTTGAAACTGGTTTCAGTTCTCTCAAAATAGCTGTCTCCATCTGTCTAGATTTTGCAGTAATCCAGCTCCTCTAATTTCCAAAATTGTGACGTGATTCTGTCTTCCACGTGCTGTCTTTTGATAGTGCAGTTCATCTTAGGCAGTGGAATAGTAACTTAGTACTATACAGTTCTTTAATAAGCAGTGGAGGTGACTGAGCAAGAAGCTAGATGGTGTGTTGGAAGGGAACTAGTACCTAGCTTGTGTGATGGTGTGTTGGAAGGGAACTAGTACCTAGCTTGTGTGTGTGTTGTGTCTGAGGTGGTGTGGTCTCTCAATGTACCTGGTGGGTTAATTAGAACCAAAGGGGGGCAAGACAGGGCAAGTCCCTACTAAAGTGCCAGAAGACAGCAAGGCAGTGACAATGAGTTGGAGTGGCATAGAATTTCCGGCCAAATATATCAAATAATCCCAAGCCTAAAGTGGCTGCAATGAAGATCTGTAAGAAGTGGCTCTAAGTTGGAGTTCCCCTTTGAGGTAGCAAACGAACGAGCATGCTGGAGTTTGAGCTCAGTGGTAGGCTGGCCTAGCAGCCATGAAGTCATCTGGGGTTTGAATTGCAACACTGAGGGTCGGGGTGAAACCACCGTGGATAATCATCCCTGAGTACTCAATAGAAGTGGGTTAGTCAAATTGCTCAACTTTACATGTCCTTTTTACATGTGAAAAGGAACATTTATTCACCTGTTTTAAGTTTTCTGGGAGGCTTACTGCCTCTGTCTGCTAACCTAGGCCTAGTCCTGGAAGCTTCTCGCCTCTGTACAATCTAATTTAGGCTTAGAATGTTTTCAGCCTCTGAGACTTGAGCTCACCTTGTTCTTACTCAACTCTGGGCTGGCTGGTTCAACACAACTGTTTGGCTCAACCTCCTCTCCCAGCTTGCTTATTCAATCTGGCTTCTTGGCCTCAAACTAACACTAGCAATCTTTTCTGATCTTCTGGCTCATTCTCTGGCGCACTTGGTCTTCACCTGTGCCTAGCATGTTCTCTCATTCAACCTCTCTCGGTAAAACTGCCTCTCTCATTTTCTGTTTTGCTCCCTTAAGTAGCTTCCCTTTCTACTCTGTGTTTGTAAGAGTTGGGCACATCCTGTTCTGCCAAATCTCTGATTTGTCACTTTCTTTGCCACTCAATTAGACATCACTTTCAAACATAGGTGTTTCCTTCTACAAACTAACTGTACCTTCATTGTTTGGGATTAAAGGCATGTACCATCACACCTTGACAGGAGCTTTTCTTGACACTTGCTCTGGATCAGGCTGCCCTTGAACTGAGATCTGTTTGCTCTGGATTAAAGACATATTTGTATTCCAGCTGAATCACACAGACCTAGAAGGTATTTGGATGTGACCTCTTGCCAGAGCAGCCATGTTCTGAGTGTAAAATCCTCTACAAGTCAATATTTAAATTTCATCCACCTTGGTTTAGTTTTGGCAGCAGCAGCATAAGCGTGGAGGGTGGGAGCAAGCCTGTAAGGCAGGTGGAAAGTATAAGCCTTACAGAGGTTATGGTTCCTTCCAGGGCTACCTCCTCCCCCACGTCACCTGCTCCTCTCTAGGTAGTGGGAAATTGGGGGGTAGGGTCAAGAGAAGCCGTGGATTCTTTTTATTAAGCTCTTTCGGAATGGTTTTAAGTGTTTGCAGGAAAGGCAAAGATTGGTACTTCTGTAACACTAAATGGAGAAAGGGTACAAACAATATACATTGCTCTTGTTTGAGACAGGACTTTGCAGGCTCACAGGCTCTCCTCACCTCAGCAATCTTCCTGCATTAGTCTCACACATTCTTGGATTACAAGTGTAAGCTTCATGAAAAGACTCCCCATTCAAACCATAACTACACATTACTTCTGGGATGGTACCCTTCATGCCTTTTCCTTGGTTTCTACATTTACCGTAGTGGAAAAAAATAGGATCAAAATATAATCCTCCCCCTGGGAAAGTACAAGCTGTATAGGTCAGAATGTCAGGGAAGAAAGGAGGGGAGGCATTTTGCAGAGCTGGCCACTCCTACCAGAGGCCTGTCCTTTAGCCTGCAACTCCCTGGTGGACCTGGCAGCTGGTGGTTGTGACTCAGTAGGTTGTGGCTGAGAAACCTGTTACTGGTCAGGTGGTTCCATGTCATAAGCAGCTGGAGTTTATCCTCAGCCATGTGAGTCTTAGAGGGCATCACATTGAGTGAAGGTAAGTGGGGAATCTTGGCATTACAACTAGGAACCTAGGGTCCAGTGCAGCGCATAACCAGCCCCCCAGCTCTGTGTCTGCGCTGCTTGCCTGCCCTGCAGAGTTGCTGTGAGGACTCAATGGTGTGGCTTGACATTTCCTTGGAAAATTCCAGTTTGTGTAATCACCACAGGTTTTCTCATCCCTTTGCACAAGCATGGAAATATAACTTTGAAACCTAGGTGTTAGGAAAATAAAAATTAAAAGAGTGCAGTTGTTAAGCTCACCCCAGACAGATCAGTTTAATCTGCCTGTTGGGTGCAAGGCAAGCACGGTGTGCAGCCAAGGAGCAAAGCCAAATGGAACCTGGTTGGGTCCTCTGCAGATGCTCTAGATGGCAGCCATACACCTGATAGTTGGAACACACACATAAATTCTTCAAATTCTAATCTCATTAATTGCCTGGGTTTAGACCCCACTAAGCACTAAAAAGAACATGGTTAGAGAAGTGATGGCAAACTTTTTGCAGGGTATTTGAACAGTTGGTGCACGTAACTGCTGTAGAGAAGCGCGTTAGGGTGTGTATACTAATTGAACTTTTATGTTTGTCTAAAGGAGTTTTACCTTCTAAAATCCTTGCAACATTGCTTCTAAAATTATACCTGCAAATCACTTTTTTCCTTAGACACAGACTCGTGTTCCACGCAGACCTGGCAACTTGGTATGTAGCTGAACATGAACGTGCACTTCTGATTGTCCTGCCACCACCTCCTGAGTGCTGGACTCCAGGCCTTTGGCCCCACCCTCCAATGTACTGAGATCTTGTAAGGGCCATGGCACATCGTCCTTGCCTGTCTGCGTGCTTACTGCCTTTGTGCTGAGATTTTCCCTGTAACCACTTCATCTTACTGAGAGAGAGGTAGGTTCCATTTATCAGCATCCTAATAGGAAAAATTTGAGGCTAGGTTCCTTCTCAGTCATCTCAAAGCACACAGATAGATCTGTCACTTGCACAGTGACATTGCCTTAGGCTGTGGCTAAGGAACAATCCCACATGAGCAGATCCAATGGCCTTCCTGTTTACCACACTCTTCCCCAGAACTAGTCTGCTAAAGGGATCATCAGTTCTTGTTACTGAGTCCTGGGACACGACTGCCCGAATGCCCTTCCATTCATTTTTTTGAGTCAGGCTCTTTGTAGCCTTGGCTGTCCTCGAACTCACTATGTAGTCTAGGTTGGCGTCAAATGCAGAGACGTACTTGCCTGTGCCTCCCAAGTGCTGGCATTAAAGGCCTGTGCCGTCATAAGCTTCCCAAAGGAACTTAAAATTTTAACCGTGACAGCAATGATCTGCTCAGGGGGGTAAGGACTGCTCTGGCATTAGCTATCGTAAGTGCCTAGAAGCCAATTTGGACTCTGTAATTTATCAAACTGCTCCATGGCAGTAATTTATTTGACAGTAATCAGTCCTTTCCCAAGGAACTACCCAGTAGGAACACATGCCCAAGCGTGCCAGAAAGCATACACTGGATCCTTTATATTAGACAGAAAGAAACAGCCTGAACTCTACTAGCAAGAGTGAACTACTCAGCTGCTGTATTAATACTTCAGCATAACTGCCGAGTCATACTATTGTCTTTTAAACTCAAAAATTAATAAAGCGAAAAACATAGTATTTAGAGATAAATACTTACGCTGCCAAGTGATTCAGGGTAATTGTGGCCGGCTGGTGTAATGAGAATGCTGAGGCAGAGGGTGATATGAAGCTTCTTAAGATTGACTGTGTGACTGGTCTTTGCTACTTTGTGGGTTTTTCCCCACCCTGTTTCCCCCAACACCCATTTCCCCCATTATTACCAGACAGAGAAAGGCTAGGGGGCAGGTGGAGAGAGGGAGATCTTTAAATCTATTTTCTTGTTTCTTCTTTGACCACCCCACCTCTCAGGGCTCTAGCAATTATATACCCTCTGAAAAGTTCCCAGAATTCCAAAGGTCACACAATGGCAGAAACTCTGCAGCTGGCAAAACCACACCTCTGCTAGAGCACAAGGCAAAGGCAAATCAGTCCTCCTCCACACCTGGGATTAAAATGTTTCCAAAAAAAAAAAAAAAAAAAAAACAAAATTCCAGAGTTCTCACTGCAATCCCCCTTCCTGTGAACAGCATTTGGATTCCAGTTTGCTGTAAAGTGGAAACTGTTTTACGGTTTTTGTTGTGTCCTAGTTCATTTAAAATGCTGGGTGTAGGTGGAAACCCAGTGAATTTCCTGTGTGTGCATGCCACGGCATGTTAGGAGTGCAGGCACACACCTGCTAGTTTCTGTGTGTGCACAACCTTGGGTGTTAGTCCTCACCTTCCATCTTGCTAACACGGGTTCTGAGCTTCTAATTCAGATCTTCATGCTTGGGCTGCAAGCATTTTCAGACCAAGCTATCCTACCCTCCTAATGTTTAAGTGTGGTTGCATTATCAAGGAAAATGAATCCACTTACCTGCATACTTGATACTGGGTTTTGTACTTTTCTTAAACCAGTGCAGGGAGTAAGTTATGGGAATCTTTGCTAGAGCAAGTTTACTGGCCCTGATGGAATCAGCCGGCGATGCAGTCCCCGTTCTGTGGCCTTGAAAGGAAGCTAATTCCAAGTATTTGAGTGCCTAGGTTCAGATAAGCGTTGTCCAGTATGAGAGTGACTAACATCAGCTGGCTGGAAAGGCTGCCTTTCGCTTCTCTTACTGCATTGTAAGGTAACCAAGAACCAAGTGTGAGGTGCCCTGTGTGGCTGATCGTAA